>NC_043756.1:13449721-14049721 GCF_902148845.1 Salarias fasciatus
AGTGATAAAGGGTTTCTCTTTTCTGGCTGTATAGCAATATTGCAGTGTTTTTCAATCAACAGTGAAGATTGGTGTGTTTCATGGGCGAGGTTTTTCTGGAAAAAAAAAAAAAAGAAGAAGAAGAGTGCATTTCAATCACAGTTGGTCCCGGAAAAGTGCGTTAAACTCTGAGTCTGTGTTTCCTCTGAACATGCAAATATGTGTGAGCAGGGCTGTGTTTTTGTTCTTGTTTGCAGGTTAAACACAAACACTGCTGTCCCAGATTCGCATGCAATCCCCCTCCACCTGAGTCTGATCACCGGCAGCCAGCTCCAGCGCCTTGCTCGCAGCCACGAGCCTCTCCTCCCTTCCGCCCGTCATCCCCAAAAACATTTTCTCAGTTCCTCCGGTTTCAAAGTGCTTGCATAGCTGGACTGTGTCAAAGCATGCCCCTCTTCCCTGACCCCTCCTCCAAGAGACAGCACTCTTGACCTGCTGCCCCATTGTTTTCCGCGGGGATGGATGGGGAGGCGCCTCTGTCGGCGCGATCCTTCACTCAATAGCCACTCCATCTGTTGACTGCATGACTCTGGGTTACAAGCGGGGATTTTGCTCCGTCTGTGCAGGGTGTGAAAGGAGCTATCTCAGGGGGCTTCCTGAATAGGGTTTTAAAACGGCAGTAGACGGGTGTTGTGATGCCCCTCACACACACCCACCCTCCTCCCCTCCACCCATCATCAGCCCCACGCAGCCGGCTGGGTGTGTGTAGGATGAGAGGCCTTCATTGTGCCTGTTCACAGGCCCCTAGGCAACAGGGTCACCTTGTCCCCAAACAAATGCTGCCCTCAGTGGGATTGTTGGCAGTGTGTGTGTGTGTGTGTGTGTGTGTGTGTGTGCGTGCGTGGGGACAGAGTATTAGGGTATTTGAGTATAAGAATGCATCATCAGGAAGGGGGCAGAGGCCTTAGTAGTGAGGACATTTATCTAACATCTCTGCCTTTCACATCAAGACCTATTCACTGCAACCCGTCTGCGTCAGGCTTTCAAAGGGCATCGCATGCAGGGAAACACTTTTGGACTGCTTTACAGGTCAAACTGCTCTCACTGAGCATTTAGTCCAACAAAGCTGCTGATGTGATTTTCTGCTCCTCTTGTATATTCAGCTTGGAGTGAAACAGAAAGCATTTGAGAAACATTATTCGTGTTTTGTCTCCGGTGAATTTGAGATCCCGTCTCTTGAAGCGGTGGCAGAGCGCAGCTTTGGGCTTTTGAGGCTGGTCTATTTTGTGGTTCATCCTCTTTAACAGATAGTATTTCTGAACAAAAATGAAATCTGTGGCTGTTTTGACAACTGGTTCACCTACAGTAATTAATGTTGAAATTGCAGTCTGCCAGACATTTGTGCGGAGGTCCTCTGTCTATCTGCGTGGGAGGTGTTATTTGGCATTTCCTCTTAAGTGAAAATAAGCAGGATCCTGCCCTCTGGGATCCTTTTATTTCTCCTGAATAAAATTCCCATCAAAAAAAAAAGAAAAGAGAAATGCAATTGCGAGTCTTTGAATTTCTTGATTTTTTTTTTTCTTTCTTGCCACACAGATCCGCAATAGAGGTATGGATTTATCATGTTAAGACTTCCATAAAGCTTTGTCTTTCTTTTGCTTAGACTTGCTTTTGACAGTGTAAATACATCAGCTTTAATTCAGTAACCTCGCTCCTTTGTTTGCATTTAACGGGGGGTCCTGCTTGGCCAGGAGCCTCGCTCCAGAGAGGCATGCCCAAGCATCTATTCTTTCCGTTTTCTTTTGTCACAGCGCCATAGACACAGCTTCATCAGTGAGGTTTGGACCACTGAGCTGTCACAGGATGCCCCTAACACACGTTTACGTGACAAATCTTACTCCTTCTGTCCTTTGCACGTGTTTTCCTACCGTCTTTCTTGGAAAAAGACAAGTCGAGCAGCGGTACCATGCAAAGATGTTGGTTCCAGGTTTTGACCATGGAGCCCCCGCTCACCAGTTGTGACAGAGTTAAACGTTGGTGTGGGGGGTTGCTGAGTGCAATGATTGGAGGTGGAAAACTGCAGTGACAGCAGAATGAATAAATTGAAAAATTCTCTCATTGTAAATTGTCTATCGCTTGTGACAAACGATCTGATAGGCGTGCGGCCCGGGTTTCCAATGCATCCGTCCCAATAGAGCTGTGAATAACTGGTCTATCTCCACACTGCTTAGCACTGGCCCCGCACTTAATAATTCATACAGTGTGAAATATTTTCCCCGGTATAGATATGCCAAAGAGCTGCCGCCAGCAGGCGGGGGCGGCGAGGAGGGTGTCCCTGCGGTGCTAATTTGGGGGATGGTGACGTGCATAGATTTCTAAGGGGGCTCTAGTTTAAAGAAGATGCCTCAGACACATTTGCCCTCCTGTACGCTCTGTCTGTTATTGGAAAGAGCCAAGATGGAGATGCAGAGAGTGAGAGAGTGCAGATGACATTTATCTCATGGCTGATCTCCTCGAAACTGGGAACAGTGAGGGGAAATACATTTCCATTTAAGTTGACTGAACACACTTATCAGTGACCGTGGGGACAAAGGGAGGCTGTAAACCTGCTAAGTAGTTTTTGCTGTTTGCCCTGGTGAATGCCGTGGCCACGGTTTACACCAGTGGCAGCAGGTGTCTGTAGACACCTGGTTGATGTCTCTTGTTTCCATCAGGTGACTATTCTTGTCTCGGGCTCCTTCCCGAGCTGAGCAGCCAAAAGCAACTCTCATGGTCCCTGACCTTATTGTCCTCTTCATTCAGAGCCCACACTACCCCTTTCTTCCCGACAGTGAAACTAAAGCTATAATGGCCTTGCCCACATGCTCTCGCATGAGCGTGTGCACTTATATTTGAAAGTGATGTATGGCTTTGTGTGTCATTTTTGTGCTTTTTGTGTGTTCTACTGCTCTGTCCTGTACAAACTGGGCTTTTTATGGTCCGCATTCAGGCCGTGATACCAATTATGCAAACTATTAAAAAATTTAAGGAGGACAGTCTTTTATAATTTAATCCTAAAGTAATAGATTCTATTAAAAATGCATGAGAGGAGTTTTATAGATGGAGCTAGAATTAGTGTCTATCAAAGACTCCAGTCAAGGATGCAGGGGGAATGGGCAGCAGGAGCGGCGGTATTACCTCATTATTCAAATAGGATATGATTACCATAGAGCAGTCGTCCCTCAGAGCTGAGGCAAAGTCTGCCGGCCACTGTGATCACGAACAGGAGGAGTCTAGCTGGGTTCCTTAGAGGAAGATCACCACTTTTCTGGTGAAATGAAACTCGGTCCAGATTTCCTGTTTCAACGTTCACAAATAGGATCTAAAGCGATGTGTGATTTGCTGTGGTCGGAACCTGAAATGCTCCTTGTCTTCTTGGTTTTTTTTTTGGTTTTTTTTTTTGTTCTCCCTCCTGTTGTTTCTTGTCCTTACTGAAAGCATGCAGAAGGTGCTCAAGCATGAAAACAGGAAGCTTGCAGTGTTGTAACTTAATGGCTTACACTGCAAGCAAGAGGCAGACCTTTTACTGGCCTCGGTACTCCTTGGTTTATTGCTGAGCTTCCTGAACAGGTGAAAAGCAGAGCAAAGAAGTCCCTGTTTGACTTCAAACAATACATGTGGCGGTTGAAACAAAGCGACCACATTTGCACTGTTTACTGTTTCAGAACCATCTTTTCCGTCACTCCACTTTATCCTACCTCTGCAGGAGAACAAGCAATACAGTTTTTCTGCATCGCCGGTTTTATGGAGTGGAGATAGCGGGCTGAATTTCACTGTGTTGTTATTGCGATTTGCTTCAATAATTACAGGTAGAGAAAAGGAGTGATTCAGATACCCTAACAGCTCTCTGAAAGGCTTTTGTGGTTATTAATGTGCTGCGAGAAGTGGATTGAAAAAGCCAATAAAAATTGGAATCCTCGTGAAGCTTATATGGATTTGAAGTTCTGCCTCAGAGGTAAATTCCTTGCTTTTTTGATGTAATGGTTGCCTGTTTATGGAATAAATCCAATAGGCTTAATCGATCATCTCCGTGGAAAGGTCAAGTGGAGAAGCTCTGGTGTTTGAAGTGCTTATCCCATGGAGGAGTGCCAGAAATGTGACACCTCCTTATGAGTGGGCGGAGGCGGGCAGATTAGTGACGGACAGGGTGGCCCAGGGGGATGATTTAGGGAGATTCAACTCTAAATACTCTGTGTATGTCAGAGAGAGGGAGATAAAATAAGCTGCCCTTTCACATTCTCTATTTTTAACAGAAAATCATATTAGTAGATTAAATTGGAAAAAAAAAAATGATGGAAAAAATGAAAACAAATAGGGTCACAGCACACAGTGAAAGGTGAACAAAGGTTTTGGATTCAGCCTCCCGTCCACGCTTTATGTTTAATGTTGCTTGAAGTTACCAGTTGGTTTCATCCCTCTGCAGTTCTAATCTAATCTGGAGTGGGTGGCTTTGGGCAGCATCTGTGCTCCGAGTTGAAATAGGGCTTTCTCTCTGCCTAATCCTCTATCCAGGGATCACTCAGTAGGGTGAAGACAATTACCAGCCTGCTTTCTCATGCTAATGGAATCTCTAACTAGATCTTACAGAAAGAGGGAAAAAATAGACGGAGGAAGAGGAGAAGCAGGGGACAATGGTGCAGAAAGATGACCCAACTAAAATGGGTTTTTAGATTACTGATTAATTATTGATAAAGACCCAGTTGAAAGGCCTAAGGTCAGGATTTTGAGAGCATTTTCTCAGAAAGGAGAGAGATTATCGGGTTATTTTGGTATGAGTTGGGGGTGGTTAGGTCAGGAAGTTGCTGAGACAGGAACGATGTCGCTGACATATCAGCAGCAGCTGTTTGCCAGGTAGTCTGCCTTTCACCTTTTTTATCACCTGCCTCCAGCAAGGTGTCTGGAGTGGTTTTAAATTGCATTAATATGCAGGAATTTATAGATTGCCTCCCTTGGCATTTCTGCAGGGAGGGGAAGCAGTATTACAGTCTCCATCTGCACTAATTACTGGGTCTTGGCAGTGTTACCTGTCTCTTGTGAAGGACAAACCAAGGCACTGAGCAGTAACACGCAGAGCAGAAGGAGCTCATCTGCTGGGGAGTCTTCAAGAAGTGGGATGTCTCCGGGGCCTTTTTACTCTGATATGTTTGATGTGTTGGGAACCTTGACGACCATAAAAAATCTCTGCCAGCAACATCAATAAACGAAATGACTCCGGCCAACTTCCTTCATCTGGAGCTGAGAGAGAAAAGCCAACCAGCTTCTCGCGTTGTTCCAGTGATAGTTTCACGCTCAAGCGAATGGTTGTAGGCAAATCTGAGTGTGTTTCAACTAATAATCCCGATGGAGATCTAAATGGACTCTCTCCAGTGTGCCAGAAGGAGTCACGGCAGTTCAAGAATAGCTGTGTACGCTTTCAAGTCTTCTGAAACCTTGTTGATTAGTCTTACAAATAAAAATAATTCACATTGGCATTCAAATGTATCAGAAGTTGTTTGACTGGAGGGGATAATCAATCTACACCTATGCTGTTATCTCTTTAATGACCTCGCCTGTCCGTTCTTTCTCTGGCTCGTCAAACCCGCTGAAGATACCAACAAATATCTTGGAGCATTTTTCATGCAAAGCGTCTGTAGTTTCAAATCATTACAAACTGCCCACTTTCCACATTCCTTGATCCCTGACTCCCAACACCTCCAACACCTTGCCTGTGAAAACAGCGTGGAGATCAGTGCTATAACTCTTTGCACCTCAGGTAGCTCACTCACTGCCAGCCTGCCAGCTTCCTGCATCAAATCTGCATGTGGTAATTCCTCAGCTTGCTGTGGGTTTCTCAGATTTCTGTATTTGTCTGTCAGCCTGTCAGAGAGACTTCTTGGATCGCTGCTGCACAAACATCTTGCTGATGTTTGTGCCATCTGCGCCTTTAGCCAGCAGGTGATTACCAACCGCAGGCTCACCTCCCACTCAGCCCAATTGGATTCCCTTTGCTGGCATGGTCAGGTCCAGCTTCAAGAGGGAGAAAGACGACAACAGCTGGATGGCAAACATTATGGAGTAAAAGGAAAGGCTGCTGAGTCCCGGTGACAGAAACTGCAGAGAGGAGGAAATGTGCGTCAAAGAAAAAAAAAGAAAAAGCCTGTTTCCTTTCCCAGCTAGCTTAGCTGAGAGCACTTGTGTCATCCTCTCTTTTTTAGTCCTTAATATCCAGCAGAGCAAAAATGGCTTTGTCACACTTGAGATACATCAAATGAGATCAGTGTCAACATTTCTACGGTGCACTATTTGATTGCCTGGTGGGCTTCACAACACACTAATGTTATGCATGACTGAGTATTGGATCTGTGACACCCTCCAGAGAAAGACTGCGTTGTCCCTTGGACCATGGGAATTGGGGTCACCTCAGGTTCTGCAGAGATCAGTGTTTGGAGTGCGGTCTCAGCGAGTGAAAGAAGAAATCACATTGTTTGAATTTAATTATATGATATTGATTTATTGAACACGTATTAATAAGCGTACATTCCGAGGCAGTGCTGAACCACTTTGCATTAAGGGTTTTCTCTCTTTCTTTCTTTTCTCTCTTGCTCCTCTGTTTTCATCATAAATTGACATAAGCCTTTCTTTGAAGTTCAGGAGCCAAGCTGAGGAATGACAGCACGACAAACAATGAACAAAACACACACACACACACACACACACACGCTCGAAAAAAACAGACAATGTTTGAATATTCAAGGGAGCACCATAGGATGGGTAGAAAGGGAAAAAAAGAAACCCTTGTTTTATTGTTCTGTTAAGCCATGAATGGACCTGTCTGGGACAATAAAGGATTGTGTCGCGTTTGGATAAGAAATTTTGCAACATCAACAATGCTTTACAAATGGTGTATAAAAGGGTACACAGAGGAAACATAAATCCCAGTTGATTTATGTTAGAAAATACTCGCCAGTGAACATGAATCTGCATCAAAAATCATAGAAAGCGTTTGTGGTTGTTGGTCTTTACACTTACACTATTTTCCAGAATGTTGTGTCGTTTGCAAGTGATTACTTTAGATCAGTCAATTTTAGTTAGTTTAATTGCTTTAACGGTTTTTACCCAGTGTTTCCCAATGAGCAGTTTTCAGGTGTAAGTCTGATCAGTTCAGTGTGAAACCCACAATTGTTCAATAAGTCGCTGTTTTTTCAGGGTGTTTGTATGGAAGACAGCAACTGATGCTCCTACCCTGTAGAACAATACAACAAAGGCTCAGGCAATAACAGGAGTTTCCCCTGTGGTTTGTCTGACAATCTTAAGCCACGTTCTCATTGCTCAGAGTCCCTTGCCTGCATGAACAGAAGCGCAGAGTCTCAGTTTTGTTGTAAGAGTGTGTTTGTTGTACTGTGATAGAAATTAGCTGAATTTTGTGAAGGAATTTACCACCATAGTGTGATATTGAAAGTGTGTGTAAAACACTTGCAGCATTTTCTGGTTATGACTTGAGAGTTTTGTTTGTTAAAGTTATGCAAACGGCTAAAAATTTATAAGATAGATGAATGTTTTGGTAACACTTCACTTGAAGCACCCAGTATAACACATCATAAGTAGTTATAAACACTCATAAACGATCACAATGCTTTATAACTCACTATACAGCATAGGATTAGGGGTAGGGTTAGGTTTAGGGTTAGGTCCTGGCATTGTGATCATCTATGAATGTTTACAACTATAGCTACACGTGTTATAATGGCATTATAATGCTTTATAAATGTACTTATAATGTTTTATACAGGAGGGCTTCAAATAAAGTGTTACCAATGTTTTTTTGTGTTCCTTTTAAAGTTTAAAAGCTTGATTTTCTTATGTCTTATCTCATGGCAGAAACTTTCTGAAC
Source organism: Salarias fasciatus (assembly GCF_902148845.1). Taxonomy (NCBI): domain Eukaryota; kingdom Metazoa; phylum Chordata; class Actinopteri; order Blenniiformes; family Blenniidae; genus Salarias; species Salarias fasciatus. Next base: position 13,457,610 of record NC_043756.1, read on the forward strand.
TTGGTTATGTTGTGTCCTTAAACTTCAGCAATCCACTGATGCGATCAAGTGACGTGAAGGTTAGGCCAATCCAGCGAAGCTTACTGCCCTGCTCCACTTTCAAAGTGGGCTATTACAATAGCAGTTTATAAAAAAAAAAAACCACACACACATATAACTTTTGGTAAACCCCACCAAAAACTGCTCTGCCATTGTAATATTACGACAATTTGCAACTGATCACCTCCAAAATTGACAGTGCATAATGAATTGATACCCTCATTAGCTTTTATTTATTCCAAATATGTGCAAGAATGCAGGCCATGTTCTGAGTCTGTGGTGTGACAGTGGCAGAGAAGGATCCTGGACAAAGGCCTCGGCTTTAACCCTCTCCCATCAGAAGGGACACTAAATCCAGGAAAGACACCAATTCTAACAGTGGCCACCTGTAAACTCTTGTCTTTCATTTCTCTGTAACGGTAGCTTGAGTCGGCCTTAAGCTTCCTCCCTGGTTCTGATTGCAGCTCAGTAATAGAAAATTCCACTTCAGTTCTCTTCCCAATATTTATTACACATTGACCCAAACTTGATATACGCACTTCAAAGCACAGCGTGTTGTCAGTGGAAATTTGCCTTCTTTTTTTTTTTTTTTTTTTGGACCTCTGCCTTGTTGCATTTTTAAAGTTTTGAGTCTGGCTGCCGCGTGAGACTTCACTGCTTTATGAGGCCGTTAATTAATGAAACCGAGCCCGGCACAAAGATGCAGCAGTTGACTGTGAAGTCAATTAGTCCTCATTGCTATTACAGGGTTGACATTAGTCTAGACATGCGTGTTTTGATTAGAGATGACAGACGACTCGCTGCTATTGGACTGCTAGGCATTCCTCACCCTTCATCCCATGGGTGAAGCTATTGAAGCTGACTGGAATATGGAAAGCTAACAGCGGAGTGTTTTTGCCAAGATGCCCTTCATATTCTACACAGAAACCTCTCATAAATACGACTGCATGGCAGACAAGGCAGTATAAGCTCCCATAACTATGACATGCTGCATCATATATATGTAGGACTTGGCTGTCAATATGTTATTCCAACACTGTATATCATGGCAATAATGCCTAAACTGTGGGCTTTTACACACAATGGCCTTTTGTTGTGCAGGTTATTTATTGTGCTGGTGTGAGGTTGTGCAGAGCTGGTGGGTGAGTGCATCCAGGGGCTTGTATTGTTAGGGAATCAGTGGCTCTTGTTTGTGGAGCTGGGAGGGTTTGTTAACAATGCCTTTTTTATGTCCCGGAGTGCGTGCCTGTCGGCAAATGTCCCCTCAGAATTTTTGTTTGTGTGTGTGGTTTTGTTGTTGGCGTATGTGTGCAGTTCGGGGTCGCCAAACATAACACTCCCATTGTGTGCCACGTCCAAATAGACACGATTTATATCGGGCACATGTGAGCATTAGTGTGTGGGTGTTTTGAATATACAGTATGAGCGCAAATTATTTGGTGCTGGTGTGGGGAAAGTGCCAAGCCTGAAGGGGTTCACTGCCAGTCCTCCCTAATGGAGCCTTTCACTCTCCCTCCATTCATGTGACGGTATGGTGACGGAGAAGGGGGAGCCAGGGATTAACGGGGTAGAGGCAGTGCCTTGTTAAAGAAAAAGAAAGGGTTTGAGTGTGTCGATTGGATTAACTTGTTTGGGCTTATTAAGAGGGGAGACACAGCAGCTTGTTAAAAGCACTGCATGGGGCGTCCCATAGTGAGCCGGCAGGGTCACTATTCAATTAGGCTGAAGCCCCGCCCTCCATCATTGTGGAGGCTGTCTGCCCGGCTCCTGAATCACTGCTCGCAACACTGGGAAGGGGAGTTCCATCGGAGAGACTCTCATGCTATTTATAGATGTTATTGATTGGTTTTTATATTGAAAAAAAAAAATTCTATTTCCACCTTTCCTTTCTAACAGTTTTATTTATCTATTTATTTTGCTGCCTGATTAGATGTGCCGATATGTTGTGATGTTTCTGCAAACTCTCACATTACAACACATAGCAAGGATGTGGTTACAACAAACAGCGGTTAGATCACACAATGACATGAACTCTGTTTTGTTGTGTTTCAGTCAGACAGTTGAGACGTGACATTCACCTGGAACGTCGTCAACAATTCCCAGTGGATATAGATTGTATGTGTTGGTTTTTTTTGGTTTTTTTTTTTGTTTAATGATATCATTATGAGGACAGTAAGCAGTGTTTCCTTGAAAGCTTGTTTACACTCAAGTAGACAAAATTCAGTACGTCAGATGCTGTCTGCTGAGAAGCAGCTGTTCAGGAGCGTTTCAGAAGTAAAACAGTGTGTAGGTGGTCGAGTCAATGCCATGCTTTATTTCTTCATTATTTTTTTGACATTTTCATTCTCTTTTCAAAAGGTATTGTGGTTTAATGCCCAGTCCCGACTATCAAACTGCCTCACTCTTTCTTTTACTTCAAACATGTGTAGCTCCAAAAAAAAACACACACATTACATTTATTCACCCATGACCACCCTGTTACTCCATGCACTTGGCAGGATGCTTATCTGAGCAGACAGCTTTGGGCGCGAGGAGCCATCTCCTCTGATCTCCTCTGCAGTTTAAGAACCTTTTAACTAAGAAATAGCCCTCTGCCAAGCCCACCGCCTCTTGATTCCAGCTTATTCCCTCATCTCACGGGACTGATCTTCCGCCCCCATTGCAAACCCGGCAGCAGCGTTAGCAGAACGGGAAAGAGCCGATAGACATCCTGGCTTTTGAGATATCCCTTGCACTGGTGTAATAGGAGACCTGTGAGTGGATTTGATGAGCGAGTGAAGTGCAGGTGGGGTTTTTTTTTGAGCGGCGTGCGGGGCGGCAGACGTGCGCGCTCGCTCGCATTCTGCCGCACCTTCACGCGGATTGACCTCAACGAGACAGGCTGTCTGAGAGCAGCTGGATCACGGGTCAAAGGGTTTTGGTTTGGAGCTAATTTCCTAGCACTGATAGACATCTGCTAAGTAGTACAATAACCTAATAGGAGGAGATGAGGGGAAAGAGGGACATGACAAACAAGCCGACGACTTGCTCCTTCTGCCTCGCTCTTAAAGGCAATAATAGGGGAAAATTGGTTCTTGAAATTGAATTGAAAAAAGCGGGTCTCTTTCAGCAAAGTATAATGCCTCCGAATACATTTGGTGAGCAGCAAATGGAGAAAAATGGATGGTAGTTACACGATTGTCTTTCATTTCAGAGAGGGGAAAACTGTGGCGGTATCCCCCGTTAAGACTAGCTTTTAGTCTCAATCTACACCATGTGTCCCTTTTCTCTCTCTCAACCACTATCTTTGAACAAATGGACTGTGAGGATGGGCTTGTTGTGAAATTAGTATCCTCACAGAGAGGACACAGAGAAAGGATTATGTGAATAGCCAGTAATGAGCTCAAAGTGCCAGTGTGTTTGGGCCAGGCCTGCCTGTGTGTGAGAGGAAATGGCACTGCAAGCGACCCTTTTTTTTTTTTTTTTTTTGCACAAGCACCTGGCGAGACATAGAGTGGCCCCTCTCTTCCATCTGCAGTGTGTGTGTGTGTGTGTGTGAGAGAGAGCGAGAGAGAGAAAAAGGATGGGTGGCTGTGATCTCTGTTGGATTATAAGATAATTTATTATTGTTAAAGAGATGCATGTTAGTGAGCATGTTTTGCACGCTACCTGGTTTTTGCTGAAAGTATTGTTGTTCTGATGAGTTTTAAAAACACACAGTTGACTGAGTGTTAAGTGACAAAGCCAGGTTTGATATGTATTTGTAATGCTTGCTTTGATTGTTTAGCCATTCGAGATTTAACCACTCCTAGAAGGCCAAATTGTAACATAGCACTTCTGTGATGAGTATATATGAAAAATAGGGCAACTAATGTAATTTTAAAAAGGAAGATACAATTAGGAGTTGCAGTTGAGGTTTATCAGATCAACATGCATGCATTGTTTTGTTTTGTTTTGTGTTTTTTTAACCTTAAAATGCATTTATTTTGAAATTTTCACAGGGGTAATTACATTAATTCTGAGAATGCTCCTGTTTCAAGTCCAGGGTGGGTGTGGGGGTCTTTCTGTGCGATTTGCACGTTCTGCCAGTGTGTGTGTGTGTGTGTGTGTGGGGGGGGATCTCTGTGTACTGCAGTTACCTTCAACAGTCCTAAAATGTGTTTGATTTTGATGCTACAGTTGGTGGCACAGTTGGTAAATTCATTTATGGAAATGTAGCTCCTCTTTTTAACAGTCAAGCTTTTAAATCAAGGTTAAATAATATTTTTTTCCCCGCTTTTTTATTCTTGGGGTGCAGATGATGTGGCAGTTTACAAAAATGAGCTGAATAAAAGTTTATTCTGAGAGGATTGGATATTTTTATCCTTGTGTTCACCATCAATTTTTATTAAACTGTGAAAAAAAAAGTATTGCACTCACGAAATTTGCTGCTTTTTTCAATCATGGTTTTCCACCTTGGTCAGATATTGCAGGGACACTTTTGTCATTTAGTTTGATTAAATGCTTCAGTAAGTGCTTTTGTGTTTTGATCATTTCCATTCGATGGTCCAGGATTTGCTTTATTCTTTAAATGAGAGAGAAGAGTAGCCAGCCCTTTATGGACTGCCATTAATTTATCTCATAATCATTGTAATTGCTTTCTTTCATATTAAAATGATAATCTATAAAACTAAGTAATGGACTGCTATCAGGTGGCTAAATGTTCATTTAGTGATTCACTGAGAAAATAAATAACAGGGGACAAGCCTGTGACAGGCGCATGAGAAATCATTTTTCAATAATCTGCCACGCATCGTGGCAGGAGACGTTGGCGCTGACAGCAGAGATGAAATATTTGCCTCTGTTCTTTGTTTTAATATGGGAGGAGACCAACCCAGATGGAAACAGTGGTCTTTTATTTTGATGCATTTTGGACAAGAAAGGCGTGCAGCGCTAAGATTTAAGGCAGCAGACTCGACCGTTTTCCACCGTAGGTGAGACTGGGCTTCTGCAGCGTTGGATACAGTAAGAGCATATGGTTCCTGGAAACGAACAATAAAATCTGCTGAGTAAACAGTGGAGGAGTGAATCCCGATCCTTATTGTATAAAAACACTTTCTGCACCTGAAGGGTTTGCTTTCGCCGTTCTCATCTGGCACGCAATCCAACTAGAAGACTTTGTAATCAGTCATCATTGTGATATGTGACACTGGTATGTTGCCGATGAATGATATGTTTCATGCCTCTCGATTGTGGAGGATTCTGATATATAGAAAACCTTCGCCTTTCTGATGTAAACTGAAACTAGCAGCAACTGCTTCCCTGTTCTGGAGTAAAGGTTGCTTTGGGGAAAAGGGGGAGTGTAGAACTGGAGATTTATGGCCTAGAGGGAGATTGATTAGTGCCGTCACTAGCCCTGATGTACGGTTGGCAGTCTCCCTCCTCCCAATTCATGGTCTCATCGCATTTGCTCGCACACATACACACATACGGCCGTTCAGCTCAACACACAGCTACACATACATCCAGACACCACTCAGTCCCCCAGGCCTTTCCTGACAGTCCCCCAGAGCTGTTGCATGTTAAGTTGGAGCAGACAGACTGCTGTTTTCTCAGCATTACCATTTCTTTTTTTTCTTTTTTTTTTTTGCTGTCCACAGATAACGCCATCAATCACCACATGCACACTGCCCTGGAAAGAATGTGTTTCAGTCTGAGTATTGCCGCTTTTTGTGTGAGGCCGTGTGTTTGTTTTGAGGATGGCCTCACAGACAGGAGATGTGGTTGAATGGCTGCGTGGATGTGCCGTTTGAAGCTGCGGAGTGACTAGCCCGGCCTGTGCTCTGAACCCATGTCAACCGTGCTGTGCTGCCCCAGTGCAGGTGTGTGTTTATCATTCAGCACACAGGCCTGAGAGGCAGGCAGCTGTAGGCATGCTTCCTCAATTAAATCCTGGGTGAGAAACCTAGCCCATCTCGCCCAGAGCCAGCTCCTGCCGGCTTACCAGACACGGCCATGGAGCTCTGACCTCGAATCGTCCTGCTTAACTCAATGCAATGTTCTCTTTCTCTCGCTCTTTTCCCGCTCCAGATTGGCCGCAGAACTCCCTCGGCTGTAGTACTGTGCCCACCTCACCATGCTGGCCTGTCTGCAGAGGAGGCAAAACCCTCCATCCCAGCACCCGATGTGTGCCAGCAAGACTCTGGAGCCACCGCAAGCTCTTGGACGGAAATGTAAGTAAACACAGTGACTGAGCGATGAAGGTCAGGAGTTCAGCTAGCCTAAAGCTGAAGATTGAGAAAGCTCTGTGTTTGTTGTTTGCGTTGAATCCATCAGTCGTGGTGAATGATGGAAATGGGTAGTTAACCCCGACTGTCAAGTGAAGGAAGATAGACTTTCCATTTTCTGTTGTTTTCACTGGAATCCTCCATTACTCCAAGGAATTTTAAACAGTTTCATTCGCTCTGCACTTAGACCCCGGATTGCCGTGTTGTTTGGCTACTCATTGTGGGAGAGGCTGTTTAGCTGTGCTGATTGTGCAGTCGTGGCAACAGGGCTGAACAGACAGTGTTTAACGTGCCTCATTGGCCCTGGGTGACCCTGAGGGTCTGTAAACATTTACAGTGTCTGGCCCTGGCCGTGCCGGCCGCATGTAAAGTGTGACAGCTGCACTGTTTGCTCCTCGAGCAGCACCCTCTGTCCACTCACAAAATGGTGTAAAGGGACAGTGACGAGCCAGCGTAGAAAACGGTTACAGAGCTGGCAAAACTCGCTGCAGCCAGTTTGGGATTAGAGAGAACTGCAACAGTCAGACTTCCAGGAGGTAAATCTTTCTCTCCAGTTTTCAGCTTCGGATAAGATTTGTTGGTGTGATGATCATAAATGAAGGCCTCCATACCTCACTGAACGCATCCCTATCTTCTGTGGCTTTTATTTTCATGTACTTTAATATGGAGAGCATGGAAGTGTTCATCCGGCAAGTTTTTCTCCTAACCTTACTGAGGCTGAGGTAGAACGGCAGAGTTTGCAATTTTTCGTCAGTTGAACAATAAATTACCACTCTAAGCACAATGCAAACTATTAGAGACACTCAGATTGGTTTGGGAAGGTTGGAAGGGATGCCTGGATTGTTTTTCAGCGACTCGCTGCCCAATTAGCAACTTCTCGGCCCGACATCACACTCTAACGTGCCTCCTACAGAGGAGAGAAGAGTCACAAGCAACAAGGTGACTGTGCGCTACCTCCGTCCTCCGATGTGGAGTTGTTTTTTTTTTGCTGGTCTGTGCGGATGTTTCATATGGATAGTGTGAAAGAGAGTGAACTGGAGAGATAAACAGCGCTCCAGGTGCATTTGCTGAATTGGGTTCAACTGCACTCACTAATGAGGTTGGAAGGAGTGTTGAGGTAGTGGGGTGAAAAGAAACGAAACTGAAATTAGTGAAGATGGCAATGGAGAAGAAGAGAGAATTGGACAGCATCCTCAACAGTCTTAATCGATTCGCTACTTCCAATTTTGCAGGATTAGCCCACTTCCTCTCAAGGTCTTTTATTGAGGAGCAGCCAGTGGGAGTCAGGACTTAAATCAATGGAAAAAAAGAACAGTTTCCAGTCTTCCCTCTGGCCTCCCTGTTACTGACCCTCTCTGTCTTCCTCGCTCTCTCCCCTTCCCCACCTGTTAAACCCCTTGATGAAGGACTACCACAGCGAGTGACTTGAGGTTCATAATGAGGATGTTTGAACATAATAGCTTCCTTTCTGTCCTTGGACAGGAGGGGGTTAGCAAGTGTTGGATTTCCACCACTGTGCAGCACTTGGCCTCAATAAGGCAATTGTTCGTCCGGGCCCAGAAGGGGTGCAGAAAAGCAGACAGCGGGTTTTAGCTTTAGAAGTGGACACACTCAGGTCATCATGCTGAGCAGGTCCCCATGACTGATTAGTTTTGCCCCAGTTTGCACCAAATTGGAAAGGTTATGGGTAAGATGACCTGGACTCCCGTCAGGGGGCTGAATGCAAGAATACAGTCCTCAGCTGGGCAGAAAGAGTAAAAGCACAGGGTGGGGATTACCTGGCAATGAGATGGAGATGATCTGTGTCATTTGAATCTGCTGTCCTTTACTGTATATGTGTGTGTGTGTGGGTGTGCACGCGTCTGTGTGTGTGGGTGTGTGTTCTTTCACCGGGCTGGCAGCGGAGCAGTTGTGATGAGAGGGCAAGGAGGGTCTTAGAAAAAGCCCGTGCATGCAGATGCCGAGTGGCTGCACAGTTCATTGATGCGACTCCCATTAAAAATCCCTCATACCCTCAATAAAAAAGGACTTAACTGGCTCTACCATCAGCTGGAAGCGTTCAGATCGGCTCGCCAGACAATCAATTTCCCCAAGCGCACAGAGCTTAGCAGGAGAAACGGGAGGCGGAGAGCGGGATGTTTCCATTATCACAGCCCGCTCTGTGTCTGGGTTTGGGGGGGGGTTGGTTGAGGCACGGCAGAGCAGGGAGTGCAGGAGAGAGAAAGGAGGGAGGAGCAGAGAGAGATGGGGAAAGACAGACACTTGGAGAAGAGAGAGAGCGAGAGGGAGAGAAGCAGAAAGGGAGACAGAGAAGCTGGCTTTTCAAAAAGCTATTGACCGCCTGCCCTTAAAAATATCATATTGGATTAGCCTCACAGGGGCAGCCTTTTGATATTTTTTTTCTTTGGCTGTAGAATTAAAAGGAGTGCAGAGCATTACTTGAATTATAAATCATAGGCACTTGCTTTCACTGCGCCCAAATTCCACGCATATGTGGCTGCACTCTCCAGCGCCAGCCCCTGTCATTTTTAATTAAATCCCCCCTTATGGGTGACATTTGTAGCTTACCCCCTCCCTCGTCCTCCCCGCCATGTCTCTCTACCCCTGCCCTAGATGGAGACATGAAAGGCAGAGACGGCAGCGAAGCCAGGGCCTCTCATCGTGTTGTGCCCCAGAGAGAGGACACCCATCCAGACAGATGAGAGAGAAAGGCCCCGCAGGGGGAGAGGGGTGAATGGATGCCACTGACCCCAGCCACCCTTGGCCACCGGCGACCTCCCCTGCCGCCCGTCCCTCTCCCTGATTGTCATCGGGGAGAGGGACGGAAGATACAGGGTGCTCGGGTGAACATTAAAGCTCTGCTCATAGAGGGGGACAGGAAGGTGCTTCAGTCTGGTGATGAGTAACGCTGAAACGGCTGGACAGGAGGCCCAGAAGCCCCCCTGCGTCTCCCCTGGCCCAGACAGCTATTACTCCGCCACATGTCAGCTGAAGAATAACAGGTCTAGCATCTGTCAGCCTGGCTATTTTACAAAATAATATATTTTCAACTTTCAGCAGGTTTCATTTGTTTATTCATTACTTAGCAACTGCATTTGTGCCAGCGTGACATTTTCTAAAAATGCAATTGTCACACTGGGTGTGCACATTTGCACATTATATCCAGGTCTGCAGTAGATGCAGCCCTCGTTAACCACACCGCCACTCCCATATTTGTCCTGCAATTGGATAAGACTTTGGCATAAACCTGGGTGTTCCCCGGTGTCTCTAACCCCAGCAGGGCCCAGGTGAAGCTCAAAAGCACACACAGTGATTTACTTTTGTTACCCTGCAATGACTCCTATAACCCTAATCAAAACAAAAACTCTTTTCACGTTATAATGAATGGAACTGCGGAAAAGTCAAACACAGGTGCCATCGTTTTACCCCTGGTTAAATCCAGTCTCCAATTGCGTGCGTGTCGACTTGAATTTCTCCCCAAACGTATCCTGTGTGACGCACACACACAAACACACACAAACACATGCATATACGCTGGCACACCTGCAGCTATAACCCTCTGCAATACCCAGGAGGCCCGAGGTGCCAATCAGCCAGGTGTAGATGAAAACCTCCCAGAAGGTCTGATATCCCAGGTTCAGGCCATGTCAGGCCAGGTCCAGGCCACTTCCAGAGTGATCGACAGAGACAACCTGGCCTTGTCACACACAGCCTAAGGACATGACATAAAGGTGCACCAGGGGATTGTAGTTTTCCTAATAGTCCTGTGCCTCCGCAGGCAGACCTGCCAGAGCCATTAGTTTGCTTTGCTTTTAGCTGCTTCCCCTCCATAACCTGCTCGGTCATCGAGAGGGAATATGTTCAGGTAATGACCTTCCGCCACCTCTCCACTGTTTTCCGAGCCGCTGTGAGACATAACAGTGGAATTAGCCGGCCATATCAAATTGCAGCACAATACTTCAGCGACTGTTGTCTGGGGGAAAATAAAAAACTAGGAGGGGAGCATTTTTCTAGCCGCATATTTAAACATGGTCACCAGCAGCAGAAATAACAACCTTCACCCTGATTGCCTCAGTACCCTGGTGGTGGGGGGCATGAAGTGGAACTAGAGGAGAAGGAGCGGAGACAAGCGAGGGAGAGTGAATCTGCATGCACTTGACCTTTTCCCACTGATTGAACCACCTCATTTCTAACTCCCATTTGGAATTCCACAGAGGGCCCACAGAGACTGTCATTATTCCACAGTCTGCGGCAGGGAAGCAGAGGTCTTGAGGTATTTTTCTTGGTGAAAGGTGATTGACGGCTAGCCACAGCCACCCTCCATGCACCTGGATGCCTACTTATGCATTTTCATTTTGGGGCTCGCTGGGTTTGCATAACCAGACTGAATTTTTCATTCTCACGTTCATCACATTTCCAGATTGTGAAATTCGGAGCGTCAGAGTTTCGGGTTATCTCACAGAGACGACCATGTGGTATTGGTTGTGCTAGCCTTAGCTCATGCATACCGCTGCCTCTCCTGTCACGTTGGCGTCTCAGTGCTGGCACACAGAGAATCATTTCCGGCTGCTGGCGTCCCACAGAGCCATGCCTTCCCTCTGCCCTCTGCCTTCTGCTGTGAGCACAGGGGGCGAGGCAATCTTATTGCCTTGAGAGGTGCGCTTGAGGAAGAGAGGCTCTACTGTAGTTTTGGTCTCAGCAGGACTTGGGTTCAAAAACAGATTCCTTGTTCCAAGGCCTCCAAGCTGGCATTTGGGCATCCCAGGTGCAAGGAATCGACACCCTCTGTCTTTCTCTGCCAGAGAGTGGGGGTGGATTGGAGGATGCGAGCAGGGCTACAGAGAGAATCTCCTGCCTCTTGCTGTCCCGCAGGAAATAACAAGTAGAGCACACTACACTCGGACTGAGAGGAACTACTGGCAAGATATTTATTTATTATTTGGATTATTTTGGATTGATGTCTCAATCGTCAAATCTCTAAAAAAGCAACTTTAAACCAAGATTTTACAAGGAAAATTTCATTATGCTTTTCATGTTTCACAGGATTGTCTAAATAATGCGTTTAAGAGACGACAGTAAATCAAGAAATATTGTAAAAGTCCTTCATGTCTGTAAAACATATGTTGTGTAATGTTAAACCGTTCATAAAAAGCTGGTCTTGTGTTTAAGAGAGTTTTCATCCACGTTTACAGCGTGGTCATAGTGGGTCATATTTTTATATTTTAATCCATAAAATCTGCCATTGCTGAATGTTTAGCGAAGTGGTCATATTGAAAGTCAGGAAATGTCAATATTCACCAGCAGGTTGTGAGGAATGTTTTCTTCTAAGAAGTGCAAATATGACTGAAAAATGAGTGAGCAATGACGTGTGAACATATTAAAAGATCCGGCAGTATTAGAGTTTTGGTTCAAAGCAGTGTTGTTCTTTTACTTTTTCAATCTATTCCAATAAGTGCAGCGGGTTTGGCAGAGAAGCATCGGTTTGCAAAGTGACCACAGAAAATGTTGAAATCGTCACTCCTGTTAAGACGCTTCGCTCTGCTTTCTGTGGTTTCAGGCTCCTTCTCAGAAAAGTGGTCTTTGTGTGCACCCTGTGTGTGTCATCACTTCAGATTACACAAACTGGGAGTTTTGTCTGTCGGGTCATATTGTTCAGAGTTCAGGGGCGTGTTTTTACTGGCATGTTCCCACACCGTGTTAACAGGAATACGTCTGCACACATGTGTAAGCCACGAGCAGTATTTATTGACAACCTTTCGATCATCGGCCGGCCTTTGTCAGGCCAAATGTTGTTTTAATCCAGTAAGCGATCCACACCCATATTTATAGACGATGTCCAACAACCATCTCGCAGGGTCAATAATGACAGGTGTGGCTGTGAGTGACATTTTGTTTGTGTCTTAACAATCCATGCCAGCGACATGTGGAATCAACAGGCGAGAACAAATACAAGCAGAGAGAGACTGAAAATGTAGGTAGAGATATAAGCACAAAAATAACCACCTTCCTCAGTTTTATTAACAATAAAGTTATCTGGGAATCCAAAATCAGTTTGAATACTGTGAAGAAGTCTGGTTGGGGGTCTCTCTGTGTGAATAAATGTTCAACTATGCATCTTTCTTCTTTTTTATTTTCTTTACAGCTAAGCATTGTAAGTTCATGACTGTCAGGAAATGCATCAGTCTTCTGGAAATGACTTTTTTTTCCCCCAGACCACTAGAACCTAGTAGTGTACAAGATGAGACAACTGGGCAGTGGAAGCTTTCTTAAAGAACCAGCCATAATCACATTCCATTTCGAGATTTTTTTCATTGTTGTTGTGAAGTTTTGTCATTTCTTCTCAGTCCAAATTATTTGTAAAATGTTTAAATAGAATTTATTTTGAGGATTATTTTTTAATAAAGTTGTTGTTGGTCTACATAATGAGTGCACAATTTTGCTTTCAGACTGATTTGTGGGTATCATTTGTCACTATGGATTGTTAGCTGAAGGCAGTGTTTGTCATAATAGCAATCAGGTGAAAATGAAAATGGGTTCAGTGAGTTTTTGTGGCATATTTATGGCAAACACTCAATAATTAAGCTTTCATACTTTTCGGAAGCAATAATTCAGCTTAAAAAACAGTTGAAAATCATGCAAAAATGAATCCTATCTTGAGAAGCTCAATACCAATAGATGTTATGTTTCTCCTTACCATGAATGTTTTATTTTTTCTTTTATTTCCTCTCCTCTCCTCTCCTCTCTCCTCTCCTCTCCTCTCGTTGGCATGTGTACTGCCGCGGAGTGCCTTGTTGTCTGTGCAGTGTTAAATATTAATTGGGAATCAGTGGAGAACTTGTCTCCTAAATGATAGAACAGAAGGGCCCAGGCTTGCCTCAGGCAGCCTGGAGGCGCCTTTCTTCTTCCATTTACCTGCAGGCCTGCGCACCAGCACTTCCTCCGGTCTGACAGGCCTGCCCAGGCGCCTCCAGCCTCCCCTCGTCTCTCCCACTCGCTCGCTTTTTTCACCCTTTTCTGCTCTCTGCTCTGGTTCCTTTTCTTATCTGTGTATGCACTTACAATCTCTACCTCTGGGGTCTTTTAGTCCGAACCTGTGTGTCTGTGTTGGTGTGTGTGTATTATTGCTGCGTCCATTTAAGTTAGTGCATGTCTGCGAATGCTGCTGGCTCTTGGCTGTACATCTAGCCCTTTGAGAAGATGGTGTCACAGCATGGCATATTCTTTTAAAAGACAGCACAAGGAGGGCCTGACATAAATCTTTCAGGTCAGGATTTTAGCTTGTTGGTTTATTTTTCCGAGGCCCGGCGTCCTGTGCTGCTCTCTGCCTCATCGCTGATGGTTTAATCTCTGCTTCGCCGTCTGACGTTTCCCCATAACTGGCCTCACAGTTTGTCTTCCTTTCTTCCGAGACCTGCTTTGTTCCTCTCTATCAGCCATGTCATCTGGAGAGATGTACCAAGACAAAACAACTGGCACCAGCTGCTTCTTTGTTGCGCTGGCCCGCTTTAACTTGTGGATGACCCCACTGGATGGAGTTAATTAGGCAGCAGAGATTTGTTTTGAGAATCAAACCAGTTCAACCTGTTGTTTTGTTTTCTCTCGGTATCTGTTTCCAGCGGAGCGCGACTTTTTTTCACGGGGCTCGCTGAGGGTACGTTGCAAAACGGCAGAGTGGGATGTAAAATAAAAGGAGCCACGGAAGGAGGTGAGGGCAGCAGAGCGGCTGGGATATAAATGGAGGAGAGTAGGAGGCGGGGTTGACTTTGATGCCATAGGAATGAGTTCACAGGCTCATGAGCACAGGCCTAATCGTACATGACAATATCGGCTGGTGCGCCAGTCGCAACGCATAACCACCCCGCTGCTTGTGCTGACTTGGGGTATTTGCTGATAAAGCTCTGCTTTCTAGACCATGCTGTATGCACAATGAGGGTGGCCCAGGCAGGCTGGAGGGCTGGCTCATCACAGACAGCCTGCAAACCAGGGGCCAGCTCCCCTATCTATACAAAATTGTGCACTCTGCCGAGCCCTTTGGCAGAACTTGATTATTAAACAGAAAGCAATTTAGTGAATATGCTTATTTTTTTTTTCCATTTATTATCTATTATGTAGCCCATTGAGGCCCATAAATTATTTCAAATGGATACAGCCGGGTGAAACTCGTGTCTGAAATGAGGTCGTGGCCGTGAGGACCCCGCTCACAGCGTGAAATATTCAGGGTCGATATTTCTCTATTGAAATGCCTTTTTTTGTTGACTGTCATGGGAACAAACATGGGGGCCGGCTCTTTTTTTTGCTTGGCCGTTTTGTTTATGAAGCGCGATGTGTAGAGTGAGGTAAACATGTTGCCCCACTTTCTGTGTTTGTTTGGTGCACGGGCGTCCTACAAAAGGCCTGACACGGCTGCGACTGGCCCGCATTCCTTTGTGGCTCAAAGAGGACATCGACCATGCACTGGCGTTGTGTTTGCCAGACAACCAGCTAGATCATCAGTAATTAACACACACAGTGATAGCCTCTTATTAAAGGGGCATCCTATGTTTAGTTGTGTGCACGTTTTCCTGCTCTCCTTCCCTGAACACAGCATTGAAACATGAAAGCTCTGCGCAGCACTTTCTCTTCTCTCATTTTGTCATTTCATACAATATCCTCTTAAAGGTCAGAGCTGATAGCAGTGTTTTAATTCCCGGGCAGTCGGTCTGCTCCGGTGCTGCCAGTGGCGTTAATAGGGCAGGAATGCAGGACAAGTGCTTTCCCACGCTGTTAGTTTTCTTCTGCTGGGCGCGTTTGAGATGAGGCTCTGGGCCGGCTGGGCTCTGCTAATGCAGCCAGAGTGCAGACAAATGGAAAGTGACACTTGTGTGTGTAGAATGGTATTTGTGGTGACGCTTTGACTACAGATAATAAAGTGTTCGCCCTGAGGTGATTTCGCCCGGCAAGCACCCCAGATGAAACTCACTTACTCAGAGAGGGACACAGAAGAGACAGAGAGAGAGGGGGGGGGTGGTGGTGGTGAAGAGAAGAAGAGGGCGATGAAGAGACAGTGAGAGGGATGGAGCAAGGAAAAAAAAAGCACAAAGAAATATGGAGCAGTTGTAAAGAGGAACAAGAGACAGAAAGAGAGAGAGCAGTAAAAGCACAGAGAGACATGTAAAGGTAAATTGAACCGTTTGGAGTTTCAATGCTCTGTGGGTCAGAGGGTGCAACCGTTGTTTCAGAGAGTGGTGGATTTTAGAGGTCAGAAAACCTTGACTGAAGTTTGGCTTTTCTACTACGACTGAATCAAAGAACAAAATATATTCATTCACCTACACTTGAGGAAGAAGAAAGTCCTACTCCTTTAAAAACTAACAATGTATTATTGTACTAATTTGCCTTTTGAAAATGAAAAACATCAGGGTAAGATATTTTAATTACATGTTTTGCAAGATCTCTGTGCATGTGTGTGCGCGCGTGTGTGTACGTGTGTGTTGCTGTGTCTGTGAGGCCATGTGCGCCCAGAAGTCCTTCAGGATCAATCAGTTCTCAGTAATTTCCCCTACAGCCCATAAAAGCCAGGTCTGTCTGGAAGAGCATGAGGCTGCCACATCAAACCAGCTAATTAATTTTCATAGCTGATTCAGTAACATCTGGCTTTGGAGATAAATTCTAACGAGGAAATGTAAACATGGCAGTGTCCTGATGGTATAATATTTCACATTTCTTGGGTAGAATCCTTTGTACTAGAATCCTAATTAGTAGTTTTTATTGGACACATTGTCCACCGTCACAGGATTCACATGTGTGGGACTGTAAAATGATTATTATGTTAGGCGGCAGACCCCTTGTGTGGAAAGTGAAAACCCACCTTGTTTTTGGCTCTTCCCACTGTTTTGTGTACCTGTGAACCTCGCCGCTGTCTCTGTGTACTGTATTAAGCGCACACGTGCGCTGCCTCACTGCAGGCTACCTACATGACCTCATGCTGCAGTCTGCGAGGAGGAAGCCCAAATTAGGCGCTCGGTTTGGTATTTCTTCCATCTGCTTGTGCAGAAAATAGATAGATTAGATCTTGGATGAGATTGGCTTTAATGAAATGAAAGATTAGATCTGGGAGTTTTGTCCAAGTTTTTTTTTATTTTTTTTTTTTCTAATCTATTTTAATGATTAAATCCATTTTTGACATGATGCCATGTCTGCGTGCCTGTGAAGGATCAGTGTGCAGATTGCTTTAACATTCTCATTATCCTCCATGCTATTTGTGAAACATGTTGGCAGGTTAAAAGCCCAATATGTGATGCAGTATGGCAACCCCTGTTGAAAAGTGTTATCCAACTGCTGCGCTTATTTACATAGCGAGTCATTTGATTAAATGCATAATTCTGTTGAAATTTAGCGTTTATGTAAGTGAAATAAACTTTTTGATTGTGTTTAGTTCAAAACACAGTTACAGCTAAATAGATAAAAAAGAAAATTCCTATTAAAAACTGCAGTCATTGTGTGGAGAAGATAGAGTTGTATGGAGCAGACGTTGTTTCCGCCGTCTTACAGTGTGCATTTGTTTGATGGTTATGATGACACAAGCAGACGCTGAATTCAGACGGCTTTATCCTCAGAGAAATCGCTGCACTTTGATTTTTATCATTGCAATTATAGATAGCAAAAGGCCTGACATATAATTGCCTTGATTTTTTTTCCCCTCCCTATGTTGTTGCACAGAGAATCAACCTTGAGACGAACAGAGGGAGATGAGTGTTCCTAAAAATGGCTTTTCTGATATCAAGCAACCAGCAGGGTTTCCTTTCCCCTCACGTGCACTTGAATTGATTAGTACTTTGGCTGAGGGCATATTCAACATGTCTGCCCCCTGTGAAGCTGCTCTACCCTGTTGATCACTGGCTCATACATGTGCTTCCTCCTCTCTCGCTCTCCTCAGGAAGCTCCTGTGGGGCTCGGGCTTTGATTGACTGGCGGCCCAGTCCACAGGACGCCTCTATTATTATCATCTCCACCTCGGCAGAGGGGCGGGGGGCTGTGTCCAGGGGGTCTGGCCGACAGCCCCTGCTTTGTGTGCCCGATAGTCAATTAGAGGCAGCGCACCGCCGGAGACGAGTGGGATGCAGGGTTAATTGCAGAGGACCAAACAGCTGGCTCTATCAGGGCCCATTGTGTTTGCAGCAGTTGTCACGGCAATTGAGGCCTGGCTGTAATCGCTGACTAATCAGCCCTGTACCAGATGACACCTCCATTAGCACAAGGCAGGTATTGTTCAGGACGCGGAGCTGCCTCTGGCTTCCCTCTGCCTGCCCATCCCTTCGCAGCAGCCTGATGGAGGTGGAGAACGGATGTCATAGACCCTGATCCTATCAGCTAAGAGCTAAACAATGGCTGCAGGTCAAGGGTTCCTTCAAGGAACAATGTGGCTCAATATGCCCTTTCCAAGAAAAGTCAAACATTTTCCAAGCTGCACGGTCTTGATTTGAGGGGTATGAACACAGTTGTGAGCCATGAATTGAGAATCTAGATGGATTAACTATGGGCAAACTGTCAATTAGTCATAGAGTTTTCTCTGAGTGTGGAAGAAGGGTCATCCTTGCAAGTTTAAGGGTCCAAAGCACAAACCACATGACTGAGTCTGACTGGTTTCTTTGTTGCAAAAAGACAAACATCATACAAAGAAAAGACTCAACACACAGCTGCATGGAGACTGTCAGTGCGTAGAGGACACATTCAGCAGGGCTCTTTCAGTTTAGAGGAAACTGTTCCCAGCATCCAATGTGGATGGTGAACGCAAACCAGCTCCTTGTTTTCTTTGAGTGTTGTGATAGTGTTTTGATTTCCGTTGTTTGTGCCAACCTAATCACGGACAGTCTGGATTTATCAGCCAGAGTTGATATTTAAAGCTTTACTTGTTCTGTGAAAGCGTCACTGCAGTTCAGCCAAACGGCGCTCTCCCTTCACTTAAACAAGCGGTCTTCCTCTCGGCTCACCCGTGGACATGGTCAGAGGGGATCAAAGGATACCAACTCACTGGAATGAATGAGAGACTGCTAAGGGCTTTTTGATGTGCGGGAGTGTTTTTCTCTACTAATAAAAAGAAACTTCTTCAACCTGCTCATAATTTTAGAACACTTGGAGCGCTAATAAATGAGAGCAAGGGCATTTCAGGCTGTTCTCTCAGATTTTTTTTCCTCTGCTTATTCATTTAAACCTCTAATTAAAATGCAAAGCATTCTCATGGTCTTTTGGATTTGGTGCTGCACTCTCACACAGCCTCTGACTCCATATCTTCACTGCTTTTTTTTTCCCACTCCTCTGCCACCCCCCCGCCTCCTCCTTCCCTCCCCACCTAACTCCCTGCTCCCATACTCTCTCTGTACTCTCTCCTTTGCTTCTTGTGATCAACACAATTTGACCTCTCACTTGGAAGAAGTGCACAGAATTTAATGGATTTTTTACAGTCTAATCTAACCAGTTCCCTCTTTATTGCTGTTTTGTACCCAGTGGACCTCATCTTTACCAGGCCTCCCCCTCTCTCCACCGCCACTTCCACCCTCACACCAAGAAAATTAGTTCATCAGAATTCAAAATGTACTGCCGGCTAATTAAAGGAGTGTTAATTGAGTGTTCAGAATTGGGTACCCCCTTCACCAAATGCACACACACGCACGCACGCACACACACACACACACGCACAAGCGCACTTGCAATCACAGTGACAGCACTGGGTACACCAAGGACGTTGCGCTTGGGGAGTTTCATGCCAATCAAAAATGGAGAGAAAGGAGAGTGCCCATCCTCCAAGTGAAATGGGATTTCTAGATCATATCATGGCCTATTGCAGCTCAGTCCAGCTCCGTGCTGCCATGTTATCCAATCCCTGCCTTGCTATCTCCGTCTGACCGCTGGAGAGTGTAACACTGCACAGATAGCCTCTCTCACCGCGTGCGTCGTGCTAATGAGGGGTGGCATTTAGAGATGTGCTGCTCTGACACATGGGCATTGTGTGCCAGGCACTGGGTGATTAAGGACGAAGGTCAGCCCATTAATTGCCTCCCTGCCATCCGCGTTCCCTGGCGCGTGATCTCTCAGAACTAATGCATGTGTTTGCTTGGGCTTTTATCTAATCTCTAATGCAGTTCAATCATATGCTTGGTTTGTTTACATTCCTTTCATGTGAAAGTTTTTTTTTCTCCCTTTTACTTCTCGTAAAAACAGTGCTAGTTCAGGTTTCCCTGTTCATTTACTGTAAGCTGTTTCATGTGCTTGTGAGTGCACATAGCCCTGCTCTCAGGAAGGGAAAAAACATATTCTTCCATCCCCAGGGGAAATAATTAATCCTTACAAGGCTGTCGCATGTTGAAATGAAGCGAGTGTGAAGCATTTAGCCCAGGAGGCATTGCAGGCTGTCGCCCGCACAGGCACCTGTTGTTGTCCCTGCCCTACATTTCATGAGAGAGCGCTGAGCAGAGGATAACAACATGCTCCACTGATGGCAAATGAGACACACAACTGTAGGAACACTATTGTGTGTGTGTGTGTGTGTGTGTGTGTGCATCTGTGCATGTGGTTGTGAACACGTTTTCACTTTTTTCCTGTTTTCCTGCATTGTGTTTGCATGCACAACCACGCTCGAGCGTGCACAGGTGCAGGAAACCCCCCCCACCCCCACCACCTTGTGAAGAAGGTGAGGCCTTGCACAAACGAGGCAGAGCTGGCTGCCTCGCAGGGTGTTTATCAGCCAACGCCATCTGTATGCTGCTGCTCATAGCTATGATCTACTGTAGCCTAAACTAATAAGTCACAGAGTGCCAACCTAAAAAGAGACTCTCTCCTTTAACCTCCATGTCCTCACTTATAGACTTACTGCACTGGAGTCGAGAGATGTAGAGGCCCTGCACATCAAAACACACAGTGTGTAGAAAGAAGCGGGTAGGGGAGTGAAATGTGCTCTGGTTTGTGGCCATACTTACTGTAATCAACTTTGCTATAAAATTTATACCATGGAACTTTTTAAAGGGGAAGCTGGAATCAGAAGCATCCAGATGCTCATTTGCCTCCTCCTCCTCCTCTTTTTCCTTTATGCCTGTGGGTTCTAATAACCGGAAGCCTTTGTGGAGCTGAGATGGGTTTTGTAGGCCTGAAAGGCCTCTAATCCCTGTGGCCTGTGAAGTGTGAAACCCTTTGATGCCAGGTTGGTGTGCCAAAGGCTCTGCCTATTGACAAACAAGGGCCAAGCTGGGAAAAGACGGAGGGAGAGGGCTTTCTCTTCTCTCTCTCTCTCTCTCAGAAGAAATGCGGGCTCAGGCATGGAAAATATGGGCTCAGTCAGTGAGAAGGAATAGAATTAGCCACCCTTTAATGAATTTCCTGGCTGTTTTTATAGTTTTTTTCCTCATGTGGCAGTAATTAGGTGGAATGATGGGCATATTGCAGCTGGGGGCTTGTAGGGGCGGCAGGGCACAGGCCCTTGATATGCCTGAAAGCCAAGTATCTTCCCTCATTTATACCATGGGATGATCAAAGATCTTCTTTTTTTTTTTTTGCCCTCATGTAAAGAAGATCAGAAAAAAATACTGCCATTCCATTTGCATGTGGACCAGCAATACGCTTTGAAATGAGCATGTTTTTCTCTTCTGAGCAAATGAAATAAGTCTTCTGTCAGTTTTCTCCTGCAAGTCAGAACATCAAAGCAAATGGCACTGCTGTCACCAGGGAAGCACAGCTTTCCCTCTGTAAGGGTGGTTAGATCTGAGGTATTGCTGGCCTGGCACGCTCAAACCAGGCCATTAGGGTGGCACCCTTAGTCTGGCTAAAACCAAGTCTTTAATGGCAGCATACTTTTGTTTTTTTGTTTCCCCCGAATTTGAATTCTAATATAAAGAACAGCGTCTCTGATTTAGAAAACATTGACTGAGCCAACCTGACCAGAATAAATCTCATACTAAATTTGGCTCCAAATATTCACAGTCTCTCTCCTCCGCTGTTAAATTCCCAATTTATTTCTTTTATGATATGGATCTTGTAGATTTAATCATTTTCACAGTTGGAGACCCATAAGGTTGTTGAAATGAACTCCCCATGCTATCTGTAATGGGAGCAAAGAAATGAGAATTGTGACTACTTGGCTGTGGAGTCTCTTTAAAATGATTTTGCAATCGGAAAGGAAATGGAGTGAGTCCTAGTCACAGCCTGCACCCCGCAGACTCCTTGGGTCGCCAGGACATTTGCTGACGGCACAGTTATGGCAGTTAATTTTTGTGCGTTTTGTTAGCTTTTGCATAAAAATGTCATTTTTGAAGGGGTTGCAAGTCATTTGTGGCAGCTGATATATTGCTTGTAAATTGAGTTCTTTTCCCAGTTCCCCACCCTTTTTGTTGCACTGAGCTAAGTAGCCATGAAATTGCCTGAATAATGTCGTTTAAATCCAATCTCACCGTGGCCTCTCACCTCCATGCCCAGCCCCCAAACAATGACACATGGTGGGGTTTTTAGAAATTGCGTTTTTCCTGTTTGCCACCTCAGTTCACAGTGGTCAAGCCTTGGTTCATTGAGTGAGAGCCATTGCCAGGCTCACTCACCACCTTGCGTGGTGAATTGAATTTGAAACCTGAGTGGTTTCATATGACATTTACGCACACTTTTTTGCAATGGCAGCATTTGCCCTTTGTTTGTTCCATCATGCCTGTTTTTGCACATTGAAATGTGCTCTTGGAAACAAAATTTTATGGAGGAAAAGGTGAAACTTTTCCAATCTCTACTCTTCACTTAAATATTTGACTTACACAGGGGTAGACCACTTGTATGTTTCTATTTTGACTTAATTTGTATCAAATCAGATGTTATTGAATTTTCTGGAAAAAAAAATATTAAAACACTTTGTCATTGCAAAGCCACGTTTTTATTTTTATCCTGAACCAATTCATCAAATAATGTCTTTGACTTGGCTCCATTCTGATATAGTTCACCTTAACCAGGCTACTAATCCCCCATAGATATTTAATTGGTTTTAGCGAGGACCTCTCCTCGTGCCCCTGCATTGAATAAATGTGGAAATTCTGTGGCCAAGGGTAAGACCCAGTAAGTGATACCACTTATAAATCTCAAATGTGCCACTGCAATTAAACAAGCTTTTATTCCCTCCCCTTCATCCCTCCTTGCCTGATATCCAAGGCTAACCCAATTCAATGCTAAAGAGAGTCCGAATTAATTTCACAATGCACTGATTTAACAGCGCCTAAGGTACCGGGCTTTGACAGAATGAGTTTTTAAAAAGATCCATTTGTCTAGGGATGAACTTCCAGAGGAGGGTGAGAAAATGAGATGGAAAGCTCTAATGGATGAGGGAAATCGTATCACATGAATGGCAGTCCTCATTTACAGTTTGCAGAATCTGTTTAGGCTGTGCTAAAATGTGCCTGCTATTTCTTTCTGATGTTTTTTTTTTTCACCTGCTCTTGTCAGTCATTGACATCTTCCAACCTGCCTTTCACTTATTCACAGTACAGTTGGATTTCATAATTGATTGATTTGTCTGGCTTTGCGATCGTCACAGCTGATTATACCCCATGACTGCTGATCACGTCTTTCTCCTTCAGGCGTCTGTGTTTCTTGTTGCCTTTCATTCATTAACCCACATTCTTTTCTCTGCTTGCTTTGCAGGTGAACTGGTGGTGCCCACGCATTCCCCACGCTACCCCACTGCAGCAGAACTTGATGCCTACGCTCAGAAGACAGCCAACAGCCCGCTGTCCATCAAGATCTTCCCCACCAACATCAGGGTTCCCCAGCACAAGCACCTTAACCGGACTGTGAATGGCTACGACACCACAGGGCAACGCTACAGTCCCTACCCACACCTCCACACAGGTGGCTACCAGGGGCTCCTCGCCATTGTCAAAGCCTCCTCCTCATCATCATCATCGTCAACATCTACCTTTGTTGCTTCTAAAGGTGTTCTCAAAAACTCAGAAGGCAGACGGACTAAGCTCTCTCCAGCCCATATAGCTGTTGCCCCATATCCGCCCTCTAGTAGTAGCACTTTAGCCAGTGGCCATGGCCAGATGGTATACCACACCGGGCCCTCGAAACCTCCGGAGGGCCCCGGACTCTCCGTTCCCCCGAATGTCACTGTAGCAGGCTCAGTGATTCCCGTAACAGGGGGCCGAAGCCTGGCCCTGCCCGCACAGTCCAACCTCCCCTCCATCCAGAGCATCATCTATCAGATCAACCAGCATTGCCAAGCCCAGGCTTTGCAGCAGGTGTGTCAGGGGGCGGCCACCGTACCTTCGAATTCCAGCCCCTCCAAACAGGGCACGGCCGTCATAGGCGTCTCTTCTAGCTCCTCAGGCGGAGGCTACGTGGTAGGATTGGGTCCCCAGGCTAACATGGTGTACACAGGGCCAGGACTGCAAGCCCAGTCTGCAGAGGCGATGAAGAGCGGCATGTACTCAGATAGTATGGACTATATCCTTTGGCAAAAGCAGCAGCAGCATCAACAGCAGCAGCAGCAGCAGCAACAGGCTGTGCTCCGTATGTATAGTGGGGGCAGTGGAGGAGGGGGCGCCATCAGCAAGTCCCCCCCTGAGACCTGCGTTCCAGGGGGAGGGATTATGGCGGCCCAAGTGTCCTCCTCCTCTTCTAGACCTTACCACCTGACGGCGAGCGCGAGCGGGGGAGGCGGGCTGGACAAAGTCACCTCGTCCCCTTTGAACTGCGTTGGTATGCATGGGAATTTCTCAGTGGGTCAATACTTCGCACCGCCGTGGAACAGCGTGCTGGTGACACCCGACAGTGACTGCTACAACCCCCAGGAGCTTTTGGGCACCTCCACGGGAGGGCCGGCCACCGGGCACAGAGAGATGGGCTATCCTCACCACCATCACCACTACCACCATCATCATCACCCCGCTATCGACAGCGGGGGAGGCTTGTGCTGCAGCCTGCCCAGCAAGAGCTTGTGCAACACATCAGTGCTGAGCAGCAGCTTGCAGTCTCTGGAGTACCTGATCAACGACATCCACCCACCCTGCATCAAGGAGCAGATGCTTGGCAAAGGCTACGAGACTGTGTCTGTGCCACGTCTGTTAGACCACCAGCATGCACACATCCGCCTCCCTGTTTACAGATAGAGGGGGAAGAAAAGGAGGGGAAGAATCAAGAATTGTGAATTTGTTGAAGAGAATCAAAGTCAAAGAACAGATGTATTTTGGGGGTACGGAGTTGTTTGTTGTACCACTGCTGTTACTAGTGTGGGAGCTTAGAGAAGCGCAGCGTGACCTGAAGTTACTAGGCAGCCGGTGGGAATCCCAAATGCAAAAGGTGGTAGTGATTGCCAGTGGGAAAGAAAAGGGATTTCAAGATTCTCCTGATGTTCCATTGTGTGGTTTGCCAATAGGATTTTTGGATTGCTTTATTTTTTTTCTTAAGTTTTATTTTTTTTGGGTTTTGTTTTGTTTTACTTGCCTGAACTTGTTTTTATTGAGAATCCTAGCTTGAGATGAAGTGCATACGCCACTTGTATCCCCTTTCCAAATACTATAGATGAAGCTACTGTGTAGGATGTCACTGAAATGGTCTTAAAAGGGCCAAAGTTGAGGGCTGCTCACAAAATCCAAACCTCTACATCAACATGTACACATTCAAAACTGTACTGACAAATGAGAAGAGCAAGACTGTAGGCAGTACTCGGGTGTTACATACAAGGAACATAAGGTTGAATTAAAAGGATAGTACAATATTAGTTATTATTGCTGTTATAATTGATACATAAATTGCACTGCTTGAATTTTGTTAACTTTGAAGTTTGGAATTGGGTAGTTTGGATATGATATATTTAAGAAACTTGAAAAACTTGAAACTATTTTTTTGTTGTTTGATATATTTGTAGGTATATTATATGTATTGGCTGCTATGGGGAAAAGTGTCTCAAATGCTTTTTTTTTTTGTTATTATTATTATCCACATTTGTTTTTATGATTTAATAATTCCTCCACAAGCTGATGTGCAGTCTCTTATGTCCTGGTTTGAGGCATAGCTGCTGCTTTGGTTCTGTAAGAACCTATTCAGAGAGCTCTTTTTTCTCTTAACCAACACTGGAATCTACAATAAATCTTGAAATACTTATTTAAAAAGAAAATGTTGCAAAAAATACAAGAAAAAGAAATGTTACAATGAAGAATGTGACTGGGAGGTTATCTGCATAACCTTACATGTATGTTAATGCGTGTATGTGACTGAGTGCATGCGTGTGTGTGCATTTTAATTTGTGTTCTTCAAAATCCTCAGACTTTTTTTTTTTTTTTTTTTTAAATGTCATTACAAGATTTCTACCGCCGAGACTGAAAAGACTGATTCACCAGTCCCATAAGCGTTATATCTGAGTAATGTACAGGAGATTGGTTGCAAATCTTGCTCCCTCATAATGGAGGCTTTAGATTTTTCCGCGGAGCAAGTGTGGAGATCGAGTTTCTCACACTGGCTCCTTTATAACTGTAGTTATAGCACTGCGGCCTCTTTGTCCATCAGGTGTTTTCATTGAGGACAGAAAGTGGTGGAAACAGATGGAGATGGTATCCCGAGGGGTACAATTCACTCCTAATCCTGCAAACAAAAAAAAATAAAATGAAAACAATCATGCCCTGTCCTCTGGCATCAGATGAAATGAGATGAAGTTCACTGCTTTCTTTGTCCATTTCAGTCCCTGGTTGGGCTGCATTTAGCCCCGGCCAGTCTTAACTTGATGATTCAGAGCAGTGAAATATTTATTATGACTGTGAGATTCCCTTGAATGTACTGCACTTAAATTACTGCGATGTTTTATTGCCTTGTGGGACTCGAGTGAAAGAGAAAAATTGGATCAGTGCAGCAGTCCTCTGGTCTTAAATTAGCATTTCTTTTGTCAGTCAACTTTCAGTGGTAAATTGAATTTATTAACTGGAGAGAGAGAGAGCGAGCACCAGAGCTTTGTTGTGGGGAAATACTGGCATCAGTCTAGATTTATGAAGTGCAATTATTATGACTGTATTAACATTTTTTCTCTGAGCTTACACCAAAAAATGTAAACTACAGTTGTCAATACATTCCCAATGTACCACATCCCTAATCCTTATTCTTTTCTTTTCTTTCTTTTTTTTTTTTTTTTTTTTTTTTTTGAGGTGTAAAATAAATTTCTTTAAGAATATATTCGGAAGCCATGTTTTGGCTTTGAAGTCTGTCATTATTTTTTAACATGCGTCCTCTAGAAATCAGTCGGCAGTTGGGCCCCTTGCGTCAGCAGCTCTGCGAGATCCAGAGCGGAGATCCTGTATTTGTACTGCAGCGCTAAACCTCGGACACCGAGCGCTCTGTATGTTTAATAGATCACATTTTAAATGTTTACACTCTGGCCACCCAAAGACAAAGGGCAGACAGCACCACTGGAAAAAGAGATTATTTACCCAAGAACATGACGAACGTGTTGGACTTAAGGGAAGCGAAAACAAGAAGCAGGGATTTGTTTCTTTCATGTATTGCACTCCTCAAATAGATCGGGTTTTTCCCTCAAGATAACCTTTGCTTTTTCTTAACTATGAGCCTTAAATTTTGAGCTAATGATGTTTGTAGACTTGTCACTGTCTTTGAAGGCTGACAGAGATTTCAGTCTAAGGAATACCAAGCCCCTTGGCTTAAATTTGCACAGTAAGCCTCCTTAACATTCCAGTGAAAAATTTTCATGTTGTTTCAACAGCTTAATGCCCCAGCCACAGTCTGATTCCAGCATATTTTCTGTCTTGTAGAAATATTTTGACAGATTTACAGATACATCCCGTCCCTAAATCCCTTCCGTTTGGCTTCTGCATTGAAGCGTTAAACCCTGTCACATGACGTTGAAGTGGAGAGGAGACACTTGAGGCTGTGGAGTTTCTGATGTCTGGCCTTTCCCACCAGTGGAGGTCTAAGGCACCAGGCCTCTCTGCTAATGGGAATATTGGGTGACGTCTGGCTACTGGACACTGCCAGTGGAGAGTATTCATCCAGTCAAAGGGTTGAAACATAACCCTTTTCAAATAGCAAGGGATTTCCTATTAGGGACAGAGAGGAATCTGACCATTTCAAGGTAAACCAAATAAGACAAAGGGGAAAAAAAAAACATGAGCTGAATATTGCATTATTTTGCAGAAATGTTTAATTATGATATTTTTATTAAACTTAATGAGGCTCTATGTCCTTATGACTACATGTTTCTGCTGTGCAGGCTCCAAACAGTCTGTCCCCCGGTCCTTAACGCGCATTAATGAGCTCCTATTGATGGGATGCGCCGTAGCCCCGCGACCGGGGTCCATTCCACTATTCCTGATTTGGACAATGGACGCTTAGGCCATATTAGGATAATAGAATTAAATTTTCAAATAGATTTGTGCCTGAGCTGATCCAGCCTCGGCTCACTCAGCTGCAGAGGCAGAGTGGCATATGGCATGTCATTATCTAAGCCCACCCTCCCCCTGTCCGGGGCCAACGGGGTTCAGCAGTGCTTAAACAAACTGAAGGTTAGTACTGGCTGGCTGGCGTTGAAGGGGAGGACAGCAGGGTTTGAAGGTGGGTGTGTGGGGTGGGGTGCCGCTAAATCACAGCCTCTGCAGCGTCTCAGAGGGCCTCAGCGCCGCACCATGGCGCCGGGGCTCAGAGGCCTGCTTTAAAAGCCGGGCTGTGTTTGATCGTGGGGATTTGTTTTCTGTTGGATTATACATGGTTGCTCCCTGCCTGGCTGAGGGGGCCCTGCGCAATGTGACAGATCCCGGCGAAAAGAGAGCGAGAGCGAGAGAACGATATGGGGGGGAGGGATTTTGGGGTCAGAGAAGCCTCGAAGCATCAGTAATCAGGATAATTGCCATGTTCCTGGTGCTGTTTCCAGCCTCCCCTGGATGGTTCTGCAGTGTCACACTCAGATTTATGAAGAAATCACCTCTGCTTCAGAAAGACTTATTGTGCCTCAGTTTACTAAATTCTAGCAAGTGACGTCTTCATTTGTGAGGAACTTTTTAATACTCCTTAAAATATTTCATGCTACCTTGCCTAGGAAATGATAAATTACACCAACATCGCCGTCCGAATGAGGACATTTAGATCTATAACTTATCTCTGTGGCCACAGACTGCTATTGACTGTTAACACGTTTTTCAAGGGCAATGAGATGCTCACGAGGATGGCCCGAGGGCAAAGTGGAGGGGAATTGACTTATGCCGGTTGTAAAAATCCCTCAGTAAATCCCAATAAGTCCATGAAGACCTTTCACCGGTGTAAAGGTCCCGTCGCATATTGTGTACCTTAAATACTGCTGAGAAGGAAGGAGAGCGGACAGGCCCTTCAAAGCAGGGTCAGCTCTTTCACTCTCAGAACAGAGGGGGACAGGAGGGGAGGGAGGGATTAAAAAATAAGGCAGCTGCTCACGCTGTAGAGTCTTGGCGCTGCTTCTCAAACCTACAGATGACGGAGGGGTGGGAGGGGGGTTGGGGGGGGGGGGTGGTCCCACTCAACGCCGCTTTGGTCAACCTCAGCCATGTATGTCCCCTGGCTGCCCTTGGGGCCCCTGAGGCTCCATCCCTCCTCAACATCTCAGAGAAGACAGATTCACAAGGCCGGTCCTGTTGCATTCGGCTCCTACCTAGCAAGAAAATGCGTCAATCAATAATTCAGATGGTCCTGGGGAGGCTTGTATAGTTAACCCACTCGCCTTATGAAGCCATATTGCACAATATCATCTGAAGATAAGCTGGTTTTTTTTTGCGTGTGTGTGTTTTGGTTTTTTTCAACACACGGACAGAGCACATTGCCGTCTCTTTAGTATGACTAAATGAGCCTTGATGGGTCACATATGAGCACCACACGATTTCCATTTGAGTTTTAGAAGTTCTCAAAGGCAACAGAAGTTTTTTCTTTTTTTTTCTTTTTTTTTTTTGTTTTAAAGGGAAAAAAAATCAGCACAGATGATAATATAAATCAGGATCTTTTCCCAAAGGCACAGTCCCAGAGGCCTTTTTCTAAAAGGCATACAGCAGGACGTAATTCCAGGAGCTTACCGCGCTTTATTTCCAAGCATCACAACCGTGTATGTTCAGCTGAAAAAGCTTATGGTCTCCAAATATTCATCTAGTTTGTGCAGTGGGTATATTGCTGTATCCAATCTAACTCAAAAGTCTGGGGATTTTGCTTTTTTTTTCTTCCTGATTCCTCTTAGTGTTTGTGAGGCTCTCTGAATGTTCCTGTGGACAAACAGGGCTGTTTTTTTTCTTTTCCCCCAAATGATCTCAAATGCACCAACGCTGCCAAAGTCTGAGGGTGCTGCAACCTTGAGAAAATAATATATATGGAAATGGGAAACCTATAAAGCATCTCTCTTATTGTTCTCCCTGCAGTGTTGTATTTATGTTGAAAAAATGATTCTGTCTCCTCAGGATGAAAAAAAAAAATGTAAAGAATATCTTGCTTTTTAAAAAACAAAAAGAAAAGAAAAAAGATCATATACGAATCTTAGATTTCGACATGAGAAGTCTGAATATTTGAGAGAATAAAAAAGAAAAACCTGTGAAATCCGTTAGTGATGGGGTTTTCAACTTTTGAATGTGCCTACAGCCAAGCATCCCAGTGATTGCTTACCCTCTCCAGTTCTGCAATCTCCCCCTAATCTTCCAACAACCATCATTTTCAATTTGCTGAAACTGCCACAGTCCCTCCTCCATCCCGACGATCACAGTAGATATTTTGTCTGTTCCCTGCTTTTTGTCGATCTCAGGACTGAAAATTTCTTTTCATAATGTAGACGGTTGATTTTCATTTGACCTCTCCTCTCCTATGTATTATTGTTTGACATGAAGTAAATAAAGCCGATGACTTCTACGTCTGTCCAGTTTATGTAACTATTCACATTAAGTCACTTTCCTTCTTCCTCTCATTCCGTCTTCCTCTCTCGCTCTTCCTTTCTTTCTTTCTTTCTTTCTTTCTCCAAACAATCTAAACGACCCTTCAGGAGACCTTCCTCTCATGGAGGTAAGCATATTAGTCTTAGGACTCACTTTGCACATCACCACCATATGCTGGCCTCTACAATCCTGTTGTTAACTTGACCCTCTTCACCTTTACAGCAGTAGCCTATGTTGTGGCATCATTAGGGCCTCACAGTTAATTGTTCAATCACTGAGGGGGAAAAAATGGTGGATTTCTGGATGGTGCTTTGTAAGAATTGATTCACACAATTAGCTAACATAATTTGAAGAGATTCCCTCTGGAGTTCATAAAGTATTTTATATACTATTCATTTGCTTATTCCTGGTCTGTGGTTGTCATGTAAAAATGACTTGCAGGTGATCATGTCTTGTGATGTTCACGTTTGTGTCCTCCAGATTTTCATTATTAAATTGAACAACCACCTTCAGTGTCGTAGACGACTGTTTAAATAGCTGCACACTGAGCTTTATGTTAGAATTCACTCATTTGTTCCTCACAGTCAGAGTACATGAATATGCATTTAGCTTGAAATAACAGCAAAAAATAAGGATAACTACTATTTTGAAGAAAATCTGGATACATATAGAACTGTTCCGTGTGACAGCATGGCCTTTAAAAAAATCTAATGGTTCTAGCAGGTCTCCTTTTTTTTGTGTGAATTGCATTCGCATTTAAAGCAGAGGCCACTCTACAGTTTTTAGACTATCCCCTGCTTTTTAAGCCTAAATTGATAAAATATGTTTGATTTTGTAGTTTAATGCTATTAAACAGAATCCATTACATGGAAGTTGCTATTAAGTGTGTTTGTAGTACTATTTTCAATTTAACGTTTCAGTTATGAATTATTTCAATGAGTGGAATTTCCCAAAGAGAACTTTGTGTTTTTCCCATTTGGAGATAAAACATTTCCCACATCCCAGTTTCTCTGGGAAATACATTTATGTTCTGATAGTATAGTGAATTACTGCCCACACAGTCCTTGTCAGAACAGCAATTCGCCATACATCTAAATGTTTAACAACACAGGTACATTCAAGAACTCAATATTGACACTTTACGTCTCCTCTCCCTCCTCGATCTCAACCCCTCCACCCACCTAAAACATCAGATAAGCCGTAGACTGATGAGCCAGCCGCCTCCACCAGAGCGTGTGGTACTGCGAGACTGCACACTGATTTCATACACGCTCGCTCAGACAGAAAAAGAGCTCTGTGGAGCAGAAATGCTTCTCTTATTAGCAAAACTCATTCACCTGCACGCCACATTGAGTCCCTGGCAATTTCACAATAAATCATGAGCGATGCCTACGGAGGCCGAGCAGCAGGCTGAGACTCTGCCGCGGACGTGCCCTCGCCTGTCAGTTTAGACACTCTGAATCATTTCGGGTTCAGCAGCCTTGTTTCATCTGAGATGAACTGAAAGGTCATCTCACACGCCACCTACCCAATATGTCTCCGACTCTTCATCTCCCAGTCCCTCCAGTGATTGCTCATTCCATTTAGAAATACCACACCGGGGTGAAGCATTTCTCTGGGTATCATGGAAGGAATTTCAAGGAATCATCTCAGACAAAGAATTAGCAGTGACTTCAAACATCGTCACCCTGAGCCCAACTCTCACTGCAGGATCATTCGGCAGTGAGATATGTCACTTTTTCAGAGAAATTAGGAGAAGCAATCAGTGTCAATATGAGTTTCCGTGTCTTCGTGACTACAGGACTTCAGGCAGACGGTGAACACTGCGCTCGAAGCCATCAGACAGTCTGGAGTTTTGTTTGGTGAATAAAGGATGAGTTGGCCCCGGTCCAGCCCAGTATCCGCTTGAGACTCATCAGCCTAAACACCTTAAAGCTTAACTGGCTGGACAATAGCTGAACAATTTGTACTGCCAATATCTAAGCTAGTTACTCTACTTAAGACCTTCTGGCTGAAACTGTCAACTTTCCCTTATGCGCGGCTGCCGAACGAGGGCCGCTGCGACGAGATCCTGCTTGGCTGTCACTCGGGTTTGTTGAGACACGTTTGTGGCGGAGGGTGCACGCACGCTGCAAGCGACCGAGCCATTTTGTTAACAGCTCACACTTCCTGTGCGAGTGTGTGGTTCCAGAGTTGCTGACAGTGACACTTGCAGGACCGAGCCCTGCCCTACTTAACAGGCTGCTGGGAGGAGGGCAGGCCAAGTTGTCAGCGGCGCTAGGTGCTCGCTGCTTAGATAAACCTGGAGGATTAGTGGCCCAGTTAAAGTTGGGGCAAAGAGGATTAGCCTCTTCTGAGGTGGCGAGAGATTCCCGGTGTCCTTCAGCGCCGCCGGCCTCATATAGAGTTGGGGGGGTGCGGGATGGGAAGGGTGGGTGGGCGGGGGGGGGGGGGGGCGTGGACGTAAATGAAGGGAGAGTGAGCCTCTTGTTATCATGAGTGAGAATCACTACTGCAACATTTTCAAAGAGGAAGAGGAAATGCAAGGTGTGAGGATGGAAGGTGAAAGGCAGTGAACCGGTTCATGAAGTGTTGCCAGCTTGTGGTTTCATTAGAAAGGCAAAAGCCCATAATTACTGACCAGGTGTTACAGAGAGGTCAACCAGACCGGAGGCCAGCTCCAAGACATATTTTGCAAGTGGGCTGCAGTCACAGTGGGCTCTGAGCTTTTATAGTAAGAACACTGAATGCTGAATATTTACTGCTCCAATTAATATATATATAAATATATGAGTGCTCCATGGTGAGCAAGTGCAGCAGACATAGATAATGCTTGTCCAGCTCAGATAGGACGTGTTCAAGCAGCGGTGGGAGAATTTAGACCTCTGCTGCCATCAGCAGGCCAGAGAAGGAACTAATATTTTGTCAGTTATTAGATTTTTTTCGATTTTATCGGAGGCATTGAAGCTGTTTATTGAAACCGAATTGAAAACAAGAAAATATTTCTGTATGAAAATAATTATTAACCTCTATGGAGAATAATGTGTGTTTTTCCCAAGTCCTCTCATTTTACAAACCATGCCAAGCTCTTGAAAACTCATTTTGATCTTTTAGATCATGAAAGGAATATACCTTCTATAACACAATATAAAACTGCCTCCTTTATTTCGTTTCTTTCCAGTACTGAGTGGAAAACATTCGCAGACACAAAAGATTTTCTGTCTCTGCAGAAACTGAAAGACAAACAATTATGCGATTCATAAAATATAGTCAGTGTTTACTGCGCCGTGCATCATTATACAAACGACACCAGAATGTCTAAACATGGAATGTAAACATAATAAACAATGACCCGTGGCCTTCAACAGTAATGAATTTGTGAAAATAAATTGTATGGTCTATCTGCTTTTAATGAAACACATGCATACATGCAGTAGATGCACATTAAAAAAAAAAAGAGCTGTATAGGGCAAGGAGCCAATCGCAATGAAAACACTGCAGCAAATAGGGGGAAGTACATAATGGTGAGGACTGAGAGTTGATTATGCAAATACCCCAGCTGCAAAGAAACAATAACTCTGGAAATTCAAAGACAAACCATAACACGGAAGGCTATTGTTTGCATTTGCATATTTGCTTGACGACTATAACCTGCTCATCATGCCCATCTTGTTCAGAATAATGTCTTTGTATTCATACAATATGCACACATCAGAAATTGGCGGAGTGAATTGTTTCAGTTCAAATCAAAAGCCTGAGCTTGCAGTCCAAGCCAGAGAGCTTTCAAGTCCAAGAAACTATTAAATTAATATAAAATCTGAAAAAAAAAAAAAAAAAATACAAATACTGAGTAAAATATATAACACTCTCCTACACATTAAAACCCTGCAGCGTGGAAAAAAAAAATCATCCAATCAGCGAGTAGAGTTTAATCTTTATGGCCATACAGGAAGCTCACGGAATGGTTGAAGCAGGCAAACAAAAACTGATTTCTAGTCAATAAAACTATAAATATTTATTGGAGCATTTTCTAGAAGAAATATTTGACATTGCAATTATAACTGTAGATTTCTATCAAAGCAATTGCTTACACTGCCAATACAAAAATGTGGTAATTATGTCTCTGGAGGTGAATAGAAAAGACATTTGTCTGTAGGAATATAATGACAAAAAAACTGCTGGAATGTTTTTTTTTTTTTTTTAAACTACTTGAAATCCCTGAGCGATCAGAGGTACAGCACATATTTATGTTTCCTCTTATGTAGCAACTAAACACTAACAAATTACAGCTTGATAATGCACCTGTCTTCTTCTTCTATCTTGGGGTTGGTGTTTAGCGGTGTTATATGTTTCTGAAACAGCAGTTCTATAGGAACGTGTTCGTCCAGTGTCTCTGCATGCACAGTCCTCTGGACTATTACCCTGACAATGTTGCATCAGCAATAATAATACATTTGATTTCAACAGTGCCTTTCAGAACACTCAAGGACACTTTACAGGGTAAAATAAATAAAGACAACAAATGAAAGTAACAGAGGATTAAAATATACAGTGTGAAGGCAGTTTGAAACAGATGGGTTATGAAATTGTCAGAGAGGAAAAGCCTCAGTGTTCTGGATGTCTGGTGGGGTGAGTTCCAGAGCTGAGTGACTGAAAGCTCTGTTCTCATGGCGCCGAGACGGGCGAAGGGCGTGGAGCGGTGGAGGAAGACCTGGAGGAGCGAGAGAGAGGGCGTGGCAGTATGGATGAGATCAGACAGATAGTGGGGGGGCATTGTGAGAGAGGGGTGGAGGCCATTAATGCCACGTAAATGGGAATTTGCAGACCGGGTTATGTTATCGATGTGAGAGTGGAAAGAAAGAAAGCTGTCAAGGATGACACTCAGACTTTTAACTGGAAGAGGGGAGGAAGTTGGAGGTAAACCAGGATTGATTTCTGAGGATGGAGTGGAGTTGGTTTTAGTGGAAAGGTAAAGATGGGTGTCATCAGTAAAGCAGTGAAAGTGGATGCCATATTTATGGAAGATATTGCCAAGTGGGAGAAGATAGATGAAGAGCAGGGGCCCCAGGACGCAGCCCTGGGGGACACCAGATCAAGAAGAATGAGGATTAAGGCTAAACCAGAATCCACATCCATGAGGAGGTCGCTTGTGATCTAGATGAGGGCTGTTTCAGTGCTGTGGCAGGGACAGAGACCAGACTGCAACTGCTCATAGACGCTGTTTCGGGTAAGATGGGAATGAAGTTGAGAAGCAACAGTTTTTTCTAAGATCTTGGAAATGAAGGGAAGATGAGAGAGGTTATTGAAGTCATTTGGGTCTAAACCAGTTTTTTTTTTTTTTTTTCCAAGATGGGGCTCACAGCTGCAGATTTGAAGAAAGCAGGAAGAATTCCAGTGGAAAGTGAGCAGTGAATGATGGCTGACATGAGAGGGAGCAGAGAGGGAAGGCAGGATTTAACGAGGACTGTGGGGAGGGGATCCGACTGAGAGGTGGAGGGCTTGGACCTGATGATGAGCTCAGAGATTACAGAGGGATGAAGGAGTTCAAAGGTGGAAAAAAGATGACAGGGTGGGAGGTAGTGGAACCAAGATGGTGGTGGATTTTATTCTTCTTTTCATTGATAAACAGAAGGAGGGAGTTCCAGGTGTGTGTGGAGTAAGGACGTTGAATGATGTTGAATATGGAAAAAAGTGTCTTGATGTTACCTGCATGAGAGCAGACAGGACAAGACTGGAGAACAGTAAAAACACTGTAAAACACTTTAAAAGTAAGACGTGCCAGTGCTAACTCAACCGGAAGAAAAAGTCCATGTTAGTATTCACTTTCCTTCCCCTGAACAAAAGGCGCATGAGATGTGTGCAAATTGAATCTCTTATTGGCCAAATTGTCCCCTGCAGAGTGATCTCGTTGACGCTGATGGCTTTCTGCTGCCTCTTTATAACAAGGACAGCGCGAGTCCTCTGCATGCATCAGTGCCTGGATGTCAGAGGTTCCATCTCTATCACCAGATCACGAGGCCGAGGACCCTTGCTCAACTCCATCACCCGCGGGACCACAGTGGACCAGCGATCTGAGAGAGATAAATAAGAAGGAATGTATTTTATCTGTTTGAATGAAGAGAATGTGGCTCACATTGATCGACATTGAATTTGTCTTTGCAGTTCATCATGAGATCGCGGTGGGAGGCTCACCTCTTCTCAGGGCTCTAACACCCTGCTGTAAACCATTGGCCTGGACGGTCTCACTCTTGCCAGGATCCTCATTGATTATCGCCAGATTCTGGTTCCAGTGACACCAGTTCACCTCATCCACCCTGGTGTGACAAGACTCAGTGCGATGTAGCGTCTGTTTGAGGAGGTGGCTGCTGAGTGTGGAAAAAGAGAGAGTCGCACAAACTACCTGAAACACCAGCGTCGGTCTGGAGTGCCATCCGAGCTCCTGCCCACAGTCACCATCTCACCAGCTCGGAAAGACTTGCGAAGGCAGACTGGGAAGGAGCGCTCAATGTCCAAGATGGTCGTCGCCCACTTTGAGAAACAGAAACTCACCATGATTAATTTCTTAAAACTACGTCTTGATTGCAGTGACGTTTTATTATTGAGATTTCCTGACTATTTCTCTTTCTTCTGTGGCGTTAGCCGCTCGGTGACCAGCCCACAGCCCACAGCGTACCATGAAATTAGCCATGAATTAAATGGGATTAGCTCCATCCAAGCAGATACGGGGGACAGAAGGATTCTGGATTTTAATGATGTGATGGGCTAAACAAATTAGTTTTGGTTTATGATTAAAATTCCTGCCAGAGTGAAGATACACCCATCAAAATCAGCTCCCCTGTTCCTTTCATGTCTTTGTGATTAGGACTAATAAGCCGGCGTTAACATGGAACTGAAAGCTGATGTGTGAATTATAAAAAGAACCCATTGGACAGCACAAACAAACACATTACCTGAAGCTTCCAGATCTTCTTGCTCTCCTTGGAAACCTCCCCCACCGTCTCCCCCATCAGAGCGATCAACATGTTGAGCAGCAGCACAAAGGTGAGAATGATGTAAGTGACTAAGAGGATGAGGAAGACTGCAGGATACTGAGCGCTGTGGATCATGTCCAGTTCTCCCATCCCAATGGTCAGCTTGAAAAGGTCCAGCAGGAAGGTGCTGAAAGTGTCGGGGTCTCTGCAGTTTGGGTAGGTGGGGCAGCCCCCTTCGCACTCCGTGCCCGCCGGGGGACACACCGTCAGCAGCGACACCAGGGCTGCACGTTGGAAAAAACCGTGAATTACAGTAAAGTGTTTGGACGCACTTAAAAGATGCAAATCTGTAGTGAAAACATTGACTTCCTACCTGATGCATAGCCGATCATGAAGAGCACATACACCAGCAAGAATCTGAAGAGGTCCTTGAAAAGAATCTATGTACCAAAAATAAATAAATTAAAAAATGTGACAACCCACCAACACGTTTCATTTCTCTGATTGTTTTCCTGTGACGATCAAACCTTTTGTATCATGATGCTGTAGGTGCCGGTGAGCTTCAGGCCTCTGGTGAAATAAAGCGTGTTCATCCAGCCCAGGACCAGCGCGAACACCATCACGGTGACGTACGCCTCGATGCCGGACAGGTAGAGAGCGGCGGTGACTACAATCAGCACAGAGTAGATGAAGCTGGAAAAAAAAAAAAGGGACGGACAGAAACTCCCTCAGTGAAGCTGTTTCACACTGAAGTCTCGGGAAGCGAAGCGAACATCACACCAAAAGATCTGAATCAACACCGTTCAGAAGTGTGACATCCTCTGCTCCCTGTTTGCTTTGTATTAATTAAAGCTTCAAATTATATAACATGCTAAGGACAACGCCAAGAAATTAATTAAATGATCAAACTGAAAGGATGCAAGATCTGCCTCAGGTAAAAAAAACCGGCATGAGACAGAGAGGAGGTGACGACGAGGTCAAAGGAAAGAGACTCACTACAGGAGCTGAAAGGATCCATCAATAAATAAGGACTTCACCCCCGGGCATTTCTTCAGGAAGAGATCCTTAATCTGCAAGAGTGACAACAACGCTGTTGGTATAGATATGATACAATGTGTATCAATCTTTTGAATCACGAAAAGGAAACCGCCGCAAGCAGTCGGTGATCAAACCGCGGCGAGCCGTCAGAGCGCGTTCACTCACGTTGGTGAGGAAGAAGAAGATTCCTGACGCCAGCGTGACAATCTCTCCCGCCATGCGCAGGTAGTCAGACGATGTGATGTACGGATACGGAGGCTGAAGGGATAAAGACACTTCATTTCAGTCTCAGAATTATAACGGCATATACATGGAGAGCAGATCATATGAGGGCATGTCACAAGCGGTAAAGTCGATTTGTTTGACATCCAGTCGCAGTCTCACCCAGATGTTTGATCAGAGGGCCTTTATCGATCAATTATCTATTAGAATGAAGCCATGGAGCCAGCAGTCATTATCTGAGTCTAATACAAGAGACCTGGTTCACTGCTAGACCAGAAATGGATACTTTTAATGCTGTAGTTGTATCCAGTTGTGTTTTATGAGAAAAAAAATCTGTTGGGTTTCAAACTTTATTATCGCAAAGTTGTTTGCTCCATTTCTCCCTTTATGCTGCCTGAACCTAAGTAGCTGCTGCCTGTAGAATAACATGGGAGCAGGAACAATCCTCTTCTTTCTCAGATTTATGAGAAAACTTAAACATTGCGGTAAATGATGTCTTGGATAATAGCAGTAAATCTTTGGAGTACAAACACGTTGCATTTTGTGCATAAGGCCTTCCGAAAAAATCAGAATATAAAGTAAAAATCTACTTTATTCAAACATACTGTATATTATATTTAAGCGTGTTCATCCCTGTTGCAGCTTCACACCTACCACTCCTTGTGTTGGGTGGTAATAGGCCACCAGGGTAAAAATGATCATGGTAATGAGGTAGGAAACCACGCTGATGTAGAAAGTGACGGCAGCAAACTTCTGCCATTTGGCTCTCAGCAGCGCATTAATGGGCTCCACTGCCAGCATCTCGTGGCGGTTCTGACAACAAGACCACAAATATGACACAATGCCATTAATGTAAATTAAAACCAACAAAAACACAATCATGTTACATGATACTAAGGATTTTGATTCACTTTCTTTTTCTGTTTTATGATTTTGAAGTATCTAATACCCCAACAGAAACCCAGTATTTAATTTCAGCTATTAGAATAACAATGAAACTTTAATCACCTCATTACGGCTGTTGTAGACTAGGATCTCCAGCACCGATGGCTCCTCTCCACATGTGTCCACTGAGGACAGGTCATAGAGGGACGAGTACACCGGTCCGTAGGCCCAGTCCTTGAACTTACGTGACAGATGACGAACTTCCTCATCCTTGATTTCACGGCGGATAATGTGCTGAAAAACCTGAGGGAATATGAAACTGGTTTAATCCAAGTGAAAGGATAAAGGGCACAATGGAAACGCTTTTAATTGCAGAAATGTCAATGCGTCTACCCCGATCTTGCCCAGTTTGGCAGCCATCATGAGAGGCGACATGCCGTCATTGTTGAGCACCGTCTCCAGGCTGCAGTCTGGGTACAGCTTGGCACTCTTGATCAGCAGAAGGTCATACATCTTTGTGAGGAAGCGGGTGTTGTCCTTGGTGTTGTCGGCGATGTGCACCAGCGCGTGCAGCACCGTGTTCCCGCGCGAGTCCTGGCGCCGCAGGTCGGCCTTCTTGTGTGGGTTCTCGGTCAGGTAGTGCACGATGTCGGGCTGATTGGTGCACGCAGCCAGCGAGAGGGGCAGCTCACCTGGGGGGGGGGGACAGCAAGGCAGAGAGAGAGAGAGAAAGAGAGAGAGAGCTCTGACTAAATTCTGAATTCACAGAGGATTAAGACAACTGTATTGCAGATTAAAAATAAGCAAATCAACAGGAGGGTTAATTAAGAACCGCGGCTGGCGCGCGCACGCATTCGCAAAGGCATACTAAACATGGATCAAAGATCTGACTCAAATCCCTGCTATGAAAACAGCACAATTAGCAGTTGTTTGAGGGAGGGGCGCGATGGGGCCAGAGTGCCAAAAGCAGCTGCTGAAAATGAGCCGTTGCCATGGGTGACAGATTACTTTGTCACCTCGCATAGAAACGCTCCTCTTCATGGATTTGCACGGGTGCATGCAGAGTGTTAGCGTGAGTCTAAATCCCATTAGCCGTCAGCCCTGCCAGGTTCCTGTTCACCTCGCCGCAAAGCTCCGCGGCAAATTACTCACACTGTGCCCGGACACACTGGGATTTGGGAATGACAACCATGATAAGTGCAAATAGAAATCATCTCATCTGTGATGAGTAAGGAATACGGCACTCGATGGTAATCAAGCAAAGTGTTGTTAAATTTGGGCTGAGTGGAGGAAAAATACGGTCCAACGGCACTGGAAAGCCACCTTTGTTTCAGTGGTTTAGGAGATTAATATTTAAATGAATTACATGCAGTAATCTTGTTTCAATAATTACATTTTATTGAGAGGGGGAGAGGGAAATATACATGTCAAGATGCACGAGGCTTTCATCTTCTATTCATAGAAAAGTATGAAAAATTAGAAAATTAAAAAAAAATAGGAGAAAAAAGCCATTTTAATCCTCACAAAAACTTTTTTTAAAATTATAACTAACCAAATGACGGCATTCATTTCGCTCATGCTTGCATTCATTCATCCACACGTGCACAAGCACAGCAAACAAAGACCCAGCCATATCACCAACCACAAGCATGCATTAATAGTGTTCCTAAATTGCCCGTCAGTATAAATCTGTGTGATTGTCAGTCTCTGTGTGTGTTTGCTCTGTGGACAGGTGATGTGTCAAGGCCGTAACAAAGTCAGTCGGTGTCGGCCGGAGGCCCTTGTGACCCTGAGATGATAAGCAGATTGATGGAAGGGTGGATCCTCAACCCAACAATGTAAATAAAAATGCTCCTTACATTGTACAAATATTTGCTTTCCATGCATCTAAATCTGAAATTATGGACTCCAGTTATAAATAAAACATTCAAATCACTGGTGAAAAACGACCTCAAGCTCACTGGGGAGCCGTGCTTTGGTCGTTCAGGTAAAATCTGAACAGCAGCCAAAAGAGGGCAATGTTGAGCTCAGTTTAACCAAACGCTGCTTTCTTCACTGCAGGCCAGGAGGCCTCCAGCAGCCACTGTTTACTTTTCCTAACAGCAGAACACACACAGCTTTTACCGGACCCACCTTTTGAACATATGACAAAATGTCAGTCTTTCGAGTGTTTGTGGAGAAAAAAACTAAACATCTGTGGCTGAGGTGGAGTTCACCACCAGACTACAGTATCCTGACTGTAAAAAAAATAAAAAAATACTGAATACCGAGTGGAATTTAATGACAGGGGTTTCTTTGTCAGAAAAAAGAAACAGTAATCAATTGATCTGAGGAGCTGCTTTGTTACACATTACAAAGCATGTTAGTTCTGCCTTGCAAAAGAGAAAACCACTACTTGTCAGCAGAACGGTGAGAGCGGGAAGTAAAAAGAGACTGGTGAAGTCTTTAAAAAAAAACCTCAGACACACTACATCACTGCTGAAGTATGACACAGTAAATACAGTGGCGGATTTCTCCAGCTCCACGTATGACATACTGTTCATATATTCTAAAAACAGAAACGCGGCGGCGCAGTGAAGGCCTCTGTTTAAACACAACGTTCCCC
This sequence comes from Salarias fasciatus, assembly GCF_902148845.1. Classification (NCBI taxonomy): domain Eukaryota; kingdom Metazoa; phylum Chordata; class Actinopteri; order Blenniiformes; family Blenniidae; genus Salarias; species Salarias fasciatus. Next base: position 13,499,491 of record NC_043756.1, read on the forward strand.
GGTGGGCGTAACGCTCTTTACCAAAGTAGAAGTAGCCCCCCTCGTCCCTGGGCTGGAAGAAGCGTCCCCTGGCCTGGGCGTGAACGTCGGCTCCCTGCTCCACCAGCAGCTCCACGTACTGTTTACTGCGCCGTTCGATGGCGATGTGCAGCGCCGTCTGGCCTGGCGGGAACACACAGCAACCCAGACATCAATACTGATGACACTTCCTCACTTTGTGAACAGAATAGTAAGTAAAGTAGAAATTTGCATTTAGATCTAAAACTCGGATACGGAAGTTAAAAGTGTTGATGGTATTCTGGAAGCAAATAGCACAGCTACACAGGGAAAACACCATCACCTCCTCCAGTGTTTTTTTCTGAGAAAGTGATGCTCAAACACTTTAAAAACATTTCTGTGCAGGTTGTCTTAGTGGGGTTAAAACCCACAGAAACTGTGCTTTTAAACATTTTACACTTCCACATAAAAAGAGCAAAGACTCGTAAAAGTGGCTGCATGAACAGGAAAATCTGACGTAACGACGAGGAGTCACAGCAGCTTTTGTTCTAAACGACGTTAAAAGATGAATGGGCTGGACACCAGCTCACAACAGGCATGCATTGAAATCCAAACAAAAAAACTTTGAAAATCCTCATTTACAGGACTGTGAATGGCTGCTGTAAATGCATTCCTATGTGAAAAAGCTTGGATTCACCTCTGTGATTATGTAGTGACACTCAATCACACACCACACTAAAAACTTACATTTCTACAATACCACAGGTGCATAATTTAAGGTGTATAATCTAAGTAATGCACCTTTAGTGGATTAGGTGGCAGTACTGAGGAATCCAGTTTGTCTTAAGCTTTTTTTTAATTTTTAGAAGCAAGACAGCAAGAAATCCAGCCTCCATGCTGCCTTTCTTCTTGGACTGACTTGTTGCTGCATTTCATTTTCGACAGGATGGAGCTGGTTAGCCCAACACCCGAACATCATTTTAATTTCATAATAAATACACATTATATTATTAAAACAGAAAATAAAAAGCTCTGTTTTCTGTATCTTTAAATGCCAGCATCTTTAAGAAAGCTATTTAAAAATACAAAGGACATCAGCGCAGCTGCAAACCATCATCATGAGGTTGTTTTCGTACCTCTGTAGTAAACGTCCCTGAAGGGAGTGTTTATGAACTCTCGCAGGTTCCCGGTCTTCTCTGCGATGTCCACCAGCAGTGGGATGGTGGGGTTCTGACCGCCATACAGGTTCAGCAGAGCTTTAGGCAGACACGTCTTACCGGTGGAGAGCTCTGGAAAAAAAAAATTACAAAAATATTAAAACTGTCTATTAGTTTGACATATCTAATAAGGTTTCTCTTCAGCTTCCAAACTTTCTTCATGTTCCACAGACTCTCAAATGCTGTTTGCAGACCCGGAAGGAGGATTTGTGTTTTCTCTCTGTAAAAGACTGATTATCCCCTCGAGCGTTTGCAATTCCTATAAAATGTAATTTCCTGCTCTTAAAGGAAATGAGCTGATAACATAACACACAGTAACACAATGGAGAGTATCTATAAAGAGCCTGAAGAGCATCTCTCAACTTGAAACATTTAAACACACACAAATTGACTTTAACTTCAGCAGGTCTGACTGAAAATTACGACCACAGTGCAACACTTTAAAAATCAACTTTTTTTTCATATTAAAACCTGACCTGGTCTGGAATGCCTGTTCTAAACCCTTAAAGGTGCATTAAGGAGTTTTACAACCTTAAAAATACTTATTTTCCACCATAAATATGTTACACATTTTTAATGATGTGTACAATGTGCCCTGACATATTCATTACAAGAACCTCTAACAGCGCTAAATTGTCACTTGAAAGTTGCAGTGCCGGTCCGGCACCAGCATTTTTTTGGGGAGAATTTGAAAGGAATGACGTAATGCGCGCTCCGGCTCCTTGAGTTTCGATTTGTCCGCCATTACTCCGCCAGATGCTTAGTGAGCAACAACTGAGCAGGATCTTCCAGAAAGTAAGAAAAGACTGGCTTCTGGCACTGCCACAGCTCCAGCACAGACTCCACCAGGTAAAAGAAACTTAAATCTTACTTGAGCGCTTCTAAACGAACGAAGACGGAGTCCCCCTCTTCCGTGCACGCGAGCCACAGGGACGAGTTTTTCACTAAGCTGCATTACGCCCAAGGCCTGCAGGGGGTGCTGTTTCGCATAAAAACGTGCAAACTCCTTAAGGCACCTTTAATGACTAAGTTTATAATTTTAGTTTAATTTTAGTGCATTTTAGACTCTGGCCTGTCTACGTCCATCCTCCTCGACCTCCGGTCTGAATGTTGCCCGTTCATTACGTTGTTTTACGTCTCGTGTATCTGTATCATATCAAGCCCCATTACCTCATCGTGTTTCATCTCGTTTTTTTCCAAATTTGCTGTGAATTTATGATCACCCCTTTATTACCCCCCGCCCCGCATTGCTGACTGAAGACATACGAGCTGAACCCCTGCTGCTGCTGCTGCTGCTGCTGTGCTTATAACTGATAAACTTCACTTTCACCAACTCCTGTCTCATGTCACTGTCCTCCTTGATTTGTGACACTGCCTACCGCTTTCTAATGAAAACGAACACATTCCTGGAATTGACAGATCCAAATAACTATTTTGAAATGATTGTGATCAGGCAATTTCAACACTGAAAAAAAAAAAAAATTGCAAAGTCCTTTAAAATCTTCCCAGCAGTTTGCTGTGATTTTTCTCTGCTCCTTGTTATAAGCCTGAAAACACACACAGGAAGCTTTGCTCAGGCCTGCTTTCACTGGGACAAAGGGCCCTGACATCACTGCAACCTTTCCCGCTCACATCCTCTGAGCCAAAAACAGCATTAGGGAGGGAGGGGGGGCAGCATTAAATCACATGTGAAGCGACCACAAGATAAAGCTGCCTTCCTGCTCTGGACTACCAAGGTAGGCTCAAAATGTGAAAGTTAGAATCTGTAAGGCATGAAATGAACCCTGAGCGTCTGCTTGTGCGTACCTCTAAACTCCTCGTCCGTGAGCCTCTTCTCGTGACTCTGCAGGTACTCCAGGAGGCCGTCGAGGGCCTCGGCGTCTGCCCGGGACACGCAGTCGAAGAGCAGGGAGCGGTTGAAAATCTTCACCACCTTCGGCGGATCCGAGCTTCGGTCCTCATCACAGGACGCCTCGGTTTTACTGAGAGGAGACAGACACATGACGCCATTTTACTTGATGCAGCTTTTGAGTTCACCGCTACTTTTTTTTTTTTTTTACATTTTTGACAACAGAAATCTAGTAGTTAAGTCAGATTTTAATACAGCAATCTTTTAAGCGTTCACCCACACCCTCAAGTGCCCCAATAAATGGGCCTCTGTGTGCGAAAGGCAGGTAAGGCAGCCAGGAACCGGCAACAGCCTAAATATTACCTCAGTAGTTGCAGAGAAACTAACAAACTGCCCTCTGTGAGGTGAGGAAGTGGGACTGAACGGAGGGCTGCTCCATGCCCACAGTGTTTGTGTGTGTGTGTGTGTGTGTGTGTGTGTTTGTACTTCTTCATGTGGGACACCTCTGTCTACACCGTGGCATTTACAGGAGGCTTTCGTTTTCATGACAACATTTTTCCAAGGAAATAGTTTCAAGGAGCAGTTTCTTTACACAGGCATTTGGACAGACAGTGAACCTTCTTCTCACCCTCTCGGGAGCTTCTTCCTGCGTCTCTTCTGGTTGCTCGTGTTTCTATAGGTACCATAATCAAAGAGCGAGTCCATGGGTGCTTTCTTTGGGCCTGGAACCACGTTGGACTCATATATGGTGGATTCCAGAAGATCCATCGGGTTGGAAATGCCTTTCTTGAAAGCACCCTGGAACTTCATCCGCAGGTTCTGCCTGCTGTCCGCAGGCTGATCCGGCTGGACCAGCACCAGGACGGGGTCTTGACCGGCGTCCTGAGTTGACGGGGAGCCATCCTCACCTTCGAACAGGTCTGAGAGCTCAGAGAGGGCGAGGGCCGCCTCGCTGTCAGACTGGGCAGCCGCGTCATTTTCCGAGTCTCCCGAAAGAGCAGCCCTGGCGGAGACGGAGCCAAGGGTGTCGGCCTTGGACAAGGCAAGGTGGCACCGTCTGAGAAGAGTGGAGCGGCCCTGGAACAACAACCAACACAAAATGTTCACAGCAAAACTGCAGGGCAGGAAACTCTCAAGTGAACGAAGCCCCGATCTGTCCGAATCCTCTCAGTGTTTAGGGAAGACTGAAGCAGAACCTTCTCCCCTCATGCATATTTCATGACACGATAACTGTCAGCTTAAATATTTGACTTAGAAATCTTCTGTCATCGTACACAAGAATGATTTTGATTAAACTGGTCAATATAAGGAGCAAATTTGAAAAAAAAAAAAACTCAAAGAATGTTTGGCTGGCTGTGTCAGTGAATGGCTCTGTACCTCATTCATCCCTTTTGTCACAATGATGTGCAAAATTCCTCTTCAGGGGAAACTGGAGATGATGCTGAAGCATGTGGGCGCCCTGCAGGAAAAAAAAAACACAGACTGGAAAATAAAGCACAAGTAATAGTATTCACTGCTCCAATACATAAGGACTTATTAGTTTCACTGAACCGTCTGATGTTGGGGAAGGGATGTATGGAAAACTTAACAAGGGATTGATGCCAAAACCAATAGGAGTCTGAACTGTGATTGGTCAGGGAGGCATGGTTTCTCCAGCAGGAAGAATCACGCCACCAGTCTGTTCAACTCAGGACGAGAGCTGAAAACTCACAACAATTGCTCTTTACAAGTGGTGTATACAGTTTACCGGTACGCATGAGCTCCCTTCCAAACTAATGACGCTCCTGGATTCGTTACTGAGACCTATCTATATAAACTCGGCTCTGCTGCAAAAAATGCAACACAAACAGGGAGGCTGGGGTCCCACTAAGGGAGAGGAATGACTCACTGGCCAGTCTGCCACACTGGATTATCATGCCTTTACACTTCAACGGGCATTTGATAGAGAAAAGACGGCGGGACAAAGGGAAGTTTGGCCTTGATGAACTGCTATAACACACCAAGAACAAAGACCTACATTATTTAGTGAAGGTGTCTAGAGGGCCCAGTGGGTATTAACCTGACAGGGTGACAGAATGGGATAATAAAACATCAAGTAGACCCGAAGCTCACATATTATCCACTTATTGGGTCAGGAAGTGGACATCCACTTGTGAGAGTTTCTAACTGTGAGTGATTGTGATGTTCCCCTCAGAGACATGGGACTTCCTGGCCTGCCATCACTGATGTGACATTATCCAGAGTCAGAGAGGCTGGATGGCAGGATTTATAGCTTCAAGTTAGTTATTAAAGTCACATACAACACATTCATAGAACAAAATAAAATGTTTATTCTGGTGCTGCAAAAAAAAAAAAAAAAAAAAAAAAAAAAGATAACAAAATAAAGTGATACCTGTTAGTAATAGTTTCATCATATCTGATCAGATTACATCTCTTTATGTCCTTAACAATTGAATAAACTATCAGAGTCAGATTCCTTCATACACTACCAGCACTACTCTGGTTCTCTAGAGAGTTTCTTACCTTGTTCTGGTTTGTGTTCCAGCTGAACTCCGCAGCCTCGTTCAGAAAGAGCTCAAACTTTATTTCTCTGCTGCGCGCTCCTTTGGCTCCTTTCTTCAACTTCTGCTGGAACTCCCGTCAGGTGAAAGAGTTTCAGCTGAACTCCTCTCTTACTCCTGCTTCGTGAGTCCTTCTCCAGCGGCAGAAACAACCGATGCTTTCACAGATTGACTGGGTGGGACGACATAAAGTGACCACCACCTTTTCCTGACACTGTTCCTACCAGCCAGCAGGCAAGTCGACCGTGCAGTAACTCTTGTGGCCGCTAGAGGCAGACGAGAGTCCAAAAAAAGCAACATTCTATAATAATAATAATAATAATAATAATAATAATAATAATAATAATAATAATAATAATAATGATGATAATAATAACAATAATAATAATACCTTTTTACAATATTCACATGTTACTAGAGAACCACTGTGAGTTTTTATGTTACTATTTCAGTTTTTTCAATGAATCACTTCCCTTAAACAGATTTTGTATCATTATAAAATGTGGCCACACCGCACTGTTATTTTTCAAACCATTAACCTTAATCTAGCCTCTTTTTTTTTTTCTTTAAACTCGCTTTCCCTTTCATTGAGGGCTGCCAAACTGAATGCCTCCCTACAGTTAGCTGTTTAACAATTATTGACTCACTTCTCACTGTGAAATTCTCAGCCGTTCAGTGTCACACCACACCGAGTGCAGCTCAGGTTTCTGTAAAAAAGGTGTGTCAAACTGTAAAAAGAGAGTAAAACATATTAAACAAAAGAAAATCAGTAAGGGGAATTTTCCATTGTACCTATTCTTTGTATAAAGCTTAACAACTATTTTATTCAGCTGGTAAGTAGTCTTTCCCTTGCCTTACGGTTTTTTTGTCCTTTCTATGTTGAATTTGCATGTTCTCACTGAGTGTGTGTGCTTCACCCAGAGTCAGCTGGGATTGACTTCAGCCACACCAACATTGCAGACGGACGGTTTATTGCAGGTGAATTCATACAGAGCATGAGCAGACGTCTGCATGAAAAACTCAGACTTATGCAGGCGTTAGTTCTGACAGAGGAATCCAATTAAACTTTTAATGAGTGCAGATGTGAAGCGCTGCAACACTGACACAGCTCACAATGTACGTCCACCTCACAGCTCTCTCATCAGCATCACACTACAGCTATGTGTACACGATTCAAAGGAGAAGATCTTAACAGGTGGCAGAAGAAGTTTTACCAATTAGCAAGTCTGTGATTAGATTTTAATCTATAAAACTGCTGACACACAGCACTCCTTTCCCTGGAATGTTACTCGAGTAAGGTCAAACATGAAAAGTAAAATCAATATCAATACAGAAATATCAAATCTGGAAAACATAATTAATTCCACAACTTGTTCAAATAATATCATGCAAACAAAGTACAGAAATGTAAAAAAAAATGTCAATACATAAATAATTTAAAATGCCAATGCAGGAACAGGTCTCTGGAATGTTGAGTCTTACATGAAGGAGGGATGTAAACAGCATTTTATATTATTATTACCAGATCTGTTAAAAATTAAAAAGTGCCTAAAGTTGTTTCTCTCTGAGTGCAATTAAACATCAGAACTAGAAACTAGTAGCTAGAAACTGTATAAATGTACAGATGTGGAAATGCACAAGAGAAATCAAACAATTTCAAAGGTGTTGTTTCTATTATGCAAGGTGAAAGAAAAATGTGTTTTATGCTGTGCACACACTGAAACCTAATGACAGATCAGCTTTTTTGTGAAGTTTTCCAAGTAAAGACGACAAAGTATGGTTGTGAAAAATATCATTTCTGTGACAAAGACGAAAAGAGTAAAAATGTTCCATAAGCACGAGGAGGTGATGAAGAATAGACAAAAATAGACAAAGGCATGGACGTGGAAGAATATCAATATATAGAATATCAGGAGTCCATGTCTGAGGAATCAGTCATATTGTTTACACAGGCTGATATGTATAGAAAGAACTGATTTAAGAGGAAAGGTGAGACAAAGTCACTGAAATGTGATCTTTACCTTCTGCTAGGGGCACAAGTGCAACATGGCAGGGCATTTACATACAAGAAATGCTAACAAAGCAGTTATTTTCAGGTTAAAATAATAGAGAGTTACTGAATACGATTGCAAAGTTATTAATAAAGGACTGAGGATCATGTTATAAAATAATCAAACTTTGATTAAAAAGTAGAAACTTTATCATCTCAGTCCTGGATAGCTTTTCCTTAACAAGACATGTTTAAATCAAATTTAGTAAAAACTAAATCTACACTTTTTAGCTCAGAGCATAAACCATGTTTTAAAGATAATATCCATTTTATATTACTTTAAGGTAACAAGACACTCTTAACAAATAAGATACGTGAAAAAAATTCAAGGAAATGTTTGAAACTAATTGAGAAATTGTGCATTCAACAACAAATTCTTTTCTATATTCACAAAGACATTTCATATACATGTTTGTATCGCCTACTTACTTGTGTTCTAAAACTATTTTACATAGTGCATTTCTATTTATGATTGTTAACGAGACAAAACTCACCCATTTAATGATTTTGTATTAATGTGGTTGGTTCAAATTGTACTTTCCTTTTCAGTATATTCTTTACATGTTGATGAGAGCAGTGTGAAGTGAGGAAACCAGCACAGCCACACAGATGATAAAAAGTGCACAAACATGAGATGAGCTCTCAGATGATGTGAGCCATGTCGATGGACGAACTGCAGAGCTGCATATTTTAAATGACTAAACGAGGAGACAGAGGATCGTCCTGCAGTCACACTGTGTAGTCAAGGTCGGCATTCATCTTATTGAACATCTCATAAATCGCATCAACAGTGGCAGAAAAGTTGATCAGAAATTTTCGGATTTTTTCCAAGCATTCTTCTTCCTTGACATCCCGACCTTTGGAGAGGGCCTTCAGGAAATCTGATTTATACGGAGCAGCAAAAAGAGCTGCCTAAGAGAGTAAACAAGAAAAAGGCCAAATTTATTCTACATTGAGTTCAAAAAATATATAATCTCCAGTAAATCACACAAAGTCACAAATCTTTCATAGAAATATGCCCGACTGCTCGGATCTCACCTTGAAGAGTTGCTGCACCAGCCAGCCATGATACCTTTTCAGGGCTATTTCATAGGCTTTGGTGACGTTGACGCGGATGAGGTTGGGGTTGTTGTCGTCTTTTTCACCATCCACCAGGCTCTGAAGGAATGCTTGTATAAATCTTAGACCTCTGTTAGAAAATAAGACAGTCACAGTTGTGATAGATGCAAACTGTCCCTAAGCAGAACACACACATGCAGTGCGACAGTGTTCAAAATGTTAATGACCTTTTTAGCCACATGAGCGCCAACGTTGCTCCGACTTTGGGCCACTCTCCTCCGTACATTTCCTTCTCTGCCTCCAAAATCTGCTGAAGAGTCTTGAAGCGACCCGGGTTTGTATCATAAACTGCCTTGATTTTCTATGAAGCACAATCAGACGTTGATCTATTCAGGTTTTGAGTAAAGTAAGAAAGTCAGACTTTATTTCTAGTATTCATACTTACTGTGATGTTCCCACAAATGTCAGCTTTGATCGGTGCAAAGATAGTTGAACCGAGGCAGTCTGAGGAGGAATATTTACACACGGACATGTGACTGGAAAAATAATAAATAGGCTTATTCAAATAACAATAACAATAATAACTGTAACTGTATGTTTTAGTCATGTTCAGCTTAAATCACCTTAAAAGCAAGGTGTTGCATGGTTACTCAGTCAAGTGGCCTCATGCAGGACCTGAGCATTTGGTGACAGGACTGCTATATGAGACATATACTGTAGCCTCGGCCACAGACATCTACTGATCAACACAGACAGCTCTCAGCTCCCGGGTTGTCGGTGCTCTCGGTTGTGCCCAGGTGCAGCTGTGCAACTCCGATGGCACCAGATCTTGTTTCACAGATGTCCTCAGCTTTTTTGTCTCTCTATATACTTTCCACTCTACTGTACTAAATGCACAGTCACTATTGAAAAAGTATTCAATGAAATGTAATGAAAATAAGAACAATGTAGTTCACTTTCATTTAGGATTAATATGAAATATAGACAAGAAGGGAGTTTGCTGAAGTCAGAAAGTTGCTTATACTTAAAATCTAAATGTGTGATGTGGATATAACACTGCATAAGCTGTCTGTAAGCAAGCAAACAGGAACGAGAAGGTTTCAATCAAGGACTGTGTAGAAGAGGCCTAATTAGTCTGCCTAATTCAAAACACCTGTGTGAATGCAGTACTATGAGCGAGCAGGACGTTAATGGCTTGTAGGAAAGTTGGCCCGGAAAGTTCCAGGTCAGGAAAAACAATGGCAACAAGGAGGAAAGAGTTTAACGTCGACATCAGACTTGGTTCCTCTCAAGGGTTTCACATGGCAGATTCAATAGAGGGACTTTGGCATATTAATACAGAATGAAGCCGCACAAAGATGCCCTGGTGCACCATGCCACTGGTGAATGGGCAAGGGGAACTCAACACCGTACTAATCAATTTTCACAACTTCAAATCCAGGCCAGTGGATTAAATTATGCATGCTAAAGGATTGTGGACAGCTTGATGGAGAGAAATACGATCCAAAAAAGATTATTGTTTGAAAAGAGTGGCATCGTTTTGTTTGTAGCTTTGGAGAAGTGTGACAGATTTCCCTACTACACATCTTTTGCATCATTTAAAAAAAAAAAAAACAAGATTTAACAAATGAATCATGAAAGCTTTACAAAAGTGTTAAAAAGGACCCTTTCAAATGGTTGAGTCTGAAATCGAATCTACGTCTTTAAGTGTCTGGTCAACCAGTTTAACAGTCAAAAGGACTTCAAATATACATTATTCATAAATGTACATAATTGATGTCACCTGGTTTGCAGGCCTCAATCTGGCCTGGACTTTAAGCAATATGGGAATCCAATCATAACCGAGCAATGTTACAGCAAATTTATTCAGGAAAACAAATTTTGTTGCCTCTGAAGCCTCTGACATTGTAGAACAGCGACGTCAAAGATGTCCCAAAAAAAAAACAGCCTGTCACAGGTTACTATGCAGCCTGCAGAATTACATTGCATAGTGTATGACTAAAAAAAAAAAAGACAGTCAATAGAATTTTTTCTGAGAAAAGTAACTGCTGTTAAAAATATATTTATTGGGGATTGAAGTATTTTAGTAAGAGTTGCAGACATAACACAAAGCTGAGATGCAAGCTAAGAGAGCCACAATCCTGCAGTGCTTCATTGTCAGTGAAACCTCAAAACCAAACCATGAGCTGAATTTGTAAAAAGTTGCATGATGAAGGCAAATGGAGAGTCTGGTTTCCTGATAGTTCGCCACTGATTGCACAAAGAGGAACCATCAGTATTGCAAAATGTACTGTAAAATGTTCGACTTACTGAGGTTGTGTAAAAAGATATTTGATCAAGTGTGAATGTTTTCACATTATATGAGTATCTCCTTCCACTAAGAAAAAAGGGAAAAGCTATTGTCCAAGAAAACATGTAAGCAGAGGTAATCATACTGCCTACTGAACCAGAGAGAACAGATGGACCTGTATGTGGAACCGGGAGTAAAATGAGTTTGACAACCTTGTCTTATAGAACTTCACATTTCATAGTTTTTTGCACAACTCTACATGCAGGACTGTCAACATGGTGGCTGCAGTGTCACACTGTGGGAAGTTCACTTACCAAAGAATGGTGGAAGGTATGACACAGCCTCCAGGAACGGTCTGGTTTCCACCTGTCTGTCAGCTGGCAGCTGTCTGAACTGGTGCTCCATTAGCAGAGCCATCGCTTCAGTCCAGACACTCTCTGTACCGCTCAAGTGAAAACAGCAACAGGCTGTCACAAGCCTCCTCTGCTGCACACTCACACTGACACCAGGAGGAGGAGAAACAGCACACACACACACACACACACACACACACACACACACACACACACACACACACACACACACACACACAGCTGACTAGTCTTCCTCTGAGTCTGACCACATTTGCTGCTTTACTGTCAACTAATGGAGTGTCAGGGAATATTGCTATTCAGACTGAAGGTTCTTGTTTTAAACCATTCCTCTGTGCTCCCCAAATAATGAATCTATTATTTGCACAAAGAACCTTGATCTTATTGTGCTTTTTAGAAATTGATATGCAATGGTCACAACCTATTGATCATGCAGGTTTTTACTTGTGCGGTTTATTGATATTGTGCATGTAGTTTATGTTACATGGATGGAATGACCCCTAAACAGAGGCGGAGCTTGGGTCTCAGTACAGAGGGGGCGGAGCATTCTCCACGGGCCCTTAGATAGTAATTTCACCATTCAAACAATACCTCATGCTACCATCAAACAACACACTAATGCTCACTTTTATTGAGCCAAGCAAACCTATATGCCTCAGAAAGCACAATTAAGTCACAAACCAGTTCACAAACTCCTTCTGAAGAACAAATACACATACGCACACATGCAGACACACACACACACACACACACACACACACACACACACACACACACACACACACACACACGCTCAGTCTCGTATTTCTATCCTTGTGGGGACCTTCCATTGACTCCCATTCATGTCTAGCCCCTAACCCTGACCCTTACCCTAACCCTAACCCACACCACAACAAAGCCTAACCCTAAAGAAATGTTTTTGCACTTTTACTTTTTTCAGTAACAACAACATGGTCAAGAAAACACTGTTTCTCCTACTTAGGACCAGAAAAAGGTCCCCACAAGGCACGTCGTTTCACGTTTTGCTATCCTTGTGGGGACATTTGGCCCCAACAAGGATAGAAATACGAGAACGCACACACACACACACACACACACACACACACACACGCACAGTCTTGTATTTCTATCCTTGTGGGGACCGTCCATTGACTCCCATTCATGTCTAGCCCCTAACCCTAACCCTTACCCTAACCCTAACCCTAACCCACACCACAACAAAGCCTAACCCTAAAGAAATGTTTTTGCACTTTTACTTTTTTCAGTAACAACAACATGGTCAAGAAAACACTGTTTCTCCTACTTAGGACCGGAAAAAGGTCCCCACAAGGCACGTCGTTCCACGTTTTGCTATCCTTGTGGGGACATTTGGCCCCGACAAGGATAGAAATACAAGAACACGCACGCACACACACACACACACACACACACACACACACACACAGACACAGACAAATGCAGCCTGACAGATGTCAATCTCGGAGTGTCCGCTGTCCATGGTGCTGAAAACTCAGACAAAATTTCTGGGATAAATCTGTACCATCTTTGACACAGCTTAAATATAAAATTAACACAGTGGGTCTAAAATTACACAATCTATTCAGATAGATATAGACACAGCTATCTGTATCTTTTGGAATTCACGTATATTAGAAAAAAAAATAGACTCGGTGGTCTCTTATAGGTGAGAGCAACACAAGGCACATTCAAATAGGCAGGTGTTCAAGATCACAGCGTTCTGATAAAGATAATATTTTTGAAGGTTTCACTGACTCACCAATGGCTCCGATGTTAGGTTTTGGGTAGTACCGCTAGTGGCTAGCATAGTGTTTAGCATACTGTTTAACTTCCCTCCAAAGAGTTCAGATCAAGTGCAAAGAAAAGACTCGTTCATGCCGCACAACCAATCAGCGCTGGCTTACAGCTCTGATGCATTCATGGACAGTCGTAATCTAAGAATTGGCAAATTGGAGCCCACGATCATATGCGTATACCTTCTGGCACACACTGTACAATTTATTATAAGAATTTATTTATGAGTAAATGTGAATACATCACATGAAACGGGACCCTATGACCTTCTGGGCCCTGGGGCGACCGCCCCCTTGCCCCCACTCTGGCTCCGGTACAGCCCCTAACCCTAAACCTAGTAAAGATCCATCATTTGCGCAGCACCATCAGTGGATCATGTCCATCAAAGCACCAGATAATTTGAAGCCCAAAAAAGTAAAAAGTAGGAGTAACATGAAAAACACACACACTCATGCAATTTATTTATTTATTGCATTAGACAAATTTTCATGCATTTTCAATCTGTTTTACTGCGCATGTATGCTATTTTTACATTTATAAAACACAGTTTTTATGGATCACTTCTTTCATTGTGTGACTTATCATTGTTTTTAAAGGGCCCCAGTGTGTTTCTGATAAGAAACTACTTATTGCTGCAACATAGCCCTCACGATTCCTGAAATAATGTTAATCGTGTGTCTTGATAAATAAATTAACCAATAAACGCTAAGTATTGCTTTGAATGTTCGGCAAACACCTCGAAAATCAGCTGTACGACATTGTTTCGCGCTTCGCGCTTTTCAGTCTGGGGCTAGTTTTGACCCTTACTGCACGCCGTAGCGTGGGAGTAACTAGGAAGTCAAACAGTAACTAAGGAAAACGGCGTCTTCAATAAAGGTGAGTTTTATGGAGAAACGTCGATTTATTCAGCTTAGTTCCAAGTTAAGATGTATTACTTTAATGCAGACAGGGTTAGTCATTATAATAGTGGCGCTAAACGCTCTGAAACCGCCTACATGTGACATGAAGTGCAGCACCTTGATGTTGTTGTGATGCTTTTGATGTCACAAGCTCGTGAAGTCCGTCAGAGCTTCATCCCTGACTTAATCTCAGAAATATGAAATAGTTTAAAACATTCAGCTCTGTTTGGTGAAGACTGTGTAAAATAAACATGTAATCCAAAAGCAGGTCATCGGTCTGTAAAGATGGGTTTTGATCGGTGTATTGTGTGAACTGTGATTCAGGTCCATGGCCTTGCCCACCTTATCGGCCCATGTGCCCAGCCGCTCCCGGGTGCTGGCCGCTCAGCTGGCCCGGCAGCGGGAGCAGGAGGCCCGGTGGCGGCAGCAGTGGGACACGCATGCCCGGTACTTCAGGGAGCAGAGCGTCCGCAGCCAGAAACAAGCGACGTGGAGCTCCAGGCAGTCCTACCAGCAGAGGTAAACATGAGCCCACAACCCCAAACCGTGTTCGAACTGAAGGCAAAATTCACATTTGAGAAAGCTCCATCTGCTCCACCAATTTGTCAGACAGCTGCAGCCAGAGGGACTGTGGAATAAACTCCCCAACACCTGAGGACTGCTAGCACTCCCACTTCTTTTAAAACCAGCATTATTATTTGCTCGGCCTTATTAATAGGTTTGACCTATTTTGTCATTTTCATCCTAATAAAATTATTATTGCCTTGTGTCTGAATGGTGCTCTATAACTACATTTGCTTTGCCTCCATGAAAAGCCCACACTGTCTACATTTTATATAGGCTGTGTAATTTCATTTTCTTTTATTATATGAAGTGATGAGTAGACAGCAATCATGTGTCCCATTTTTTAATTTATAATTGAGCATTTCTAGCAAACCAGATCAGTCCATAGATAATCTTAATTTACATAATTAATTTAACAATAAGGGTTGCATTGTGGTGCAGTGGTTAAAACACTTGTATTTTAGTACTCTCTCTCACGCAAGACTGTGGTTAGAATCTGACTTGTTAATGCTTTATTTTTTTTCTTTGCTCTTCCTTCTAGTGAATAATTCTGTCTTGAAAGCAAACAGTTGCAACTACACACTGTATTGTATTTGGGATTATTGTGAAACAAACTTGACTATTTTCGGATACAAAGATATCTAGAAAAAAGGTGCATGAGTGTTCAGAAAGTCATATTATGCAGAAGTTCCTGTGATTGAAATACTGCATCTGAGACAAGCAGAAATTCAACATCTGACAGACGAATCGCCCCAATCAATCCAAATAAATATGCCAGATAAATCAAAACAAAGTGCTTTATTGCTTCACTTCTTTTTCAGCATGTCAGCATACCACAAACAGAAACTGGCAGAGGAAAAGAAGGCCAGACTGGAGCAGCGCAGGAACCGGCTCAGGACCATGCTTCAAGAAGAGCAAGACCAGTACGAGGCGGAGCTCCGAGGACTCACTCCTGACAGGAGCACAGTGGCGAGTCAGCTGCTGCAGAAGACCGAGGAGCTCCGTTCAGCAAGAGAGGAAAGGAAAAAAAAGGTGCATTGTCTTTATCCACGGGTGTCCTGGTGTTCTGCCATGTTTGAGTGTAATCTGAATTACTGCTGTCTTTTTATTCCTAGCTTGCCCAAGAGCTGCTGAGGGAACACCGGAAGAAAAACACCCCAGAGCTGCGAGAGGTAGGAGAGCTTCTCATGCAAAGGTGGTAAATTGTAAAACCTTGTAACTCAGATTGGGACTGACGACTGAGTGATTAATGGTTTCTGGAATCCAGTGACCAAGACCCAAAGGTAGCGACAACAGATACTTCTTGGCCAGATGTCCATTTGATCTGGAATCCAAGATGCTCGTGATTCAGACCTTCTGTGAACTCGAGTCCAGCGCTGACTTGAGAGAATAAACTCTTCTGGTATCCGTTCCACTGAGAGTCAGGTTCATCAGTATCTGCTGTGTCACGCCTCCCTTTTTCATTCTGCCTGCAGCTCGAGTCAGAATTACATAAAGATCATGTTGTCAGCCACTGGCAAGGGCAGATATCTGAGAAAAAGCAGGTAAGACAACCTAAAGCCGTTATGCTTCAGTTTGTGCTGATCCACTGTTACAATAGCTGCTCAGGGTTATATATATATATTTTGTTAGTTTATGGTGCAAAAATCAATACAAATTTATGAAATGGTCTTTGTTTACACTTCCATGTGACAACCACCTCTGTTAAGTGAGTGATGATACATAAGACTGGCGAGTCATTAAACTTCTCATTATCCTTTTATGTAACTAATTATTAATGGAACAAATCCATTTTTAATTACACTCCGCTCGTGTGCTCTGTGAGCACAGTATCAAGTCGGCGATCGGCTGTGGTTAATCTCCTCATGGTGCATAATTGAGAAAGTTTTGACACCTACTGTAAGCGAGCCATCTGGTGAAACACGCAGAAGGAGGTGGAAGAGCAGGAGGAGACGAAGCGCTTTGAAAACGAGTACGAGAGAACCCGGAAAGAGGCTCTGGAGAGGATGAGGCAAGCCGAGGAGAAAAGGAAGGCAGAGGCGCGGAGCAGAGCGGAGGAGCTTCGCAGACAGATGGAAGAGCTGAAGCTGAGAGAAGAAGAGGTAGGCACAACCTCAGTATTTCCGTAATTCAAAAAAGGAAACACAAATGTGCTTTAAACTGTTTTTCTTTTGTGATTTTTCTCAGGCCACTCGACTGAAAAAGGAGCAAGAGGCTCTGCTGGTGAAGCAGTGGGAGCTGGACAAGCTGGAGGAGGAGCGGAGGAAGGTGGAGGAGAGGAAAATGAAGACTGAGATGGGGTAAGAGAGCATTTCTCTGGAAGCGGTATCATCCTTTATTCAGGCAGGGTTGACTTCAATGGATTTATGTTTCACCAGACATTTCTTGATCCGTCAATATCGAGCTCAGCTGAAGAGGAGAGCCCAGCAAGTCCAGGAGGAACTGGTAAATCAGCCTCATGCACCGATAACACTGTTTTATTCCTGCCATTTTCAACCGCATCCTCCTCTCTGATGTTTGGCTCTAAATCCTTCAATATCTGCACACCAGGAGGCCGACCGTAAGATATTGGCGGCCTTGCTGGAAGGAGAGGACGAGGACAGGAGGCTGGAGACGGTTCGCAGGGAAAGAGCTGTTGCAGACGCAGCGTGGATGAAACAAGTGATCGAGGAGCAGCTTCAGCTGGAGCGAGAGAGGGAGGCCGAGTTTGACGTCTTGCACAGGTGAGCCGGCTGATTCACTGTGTTGACGTTACAGGAACCCTCTCTCGTCGCTTTATCCAATGCAAAGTAACATATAATGTGCCACGTGCTTCAGGGAAGAAGCTCAGCGTGTGTGGGAGAAACGAGAAGCTCAGTGGGAGAAGGAGAGAAGAGCCAGGGAAAGGCTCATGCACGAGGTACATTAGTTTCAGATTAATTTGGCATAGAAATTTTAAAAGACCAATGAAGACAAGCTGCTATTTATCTATTGTTTTGGGGGAAAAGGTTCTGGTGGGGAGACAGCAGCAGCTTGAACTGAAGATGCAGAGGAACCGTGAAGCTCAGGAGGAGTCCCTGAAGAGGCGGGAAGAGCTGATCCAGGAGCTGGAGCAGGAGAGGACGCTCCGCCGGCAGGAGAAGGAGCAGGAGGAGGGCAGACGGACGGCGCGGCTGCAGGAGATTCACACCCAGGTCGGCACAGACCTTCAAACAGAGCACACATGCCACGTTGTGTGGTTTAGCAACGTTAACGCCAGGCGTTTCGTATTTACGCGATTCAGGTGGAGCAGCAACAGCAAGAGCAGCAGGAGGAGCAGCGCAGGAGAGAGCAGGAGGAAGAGGAGCAGAGGAAGGCCCTTCAAAGGCAGGAAGAGGAGCTGCAGCTGGAGTTGCAGAGGATGGCCGACAAAGGCTACCAGGACAAGGTAAACCATGAAAATTAAGCTGATGCATGGTGAAAGTGGAAGTTTTAAAGAGATTTTTTGATTTAAAATCATCTCTTTCAGATTCACAGCAGACCTCGGTCAGCATGGACATGAGAGACCCTCAAGACTGAACTCACTTTTGGATTTTTTTAGTAAGTTAATCAGCTTTAAATGGTAGGCTCTGTTATTTGTTATTAAATAGTCTTCCAGTCAATACTGACCATGACGATCTTTTCCTGACACGAGTCCACTGTGACACAGAAATGAATATTCAGCTGGTTTAAAAATGTGACGTTAAAGTTCAAATGGATTTTTGATTTGGTTGAAGAAATAATTTCCCCGATCTTCTCTTGAGCAGCGAGTTGTTTGACAGTGATGAAATATTGTACTCAACTCCTGAAACCGCATGATATAAAGTTTCAGTGGAAAATGCTTATGTGCTCCTTAACAATGGACGCCTGCAATAAAGAAACGGTCAGTAAAGACAGGATTTGAACCTCCAACCACTGAATTAATACACAGACTGTCGGATCCTTTCGTGCCTTCTCTCAGATGAAACATGCATGTAAGTTCTGTTGGCCATGCATTGTGCTAATTTTATGTTTGTTTTGTATAGATGAAATCGGTTTGTATTTTAGTTACGGAGTACAAATTTTCTATTTTGAATTTGTAACATTTATAAATAAAGCTGTTCCAGTGAAATCAGATGAGTGTTTTCTTTCTCGGTGCCGAAAACTGAAACATGACATCAACAATATCCGAACACAGAATCGTTATAAATTAAGTTTATTTAGAAAATAATTAATTTTTCTGACGTGCAGCCGCCCAGCTGCATCACACACACACACACACATCCCTGCACACCACGTGAGCACAGAGAGGGACGTTACTTGATCAGATTTCAAAGTGAAAATGAATCCTGAAACACTGGGTGAGGATGAACACCGGGTTGCACAAAAATACCAAGAGACACAGAGCACTGTCCCGAATGTCGCACATAAATACCAAACTAGCAGCAACAGAACCGAGCACAGGACACATGGACACACACACACGGTATGGCTATCAGCTCTTACAGTACACCAGCAGTGAAATGGCACACAAGATCATTACGACTGAGGACAGCAACGTCTTGCCCTCCAACGAGTTACTGGCATGACGAATGTGCACATATAGGAGCTGCAGACTGCAGGACGGGGGACGGACCACACAAACAGCTTCTCAACGTGTGCAGAACCACAGTTCCCAACGGTGAATGGAAGTTTTTGACGGTTCACTTTTTATCGCGTGTACACAGTGCAATAAATAAGAGGAAGCTCCTTTTAGCTACGAGAGTGTTGGGATCGAATCCAATGACGACAAATTCAGAACCTATTTATGGCTTTTCAAGCATCTGTGTGCGGATTTTGGACTGATCGTGTTAACCTGTATCACCGTATGGATTTACTGTGCTTCGTGTCCTCTCTGAATGAAAAACACTGATATTAAGGACTTCAAGACATTTTGTACAGTTTTTAAGTCCAGAGTAGTTCAGTTCCTGCTAGCTGATGGGAATTATTGTAATTTTAGAGAAATTGTGCTGTTACAATAGCTGGATATTCCCATGTAAAGATTCTGACTTCTCCCTCGACACTTTCTCTTTGTACAACATTGGCTTTAAATATTGTCGATGCATATTCATAAATTAAAAAAAAAAACAATGCATGCATATACCACAAATACAAAAAAAAAGAAATATGATAAACTCAATAGAAAATATATGTTAAAAAACTGAGATGCTGACGGCTTTGCAGCCCTGTTAAGTGCCGTTAGTTGGTATTCTCCTTAGTCGTGATGGTGACAAGCTGTTTTGCAGCCTTGGCAATGTCGTAAGCACATTGGATGACCTGCTGGGTGACCAGCTGCATGTCCGGCCCCGGGCAGCCCTCCGAGGGCACCGCCTTCCGGCACTCGCTCTGCAGCCGGCACGCACTGGAGGTCAGCAAGCGCAGGGAGCCTCTCACCGTCTCCGAGCGAGGCTTCTGCAAAGGAAAGGTTCGTCTCAGTTAAAAACTCTGTGCAGGTATTTTTTTTTTTTTTTTTTTTTATTAGTGATGCAAAACAACTGAGCAAATGGATGTTGATTCAATTAAAATAAAAGGTTAATTCTCCTCATAATCTGATACGGAAATCTAGATGCTCCATTTTCTTTTAACCAGATATAATTGTCAAAATTATAGTTGTATCAATGCTTTAAATTTAGAGAATCTAGAAATAAACTTTGAATTATTATTTCCAACCCTTTAGATGCACACGTCTTTCCTACCTTGGGAAAGAGGGCAGCCATTTCTGTTACAGCCACATGTATTCTTTCTGAGCAGGGTATGAAGCTGTGAGGGGAAAAGGAAGAAAAATAGAACGGCTCAACATTTTTGTTTCACACTACTCTGAAAAAGTGGAGTTACAGAAAAAAACATTAGTAGCTACCAGGTTTAAAATATCTGAATTCCATAAACTTTTTAGTATTTACAGCACACACCATGCATCATTCTCATCTTGAGTTCCAAAATGGCATCAGATAAAAAAAAAAAGTTGTAGGCCGTTTACAAAAAAAAAAAAGCAAAATCAAACACAAACACAGCACAACTGTGACTTACCTTTTCTAACTGTAAATGTTAAGTCGGTTTTCAACATTAAGTGTCACTCAGTAAATTCACGCGTGCGTCAACACGTCAGAGGCAAACAAGAGAGATGCTGTTAGCGGGTGAGGCAGAGGAGAAGGTGAAAGGGAGAGGAAAATAAAACTGTGCCTGGGAGGCAGGGACAGAGGCCAGAGTACCAGGAGGAGGGGTCAGGGGCCCGCAGGCTGAGCGGCTGAAGGGGAGACGGCGCCTTGTCAGCCCAGGGCACCAGGGTGCTGAAACATCCCAGGCTGTGCCTGAGCCGGCGCACGCCTTCACGCTCACACGGTCTGCGCGCCGGAGCGAGGGACGGCGAGGGCAGAGTGACACAACGAGGAAGAGTGAATGAGGGGGAACTGAAGGACGTGAACTCAGACATAACGAGTTTAAGAGGAAGCTGGGGTTTGAAATGAAAGCCAACATAAAGCATGAGTGGAGTCGGTGCTTCTCGTCCTGACCTGTCATGTTTGTTCTCCTGAGCAGCTCGAAGCAGCTCCTGGATGTTCTTGGTGATCTGCTCCGTTTTGCGGATGACGTCCTCCGTGCTGGGCAGCGCCGGGTCGGGCTCCGTCTCCACGTCGTCCAGCTCGGGTATGGAGTGGCCCTCTCCCATCCAGCTCCTCAGCCTGCTCCTCCTGATGAAGCTGCCCGAGGGCAGGAGCGAGAGGTCAGGTCCGCCACAACCAGCCTTCAGTCTCAGCCTGAAGCTCCGTGCTCTCACCTGGAGTCCTCCACCTCAGAGTCGTTGAACGTGTTGTCGTAGTCGCTCTCGGGCATGCTGCTCTGCTTCTCTAGCTTTGTCGCCTAAGAGGAGGGATGACAGACATCCCAAGCAAAACACCTGTTACTGAATATCCGCTCTAAGATATTAGATTCAAAACAAACATGTCAAAGAAATCTGGAAAGAAAAAACAAAACATCTTGTCAATGCACCGCTATCTTCTCACTGTGCAGACATGAAACCGTACATCCACGTGGAAAACAAACAAGAAAAAGTGGCGCCGGTGTTGCTTAACAGGCCAGTGAAGCTGTGAAGCCAGAGCATGTTAGTAATTCAAAGACTTCAATACACAATTAGTCCAACAGGATGAGCACATTTCTGACCATTTATCCACAAATGACTGCTACCGCCTCACTGTGATCCTCATTAAATGCATCAATATATTAACGTGTATCTTGTATCTGACAGTATTTGAAGTGGGGCTGGATTCATGTGCGAAGCTTCTAATCAGCAACACATAACCGAAAACATCTCATCACACACAAACTTCAATTCTCTACACTGAAGAGAGAAGTAAACCTCAGAGGCTGAATATTTCAGGACAGGAAGTCAGGGTTCGGCTGAGTCCACAAGTGAAACTAAATCTCATGCACTATTCAGCTCTTAACACAATACCTGAGGTTCACACTGATCAGAGACGTCCAGCGTAACCTGAAGCTGCTGCACTAAGTGTTCATACCCTCCAAAAACTGCTTCATGCAGAAGAACAAAATGCAACGTGGCACACCTACGCTTCCTTCAGAGGTGTAATTAGCTCGTGTAAATATTTAGATGAACTTTGTTCTGCCTAAGCTGCCTGCAAACCACCAGCGCATCAGCAGCGTTTGGGCTTTGTTGAAGTGAAAGCGTGTCGTTAGAAGCTCGCTGTGCAAAAGAGGCATGTTTGTTAGAAACAGAGTGGAAAATACACATATATATTCTTACCAGCTTAGCAAATATGTTTAAAATATTTATCATGAAGATGTAAAGTTGTGTGATAAATGGGTTTTGAGGTGCCGCAGTTTAATAATCAGCCTTTAATGAAATCCATGGTTTCAGAGCAGATGAAGGCAAGTGTCTGATGTTGAGTAAAACAGGGCGGCTCATGCAGCGGGGCAGACACGGAGCAGGAGGGAGGGCAGAGGAGCGAGGAAAAATGAGCTCCGGATGTTTTTTGTTTTTTTGCTGCATCCCAGGTGAGCATGTACTTAACCTTTGGGGCCGTGTCATCCTTCGACCAAGACAAGGTGGATGGGAATGAGGGGAGGGATGAGGAGGTGGTCACAAAAGCGCCCCTTTCCGTCTAAAGACAGGGTTTAAATCACATTTTAAGGACACAGACTTCTTATATTAAAAGAAGAAGGTTGGAGTTTTTGATGTCCCACAAGTCACATGTATGAAAATGTAAAAGGTGAGATGTGTATCAAGGATGGGGGATGAAGAAATTTGTATTAGAACATGTCAGATAACCACAACGTAAGAATGATCAAAATCTCACATTTTATAAAAATGGATTTTAGGATTAAATTTACAGATCATCTTCCCAGTTTCTTCCGATCAGTGTCCAGAGAAAGAGCCTTAGATTGATTTCATTGGAAGAATAGAATAAAAATAAAGTGCACATTCTCAAATTTACCCACACAAATGTTTGGAGGAAAGAGAGAACCCGTGAAAAGATGGAAAGTTAACGTGAGTGTGTGAATTCATCATGCATTACAAAAACACAGAGTATTTGTATGGTAGTTTTAATGCTTCATCAACATGAAACACAGTACAAACCTTCAGAATTGATCATAACAACAGCACCGTCTAACTCGTACCACTAGATTTGATCTAACGAGAGAGCACCACTCCTGTAAACAACAAACAGCAATACAGGCAATGTGTGTGATGGTCTGCTCCTAAACTAAACACAGCGGGATGTGATGTGAGTGACGGCGTCCAAATACACACAATCCTGCTTTTCTGTTGACTTGTCCTTGAAGCGGCAGAAGAATAGAGGCAAACGCAAAGAGAGAGAGAGAGGGGGTAGACGGAATGTCGGCGTGAAGACAAGAGGAGTGATGGAAACAGGGAAACGGAGAGGGAAATGGCGAAGGAGAGCAGGGAACAGGTCTTACTTACATGAGGTGGGAAGGGTTGCAGGGAAGGGACACCCTCTTCTGGGTGGGGAGTTTCCCCTTTGGGGAGATAGGGCTTCAGGCCCGAGCCGGTCTCATACATAGACATGGGCCGACTGGCCCGCGCAGACTGCCGGCGTTTCAGGGCTGAGGGGCTGGAGGGGTCGGGGTAGTCTGTACCGCCGGGGGTCTGATACATATTGGTAGTGACCTGCCGCTTGAGGGACGTGTTCTCGCTTTGCAGAGATTGCAGCTGGAAGAGACGGTCAGCAACACACTAAGAGGCGCTCTCAGCAAAGCAAGACGTCAACCTTCATCTGACCTGCTGAAATCTACAGCAAAACAGTTTCAGATTGGATCTCTGCAGAGCTGCATTAAATCTCTGCTACTGTCAACATTTAAGTGACTGAATTTTTGGTTTTTCAATTACAAATCTAAACCTGAAGCTGCCTCAGTGACTCAAGTATTCACAATTCTGTGCTCGCATGAAATGACATGGAAAAGCTGCACCAAACTGCCCCGCTACTATAATGGCATTTTGACTGGACACAGGTCAATGTAGATAATATTCAGGCATTATTTCATGGCGCCTTTAGGCTTCTAGCCTAGTGTGGCAGGAAAATGTATCCTAGTACATTTATTATTAAAAAAATTAAAATCCATTCAGTGATCAAACTTACTGGTTCTTCACTGAATGACCCTCGTCACTGGGCCAGCTCCAGATTGAGCTCGAAAGCATTACTAACAAACAGTTGATTCTAGTAAAGACAAACTCTCATCTGAGCCCGCTAAAAATCACAGGAGTTACATGACCCGTGCTTTCGGGATGGATTTTCTCTGGGTTGAAAAATGCAAAGCAAGTGATAAGCAAGAAAAAGATTGTTGCACAAGTAAGCAGCACAGTCAAAGACACAGCTGTAGTAAAGATAAGACGTTAAAAAAATAGGATTTCTAAAGATTAAACTTGCCTTAAATATTGAAAAAAGTTGAATTCAGTACAAACTAAAGAGAACATTGTGTGTGTCGCTTATTGGACGTGAAACAGCAGTAAGGTTTCGTTACAAACCTCCGATGGCGTTGGAGTAAACATTCTGATTGAAA
The DNA here is from genome assembly GCF_902148845.1 of Salarias fasciatus. Lineage (NCBI taxonomy): Eukaryota > Metazoa > Chordata > Actinopteri > Blenniiformes > Blenniidae > Salarias > Salarias fasciatus. Next base: position 13,524,207 of record NC_043756.1, read on the forward strand.
TGTGCTGAATCGTTCACAGACCTAGACTGAACCATCACAACCAGCTGCATGTGCTCTGCACTGCACCTTCACCTGAATCTGGTGAGTGCTGATGATCTGTTCAATCCACAAGTAAAAAAAAATACAACACGCTGCAGTTTACATGAGGAGGGAGCGACTAACGAAATGATTTGTATCCTCAACCAACAACCAGCAAAACGGAATAATTCAAAATGTACAGGAACAAAACTGTCAGTTGCAGCATGCTGAAATCGCATGCCGCAGCGCCAAAGAAACCGAGTTTGTAACTCCATGAAATGTACATGAAATAATATATTCACACTTACTAGAATTATGCTACCAAATGGAAAAAAAAAAACAAAAAACAGATGAAAATGATCCAAAAACAATCTATGCAGTAAACAGAAGTTACATGTGATGAAGCAAGGCACACACATACAGTTTCAGTTAGTCACTATGTATTAAAAAAAAAAAAACAAAACAAAAGAAAACAGTGTGTTGTCATGCATTTCCCTAACACATGCTGTTTGTTAGTAACATTAGACTCTAGTTCATATATTACAAAAAAAGAGGGAACTAAACTCTGTTATTAAATTGGAACAAGGGTGAATTTTGTTTGGTAAAAATCAACACAAACCAGAACACAAAAAAATCTCCGGATTACATCCAAGCTGAGATTGAACATGCCGTCCCAGACAGAGGGTGGACCGGCGGGGTGTCACAGCAGCTCCGAGAGGCCGTGACCCGCCCCGCCCCTCCCCCCGTCCCGTCCCGTCCGGCCCCCGGTGTTAGTGATCTTATTGGTGGAGCGAGGTGGATACCTTTTTCTGCATGAGCCTCAGCTCATCGCTCAGGGAGTTGTTGGCTCTCATGAGCTGCTGGATCTTCGCCTCGGAGGCGGACAGAGCGTTTTTCACCTCCATGTATTCTTGCATAGTAATCGGGCCGTCCGACAGGTCCGAGTCCAGGCTCTGGTGAAGGGGGACGATTTTGGAAACAAAAGCGGTAAAAGCCACAGAGAGAGGGGAATCCAGCCTTCAGAGAGGTCATTTGTGAAAATCTAGCTAAAATACCTTGGTCCTATCTCCCTTGCTGGAGGGCAGCTCCGGATCCGTGTCCTCGTCAGACGCCACACTGTCGTAATCCGGCTGGTCGTTGTCCTGACTGTCACTGCAGTGCCGGACTCCCACACTCCTCAGGATCAGCTCCACATTGTCTGGATCGAAGCAGAGGAAGTCGTCAGTACAAACCTTTCCTTCGCTTCAGCGTCAGCCAGGTTTTAATACAATAAACAACAGAGAAATACTGACCTTTGGGACTAACGATTGAATTCCCTTGTTGTCGTCGCTTAGCGTCACTTAATATATCGATCACCAGCGTGGCGAACTCGTGTGCATTAAACCTCGCAAGCTTCTGTCGACCCTGAATGACAAATATCAAACCGCATCAGAGGATGAACCTGAACGCAAAGCAGACAGGAGAAAGAGAAACGGCGTGAAGGGAAGCTGTGCGCCGCCGTTACCTGATTTCTTGTTGATGAATACTCTGGATTCACAGGGAGAAATGGAACGACCGTCGTCTCCGTCACCAGAGTGCTGTGATTCTGCGTAGCCAGCCACACTGCAAACAAAGAGGTGAGTGGTTTGAAGGTATGAATCAGCCTTGGACTGAGTTTAAAGCAAGCACATCAAACATGCTGCCCACAAGACAGCTCAACTAATTCCAACTCATTTCCAGTTGTAAACACAAGGATGACGCAGCAGCTGCTGCTCATGTTGAGCCCAGAGGGAGTCGCACTGTTGAAGAACAACGGTGACACCAAGAACTGAACTCCAGATGGCAGCAGAGTTCCCAGCAGTCAATGAGGGACGCAGCAGTGAAAACCAGATACCTTACTGCCAGCAAAGTAGCATTAACATCAGAAGTGAATTTGTGAAAACATGCCTGTTAAAACCTGCAGAGCTGACCGACCTCCATCAACCTGAGGAGGAAACGCTGCAGCAGGCAGGAATTCATTATTCCTTCAATGGTTCAGAACTGATTTTTTTTGAAAATTGCATATTTTTTTTTGCACTAAAACAAAGGAGAAACCCGTATAGTTGTCAAAATTTAAAAGCTATTGACCTGACTGAGACAGAATTGGACTGTATGTGAACCAAACGCCCTGTTTTAACGTGTCGGCGGCACAGAGCAGCTTTTCTTACCTGCATCCGTCTCTCGTCTGTCCACCTCATCATACACATCCATGGCCAGCTCCTCGAATAAATGATTACTGAGCTGCAGGAGGAAGACGAGTCAAAATCAGGGTTTTTTTCCCCTCCCAGACAAACAGAAATCTTTCAAATCCATAATACTTACAGACTGGAGTTTCTTTTTTGCCGCCTTTGCCAGTTCTGATAAATCTAAACTGCTGCAACAGAAAGCAGAAAAACCTCTCATAAATATCTTCGGATAAACCGATAATGCTGATCCAGGAAACACACGCTTTAGTAATACTCACATGTTTCTGATCCATAAACAGACAGCAATTAAGAAAAGATCAAACGTTTCATTTTAATTGAAAAGCATTGGGGTTTTTTTTTTCTTCTGCACTTCTCATTTGTAATTACAGCTCAGAGTTAGTTGTCTGGGGTCACATACTAATTATTCACTGCAATTATAGACCTCTTGTCTAAGTGTGCTCTTTAACCGGCTCTGTTTCTTCTGGCACAGATAATAGATACTGCAGAACGCTCGACAGCAAGTCACAACAGGCCTGAGAGCAAAATACAACCAGAAATAACAGCCTGACTGCGCTCGCTTCGGAGGCTTGGTTCAAGTTGAACCCACTGATTTAAACACATTATTAAAAGACACGCTCGAAATATTGACACAAATCACGCTGATTCACAGCTTCTGCTTTCTTACCTGTCGGCCATTTGTGGAACAATGAAGTGCTGGCCGTTTTTATGATCTGAAAGGCAGCAAAAATACATTCTGGCTCATTCCCAAATCACTGTTGATACTTAAAGGAAATGTAAACCGTTTCCTCTTAGCAGCTCTTAAAATAGTACAGAGGCGGCGTGCGAGAGGCAGGGCTAATCAAATACTACGGAGCAGTTGTTTGGATCTGCTTGGAGCTGATATTCACGACATCTTTAAATACTCTCGCATTAAGTACCTGGTTTTCTTCCACACAAGTAAAAAGCCAGCCGGTCCGTCAGCTCGTACTGAACCTCCACCAGCCTGTCCGCCAGTTCGTGCTGCCCAGCTTCTCTAAAAAACACAGTAACAATGCAATTCAGTGCATTAAAGAAGTGACGCGAGGGGAACCAAATCATTTCGTTTTAAGGCTTTCTGGACTCACCTTGCATAGTCAATGGGAGTCTTCCCATTGCTGTCCGGAGCTCCTGGATCTGCCCCATAAACGGTTAACAGCTCAGCCTGAGATACTTGTCCTGCCTTTGCAGCGACATGCAAAGGAGTGTTTCCTTTTTCCTGCAGGAGACATCGATCAGAGCAACAAACCAGTTCAAACAGACGGTTCAGCTCAACGCAAAAAAGACTGAAACGCTGGTTTTGAAGCCTTACGGGGTGAAAAAAGTTCGCTTGTGCTCCGAGGGACAGCAGCCTCAAACAGGTCTCCAGGTTACCGGTGCGGACGCTCGAATGAAGTTGCTGAGAGAAATGAGAGAGTACATTAGACAACAACTCAATGAGGCCTTTTTGAGAGCATGTTCACTTCTCTCTGAGCTGCTGCCAGCAGATTCTTCGTCCTCACCTTGCTTAAATCCTTTGCTGTCGAGCTGTCGTCCTCCCGGCAGGGCATGCGATGGACGAACGCCAGCATTTGATATTTGGCTTTAATGAACTCTGATTTGTTTGGGCTGTTTTGGGGCAACGTGAGACACAGAAGTTAGGGGGGGGGGGGGGGAATGACCATGTAGGGATGAGGACATCTTCATGAATAATCGCTCTTCAAACTATCGTGACTCACTGAAGTTTGTCCTGAGGGTTGGCCTTCCGTTTTCCGCTCATCACAGACGCGGGGTCCAGGAGAGAGTGCTCCCATATCGAGTTTGCGCCGTTGCTGTAGAGCGTCTGAACCATCTAGGGTGAAATGAGAAACCTTATAACCAAAAACCCGTCCCATTGATTTCAGCTGCTGAGAGCCGAGCGGCTGCAACAATCCCCGTCCCGAACCGCGCTTGCTATATTTGAACAAATTCAATCCACCTCACGGGGATCTGAGGCGCAGCTGCTGCCAACATTTATCCTGAACGGAGACGCAGACGGGCTGGGTTTAAATCCGCAGTCATACAGTGAGTATAATGTAATCTGAGGGGGACAGTTCGGTTTCGAACGTGCAACAAAGAAATCCAGATAGAGTGAATGTATCAAAGGTTTCTTTACTTACCTGCAGCTGAGTAGGAGGCCACGGCGTGTGCGTCAGGTGGCGGACTTGAGAGCTGTGCCTGCCCAGACTTCGATGAACGCTGCAGCACTCGTCGCAGACCAACACGCCTCTGTTGACCGAGGCCCAGCGCGGCTCTGAGCAGGGGGAGAAAACCACACGGTCAGGAGAACGGCGGCGATCCGGAAGCCAGCCGGTCTCCTGCACCGGTCAGGAGAACATGTCCCCGTCCAGCTGCCAGTCAGAGGCATGTTTGTTCATTTCTGGTTTCTTTTCAAATGAAGTCTTTCTAATTTGTTTTGAGTCACTTTGAGCTGCAAATCGGTGCAGCAAGTGTTTTTAAAGCACCTTTTGAATCTACTGACAAGCTGACGCTATAATTTTTTTCCTACCATGAGTTTCCATTAGACCACAGCATCAAACCGATATGTTGCTGTGATTAATTGGCAGACGGACAGATCCGACTCGAACCCCTGCAGATCAGACATGTGTGACTGCTGGGCTGGCCGGTCTGTTCTCTTCAGATGATTTCCAAAAATGGTGAAAGAGGGAAGAACAATTTATGCATATTAATTTGAGAGATGACTGATTATTATAGCTCATTCACACTTCAAAGTTTCCTTTATGCTTCACACTGAATATTGAATATGAACACTGAATATTTTCATGCATGTATTGCATGTATTTGCTCTAAAACATATGGATTTGTGTGTTGTTGTGCTGTCATCTCACTGGTCTGGCCCCCTCCAGTTTCTCTCTGGAATAAAATGAGTTTGACACAGCTGGTTTACACCCTGAAAACGTATTATTTTTTTAATACATGCTACTTTTTTAACATTTTTCGAGAGAAATCGTGTTTATTTTGGCCAACTAGTGGTTAATAAAAGTGTGTGTGTTGTAGTTTGCTAGTGGGGGATGTAAGTGTCTCCTCAACACAGCAGTCCAGTATTCACAGCAGATCATGTGTCGCTGTTTGATTGTGATATAAAAACTTTTTAATTCAAAGACAGAAAAGAAGACATGAAAAAACGGGCAGGAAGAGGGGTGGCTTTACATAAAAGATTTTTGCAAACACATGAACATCCGTTACATTCAAAAGACTCTACAGTTAGGTGAAGCCACCGCGCATTGTGTAAAGAGGAAGTGAAGAATACCAGCTGTAGGTCGAGCTGACAGAGCAGCTTCCTTTTTAACAAAGACGACAAGTGACTTTCAAATGCGAGTGTTTCCCCGCTGTTTGCACAGGTAACACACTCGCACTAAGTTACAGTAAACTATGACCAAAATAAATATGTCTCCTTAACCTTGACCTATTAGCACACTTCCTCTCGGTCGCAGGGTCGCACTGCTTTCCTGACAGCAGACATTCCCTCAACCAAAAACACTGTAAATCCATATGACAGAGCTGGAGCCAATGAAGTGTTAAGCAGACTGAGTGACTGGCGCTGTGACAGGGGAGACTCCGCGGAGGGGAGGGGGGGTGGCTGTAAACGGCCTAACAGCAGCTGAGGTGCAGGAGCAACAGCTGCAGGAGTTCGCTGCTCTGATTTGGTCCCCGGTTTTCACGGTATCCTCCCGACGGCCTGAGCGATAGTGCTGACGTGCCTCTTTTACCCTTTCCTCAACAAGAGCGGCTAAATTTAATGCCGCATCTTAAATATCTAAAATATTCCCACTCAACAACTGGTGGTGGCAGGGCAACCCAGGCCAGCTGCTGCGGAGACCCGAGGGTTAACTAACTCCACTGACATGACGAGAGACGAGGTGCTTCACGCTCAGCATTGTTTTCTTGATTTCTGTTGTGAACTTGACAAGTGATCAGTGTGAGGGTGTTTTATGTTGGTGTAATCATACACTACTACTACTACTACTACTGTCTTTACATGTCCAATGGTGATACAACAAATGAAAAATCTCTTCTGAACCAAGAGTATGCGGTCAATTCTCTCAGCATCCTGTTTTGCTTCCTGTGCCTGCGGAGAAGCATCACGTCATTGCTACATAAGTGGGACTTCTCAAAGCGCCTCAGACACAATGCAACAGAATTTCACTCAGCTTCCCCACCTTTCATTGTAAAAGCTTGAGCACATGCTTATCACTCTCCCCTAAAGCTGCTTTGAATATTCAGACTTCCACGAGAACACGCTGGTGTTATCTGAAGAGTAACAGCTGATGTGCAAGGTTACACTGACTTTATGATGTTTTACTGTACATACAGGGAAAAAAATCTTTTTCGCATTCAGTCAGACTTAAACAGTCATTTTGACAGTTGTGACTATTAAAGAAAGGCAACAATGTCGATCACACATTACTCTGAGGTATGATTTCAGGAGGATGTGAAACTGAGGTGTGTCAAAACAGGAGAAGAGAATGGTTTTAAAGAACAGAGGCTGTTACATATTAAAGCATGGCCTCACAAGAGCAGATTTGTCAAAAATAACTAAGTAAAATTTGCTAAGTAGCAAACAAAGTATTTCTAACACAAATGTGCCACTACAGTAAAAAGACTGTACACACATGACTCATTACTATAATTTTGCGTGCATAAAAAGTGAAAAGCCAGAGATCTGCTGACATTTCCTGGATCAAACAGCCGTCCTGACTGTACTTCAGAGATCTTAAAAAGGCGCTCCCTTCTGTACCAGCATGTAATTGAATAATCAGACTATTAGATTTCAGACTTATTGGATGCCCAGCTGTCAGAAACATGCTCAACAACTTTACAACGTGAAGCTTATTGAGGTCAGACTCACCAGGACGAAACATTTTTAAATGGCATCTTAAGACCTTTGTTTTTGAGAATAATTAAGATTTTGTGTGATTGTAATCCTCCTTTATGTAATGTTACCTATTGTAGTTCATGTTGCTTGGGAATTGTTTTATCTCTAAGTGCTCCGTCACAATGTAAACAAAAGGACTATAGAAATAAATCTGATGAACCTGAAATAAACAACATTTTTTCATGGTTCAATTAACCAAGTGAGACTACAGAAACAGCAGCAGCTTTATCAACACGATCCTCAGGGTCCCAGAAATCACAAGTTTAGAGTGGATTTCATGGTACAAAGCAATTTTTCTTTATGACTTAAATAAAGTTCAGAAAACAAATCTTCAGGACTGACTGAGATTTAGTTTTAATGTTACTGTGTGTCCTCTTTAAATCCTATGGATTAACTTTGGAGTTTATTTCTTATGAGAGCTTTGTAACAGGCACTGCTTCCTTCTTTAAATTACATTTCTATAGTCTCCTGTTTATGGGGGCAGGGGGTCAGTTTGGTTGAAATAATTCTCTGTTGCTTTGTTGTGGATCTTAAACTCTTTCTAGTTTGTTTAGTCCCCATTTTAGAGTACTTAATAGCGCGAACAGCCATACGAACAGTAAGTGGCACACCTTACCAACTGTAAATAAAGAGCAGAGTGGGTCAGTCACCTCTGATAATCTGATTTAATCCAGCCTTGGCCATTGAAGGACCAAACGTCAGTGTGCAAATATGAGCTAGCGGCTGAATCCCGCAGGGCTGTTGTGTGTTTCTTACCTGGGACGCTGCAGTCTGCGCAGACCTCGGTGTTTCTCAGTCGTTTGGACATGCTTCGCTCCTGCAGAAATGTCTTTTAAATCGTGCGGAGAGCTGCAGCCGCTGCGCCGATCATTGATGTGGAGACGCCTTCCGCGTTAGCGCTAACCAGCTAATTAAAAAGCGACGCATGCAGAAAGCGTGTAGCCCCCGTTAGCGCGCTGCTTCTGGCGGGTGTCTGTCTGCGTTATAGCCGCGACATGTCCTCGCAGGGCAGGGAGCGGGGCTGTCTGCCTGTGAGTTAGCTGACTTAGCAGCCAGCCACCTGTCCTGCTAACTAGCCTGAGCTCGGCTGGCAGTTCACTCCTCAGTGAGGCGGACGGAGGAGCTGCAGCGGTCCTTGCGGCAGCTGCACTCAGGTCGACTGTGCCCTCGGGTGTACCTCACAGGAAGGGTAAATTCTAGCAATAAAATGGACAGCACCTGTTACTGAAAGTGGGATCAGTAACTAAAGCATAAAAATGTGGGATTCTGATGTATGAATAGTTATATATGAGTCAAACCACTAAACAACATCGTAATTTTGTTCCTATGTTCAATGTATTCGGGCACAGTAAAACCTGACAGACTAAACTGAGGGTATAAACTTCTCAAAAAGGTAAGTTCGATTTATTCACCGTCTACTGCTCATTGATTAATGGAGTTGTGGGTGCTGTAGTCACATTCACAAATGGTTTTCTTTCAATCCTCATTCAAAAAAGTGCATTTTATTTGTAAATCAACAAGTCCATTGAAATTATCTTAATCCATGGGTCACGATTTATTTGAGAATTCAATAACTCATTAGATAATATCCCAACTTTAAGTTTGTTACAGTGTTACACTAATCAGCTAAAAATGAAATAGCTATTTGAAATTAATATTATCACGAATTATTTCTGCATTGAAGCCACCCTGTCAGTAGAGGCAAGGTTGATAGGAGTCAGTACACTGACTTTATTTTTTTTCCAACCACAAACAGGAGGCAGCCGGTGTTCATAGGTATTTAATCTCATAACTATTACAAGTGCAGATGTGTCAGATTAAATGATGTATCTCTTCACCGAGCATTCTATTATGTTTCATATACTTTAAAAGCACAATACTAACTTAATAGCCGGGTTATGGTCACTTTAACCGCCCGGCGTCATTTATAAACGGGCGGTACAGGCTCACATTTTCAGCTACTACTCACCAATGCGAGTCGGTCGATCCCATTATTTCGTTGCAGGTAAACAGTCAAGATTCGAATGTTTAAATGCTTCCTATATTTTTTTCGTTTTATAATTCCATCATAAATGCACAATGAAGCAAAAGCATTCAAAAAACTGTAAGATTGAAAGTCATTTTATTCACTGTTGATATTTGGTTTGTTCATATTAGAGCCCCCGTTTTAATGAGCACAGTGGTTGCGTCCAAACTGGAATTGACTATTTCTCTTTCGGAAGGCTGTGCGTTTTTAATTCCTCGAATCTTCTTTATGTCTCACGTCGACTTTATAATTATATTGTGTAACGCATAAACAATGTGCGGTTTCACAGGCGGCCGGTGAGTGGCGTTCGGTGGAGGTTTTTGTTGTTACTGAGTGTTTTCTGTCGAACCCCCCCTGTCAGTACTGGCACTGCTGCGGGCACTTCCTCGTTCAAAAGTTTTATTTTGGGGAAGGCTCGGGGAAAAGTTGCTCGTCCGATCGGGTTTTATTTCTACCTTTTAGAAGCATGGCTCGTCATTTTCCTGCTTTTTCGTGCTTAGCTGTCGCGTAACCGTCGCAGCATTTCTCATGGCTGTACTTATCGAAGGCTTGCTAAGTTTGCACTGAGAGGCTCCAGGAAGAGGAAGATGTCCACGGCTAATGTTAGCGACGACATCCGAGGGAAGTTCCCCCTGCACTCCTCGGTGTGGGAGAATGACTACAGGAGGCTGGAAGAACAAATAACATCAGCGGAGGTCAGTGAGGGAACGACAGTGTGCTGCTAACCTACACACCCCATGCTGTGCTAGCTGTGTGCAGCCTGACAGTAAAGTAGGCCAGCGGTGTTGACAGATGCTCTGTGGACAAACAACAGGTCCGATACTCTAAATCACTTCAGATCTGAACACAGAGATCTCACTTTAAATGCACGCCGCTAACCTAATTCACTGGATCACAGAGACTGTTGATAATCTGGGAAGATATGCCAACACACACTGGATGAACTCCACATGTATGCAGTTTTATTTATGATCCAGTCTCGTTCCTGTCAGTCTGGCCACTGCTCTGCTTTCACTTTATATTTCTCCTCACAATAACTCGTGATTCACTTTGTATTGTGATGATTGCATGGGTAGGTATGCACTTTTGGCTTTGAGTGTAAACAGCATAGTCAAAGGATGACAGGAACAAGAAATTTCCCTGTATTGTGTTGAAAGTGAAACTGTTAATGCTCTGTTGGTCTTAGCGTGTGGAAAGTATAAATCTGTGGTTTTGAACAGAGGAAATCTTGCAAACGTAGCCCATGTTTTCACAACTCGCTTTACCTCCAGTGGAGTGAACTACATAGATTTTTCAGTAATGGTAGTTTTAGAATGCTTGTATAGTAATATCTAGTAAAGTGTTTTACATCAACAAACGTGAAATGAAAAATATCCACCAAAGAAATACCAGTGGCAGCCACAAAACAATAAAAACATAATGGCAAATTAGAGCTAAATGATAAATGCATTATAAGAGTATGTGATACAAAGCAGAATGACATAAATGATTTTTTTTCTGAAAAGCAGCAACAATCAGAATAGTTCTCTCCTCGTTTTGGAGGGACTCAGAGTTGAAGTCATCCTGCAGCTTTCTGGCATCCTGCACCAAATATTTGAACCATAAAAAGTCAAAATTTGCGCCTGAGGCTTTTGTTTTGGCTCAGAGAACAGAACACAAGTTTGTTCCAAACAACCTGAGTGTTCTGGATGTTTCATAGCTAAACAAAAAACTAGATATGGATATTTCATTTAAAGGTGTGGGACTGTGGAACTCTGTGGTTTGTTTGATAAAGCAAGATGGACAGAAATGAACTACTCACTTTGGTTAGAAATGTTAGCAGCATTCATACCTGATGACTTGGGCAGTGGGGAGAAATTAGCAATGTTTTTCAATGTGACGGGGCCACACCTGCAAAGAGACTCGGCACAATCTCGCATTATTGATCAGCCATCCATCCATCCATTCTTTCATCTCCTTTGAAAGTTGTATTAATGTGAACGTAACAGGGCACTGAATTCATTCCCAGACGTTGGGTGAGAGTCCGGATGCAGCCTGGACAGGTCCCTGTCCACCACAGGGCAAACACACACACACAGCTTAAAGCCTTGTGTGGTTTTGTTTTCGGTAAATCTCCGTGGATTGAATTCACAGCAAAGGGGCGAAGCCGTCTCAGTTAGTCATATGTTCGCTAAAGACGAGCAGTAGGGAGTCAAATGCAATCAGTATGTACATTTAAGCTGCTGTGTCATTACTGTGATCCAACGGCTTTTCCTGACAATGCTGATACGTAATGCTCTCACCTCAACAACATGACTCAGTGGAGAAACAGACATGATGCTGAAGTACTGACTGATCCTCTGTTATTATTATTACTATTATTATTATTATGACGAGGAGGAGGATAGCCTTCAATTTAAACATGTACAACTTGAGCTCTGAGTTACAGGATTACAACCTTAAATTACATGCCTCATTTCATTATGTAGCAGGTTGTTAGGAAGACACTAAAATACTTAGTCTAACCTCCAACGGCACCAATTACACCAATTGTTACAACCCACAGGTGAGACGTAACAAAGTGAAGTTATGCTAGAACAGTTACATGTAGACAACAAGCAAAATAGTTAAATTATGCTGGAAGGAAACTGAGATATTAACGAACAAAAACAACAACCATCAGATGGACTTATAAGTTTCATATAATCTGTGTCTTCTCAGAATGACATTGAGGCCGTGGACCCCAGGGGACGGACCCCCCTGCACCTGGCTGTGTCGCTGGGACACTTGGAGTCGGTGAGGGTCCTCCTGAGGCGCGGCGCTGAAGTGACGAAAGAAAACGCCAAGAATTGGACAGGTCCGTGGTAAAACTAGCCATGTCATTTGATCTACTGTTAATGGAGTTTCTGCTTTAAGAAGAAAAAAAGAATGAGCCCTGCTGTGACTGCATGCAAAAGCCTTTCTCTGGTTATTACTATTCATTGCGGCTTTTAAATGGATACTTCTCTTGCAGAGCGGATGCTTTTGCCTTGAAAGGTTTGGTGGTTTATTCGTCCTTGTTCTCTTCGTGTAGTGCTGCAGGAAGCCGTCAGCACCGGCGACCCAGAGATGGTTCAGTTAGTGCTGCAGCGGAGAGACTACCTCAAAGCCTCCACCGCTCTGGGAGGGGTGCCTGAGCTGCTGTCAAAGATTCGAGAGGTTTTCCTGGAAATATTCTTCCATTGTTTTTCTGTCGTTTATGTTGAGCAGCAAAATAAATGATCTTTTGGTCTTTTTTTCCCCCCCTAGTCTCCAGATTTCTACATGGAAATGAAGTGGGAATTCACCAGTTGGAGTAAGTTGTGTGAAAATATCAAAGTGAAGCGATAAAAGTAATGTAATGCACAAAGCGACTGCCAGTAAAAATAAGGCTGAAACATGAGGTCAGACAGGAAAAACAGCCTACCTGACACCTGGTGTGTTTGGTTAGTTTTGCTTTTGATTGGTGTTGTTTTCCCCTGTGAGCCCTTCGTCTGTTGTTTTCACAGTTCCTCTCCTGTCACGGGTTTGCCCGAGTGACGTTTGTCGCATTTGGAAAAGTGGCGCCTGCCTGCGAGTGGACGCCACTCTCCTGGGCTTTGAGAACATGACCTGGATCAGAGGGCGCCGCAGCTACATCTTCAGGGGGGACGGTTTGTGTTTCAGCTCTGCAGCTTGGAGAAGTTTCTTTCTGTCTCTTATTCCGTTGTAAATACATCGTCCTTCATGTCTGCAGCAGATTCCTGTGCGGAGCTGATGGAGGTGAATCATGACGACGAAGTGGTGGATACCGAACGCTTCAACATCTCCCAGGAAATAGAAGACGTGACGTTAGAGTCCATGCAGCCGGCTGAACAGGAGGTCGCCAAAAGGTTGACGACTCCGATCGTCAACACCTACTTGGACACAAAGGACATTGCTTTTGAGAGGCAAGACACACTTTCTTGTTATGTTTTTTTCTCTGAGCCACAGCAGAGACCTTTTGGCTTCATTCCCGTCTTTATTTCCTCTCAGGAACAAATCTGGGATTTGGGGCTGGAGATCTGACAAAACCGAAGTCGTCAATGGATTCGAAGCAAAGGTTAGCAGTAGTTACATTTACTCTTTGTTCAAATCAATATGTGCAAAAAGTGAAAAAAGTTTTGTTAATTCTGGATCATTTCTCAGGTTTTCAGCGTGAACAACGTGAATGTTGTGATCCGGACGAGGACCGAACATCTCACAGACGAGGAGAAAGCCCGGATTAAAAGTAGGTGGAATTCCAGACTCCTGGTTTTGCTTCTGCTCTTCTGAAGAAAACAAGTGAATGAGAGCGTTACATTAATGCTTATTGGTCACAGGTGAAAGGAACATCTTGGAGTCTCTGCTGGGGACTGTGGAGCAGCACATCAGTGCTCAAGGGGTAAAATATCCTCCCAGTAATGAAACACAAGCTGTGCATTTATCCTCTACAGCAGGTAGTTTCATGTAACTGCTTAATTTTAAAGGACCTGACTCTCGAGTATGCTACTGCCACAAATCCCACCGCCATCACTCCAGAAGAGTATTTTGATCCAGACTTTGATCTGGGGAACAGAGACATCGGGCGTCCCATTGAACTGAGCATCCGCACACAGAAGTAAGACTGACGCTCCTGGCTTGGCTGAAACAAACTGAATTCGAGGGTATATTTTGAAACCAAAACCTTGTTTCCTCTCACTCAGGTTTAAAGGTACGCTGTGGATGAGTGAGGAGCACCCGCTGTCCCTGGTGGAGCAGGTGACCCCCATCATTGACCTCATGGCTCGGACCAGCTCCCACTTTGCTCGGCTCCGGGATTTTGTAACTCTGAAGTTTCCTCCTGGATTCCCTGTGAAAATAGGTGTGCACTTCTTTAGAATCCCATTTTCCACATGACTTTTTTTCAGGGTTTTTTTTTTTTGTTTGTTTAATACATGTTTTCCTTCACTGTTTTGCAGAGATTCCTCTGTTTCATGTGCTGAATGCCAGGATCACATTTGGAAACGTGAATAAATGCAGTACTGAGGAGGAGGTGAACTCTTCAGCAGCAGCCACACCAACATCCTCGGGAGAGGATGACGAAGCAGCCGGTGAGAATGTGACCTGTACTGAAAGACAAGACTGCACGTCTGTGATTTCTTAACAGCTTCTCTTATGTTTTGTATTCTTTTTTTCCTTTTCTTTCTTTTCAGCATTGCCTCCATTTCAGGTGTGTCCCTCAGTGTTTGAGGTGCCTTCCAGTTATCACCGCCGGGGCGGCAGTCGCCACATGAACGTGCCCAGCAATGACGAGGAGCTCCTCCAGTACGCCATCCATCAGAGCCTCCTGGAGTCTCGCAGAGATCCGAGCCAGGTCCGAGCAGCCGTCACTCAAACCCCGTCCTATTGAACTATGATCAGGATCCTTAAAGCGTTTTTATGTGATGACAGGATGGAGTCTGGGAGGAGACTGATGGGGAACTCACGGACTTCATGCCAAGCAGTCAGAGCGACAGGTGAGAACAAGTTGATCTAGTATACCTGCATAGCTGCAGCACCTGTTTGTTCCACAGTGGTTCAGATGTGCCTGTGTGAATGTGCCAGTAGTGTGGCGTTCATGTTCCTCCCGCCGCTGTCCTTCTAGGAGTATCCCAGAGGGGGTGCTAGTGGAATACGGAGACACGTCAAGCCCTGCCAGCTCCCCCTCCGCCTCCAGCGCCGACTCAGACCTCCGCCTGGCCATGGAGCTCTCCGCTCGCGCTCAGGAGGATGAGGAGAGGAGGAGGAAGCAGGAGGAGGAGGAGCTCGAGAGAATACTGCAGCTATCACTCACTGAGAAATAATAATTTAAAAAAAAAAAGGAATAAGAGGGAATAATGCAACTTTTCCAGACCCAGAAGCAACTACCACACCTCAGTTTTCCTTCCTAACCACTCTAGTCATCTATGCAACCGCAGACTTCTTTCTGTAACAGATTCTATTCACACAGGCAATATCAAACTCCCGGTATTCAATATCTTCCCAGAGGTATTTTTGGTAATGGCATACTCTTTTATATATTTCTATCTCTTCGTAGCATGTCTCCCATTTTCAGGCTTTGTTCATGGACTGTGTGAGCTCATTTTGTAGCTGTACTTTTTATTTTTTGGGAGTTACTGTTCCAGTTCAGGATTACTGCGGCACTCCCTTTGTACTAAACAAACTGTTGTCTAGTGTGAGGTTAAGTCAGTGTAAATTAAGTCTGAGTAGGATAATTTTATAGACTTTATAGAGTTTCCACTCAAATGTGACATTCTGGGCCCGCTAGGTTTTTTTTTTTTTTTTTTTTTTTTGTATCCTCTGACATTAGAAAGCTAGAAGACAGACTGAATAGAACATTTGAAAGCTGGAAGTATTGCTGCACCCAGAGGAAAGATTTGAGCGTTAGTTGTGAAGCTTCCCTCACAGAGACACTTTTTGTTGAAATTCACACCGAATAGCAGAAATCTCAGGGTTCCAAATTCCACGTTTCTCATCACTCAATTTCCCAGACTGCTAATTGATTCCCTTGTAATTGTTTTTTCAGTGCAAAATGGTACCGTTCGTGCATATCAGTCCGCTGTCATGATTTGGTTCTGATCCTTCGGTCAGACGCCGAAAGCATTTTCTTATACTCGGTGAATGTAAATACTCCACAGAAGGGAGAATCGGCCGCACGGCGACATATCTCTGCTGCAGATGAGGACAAGGGTTTCAATTTCTTGGCCTGATTTTCTCCGGTTCCTCTGACCTTCGTAGCGACAGAACTTATTTTTATACAAAGTCACGGATCAACTTCACCTCAGTTCAGACATACGAAAGCAGAGACTCGGCTGTGTGTACACTTACAGTTGTCAAGCAGCAACACACAACAGTGTTGCAGAGATTATTCCCAAGGACAGTTTGCCTTTTTGTAGCCATGAACAACTCAAGACCTCTGAGCAGAAGGAGAGATCAAGCATGGCCGCCATATTTAGGACAAGTCGCTCCAGCATGTGCCAATGATTGCTTTGTTCTGATGACACTTGGTGGGATTCAAACAACACAATGGCGACCATTTTCTGTTGTGCCAGCCAGACTTAAACTATCCCAACAGATTTTGTTTAAAAGTAATTTAAAAAAAAAAAAAGATGAATTTCCATTTTAACAGTGTGACGTTGAGCAATATACAATAACCACTACAGGTGATTTCCAAACCGCTTGTCAAAGGTCTGCATCGCTGCGTCAGGAGCTTCTGCTGAACAACTAGTTGTAATGACCAAGTTGCCAAACTGCTGAACAGTCGGCTTTAAAGAGGCTACCGTCGATTAATTTAATGCAAGGCTTTGCAATGCATCATTGAAGCTGATTTTTTTTTTTTAATTGTCTAAAAAAGTGAAGAGAATTTTTCTGTCTAAAAATAAAAGCACTTTATTTCCATGAAGACTACATCTGGAGTGTGTGTGCCTTTTTTAATTTGACTACAGCTTCAAATTGAGACATTTTATGTCATATGACTTTACAGTTCAGTGCATCAACTCCATCTTTGAGTTTAACATACACAGCAGCTCTAAATTAATATTTGTCCTTCAAAAAATGACCAGTCTCCAGTTTTTTAATCCCACTTTTATCAAATCAATGCTTGCAGAGCACAAGAACATTGTGAAATACCTTTTCACTTACTAGGGTTTTGAAATAAATAACTTTACAGTCAGGTCCAAGGGTTGCATATCAGACGCATTCACATGTATTTTACAATAGTTTCCACCTTTAATCTCATGACAGCCCCCCCCCCCCGGTTTGTGCACAGCCCAATCATCTGTGTTGTTCCAACGTGATCTTGTGATGATTGTTGGCATGTTTTGGCTTTCTGTTTGCTGGCGCTTCCATAAAAAGTTGAGAAGTGCTGAGATCAGGTGACCATGCAGAACAGTTCATGTGAGCTCTCCTTGATCTTTAAATAGTTCTTCAAAGCTTCACCCCCAGATGTTACTATTCCCACCACCATGTTTCACTGTGGGCTTGATCCTCTCTGCCTCTGCTCATACACCCTGCTGTTACTGACATAAATCTCGGATTGGGATGTATCAGTAAACGTGTTTTTTTTCCGTCTCTCGCCGTAAGATGCAGTGTTTACCTCTGCAACAGTGGTAATCAACTTTTCCACATGTGAGACAGAAGTCCTCAACCTATTTAAACTAAGAGCTGATCCAATTACAGAGTAATTCAAGTAGTCCCTCCTGAATAATCTGCCTCAAATCACATTGTTGGTACTGACCAGCTTTGTGTTTGCAGAACTCAAGCAGCCTCTTTGACTGTGGCTTAAACACACTGTCTTTTAATGAAGAGAGCGAGAGCTTGTGTCAAACTGTGAATCTTTAAAAACTAGCTGAAGTCTTCAGCATCCCAGTGTGAAAAAGCCTGACGTATGGATCTTCTTCTGATGTTTACCTTCGCTCTGTTTGTCAGCACTCTGGACACACACGGTAAGCAAGGCAGGTCTTATAGAGTAGAATAGCTATAGGCTCAATTTTGGATGATATCTGACTTTGCAATGACTTTCCCAAATAAAGACTGTGTAAATGATTGAGGAGATCCACATCCATGAAAAGCATAACCAGAGGAATGCAGTCATTTTAACAATGCCAGTATAAATGTGGTGCACAGCTCCTTCAGTGTACAATTATCATAGCTGGTTCATTGACATTTTAGTTACTTTTAGTATGGCAATATAAACTGCACAATGCAACCAACTCCATTTCTGCAAAGTATTTAAAAGTGAATTCATCTTTTGCACAGTGGCGCTTGAAAAGCAAAGCTGTGCTGGAAACTCAAAAAACAGTCTCGCAGTTTTGGATAAGTCAATATAAACCAGCGGCTGCGGGAAGTAAAGCCCATATCCTGAAGGCGCAGACGGATCCAGTGTTTGCAGGACTCGGCTGGGTGTGTCCGGGGGCGGGTCCGTCCCTCCCCGCTGCCCGTTCAGCGGCCTGCCAGCGGCTTGTAAACACACACAGCCATGATGATCATGAGCAGCAGCAGGACTCCGAGCACGCTGCCCAGCACGACTGCAGCAGGAGAACAAGGGAGACAGCAAAGGATGAGCCCGGAAGCTGCTCTGACGGAGCCGAACAGCTGAGACAGGCTGCCTGCGGTGACAGCTCCATCCCCACCCCCTCCACGGCGCGAGCTCTCACCTAGATTCTGCTTCTCCAGGACCACGTAGGACCGCTCGGTGAGCCCGGGCTCCTCCGGCTGAGCCCCGGCGAACACGCCGACACACTGCAGCACCGCGGCGGGGAGCAGGCGCTGCATGGCGGCCGTGGAGGCTGCGGGAGGACGGGGAGGATGATGAGGATGAGGATGATGAGGGGAGGATGTTTGGAGCTAAGGTGCTTCTTCTTCTTCCGCTGAGAGATCTGGGTCCTAAAGCCGCTGGGTTACTGCAGC
This sequence comes from Salarias fasciatus, assembly GCF_902148845.1. NCBI lineage: Eukaryota > Metazoa > Chordata > Actinopteri > Blenniiformes > Blenniidae > Salarias > Salarias fasciatus. The sequence continues at coordinate 13,542,829 of NC_043756.1, forward strand.
ATACAGATTTTTTTTCTGTCCGTCGCTTTGGTGCATTTCTCACTTCACTTATCAGTTGATGCATTTCTGAAAACTATCAGTCCAAACAGCGCATTTCTTGGCACATTTCCAGAACCCAACAGTTCCACATGAGCAAGCACAGCCCCCAAAAACAGTTTACTTTGTCTTTCATAAGGTCAAGAAATCCAAATAAAGTGAAGCACTATATATCCATATTTTTCTAAAAATTAAATATCAGTAACAAAATCCTGTTTACCCCGAGCCTGTTAGACTTTTCTTTTGAACTGTGGTGAAGAACTAACATTTATTGAATGAAAGAAAAAAAAAATACTGTTGATGAACTTTATATTAATCAAATCTGAATTTTGTGGAGCTGCCTGTGATTGAGCTACAGCCCTTATTCCTGAATATTTTCTGTTGACACAATGTGAATATAGGTGCAAAAACAATCAACAGTTCTTCTCTTACTAGTAACCATCAAAGAAGTGTGCAGCCTTCATCACATTTACAATTTCTGAAATGTCAAAGAGCAATGAAGAATAGACGGAAAGGTCAAGCACCTTGAGGTTATATCCTTATGTAATTACTCTGCATGACTGATGTATTTGGCCTTTATCTTCATTTTCTAAAGAAGAGAGCACACTGTTACAAACTCTTATCACTCTCGGTTACATGGCAGAGAAGCTTAATGAGCATCAGAAAATACCACTCACGGTCGCTTGAAATGAAAACTGGAAGCTTCCTGAATAGATTCATCACAGACAGAAAGTATTTTCTATCAGCGTGAAGTCAGAGATCCTGTATTCATTTAAAGCATGGAAGTGTTTAAACTGAATCGATTGATTTTTATGTCACGACTTCATGAAGCAGGGGGAGACAGTTATTATCGTTAATGAAGTTAATAAGAACATACACTTGTGAGTAAAGGGAAGGAAATATGGAACAATACACTTAGTTTAATTCAAAAGTTGTCCTAAATTGATCCGCTGACTTCTTTAGCTGTTTCGACCCATGCATATTTCAGTGAATCTGAATATTGTTATAAAATCTTGTCAAAAAAAATGAACTCCTAATGTCCCTGAAGTTTTTTTCACTTGTCTTTATGTCTGTTTTTCATTTAGTTCATGAAAAACTTTGTTTGTTCAAAAGGTCAAGTGAAAAGATATGAAAGCAGTGTTTTATGTGTCATGGAGCCACGTTTAAGGAAGTGTGTTAGTTAACTGAATTTATACAACTGACTTCATTATCAGTGGCCAAGCTACTGTAGTCCAAAGTTCACTTCTGATTTGTCAACATCAAATAAAGAAACGGAGAAGGAGCTCACACCTGCTGTGACTGCTCATTAAACCTTAACCTGCTCTTTTCTTTTGGCAGTCAGAAGGTGGAGTCACCCTTCATTGCATTCTGCCATAACTGGTTAAAGTCCTTTTGGTAACTAGTTATGTTTAACTTCACCTCCCCAGGCTTCATAAACTATTAGGTATTTCTTCCATGAACTGCCCCCATTTGGTCCGGGATACAGTCAAGCTAACCAAGCTAATCAACTCGGTCCCAAGCTAGTCGGCTCCTAGCCAAGCTGGGCCCATGCAAACTGGCAGGGCTCTCAAGTCTCGCGCATTGAGCGCGACAGTCACGTATTTCGGTATTTTGTCACGCACTCACGCCACACATTGTATTTCTCACGCTGTAAGTAAAAAAAAAAAAAAAAAAAAACCGGTAAATTTGTCCGGTGCTCCGCTGCTATGGAACTGTAATTTACTGCTTTCAGCCTGGTTTTTCCTCCTGCAAAGTCCACCTGAGCTGACATGAAGTTTGTGCAAAGAAAGAAGGAACCTTATAACGTTTTAAAAAAAAAAAAGCTTTAAAACTGACACATTGGTGCCACTTAGGAACGTTCTATTGTATCGAGGCTCATTTGCATATCTAGGTCAAATTAGATGATGACGTCACTTAAAAATTATACATTGTTGCAAATCCTCAGTCAGGAAGGCTCTAAATTACATTTTCATACAGAAAGAAGGAACCATGTTGATGCAGCCATAGAGTCTTGATCATTCAAAAGCAGCTTTTAAATGGAAATACAGATATCTGTTGTCATGTGTTTCATTATTATTTTGCAAATAAAGAAATACTATCTACAATTACAAATCAAATTTGATTGGTGCCTTGTCTCATGTTATCACACAACGACATTTGAATAATTTAGATTGAATTGAATTGATTGAAAGTCCTTTATTTGTCCCACAGGAGGAAAATGCAGTCTTCCAGCAGCACAGAGAAAAGAAATATAAATGGAATAGAAATGTGAAATGTGAAAATTTACAAAACCCCAAATTTTTATACAATTCCAATATAAATTAGATATAGATAGATATAATTAAATAACAGATGTAAGCTAACTGACATAAATAATATAAATTTAAGACAGATATAATTAAATAACAGATATAAACTAACAGATATAAATTACATATAATTTAAATATACTTATAAGACAGACACATATGTACACTATAATAGAAAAATGTGAGAAACACGAAAATATACACAGGAGTTTCACAGAGCTGATGATGGATAATCGTGCAGACCTTGATTTGTGGAGTTTGCACATTCTCCCTGTGCATATGGCTTTCCTCCAGGTTTCTTTCACAATCTAAAACAACAGTATGTGTGGTCGACCTCACCCATAGTTAGCTGATTGGCTCCAGCACCCCATGACCCTAAGGATTAAATGGTATAGAAGATAGATATTCTCCCATTTCACTTTCATCTGTAGGCAACAGTTCCGACATAACTGCAAACCACTTGGAATCGATCACTGTATTGTCAGTGGTCAGTACTGTCGCCTCACTGGAGAACTGACGTGAGTTCAATATCAGGCTGTGAGTGAATATCCTGTGTTCACCCTGTGCTGCGTTTCCTTTCACAGTTCAAATGTTTCTGTCACATCAGTGTGGGTGAAGTGGACACAGGAGACGGACGGATGCTGTTTGTCCGGCCGTTCATCTCAGGTAGTGGACGATCGAGCCTTTTAGCAGCGTCTCTTTTATGTGTCTGTGGTCTGATTTCTACTTCAATAGCAGTCACTGACACAAAGGGGCTTTGATCTTCACGTCATTGAGGAAATGGTGTGTTCAGAAACACTCTCTGCTCTCACGTGTGTTCATACCTGTCATCCTGACAGTGATCGGATCCAGCTTGAATAAAGATCAGTTCAGTAAAGATCTGAGGGGGCTCTGTTAGTGGATTTCATGCAATCCTGTAGGGGGATAATTCCAAGGTTTCACTTGCTCTGTTCCCTACGCTGATGGATTCTAGACGCTGCTAATTAGCTTGTTAATTAGAATATCTAATAGCGAGGAGGAGCCACATCCGTCACAAAGAAGATCACCACACAGACATTCGCAAGAAAAAAAAATCTTTGTAGAATATCCTGAATTCAGTGATTGGCAGTGGAATTTAGAAGGTACTGTGCAATGTTTTGATATCTTTATTCAAGTTCAGCCTTAGAGAATTAAAGGATGCACAGAGACTAATCGTGTACTTTATACTGTATTTATACTTCATATACATCTTTCAACAGAAACCACAACAGGAAATAAATCACACGACAATCATCACCTTGCTCATCACATTACTCTGTTAAAGTAAATAAGATATAAACTTTTATAGATACATCAACACCTCTGGCTAAAACAGTACAGCATATCTGCAAAAACATTTGAACAGTCTTTCATGAGAGAGTGAAAATATTGTCTGGAGAGGCACGATAATTATATTAATATATATATTTCACTAGGAACTTTACATTTTTTTGTACATGTAGTGTTGTACTTATTCAGATTAAGGCAAAGCAGGCAGTCTGGTGTCAAATGAAGTCAGTCATCAGATGAAGACCGAAACTGGCATTTTGAATTTAGAAAATTAGGTCAAACATGTATGGTTGCACATAGATAAAGTGTTTGGGCAATGCCTGTTAAAAAGAATAAAACCATAAAGTTATCGAAGGAGACAGTAATTTAACCTCCTGGGACCTGAGAAGATAATTTAATATTCTTCTTCTTTTTTTTTTTTTAATTATTATCATTTGGGATCCATATAATATTCTAGTATAATGTATCACTGTAAAGCCCAAGATGTACTTGATAAAATGCAACAGAAATAAGGAGAATGACACAAAGAGTATAGAGAGATGACTGTGGCAACACTCACCACAGAGAGGTCAATGGTCCCAGGAGGATATAATTATAGTCAGTTGATTATGGTATCATTGTATTCTTTATCTGTTTACCTCACTTATATCTAATAAAAACATTTGCAGGAAAACAGGAAACTAATTTATCAGAACTATCCAGCAGTTGCAACGCGAGCACTGTGCATTATGGGCCTGAAATACAGCACTGACTGGTTGACTGTATAATTTAGGGTCAGCTAGTTCAAATTTGGTTCCACTGAATCTGAAATCCTGTAAAATGTGCAGCTATGTTTATAAGTTCAGTGGTGAAAAAAAATCAAGTAGCCTAATGCAAGTGCAACACTGGTGCTCCCCATTGTTTGTCGAGCTGAGCATGCACAGTTGAATAAATCGAAACTTTCACAAAGCACAGAAAATACAGGAAGAAATGTTCCCATGCAATAAAAAAAAAATAAAAACCTTGTGCTGTAACATTTGGAGAAAAAAAAAAGAAGAAGAAGAAAGTTCCTTGGCCTCATCTCCACATAAGATAAATACAGACAAACCATTCAAATTTGCCTAAAATCACAAGAACACTTGAAAAGGGTGATATATGAAAGCCAGAAACTATCCTGGTGATGCAGGTCTGAATCACACATACAGCAAAGGTATGAGTATTGCTATCTCAGTTCCTTTTACAGTTACAAATTTAGCAGCAACAACCTTTTAACAGAGTACATATGAAGGGAAACTGGACGTGTTCAACGCCGTAGGGCGACCTCGATGTTGCCTCACAGTCAGACTCGCTGACGTATAACTTAAAACTGCTTTTAACGGGTGTCTAGAAGCAGACAGACGGTGTTTCTCTTCACGGGACAGCGGCCATGTTGAGGTTGTCGGGGTGGATGTCGGGTATAGTCCTCTCCGGTCTCAGACACACTGCCAGCCTCTGTGGTGGGAAACAATGCAGTCATGATTGGGGGGAAGAGCACAAAATGTGTGAGAAAGTTTGCATTTTCCTTTGTTTGCACCCCACTCTTTCTTTCGCTTTATCCACTGACCTGTTTCAGAGAACCGGGGGTCCACACCAGCTTGTAGACCATGTAGATGGGGATCCACATGAAGGACGAGAGGCCGATGATGTAGCCCACCGTGATGCTCCAGTCCGGGTACTTATAGTCAAACAGCGTGAGGGGCGGCGCTTTCAGCAGCGAGCTCACGATGATGTACTGAGGAGAGAAGTGGGCAGACGGAGCATTTCCACACATGTACATAGAATTTTTATATTATTAAAGGAAGAAAAATACTGGAGATGTGTGATTTACCTGTCAGAAGCTCCCATTATACAATAAACACAGAAAGAAAACCACAAGAGTGTAATATTGGCAAATGTCAAACGGGAAGGCCTCCAGGAAGCTGGATGCAAATCAAAGATAAACTAGACAGAATGTAGAGGAGGGAGACTGACATTTCTGTCTCGTGGAAAACGATTTTATGGAAGATATTTCATACATTTCTTTTACATGGTTAAATATCACTAAAGCTTGAAACCAAACCAAAAGTGGTTAAAGTGCACTAAGAGTTAGACTGGGTCTAATATAACTGTAGCTCAAAACTTTTTGTTTGTTTGGGGTTTTTTTTCTTCTTTTTTTGTCTCCATCTCTTACCGCCAGAAATGCTGGACTGATGGCAACCCAGCACACTTTCCAGAATAGTCCCGGAGACTTGCCGAGCATCGCCTGCACATCACTGCTAAATCTTTTGATGCCTGAAAGCAGAAAAACGAGAGGAATCACCTTGTCTGACTTTGCATATTCAAAATATATGATTACAAGCATTATAAAATTACAAATAATAGACTGAAGAAAGTCAGTGGTGAAGAAAATTCTTCTGTTTTTACCATAGAACCAGGAAACTGCAATAGCCTCCAGGAAGCCCACCGCAATGATGGAGCATCCGACTCCGAATTCCTCCAGCAGCTTCACCACATAGGCACCACCCTGTTAATGACATTTTATTGTAGTTGATGAAACAGTCAGACATCACTCACTGTTCCATATGAGATCAACTTTCTGCAGATATCAGTGCTTAATGTTCAATAGTGTTTCTAACAACTCTTTTTTTTTTTAAAGAAGTAGTAATTTGTTATTAATTGAAATGTTTAGTGTTCTATGAAGAACTCACATTTGTAAGAGTGCTAAGAGAGCCCAGGAAACAGACAATCACCAAGCAAAGGACAAAAAGTTCCCGTCTGTGAGAGAAATGATCCGGGTATTCATCCAGCACAGCGGTGATGATCGCCTCCAGGCCTCCGAACTGAAAAACACACGCAGACATTATCGCCGCAGAATCACAACTTCGCCAGATACCAGGCCATAACATTTATCGAGCATGCTTAAAGTGAATTGAAAGACATTAAAATTGAGCATGTACGACTTGCTGGTGGGGGAAAAGTCATGATAATGAAGTAGTTAAAAGCTCCAGCATCAGAGGATTGGTTTGAATCTAATTAATTTAAGTTTATTGCCATTATTTCTGGATTATTTTATTATGTGTTCATTTAAATGTGACTGGTGAACTTTTAAAAAAATTCAAGTAAAAATAAAAAAGGAACAGAATTTTTTCAGACGCCTATTAAAATGGCACTTTTAATGATTAAAAAAACCTTTATTCATGCAAGACTTATACAGTATTTTTGTGTAATGTGATCAGATGTTTGATGTAACTTTTGGCGGAATAAGTTTAATATTTCAAGCTACTCAGTCACAATAAACAGCCATATTTTTGCGTGTGTTTTTGGAGGACGCAGTCTCCGTACCGTGCTGTCCAGTCCCAGAGTGATCATCATCACAAAGAAGATGATGGCAAAAAAGGTCGAGCCCATCATGTTAGCAATGGCTTCCGGGTAAGTAATGAAGAGTAAACTCGGTCCTGGGAAGCATAACAATATTAAATATCAATAAATTAGGGTGTTTAATCATGTTTGACCTTGAAAACATTGTGATTTTTCTTTGTCGGTTTCACTTATCTATCGAATTGACTGACCTTTATCTCTGGCCACATCCTCAACCTTCACCTTCCTCATCTCGGCCATGTAGCCCAGCACCGTGAAAATTACGAATCCTGACACGAAGCTGGTCAAGCAGTTCACCAAGCTGGTCACGATGGCGTCACTGCGGACGAAGAAACTCAACGCCGTCAGAGAAAAACCGTTCAGTGATCAATATTTTCAGTGTAGTTTCATCCACAGTAAAAAAAAATAATAACAAAATAACCTCTGCTCAACTGTAAACTGTCCTCTAAGGTCCACAAGTATCACCTCAAATGTGCAGTACTGGGTTTATGTGTGATTTCTTGACTCGACTTGATTTGTTTACAGCTTTGTTTGTCCTCTATCATGCTAGTCATGTAACATTATTCCGATATATTTTCGGTAAACCTGATTGTTGCACATCAGGTTAATTGTTGACCTCAAGTGTGGGAACTCCCACTTTCCACAATAAAGGCATTTGGGGTATAAACTAGCCTGCCTGTATTTAAGCCTCACAATGAACAAGAGTACCATGGTTCAGTGGGGGTTGGAGGGCGGGTTCTTACCGATAGCAGTTATTTGTGAAAGGGTTGTAGCTGGAAAGAGCCAAAAGGACCCCGAATCCGGGACCCAGAGAGAAGAATATCTGAGCAGCAGCATCCACCCACACCTAGAGACCAAACAGAAACACACACCGCGCTGCATGAGACTGCAAACGGCACTTTGTTCTGAGACGCTACCGATGGCTACGAGTATTCCGAAGTATATGAAATACAGTAAATTGACTCGAACGTTTCTGTGATGTCTTCATTTATAATTTTCTTAACTTTTCTCACTACATTTTGTCAACCACAGAGATGCAGCGTTACACAGTGACCTAGCTGCCGCACAGCTGTACACAGGGAGATCTGAAGAGGAGCTCGCATTCGGCGCTAAAAAGAGGAGCGCAGCGTTGGATGCTGGTAAGGGAGGCAGAAAGGGAAGCCTTTGTTAATGGGCAGAAAATCTAAACCAATTATGCATGTTATTATCCTGCTCTGTAGCTTATTTATGCATCTCATTTCGTCTCATCCATATTCTCTTCCAACCAAAGCACTCGCACATGTTCAGCAAACAACAGCGGTGAACCGGGGATGAGGCTGAGGGCGATTCAGAGATCTGAGAGGAATACAAGTAGATTCTCAAGGGGAGTAGTGGGTCAGATTAGATGAATGTACTGCCGATTGCAACGTACAGCCAACATGTGGAAGATCCAGATGTGGAAATTACCAGTAAATGGAAGAGTTATATAGATGACGCATGCCTATTTTAGGCATCTTGTCTAATTTGGTGAAGTGTTAAAGTAATTTTAAAAAGTTGCACAGAGTGAAGGAAAGTAGAATTTTCAGTTTTTGTTCATTTTTAATTTGCAGGAACTATGTTTTTTTTTTAAATCAGTGTTTTCAGCAAGGAAATACAACACAGAAGTGCATCTCAAATGAGTAATGACTGGTCAGAATAAAGCAACATAAACTTCCACCTCCATCAAGCATATGTTATTGTATTAACCTGTAGGCGAAAGTTCATTATTCACAATTTCTTCATCTCTTGCTTTCTCTGTCTTTTCTCCGTGGTTTTTTCAACATTCAACATTCACGACTTCTGGAAAGTAAACATTGCTCTTGGATAATGTACTTCAGGACTCTCCATAACACCAGTGCCCTGCTTTAAATGTGTCTCAAAGAGACTTCAATAACTCTGGCTTAAAAGAAACAATCAAACTGCTGAAGTGATCATATATTGCTCAATAAGGGACTTAAGATTTAAGATTATTGCACAGATTTGTTTGTCTTTTGGAGAAACAGCTGACAGAACTCACACTGGTCTCCAGCAGCTTGTCCCACTGGGGCTTCAAGTAAAACACGACACCTCTCCAGGCTCCCGGCAGAGTGGCTCCTCGAATTAGCAGGATGAAAAGCACGATGTAGGGCAAAGTCGCGGTCACCCACACTACCTAGGGTGGCAGGAGATGGATAAATCAGACAGGCAGATGAGGGTGCTACGCAAATCTACGCAATTACAGAAGATGCACAATGTTTCTCCATCCAATCACAGCGACCTTTCCCGACGTCTTCACCCCCTTCCAGAGACTGAAGTAGACAATAGTGAAAATCAGAAAAAGGCAGAGCATCAGCTGCCAGCGGACACCCCCGACGTCCCTGAGCCCGGAGGACTTGTGGATCTCGAGAACGTGTCTCCTGTTGAAATAACACACATGAATCACCGTCCCGGTTTTCATCAGACAAGATAGAAGCTCCAGTACAAACACTCCAGCTGACAGTATTTGTGTAGAGTATTACTGTAAAGCTATTTATATACGTGGTTTCTGTTACTCACACTTACATGCACTTACGTGTAAAATTCCTCTGCCGGAGATCGAGAGGAATTCGTCCAGGTGACGTTGTCCAGGCCAAAATAGTTGGTGCAGTCGCGGGTATTCCACACATTGTTGCAGTTCGTCCACGGCAAGATGCTGGAGAAGGAGGAGTAGAAGTAGAAGAGGGCCCAGGCAATGATGGTGTTGTAGTAGAAGGACACGTACAGGGCGATGATACAAATGGCGTACCCTATACCTGAATGGACAGCAGAAGAACGGGAAAAGAGACTTCCAGTGAGCTGAGAGTAGACAACAGTTTGCAGTAATTATAACCGTCAATAAAGTCCATAAAGTGCAGCCCTACCTTTGAAAATGGGGCAGATGTGTTTCCATATGGATATCGCTCCGGTTCTATGAAACTGCCCCAGTGCCAGCTCCATGTAAAAGAGCGGCACGCCACCAAAGATGGCCATCAAGATGTAAGGAATAAGGAAAGCACCTGCAGGGAAATGCAGAGTTAGGTTAGGGCTTTTTTTTTTTTTTTTTTTTTTTTTTTTTTCTAAATAATGAAATCCCAAAAACTTAGAAATTAAAAACAAGCAGAAATTATATGGATGGATAGTTCAAACTGGAACTTAATATGCAGAAAATGAAGATGCAGGTCTGCCATATTCCAGAGAACAAATTCTATCCTATTCTATAATATTCTATTGATATGATCCTGAGATATAACCTCATGGTATTACAGTTTAAATGTTGTTTACTTTTGTACTTGCATTTCGTGTTTTTTCCACATCTTCAATGTTTAAAATACTGCGCAAATTAAACTAGTCCTGCCTCTGAACCTGTTTGCTGCTGAGCTGTAACCTCCTGATGTGAAATGTGTTAAGAAATGACAGCATACTCACAGTTTTAGAAGATTTTCACAGCATTTTTTTTTCCAACTTCTTGTTTTTTTACGTTCTTTAGTTTTTTTTCTGTAGTTCCTGATGCGACATTTTTAAGGCTCTATAATTTCAAAATGAATTTAGACCGATTCTATATCGTTGGTTAAAAAAGATAATTAGAGGAGCTGTGCTCTCCAGAAACTTTTAAGAAATTTTAACAACCATTTTGAGAAGAAATATTTTAAATGTTCTCAAGAATTTCTAATCTTATTTTTTTGTTTACCTAACTACCCCAGGTGTAAAATTCCAAGTTAAAAAAAAAGAAAAGAAAAGAAAACTTGAGTCTTTCGCCTGGTTAAAATCAGATTAAAGGAATCAAACTACTCACCGCCTCCGTTTTGGTAGCATATGTATGGAAATCTCCACACATTCCCCAGGTCCACAGCAAAGCCAATGACTGACAAGAGAAAATCCATCTTTTTGCTCCATTTGTCCCGGGAGTCGGTCTGTGTGATGACCGGCACCGGGACCTGGACCGGGCCGGGGCCGGGGCCCGGGCCCGGGACCGCGCTGCTGGGGCTGTAGCTGGCCGGGCTCGGGGAGCCGTGCTGGGTCAGACTGCCGGCCATGACCGCGGAGTCCTGCTGGGGCACCGGACTGGGAAAAGTCAGCCAGAGGAGCAGAGAGGAGGATGTTTCTGCTCTGATGATGACAGGAGGTGGGAGGAGTTGGAGGAGCTGCTGGGATACCTGTTGGTGCTGGAGGACACAGATGGAGAGCGCCTTTGTTTCTCTTGCTCGCTGGACTGAAAGCAGTTTTTTTTTTTTTAGATTTTAACCAAGTTACAGCTGATCGATTTAAACATTCATTTAACAAATAATGTTCTTGCTTTGTATCAGTAAATTCAGCAGGTGCAGGTCTGTTAATACAAACTCTAAAATAAACTATAACATTTTAATCACGTGGTTGTTCCATTACCACGCTTGTTTTTATTCCTCAGTCAGTTAGGTAAAGGCATTTACAGTTTTTTCAAATCCAGTATGACTGAAACAAGCTCCATCAATAACATAAAATGGTTTTCTTCTGCAAAGAGAAAGAGAGGTAGCACTCTGGTGTAGTGGTGGTCAATCTGTCCTTACAGTAAAATCAATTTTGGAAGCAGATGTACTAAAGAACATCCACAATCACACTGACGTGACACTTGTTTTTTACTGTTTGACTTTTAGTTTGTCTTGTTTAATAATTAGATTCTATATATTCCTTTTTAAAAACTTCGTTTTTTCTTCACTTAGACAGTGTAATTAATACTGCTGATGATGTTACTTCTGCTTTGCAGCAGCTTGGTCCAGTAAAAATGTGTGGTTAGTTAGTTAGTTAAGATTATTTCAGTCATCTTTTTACAGGAAAACACAAGAAGCATAATTCTTACACTTAAAACAATACATTGACTGAAAGGGTATAGGCAGAAGTTTATCACTTGTATCGCCTACCCCTAGCAACATAATTATTTCCATGACAGCAACAAAATATATTTTCAAAAAGAAAATAACTAAAGAACTACAACCGATCTAGTTCATCCAGCTATTGATTCTTCTTCTCCTGATTTATTTATTTATTTTAATTTTTTTAAATTTCACCTCTCAGCGTGTCTTACCCTCACACATCCCGCACCCACACACTATTCTATGTTCAAAACACACCCAATTTTTCACACCCACACACAAACACACACAAACACACACGAAATTAGATTACAGTCGTTTTTGTACTTTATATGTTTTCCAGGGTATCTTAACAGTAGTTCTATATTTATTTAGAATACTGGCCTTATACATTTTTTGAAAAGTATGAATATTTTTGGAGCCCTTTACTATATCGTCCAGATCGTTCCATAAATTGACACCTCTAAACGAAACGCATCGACTTTTCAAGCTGGTCCTCACTGAAGCTGTTTTGAAAATCATGTCCCCTCTCAAACTGTACTGTCTCTCTCTGGGTTTGAACAAGACTTGGATATAGTGAGGGAGCATATTGTTATGAGCCTTATACATGACTAAATGTACATATACATGACTGGTTTCCTGCAGAAAGGCAGTGTAGTGGCAGTGCCTACACATCATAGTAGCAGTTTCTATTTTCTTCCCATAAATTGCAAATGCTTTGGACATGCATCAGTTGCTCTCATACAACTTTGCTGCTTTATAGCATCATCTGCTTCTGTCATGTCAGTCAGAATGAACCCTGCCAGTGAATGCTGAACAGTCATTCTCTATAAACCACATTTCACGGCTTGAGTCATTACACACAAAAATGTTGAACTAGTTGTCAAAAGGTGTCAAGCAGAGTCCTGCAGAGGGGGGATTCAGCAATCCAGGAGATATTTCCTCTCTGCATATCAAGAGATAACATTCGCTGCTATGTCGATGAAAATGTGTGTCCAGACAGACAGACAGACAGTGTATGCTGTAACAGTACTGTGATGGTGTTACAACAATTAAACACTACACCGATGCACCATTATAGTTTTGAACAATCTGTATCAAACATAAAATCGGTGAACATTTGGTCCCTCTTTAAACCTCTTTAAAAGTTTGCAGCAGAAAGCTATAAATACCATTCTGAACCATCCAGGCTTCCTGCGTCTGTGTTATTGTAATATCATTTGGTGAAGACAGTCAAATATAATCACAGCAGTTTAACTGGCCTCATTAGGAAAACCTAATAAAAACACTTTGTAATCAAATTTACCGCTTTTAGTACTGAGCAGATTCAAAAAGGCCACTAACTGGATACTGGGAGAGCTGCAGTCACGCGGGTCTGTGACCTGAGAGCAAGTGCATCGAACGAGGTTACTTTGGGAAATTGATACGATCCCGAGATAGCAGCACATCCAGCACCTTCGGAAAATTGTCACTTGAAAACCAAGTTGCACCCAAAGTATTTTTTTTCCTTTTGTCTGAACAGACAGATAGATAGATAGATAGATAGATAGATAGATAGATAGATAGATAGATAGATAGATAGATAGATAGATGGATAGATGGGTGATGTCTTCTCACTGCCAGAGCAACAATGGAAACCACTAAACAGTTAGCTGGGGGGAAAAGGCTGATGCTGCCTGAGGGCCAGACGCAGAACAACATGACAACAGACCAGCATCACAGCTTTGGCCTTCTCTAACATACAATCCTGTCAATCTGCATCGGCACACATGTGCAGAAGAACATCAGACTGACAGGAGCCTCCATCACATGCCCCGTTACCGGCTTGAGCACGTCTACTCCAATCACACATGGACATGTGCACGCTGAGCTGAGCTGAGCTGTGTCTATGGACAGATATGATTGCTGTTATGAAACCTGGGTTTGGTTTGATTTGAAATCCTGTTGAATTGTTAGTTTTCAATATGTAACATTTGTTTATATTTGTATTAAGCACGAGGACACAATATGTTCATGTTTGCCTGGGTTTTTGTTATCTAGCACAGTAATTCTTTAGTGTCTCGCTACGATTCAGAGAAACATCACTCATTCTCTCTGGTTCTGGCACTAAAGAGCATCTCTCCAGGTTGCCGTTTGCTGGTGCAGAGAATTGATTTGTCTCCCAACTGTAAGAAGCACATTCGAATGCAGTTTTCTTTTTTCTGTCTTTCTTTGACAATTAGGTAAAGGCCAGCTGCAGAAGAGCTCTGGTGTGCTGTTTACTCAGGCAGAAGTCCTGGTGTGACATTTACCAAGACATGCTATTACCCCATATTATCTAAAGCCACTGCGGGGTGTGAGTCATCCCAGAGAGGGAATCCTGGACTGAAACTCATGTGCATCAGGAAAACAGTGGAAAAAAAAGGATGCGGCCCTTTCCTTTCAGTCTGTCATCTCGTGTTATCGCTCCATCCTTTCTCCACCTGATTCACCTGACAGCTTTGTCCTCCGGGGAGAATTGGACCCAAGAGCCCCAGGGCCTGTTACTCAAGTTCAGTGAAGCCTGCCAACTCCTCCTGCTCCTGCTCTGACACTGATGGGGAGTTCACTGCATGTGTTTGTCACTCATGTGCTCCAGCAAAGTGTGAAAACTGATGTCATGTCTCTGCAAAACCGGAAAACTTATCATTCATACAGATAAATTGGCTCTCTTGAGCATAAACATTAAATGACACCGCCGCCATCTGCTGGACGGTTTCAGTTAAAGCATGTTTATATAAAAACAGTTTGAATCGCAATTTGCATCATTTTTCTTTATCAAGCTCATAAAGTGAAGCTAGTAGAAGCCTGAAATACTTTGTAGATATTGTAAATATTTGCATAATAGTGTGTTTATTACGTGCAGATTTTTTGTTTCTTACCATCAAAAATGTTCACTCAGAATTTAGACCAAGAATGCATTGCTGTTGAGGATTCATCCCTCATTTTAAAAGGTATCCAGATAAATGAAGCACCAATCCAGCACTTTATCCACACCTTGTAAGAATGCAGACACTCATGAAATTTCCTTTTCTGAATGTTGGTGGTGATGCTATAGATTAGATTTTTGTAGGTAGTAGCAGCAGATGGTTTCATTAGTTTTTGTTTTTTTTCTAAGTTTCTGTTGAAGTTGAACATGGTCTAAATTTGAACTTAAAAAAAAACATATTTGATTAGAATAATTATTCTCTCTGGCTGAAAAAAATACATTAACTGAAATATTTTGAAGGACAGCGTTTTTATAACTTATAACTTTTCTCATCTTTAATAAGATCAACAAAAATGGCAATACACTCTATCAAGGTGTTTTTGTTTTTTTTTTGTTTTTGTTTTTTGTTTTTTTTACATGTTGGCCACCAGATGGCGAAAACGCAACATGTTTCACTGTCGGATGGATTTGCAGGAAGCTTATGTTGATGATCCAGGTCTTAAATTGCAGGATACATTTCATCCATGTGCTGTGTGCAACTAAGCCGCAATTTAACGGAACGACCTAGTTATTATTTTAATCATTATTAATTCCATAAAAATCTAAATAAAACGTATTAGTTGAACAGTACACTTCTGGTTGGCACTAATGATGATACTTCTACTCTGCAAATTTCACACAGACGGAATGTCCCCATGACCCTAGTGAGCATCCATTATTTGCGCAGCGCATTCGGTAGCTCGTGTCCATTGAGACCCTTGGATTATTTAGGACTTCACTTGGACTATGTTTGATTTGTGAGTGGATTGTCGTCGCAGCCAATAGGAAGCCGCGTGTGTCTTTAAGGGGCGTGCGTTCACGTGGAGGTGGACCCGCTCGGCGTCCAGGCTGCACTCCGCTGATGGGAGCGTGTCGCGCGCAGACCGGAGACAAGACCCATGGCAGCAATCATGACAGGTGGGGGCGAAGATTTCAATCTGACATTCACTTGCGTGTGTTTTTAAAAATACGACAAGACGAGAAACAAGTGTAGTTGTCACAGAGAGTGAACATTGTGCTTGTTTTTTATGAATTCCCCCGTGTTTCAGAGGCAGAGACCCGGCAGCGGCTGTTGCGCACCGTCAAGAAGGAGGTGGGTGTTTTCATCTGTGCACTTATCCAGTCGGAAAAACAAACACGCCGGTGTGTGAAGCTGTGTGGTTCAACCTGTTCGTGAACGGGGGAAAAACACTGGAGACTGTTTTCAGGGCTTTTCTCCTGATAATGACATGATGCTGGTGATGGGGCTCATCTTTACAAACACTTATGCTTATTATGACTTTATTACTGTAGTTAAAAAGTAGGGGTTGTTTTTCTTGAAAGCTATTTTTTTCTATTCAGGGCTCTCAGTTAGAGGAAGAGTGCTGCAGCTCAGTATTCATCTGGGTGGAGAAGCTGCACGAAGGACACAGATTGTCGTCAGTGTTTGTGCCAAACATTTGGTGGTTTTGCTTCAACACATCCACGTGTCTGTCTGTCTGTGTTTGATGCATGTCGTGAATTACATGTCCCAAACAAACACGGAAGCAGCTCCTTTGGTTTGCTCAGCTGGCTCTCCTTGTTCAGCTCCTGCCACACAGATGAGCAGAGTTCAGCACAGATCACCACCCAGTCTGCCCGGGACTCATGGTGATGCATGTCCAGATGCCTGCTGTTAGGTTTCCTCTCTGGGCTTTGATGAGTTTGAATCCCAGCGTTGAGGTTGTCGTCCTTCCATCCATCCATCTTCTACACTGCTTGATGCATTTTGGGGTTGCAGGGAGCTGCAGTCTGTTGCTCACTGATTATGAGCAACAGGCAACCTGAAGAAGTCACCAGCCAATCAGATCTGCCATCAGTTAAGAGACACATGCCACGAAAACCTAATCTCACAGTTGATCCGATAGGTTAACGTGTTAAACACTAAACCACCTTTCAAAAGGTTCTGAAAGCTCTGAGCTCATGAGAACTAGAACATTTCTGGAAGATCCCTAAAATGTGAAGCAGCATCAAACCAGTTAATTGAGCCTTTACTAAGGTTGCCATGACTTTGTCTACATCTGCAGTGTCAGATGCTTTAAAATGTCATAACAGCTGCCACTCTTTCAGAAATGTTCAGATGTTGTTCTTCACTGTCATTCATTCATTCGTTGACTTTAAAAATTAATGCGCTTATATCATCTGTAGGCTAATTTATGTAAGCAGCTGGTGCAGCTGAGAGGAAACTAAAAACTGAAATCTTTAATAATAGAAACACAGTCATAGCAGTGTGATTAAATATTTACAGTCGTACCAGTTCAGATTCAAGTGATTATGCCTCCACAACATTGCAGATGGCACGTTGTTTTTGTGAATATGAGTTTGTCCTATCAGTGTGTGTGTGTGTGCGCGCGCCTTACTGCTGAGGTGTTTGTTTCCCTCTGTCCAGTAGCAGATTTTTTTGTAATTATTGACACTAAACATGATCGATCATCAGAGCTTTCCCAGACGACCTGAACTCTCCGATCTGTGTTGTTTTGTTTTTTTCAGTTGCAAGCAGCATTATTCAAGTACATTGTTAAATGTTTATTGCACTCTTTCTGCTTGGATTCCTCTTTATGGAGGCCATTTCCAACCTCTTCTAGCTGAAAAATGCAATTCTTGCTGCTGTATTTGCCTCATTAATCATTATAATTTATTTCTGTTAAACATAATCAGTTGCTGCGTCTCGTGGAAGGAGGGATTTAGAGACTTTGGCCAGATTTGTTTTCTTCTTGAGTCCGGTTTGCAGTCTTATCTGTGGAGGCCAGACCCTTTCCCTGATTAAACCTGGCTTCTCTGTGTCACTCACGGCCGCTCCTTGCTGTGTTTACCGAGCAAACTGCAGGCTGATGGAGTCTGTGGATTGACCAGCAACACTGTTTTTTATTTAGCATGATAATTTTATCCCCGTGTTGCACTTAATGAATCTCTACATTAATATGGATGAGATCAATATTCTTTCATGTCATGGAAGAATAAATAATCCAATGGAAAATCTTGGGGGGGGGGGGGGGGTTTCGTTTGTTTCAACATTGAAGTAGATGTAGACAACGTAGCAGGTTTGTTAAAGCAACATTAAAGAAATGGCAGGGAATTTGAGATGTTGCCCTGATTTGATTTGAATAACATTTGAGAAGACAGATTCATCACAGACACTGGTGCGTCCATGTATCTATGAGAGTTTTAAATCCATAGCGTTTTCAGAGTAAATCCACCTTTGAGCCGAGTTGGAGAGTGACAGGTGGAAGCTGCCTCACTAAAGTCTCTGAAGTTCAATGCTAAGCTTTGTTACGGAAACGTGGAGTGTCGTCATGTCGAGATCTGAGCAGCTCAGTGAGGCTTTCAGAGGAAAGACTGGGTGTCTTTGAGTCTGTCAGTAAATGAGAGACTATCGTCAAGTGGTGTGGATGGAGGGAAAAAAATCAAATCACCTGAGAAATGTTCAAATGATTTCCATCATTCATTCACAAGTGAGAGGAATTTCAATCAGCACCCTGTGTGTGGAAGAAGGACCACCTCAGGAAATTCAGTCCGAGAGCAGAGCTAAGTCTGAACGAGCCTAAAAATTTTATAACAGGAACTCGGAGAAGCTGCAGTGGCTGTGTTCGTTTTCAGAAATAGCCGACCTGAAATGGGAGAAATGCCGAGAAAATGGCTGTTAAAAAACAGATATTACAGCAAAATCACTGATTTTTGATAAACGCTCTCGAGATAGTCAAAAATGAAGCTCAGTCCAACGTGAACCATTTGACAGGATATTGACCTAATGCACATGGAGATGTCCTCGAACATCCAGCCGCTTTATTCCAACTAAAGTGAGGCCAGAAGGTGAGCTATGATAACCCTGTAAATCTTTACATGTAAGCAACGACCCAAACAATCTATCCACATATGCTGAAAAAGTCAACTATGAGCTGCACTCGTTCATTTCTGGGTGTTTTTTTTGAGCAATATGTCTTCCATTTGAACTCAACATAAATGCTGTTGTTTGTGCCGTGTCTTCTATTAGTGTGTTATTCAGTGTGGACTGCACCATATGGCGTCTGCAGGCTGTGTGTACTCACATCCCTCATGTCCAGCTGGTTTGGTGCCACCAGTCTGCTCAGATATAAGATATACCTGGATGTGGGCCATTATCCAAAGAGCACAGTGCATTTGTGACAGCAGAATTACCTTCTGACTCAAAATTGGTTTGAATGAGAGTTCTTATTTGGTCTGGCTTTGATAGAGAAGCTCTCTGTGTCGGTGTGTGTGTGTATGTGTGTGTGTGTGTGTGTGTGTGTCTCTGCTGTGCTCTGATCTCTGATCGTGCTCCTCCCTCTGTCCTTTTCAATATCACACACGGGCCGCAAACACAAATACACACCTGTGTTTGCTAAAGGAGAGCAAGAAACAGACCATTAAGTTGCACTGCTTGCCTCTCTCTTTCATTTTCAGCGTCACTGAGCACGACTGGTTTTGGTCTGTGTTTAGAATGTAACGACGTTTTCTGGGGCATCTTCGGGCATTGTGAACAAATAAAGAAAATAGACGATGGATGTGATTCTTTCTGATGAAATGTAGTTATTTTTTTTTGTCATACAGCTTTGAATTGATGTCCATTCACTTGAGAAGTTTCCCATTTTCCCAGTGGAAAGTCCCCAATTGGAAAACTTTCCTTCTTTTTCCCTACTGGAAAGCACATTTCCCCCGCCTTTTCAGTTGTTATTGAAAGCACCATATTACCCATGGTTTTATGTACTGTGTAGATGTATTCATCTGCCGATAGAAGAGGCTTGGGTGTGAGGGGTTTTGGTAAAATCTAGCAAACTGGATGACCTTTTGTGAGTGAAATAGTTGTAATTGAAAGCAGCTGCATTGTGCTCCGGCTTGGCTTGCAGCGATTCAGGATGTGTCAGTAATGGTTACTTCTTGGTAACACTGTAAGCTCACAAAGAAAGTCCACAAATCATTCATAAAATGTGACGCTTTTAACTTTATCTGTGAAAAAAGAGCCTGAGACCCAATGAAGAGCCTCAGAAAAGATGCAGAATGAGACTGAAATTTCAGCAGTTGGCTTTATTTAGTGTTCTCTACACTTGCTCTTTATTAGATCCATCACATTATATAATAATTCAGATATCTTCATTGTAAATCTCTGCATTTCCAAGATTAAAGTGAAATATCACGTTGATTTTGTTTGGATTCCACCCCCCCCCCCCCCACCCCCGACTCTGTGCTGCCTTCATCCTTCTGTTGCCAAAGAGCTGATAAATAATGGAGGGTGGGTGTTAATGGATGGGGCTTTTTCTCTGGCTTTTATTTCTTGGCTCTGCTATTGCTGCAGTTAATTGGAATACTCAGAAGATCTTTTATCACGCCGGCTCATACCCTCCAGCTACAACGGTTAGTTAGAGCACATCCATCATGCTTTGCTCTCGCAACACGTGTATTTAATGACTGCTGTCACGGCACACACGATGTTTTATCTCCACTATGAATAAAAATGTGTTTTGACATGGCACTGCAGTAGATGAAGCCTTAAATGGTGAAATGTTTCAGATTACACCTGTCAACTGAAAAACTTACTGAAATCAGCGCGTGGAGGAATATTCTTAGCGACTGTATTTGGACGTGCCGTCATCCCGGCTCCATTCAGAGATGAATGAACGTTGTTTATGCATCTTTAAAGCGGAAGTGAGGCACGTGCTGTCTCCATAGAAACCTGCAGGTTGTCTGTGCTCAGGCACTTCATCATATAAAGTCCTCAGAGGCTTGATCTGTAGCCCAGATGAAAGCGGAGGGGGGGATGACGGGGAGAAGTGTGCCACCTCAAGTTAGCAAATCAATCAGCTTTCTGTAGGTCAGGGACCCTCGAAACGGGAGCCGGTGCACATAAGACCCCCGTGCTCCGCTGTGTACGTCGCTCTGTGTGCACGCCTGCCTTTTTGTATAAGTGTGATGAAGAGCGGAGCGGGTGTGCATCACTTCAGACTGCCAGTGTCTCTGCTGTGCTGGCAGCGTGAATCATTTCTGTTGATGCTGAAGAGAACAATGCTGCTGATGCGACTTAATCTGTGTAACCGCCGCCGCCTCATTAGGCAGTGTTTGGGCTTTCCGTTTGTGTTTTTGTCTTGTTCGAAGCTGAATGTGTTCTGGAGGCATGGCTCCGGGCAGATTTGTTTTCCCAAGTGGTTAGAAGGAGAGACGCAGGGTTTTTGATCGTCACGTATATTAAGAATGAGAGAAGAGTCGGGGATCAGCGAACACCTTCGACGTGTTTAAATCCTTAATTATACGTCTACATAAATGTGTAATTTTCTGTGAGGTATTACGACATTAGCCACATAATAATGTTTGCTTATCAATATTGCAATATGACAGTATTGTCGACTGTATTACTGATTAATATTGAACAAAACAAACAGAATTTCCCTTCAATGGAATTAAAATACGAACATACTGACTGTCATGATTAGAATATCATTTAGTTCATATCATCGAGCCCTATTAGGTCTTTGGTTTTACATGATTTAGTGTAATTTTGATAAAAACTATTTTTTCTTGACATGCTCTATATCTGATTAATCTCATGAAATTCAGCAGTTTTTTATCAAGCATAATTGCTTACAGTTAAAAATAATGGACATTATAGAGGCTGATTAAAGCAAACATCTCACGATAACGTGTGCTCAACTATCTGACTTCCAACTGTCACGACGCAGCAGCAAAACCCAAATGCAGACACAAGCACAGGCAGTACAGATCACAAGGTTTATTTTGAAAATCACGTCTTTTGCAAACCAAGTGAAGGAATCCAGAAGTCCAGAAAGGGAAACAAAAGTCAAAAACACAAAGAGAATTTGCAAGATGTCTCGACACGGAGGAACAAAGATGACCTGGCGGCGATAAGATGAGAGAAGTGAGTTTATATACACGTGAGATTCAAAATGAAACTGGAAGAGATGAAACAGACAAGACACACGAACTTGACGAACACACAGAAGGCGACCCGAGAGTGCCTGATTGATGTAACTCCAGTGATCAATTATTTGTTTTTTCTACCGCCATAACCTTTATCTTTTAAAGTTTGCTTATTTACTAATTCAAACATGAAGTTTTTATAAAGAACATACACCATGAGCTTAAAGTAATTTCCATGATTGAAATAAAACACCAAAACATGACCGAGATCCAGCGCAATAAGCTATTCGGTTAAACCTTTTTGCTTTTGTATCTTAAATACATTCTGACAAATCCAGTTAAATCCTGAATTCGTAGAATTATTAACCCTATCCAAACACCATCAGTGAAATGTTACGGGCATCATGCTCCATCTGGGTGAAGCGTCTGATAACTAAGCTAGTTATTAAAACCATTCATCCATAAAATTGAGTCGTAGTTGAAAATCCAACCCAAGTGCAGAAGCTTATCACCCTGAGGATTTTATGATCCAGCTGTAAATTTCAAACCGGGATCATTGGCTGCTTCATGGATAGAAAAGAGTCTCTCAGAGGAAAGATGATCATCACACCTCCAGGATTTTAAAAGATGTTTTATATGGTTGTTGTAAACACAGTAGTTGTAGTTCAGTTGACCGGCGGAGTTTGTCCTGTGTGAGCAGCAGTAGATTTTGGAAGTGAGAATGTCTCCTTTTGAGGGATACAATACATGTAGGATAAGAAATGAAATTCAGCTGTGATGGTGGTGATTAGAGGAAGGAAGAATCTCCTGGGAAAGACTTAGAAACCTGTGTGTGTGTGTGTGTGCGTGGAGAAGGTGAACCCGGCAGAGTGACAGACCCGTTGTGGACAGACTCTTTCCAACAGGAAATTGCAGCTATCTGTGCAGCTATGACCGGAGGTTGATTCTCCCCGTGCAGATTGCAGATCAGAGCCCACACGGCAGGGAGGGTGGGAGGGGGGGGCGGCGTCTCCATAGCCACCAGAGACACTGATTCACCGGTCGCTCTAACTATCGGTGTGTAGCCGCCGTCGTGTCAGCAGGGACAAGGACGCTCCGCCGTGACGACAGCGTCGCCTTAATGAGCGTCACCCTGCGAGCACGAGTCCGACCCCGTCCACCTCTGGTTAAAAGAAGTTAGGTTTGCATGCGCACAACTTAATCAGCTGTTCCCGCTGAGGATTCTAAGATGTTCAGATACAGCGAGCACCGGTCGATGTACTGTCCTCTCTTCTCCCTCCTCCCCACATCCAAATGTACAACGTCAGTTCCCCACCGGTGCTCCAGATGAGAGCTGGTGACTCATTCTCCAACTTCCCTTGCACTCCTCCTTCCTCCGTAGTTTTTAACTTTGAGTTTCCCCCCCATCATCATCTGCCTCCTCCCTTTTTTTTTCTCACTCACTCACATTAGATTCACAAATCTTCTAATTATCCTGTGAAACATATTCAGTCGCTGTCTCACAAGCTGGAATCTCACAGCCTGTTTTGTGCCAGTTGTGGCATATTAATGAATGAGTCATCCAGCGTCTGCCGTGTCTCTGACAGGTGAAACAGATTATGGAGGAAGCCGTTACCAGGAAATTTGTTCACGAAGACAGCAGCCATATTGTGTCCTTTTGCGGTAAGTAACCAAACACATGAATGAGTCACACAGTTTTCGCTGATGTTTCAGCTGTGAAATAATGACAAGGGCCTGGTTTTGTCTTCACAGCGGAGTTACTGTAAGATTTGTCAAAGTCTCCAAAGTCTCTGTACTGCAGCTTGAGAACCACTTCCTTACACTAACATGCCTGCCTACACCTGATAAGTGACGAGTGAATGAGAGTAGCTGTACAGTAATATAGCATAATAGAGTAATATAGCCATAACTCCAATGTAAGTTTGATGTTTCACAAGATTTGACTTTTTCTCTTTGCGTCACATAATTTTCATTCAGCGATTCAGCTTAATGGGTCCAAATACACGATGATCTCAACAGGAACGCATTATTGAGCCATCTGAATCACAAAGGCCGTTCCCTCCGTCTTTCCTTTTAACCTTCACCGAGCCAATTATCATGACAAAACTCAATATTCAGATAATTCCAATTATCGAGTCATTAAATGCACTTCAGAAATGCAACAACTGAAAGACCTGTGTTTACATGCCTTAATTCATTATAATATTTTTTTTTCAGAGTAACAGACGTAAAAATAAGACTTCCTGTCGTTTTCAAAACATTTGTCTCGTTCGACGTGGCAGTTGAGTGTTTTCATTTCATTTATCATGAAATTCTGCGCTGAAGTGGCTCTTCATCAACGTTCAGCTGCTGCACATTATGTAGATTGACCCTTTTCTTGCACTCACATTTTGATTGAGTCCCTTTCTGTCTTTTTTGTGGGTTTTTTTAAGGCATGGGCAACAAACGGAAAGTAATGAAATAAATCAGACTAACAGGTATACTATATTCGAGTATTAGGAAATTTAGGAGCATTATTCCAGTTTCTCATAATCAGGTAAGCGTTGTTATCCGATAAAACACATCGCATTTGATCGTTTAAACAATCTTGTAACTCCAGCAAAATGAAAATGATCAAATGTGTAGTGTGCATACAAACAGGCGTACAGGCCGCCTGATAATTAACCTTTTACATCTGACAAATACATTGGAATAATAATCAATGCACGCTTTCTGATGACCTTCTAGGTTAAATACAGTTTCTTCAGGAGAGGCTCAAATGAAATGCCGAGTTTCGGAGAAAATGAATGATTGAAATGGTGCACACACAAGGGAGCAAATCAAGGAATAAGTATGAGTCTTCTGCACTTAGAAACTGTCATCTTGCAGGAATAGACGAAGGAATGCTGGAACCACCATGAATGCGGTTATACGTACGTGGTATGTGATGTTAAATTATTGTTACAAATGGATGTAAACACAGATCAATCCATCCATCCGTTTGTCTTCTCTATGTTATTTATACAGACGAGGGTTTGGAGCTGGTGTCAGATGACAACAAGTTAAACACAGACGACACTGTGTGCAGGTTGTCTGTAGCCCAACGCTCACTGAACAGTGAGAGGGAATGACGCAGGTACTGGTTTGAGATAGTCTGGAAAAAAAACATATGCACAGCTACTCTTTAAATATTTTTTCTTTTTTTTCTTTAATTACAATAATTATGGGACACATTTGGTTTAGTATTAACCTTGAGTGTGGGAGAGTTCCTTTCAGATCCCAGTTCAAGCAGAAAAGACAGAAGAGAATGTAAAGACTCATCAAGCCTTTGGTGCAAATTGCATTGCCTTGCTGTGGAATGATCACTAGATCAGGCCACATATGATTCAAGGTCAAAAATCAACATTGAGTTTGCCAATAAGGTGTTTTTGTAATAAATGAACAGACTTAACAGTTTTGAGGTGACTTTAATTTCACCTGAATCTGCAGTTTCTCTTGAGTCATCGATGTAGACCCGAGAAATTAAACTCTCTCACTTTGTATTTAATATTTGCAGAACAGGAATTTCGGCACTGCAACAACTAGACAGTTGCTACATGGAAGTTAAGCGCAGCATCTGCATGCTTTGACTGCCGCTATCGATTTCAAGATTGACAGAGCGCATCGTGAGTCCCTGATGTTAACAAGAGAAAGGCGGAGATTCCCACAAACTCAGCTCTAATAATAGAAGAAAGCAGGGCACTCCATTTTCTAGTGACACATGCAAATTTTTCTTCAGATTAAATCAGAAGTGTCCAAACTGCAGCTTCAGGTCCAGTTATTTTTGGCCTGCAGCAAGTTCTGAAAATATAAAGAAATATGAAAACTGGTGTCAGCTGCATTGCACCTCTGAGCTTTATTGAATCTACTGTCTTGAAGGTGATCATTTCTCCAAAAAAGATTGGGCTAATCAGTGAAAAATTAAAAATGTTGTTGCTGGTGACTGGTTCTGTCTTTTGAGTAGTTTTCTGTATGTGGTAATGGAAAGAGTTTCGACACACAGCGTGAGATGGCAGACAAAAGTAGCTTTTATATAGCAAATTCTACTGACATCTGCCATGCAAGCTGCTCAGACACTCTTGGTAGAAACTTGGACTTCCCCATAGACAATCTGACTGATGATCAGGGACCAAAGGGGGAATTGAACCGCTAACTTCGAGGCTGGATAAGGACCTTTACCGCCAACTGATCAAGACATCGACAGGAGGCGACATATTCTAGTGTGTATCATAAATTTGCATTTTAGAGTTCTGTGTTTTACCAAATGTTGTTGTTCTTGGCTGCAAATCCCTCCGAGAGAGAGTCTGAATATTGTGAGAAACACACTGCCCACGTGCAGACGCTCGCACCCGTCAGAAGTCTGGCTCAGGCCGGCGCTGCCGTCCACATTTCGTTATATTTGGGGATTTCAGTGCGAACAAAGTGACGATCAGCTTCCAGAAAATGTGGTATTTTTATGAGTCGGAAGCCATGTGTGCAGACAAAGGCTGCACTTTAGGTGTTATGAGGTTGTTGGAAACCCGATGAAATGCGAGAATGTGCCGTCGTGACATAAACAAGAGAGCGACAACAAAATGTCCCCTAATGGAAATGAATGAGCGTCAGTCTGCCGCTGTGTAAACACTCACAGGGAGACGCAGCGGCTACAATAGAGAAAATATCCCATTTATACAGGCATCCTCATTAGTGTGAAAATATCATTTTTCAACATATTAATCAACAAATAATGTGGGAGGAAAGGTAAAATCTTTATAGTAACAGTTTATCCCAAAAATAAGTGGTAATTTCACAGACATTATTGAGCTCATTGTATTAAAAACAAAACGAAAAAAAAATGTAAAAAGATATTGGAAGTGTGAAGAAAAAGTCAGACAGACAAGTGTCCCTCCCTCCACTCAGGATGATGTAAAGATGTAACCAGTTTTCTGTGCCTCTTGGGATTTTTTTGTTTTTTTTTGCATAAGATCATCAAGCCTATTTGAAATTCATGGTGTGAAAGAAATTTGTAGCACAGCTTGAAATCCTCTCAAAGCAGCACAAGATGTTGGACCTTCTTCCTCTCACGAAAACAGCCGCCTCTCAACCTCCCTGAGTTGTTTCGTTCCTCTTCTGCTGGGTTATGAAAATAATTTGTCACACGGCACAGGTTTCATTACTGCGCCTGGAAGTTTGTGCTTCGTCGTGGGAATCGTGCGTGCCGTGTTTTCTGCGTTACTTAGCCCGTCGTGCCGATATTAATCGTTAATAGCTCCCGGTAAAAGAGCTTCTATAGTCGGTCCCTGCGGACGTACGGCCGATCGGGATCGCCCTCTCATCCCCCTGTTCTTTTTCCAGCCGGCTTCTTCCTCCTCCTCCTCCTCCTCCGGGCTCCTCATCCTCATGAACGCTCTTGTTACTACACGTCTTCTCTCAGCTGTGGTCTGTTCAGAGACCAGCGTGAGCGGAGGAAGGGAGAGGAGCTCGGTTAATTCCCTGGAGGAGCAATTAACTCCTCCCCTCATGGCCTCTTTGATGAGCTGCCCTTGTCGACTGTGATATGTAGCCATTATGGAGGAAATGTAGATCTGCTGAGTTGAATTAAAATGGCCATCATCAAAGATAAAAGCGTGATAAATACCTCACTTTACAGCAGCCACGTGAGGTAAAAGAAATCTGTTGACTGAGTGAACCTCAACAGCGGCATCACTTTCATGCTGATGTATCGTGACCTTTCCGCTGACTCATTCCAGTGCATGTCCTCCTGAAAGCAGATCACAAAATGCTTTCCATGCCGCTCTTCTTCGGTGGGTAAACCCATGCAAGGGACATGTTGCCTTCCCCATGGCAACCAGGGTGTTTTCATTCGGGAATGAGACTGTGGGATGACAAAACAACGGAGCAGCCCAACATGTCTGACCCGGGGTCGGACCAAATGCACAACCGGAAGAGACTGTAATGCACAGTCATACAGAAACTACTGCTGGCCAAATGGAAATGACAGCTGCTACTTAACCTCCCTAATTCAGGTGAATATAATTTGTGAAATGCATCACGACTTCGTCTCAGTTCTGCTGAATGCTCATTAATAAAGTTGTTCCACAGTGCGAATCAAAAAACAAACAGAGCAAAGGGAACGTACCAGATCGCCTAGTGTTTCAGATCTGTTCGGATCAGAGCACAGTGGTGGATTAGAACAGTTCCTCCAGATACCGGGAAGGCAGCAGTGCAGGCAAGGTCAGAAAACAAAAGCTGGAACGAGACGCTGAAACTGACTGATACAAACTGGCACAGGCCACAAACGTTTGAACCTCAGCTGGGTCTGCACCACAGAGCAGGATTCAGACGGGAAACGTCTCTCAGTTTTCTGTGTTGACTTACCCAGACATGCACCGTCCTCAATAGGCAGTACTACGAAGTTAGATATCAACCCAGGCTTTTTCAATGGTGATCAGTGTCGGTGCACATGGAAGGGGCGGGGTTTGCAGCGTCTGACCAATCACAAACCCTGCAGAGAAACTTACGTTATGATAAAACAAATGGACAGTACTCTTTACTACTGCGCAGATATTTTGGGGAGAGTTTCCTCAGTGCTTTAGTTTATATTTTCCAAGGAGTTATTTTGAGGCTCAGCTCCTTGTATGATCCCGTTTTGTGTTGGAATGTTAATTCCTGACGTCACCAGTAGTTGTGCATTTCATAAATTCATGTTTCTTTAGCTATACCATGTGTGAACATTATTATTGACCTCATCATTTCAGAAGAAAACATAGCAGAGCTAAACAGACTTGGGAACAAGTCAAGGACAAGTAAAAACGTACATTAGAGCGCTCAGTGACAAGGCTTTACTTTACGATGTCTAAGGATTGCATTGAAGGCCAGTGACCTGAACGTGGACGAGAGTTCCAGGAGATCACATCACAAACAAACTAAGAGCCAAATAAACACATACATACCCGGACCCTGTGATCAGAGATTTTGTATGAGTTTAAGAATATTTTCATCCAATATTACTCTACGCATCTTTTATGCCCACAAACTCAACGTTCAGGGTATTGTTCCATACTAATGTGTAATAGTCAGGCATTTTTCTGGGCAGCATAGAATGACTACATTGATTCCTTCTGAGTTACCTGAAACAACACTGGTTTTGTTATATATTCTCAAAGTTTAAAAACCAGGAAGAAAAAAATACACACAAAAATAATAATACAATGTCCAAAATTCTGTTTATCACCTTTTAAAGGTATAATCTGTCATTATTGTCTTACATTACCTCAATAGTCCTAAAATAAGTCAGTCCTGTTGACAACACCGTAAGTAATATTGGCATTAACCTATATCCACACTGATTAAAATGCAATATAAACTTCTATAAATGTTAGTTTAGATTTATAAGACATGAAGAAGAAGAGCTGCATCAATAAGATTTTGGAAATGATGAATTCAAAACAATAAAGATAACTGAAGAAATCAATCGCATCAAAAATAAGCTAAACTTTAATTCAACTCTTTCCTACTTTTCACTTTGTCAGTAAATAATTCCCTCATAAACATTACCCGATACTGTTTGGCAGAAGCTTTCAAAATGTGATTTAAAGCTCCAGATTTTTTTGAAACATTTAAAGAAGGATCTTCTGTTTTATAACTCTGAACCATCAGGGGCCAGTTAGCAAGTATGACAAACTACATCTGGAGACCTTTTAACGCTGCACTTTGTTCTGACATTTAGCCGCTTGCCCTTATAATGATGTGAGATATGAAGCAAAAGACAGAAGGAAAGGAAGATTTAAAAAAAAAGAAAGGAAGATGTCATGATACTTTAATCCCCTGTGTAGAGGGAAAGCCTTCAGCAAACGGAGGGGATAATAAGAGCAGCGCTATAGAAGACGAGAATGGAGGAAACAGAGCGGCAGCGGTGAATAGAGAAAGAGATCATGATGCTGATGAGTCTTCGCTGCCCCTCCCTCCGCTCATCGCTCCCAGACCTCGATCGCTCCATCAACAGGGGTTTCCATGGCAACCCCAGCCTTCCCCCTGACCCCATGTGAACAGAGCCACAGGATTAGTCCTGAAAGCGAACTCAAATGTCAACACGGCTCCCGGCGCTGCCACGTCGGCCTGCGAGGGAAGCAGGGTGTCTGCTCCTCGCCGCGGTCGAGTGACGGCGGGAGCGTGTCAACATGCCGTGGGATAAAACCGGGAAAGATAAACTGGATGTGGCAATTAGATAAAATGTTGGTATAAAGGATTATGAAAATGAATGCTGTGATAGAGTAAAACAGCTTCATTTTAAAGCTTAAACACGTTTCGTGGACGTGATACAGTTCATCGCATGACAAACACAGATCATCACCCACGTACTTATTCACGCCTACTGCCAATTTGGAGCCAACGTTTTGGAAGAAAATCATTATACTAAAAGAAAGAACTGATGAAAGCGGCAGGAAGAACACACAGAAATGCCTGGAATTGAAGATGCACTCACATGCATGTACCGTTTCCTCCTTAAATGTCTCTTGTAATTCAATTACAAAGTGAAATCATAAAACAAACTCAAGTTTATTGAGTTCAAGACCGAAGTCAGATTCCCAGTTGAAGTGCAATATGTTGCTATGAGCTTTGTAGGTGTATATACCATTCATGACTTTCTTTCTATTTTATCAGATTCCTGTAAGAAGGGAGTCACTGGTCCTGTCTCCTCAGGCTACAGAAGTTATATTTTCTGAGCTCAGCTTCGTGATTGAATTGTAGAAAGAGATAGTTCAATTTGATCCCTTTGTCTGTTTATAAGACAGCCGTCTGATGCTTTAAGTTTTTCTGGCGTCTCGATGTAATTTCATTTCATTCACTACTTTACTTTAGGCTGTCCTGGTGCCCTGATTGCATGAGTCATTACAGTATGCCCACACATCAAGGCTGTAGTTTAATGATTCTAAAGTCACCAGATAGTACTTTCTGTGCTTTTCACAAATTTCAAATGAGAGTTGTAGCAACTGATTTGCTGATATTGACAGCATGCCAACACCCTGTGTTATATCAAAACTCTTAAGGACATAGGTATCTTTCCTCTTGATCTTTTTATGCATTAAAAGTTGGATATCTGCTAATTTAAGATACCAAACAAAATAATCAGGGATATGGAACTGCTGAACACAGCTGCTAATGAATGCAGCGAGTGGTGTTTCTCATTTGTCTCACCTGCATGTGTAAATAATGAGGGGAACTATTGTGTTTACAACTATATTCCCTGCTTCCAAGTCATTTATTTTTTGAATTTGGTGCTCGATTATTTACAATACGGACATTTTATGGCAAGAAGATGTGCCACAAAAGGATTTTTTTTTTCTGCTTCCGACTGCGACTATTCATCATTTTGGTTATTATGTGGGATTATTGCCTTCTGTATTGCTTTGACGTGGATTTTCTTTTTTCCCCCCAACGGCGCCTTTGTGTCCTCACAGCTGCCGTGGAGGCATGTGTTCTGCACGGATTGAAGCGGCGAGCGGCGGGCTTCCTGCGTAGCAACAAGATAGCGGCGCTCTTCATGAAGGTGGGGAAGAGCTTCGCCCCGGCCGAGGAGCTGTGCAGGAAGGCCCAGGAGCTGGAGCAGATCATAGAGACCAAGTGAGACATTCAGAGCTCACAACTCGTACACACATGTCACAGCTGGCTTCAAAGCTCACTTCAAATACCGTTTGGTTGCCCCCCCCCCCCCCCCACCCCCCCACCCCAAAAAAAAAAAAAAAAAGTCTCTCTGAAGGTTCTTCTTTGTAAAAACCTTTTTAATAATTCATGTGCACGAGCCTTTTGAAAACCTCAATCTAAAATCCTAACAGCTTCATGTAAATGTGGCTTTAATTAATGGAGTTTTTAAAATGTGCATTTTGTTATTAAAACTTGTGGCTCTCCCTCTGCAGGCGCAGCCAAAGCCTGCAAAGTCAAGACAGCCTTCGCAAGATGCCCCGGCTGCCCATCCTCACGTCCCCGGGAGTGAAGAACCTCTGGATCAGGACGGCTCTGTTTGAGAAGGTTCTGGACAAGATCGTCCTCTACCTAGTGGAGAACAGCAGGTACACCGAAAGAACAAATCCTGGTTTGTTTAACTGCCTTACTGAATGTTCACGCTCGGAATCCTTCTGTCTTCTAGTAAATACTACGAGAAAGAAGCAGTTCTTATGGACCCGGTGGACGGGCCTATCCTTGCATCTTTATTAGGTAATTCAATCTAACTTTGCAATCATTTGTGTTGTTTATTGTCGCCGTCTAACATGACACATCACCATTTTAGATAAAAATGGAAGCTAGTGGTCCAAAGCAGGAAATGGTTTTCTGTGTGTGTGTGTGTGTGTGTGTGTGTGTGTGTGTGTGTGTGTGTGTTCTCGTATTTCTATCCTTGTCGGGGCCAAATGTCCCCACAAGGATAGCAAAACGTGGAACGACGTGCCTTGTGGGGACCTTTTTCCGGTCCTAAGTAGGAGAAACAGTGTTTTCTTGACCATGTTGTTGTTACTGAAAAAAGTAAAAGTGCAAAAACATTTCTTTAGGGTTAGGCTTTGTTGTGGTGTGGGTTAGGGTTAGGGTAAGGGTCAGGGTTAGGGGCTAGACATGAATGGGAGTCAATGGATGGTCCCCACAAGGATAGAAATACAAGACTGAGCGTGTGTGTGTGTGTGTGTGTGTGTGTGTGTGTGTGTGTGTGTGTGTGTGTGTGTTTATGATTAACTTTGTCTAATAGCCTGCTTTCACGAACTCACTCTGCAAGTTGAAAACTTCAGAGCGAACCCAAGAAAGTGGTTTTCATCCAACCGGTGGAAGTCGATTCAGTATCAGCAGCATCAGCAAACACTCAGAGTGTTTGTCGTTGTGTTTTTAGATTACTTCGTTTCCACAGTTTAAAAGTACGACAAATTGTAGACATGTTTGTGTCTTTTCATTTAAAAAATAAATAAATAAATACATTAAATGTATGAGAAACACAATCTAGGATTCAAAAACTCAAACTTAACTTTGCAAGCAATTATTTGAACTGTAGGTAGAAGCCAGCTCATCTGGAGAAATATTAAAGATATAGTAAAAAGCTCCTCACAGCTCCCGTCACCCTGCAGGTTCTAACCAGGATTATTCTTGCAGTGAGGCGATTGTGGCCAGACGTAGTGAAACAGATTGGAAACTTGACAGGAGATCAAATTCAGTCCCTCCACCTTCTGTGCTGCTTCCTCCAGTTCAGAGTTGCTGGAGAGCTGGAGCCAGTTCCAGCTGCCTGCTGGCAAAGGCAGGGTGTAGCTCAGAGGTCACCAGTCCATCACAGGCCACCCAGAGAGAGACACACACAGACACACACACACGCATTCAGACCTGTGAGCAATTTAGCCACCAATTAACCTCAAGCACATGTTTTTGGTCACTGGGATCTAGTGAGAGTACAAGAAGTAAACCCGTGCACAGGCAAAGAGAAGAAAGGCCACAAGCCCATTATCACCCCGGGGGGCGCTCTGTCACTGCGCTAACCCATTAACCGCTGCACTGCAACCTTTCCAGCCCTCTCCATGACATTTTTTCACCTGTCGCTCCAAAGTGTTGCTACTTTCCTGTTTAAAAATGCATGAAATCTTCACCTCTCTGTTACAGTTGGACCTTGCGCTCTGGAGTACACCAAGATGAAGACGGCGGACCACTTTTGGACGGACCCGTCGGCAGATGAGTTGGTGCAGAGGCACCGCATCCACAGTGCCCACTGCAGGCTGGATTCTCCCACCAAACGGCCGGCGCTGTGTGTAAGAACGACTCCCCGAGACTCTGCGCTCAGCCCGTGCCTCTCCAGCGCGTTACCAGTCATGCAGTGGCTCACAGTCAGTTACATTTTGTTCTGAGATGCTCGCTGTCTGCCCGAAGAACCTGTGAAGATTATTGCATTAGGTGAAGAGCGGCGCGTCCCAGGAGGGGGAACAAAGTGTGTCTGAAACCTTTGCACTCATTCAGTCTTCAGTGTAACATCCACTGCAGCGCAGTACTTTTGACAGTCTGCGCGTGCACGTATGTGCGCGCGCGTGTCGCGGGAGAAAATAGACTGGTCTTTCGCATCGGGGTCATGGGCGGCTGCACCGGTTGATGTGAATTACAGGATGCTGCTCATCAGTTTACTTGACTCGACGTGTTTTGTGTGGGTTAATGTGCAGATCCAGAAGCGGCACTCCAGCAGCAGCATGGATGAACGGCCGTCTCCCTCGTCATCCGCCCGCGAATATGTGGAGTCGCTTCACCAAAACAACAGGGCAACGCTTCTGTTTGGAAAGAACAATGTGCTCGTACAACCGGTAACTGTCTGATTCAGCTTCACGGAGATGCGGCCCTCCGCAGAAACAATCTTATTAAAAGCTCAGGAATATTGCACTGCGAGCTCCGGCTTTGATATATTACACCGCCATCCTATATATCTCAGAAGAACTGTCATACTCCCCAGCGCGATGTTTTTATCCAGGATCTATTCCCGAACGCCTCCATACTTTGAGATTTAAACATCCCAGACTTCATTAGCCTGCTCTAAAATAGCAGCACAGGAGCGTGCGGTGAATACTAACAGACTTTTGTGTTTCTCTCTGTTTTGGGGAAACAAGTGGTTTCATTTGCTTGCATGTGTGATCAGTATGCAGATTCTCCTCTCATTCTCCGCCATCGCGACTCCCAGATTCAGTGTTCTGTCATTCTGGTGGATGTTTCAGAGGGACGACATGGAGGCTATTCCGGGCTACCTCTCTCTGCACCAGACCGCCGACCTCATGACGCTGAAGTGGACCCCCAATCAGCTCATGAACGGCTCGGTCGGAGACCTGGACTATGAACGCAGGTGCCAAACCTCGGCTGTGAATCGACTGTGATTGCAACGATTGTCGCCACAAAACCGATGAGCATCTGATATCAGTGAACCTCGTCGTAGCGAGAGTTTCTCCTGTAATGTGCCTCTCCAGAGGAGCGCGAACACGTTACGCTATTTGTGTAACTGAACAAGTTATTGAATAATGCAGCTTGTTTGTGTGGCTCAGGGGCTCGGTGCGCTGAATAAACGCCGCTGATCTGATGAGTCTTATTTTCAGCACACCAGCAGCCAACAGATGGTTTATTGACTGAGACACTGTCAGACATTTCTCAGGCTGGCAAACCATGTTATGTTCCTGTGCCTGTGCATGGTTTCTCTCACCCAAAATTGATTATTGCACTAGGCAACTGTGCCTGCCTCTCTGTGTGCTTGGCTTTTTTTTTTTTTCTTTTTTTTCTTCTAAGCCATAAAATTAACATCCCTTGAGACGGAGTCGCAGATAGTAGGT
The DNA here is from genome assembly GCF_902148845.1 of Salarias fasciatus. Taxonomy (NCBI): domain Eukaryota; kingdom Metazoa; phylum Chordata; class Actinopteri; order Blenniiformes; family Blenniidae; genus Salarias; species Salarias fasciatus. The sequence goes on from NC_043756.1 coordinate 13,577,927, forward strand.
AAACATCACTGCTGGATTTGTTTTCTTTGTAATGTTGAGGTTTACTTGACGGGGTACAAATTATTCTGGATTGCAGATATACGAACTGTTTCATTCCGTGTTTTTCAGTGTGTATTGGGACTATGCCATGACAATCCCTCTCGAGGAGATAGTTTATTTGCACTGTCATCAGCAAGGTAGGTGTTTATGTGTCTTAACATTATGGCAATTCTAGTGTGAATTGTTGAATTACATTCTTTTTACCTGCAGTCAGTCATGAAGGCAGCACGTCAGTAAAACTAACAAAGAAATAATCTTTCTTTCACCTCCTTCAGTGGACAGTGGGGGTACAGTGGTGCTTGTCAGTCAGGATGGGATCCAAAGGCCTCCGCTCCGCTTTCCCAAAGGAGGCCATCTGCTCCAGTTCCTCTCCTGCCTGGAGAATGGCCTTCTTCCTCACGGCCAGCTGGATCCTCCGCTCTGGTCTCAGAGGGGAAAGGTCAGCGCTAAAGGCCTTTCTCTGTGGTCACTCTCTGCTGTCACTATATATTAAAAAAAAAAAAAGTATTAATGTATTCATTCTTAATGACAGAGGGCAGTCCCAGTTCAAACAACAGCATTGCTTATGAATGCTCTATGGAAATTGTGCAATCTGTGCAAAACATTTAAGTATAAAACAATATGTGTGGCTTTCAGAAGATAAATCATCCCAGTTCCCTTCTCCAACGCCAGTCCTCTGTCAGAATACTCCATGTATGGCAGCTGCAGTCTCTCTGCAGTGTTGCTCAGGAGTCATAGTGATGAATGTGTGACTTGATATTTGCTCTGCAGCGCCACAAAAGAAATGTCCCGGTGAATGGCTGGACGCTGATGTGAGGATGTGAACAGCAGTGTGAAAGCCACTATCCTGAATAAAAAAATCCACCCACGCATGTTCAGCCACTATTAATAGGCTTCATCATACAGACACTCATCATCTTTACAAGGACAGCTTAAATGAGCTCTAATGGGTGGGATTTTTAGTTGTCGGCATTAGTTTGATGAGTTATTTTGTTGTTGCAGGGCAAAGTGTTTCCTAAGCTGCGGAAGAGGGTTCCTCAGGGATCTGGCTCCTCAGACTCGGTCTCGGATAAGGAGGAGGACGAGGCCACAGACTATGTCTTCCGCATCCTCTTCCCAAACAGCCAGTCAGAGTTTGGTGAGTGGAATCACTAGACCATGCGAGATGCTTCACTAGATGGTTTATTTTTCATGAAAATGTGGCTCATTGTTTGTTCCAGTGATTGTAACCCATTCCACCCATCTGACTTCCTCCCTCTCAATTCACCCGAGTGGACAGTCCACGTCTAGAACAGGGACCCTGGTTGTACCCAAGAGGTCCTGCAGCTGTCCTCAAGAATCCCCATCAGTCACAGGAAGCAGCTGTAACGCCGTCACACCTCAGCTCGTCCGTCCGTCTGTCAGCTTGTCTCCCTTTAATTCCCTGCTTTCTGATGCCCTCCCGGCCTGCAGCAAGCTTTATTGACGTGTGACGCTCTCAAAGCCACGCTGCGTTACTGCATCGTAACCTTTCAACCGAGGATCACTTCTGAAATCTGACCTCTGAGCGGAGAAGCTGCTCGTGCTCTAATGGTCTTTCTCTTTGTTCGGACAAAATCAGCGATGACGCCATCATGCTTTCAAATTGTGCATCCGTTTCAGATCGCTTGAAATGTTTTTGCTTTCGTGCTTCGTCTTCACGGGAATCAAATACAAATTTTTGCTTTAAAGTGCTGAGGGCAAGTCACCGCTGATCTGCATAATTACACTTACGGAAAGCTGTTTACAGCTGGGTCTTAATCATTTAAGTGCAAATGTAGCTGCTGTTGAAGTCTGTGCAGCTAACGAGGATTTCGTGTGTGTGTGTGTGTGTGTGCGTGTGTGCGTGCTGCAGTGACTCCTCCAGATCTGATGGATCAGGGAGCTACCATGTGGCATACCACTCTCAGGAAGTCGTCGTGTTCCTCCTGCTCTCAGGGGAGCTTCTCCGATGGTGCACCTCCAAAAGGATGCAACCATGAGAGGTGAGCAACAAAAAAAAAAAATACTCCCTGCTAGAGTGACTTGTGAAAATCAAGACCAAGGCAGCTACCGAAGGCTGCAGAGACGCACCCACCTGCCCATCATCCTCAACCACAGAGGGAAGACGCAGGAATCCAGCCGTTTACCAGATGACGACGTGACATTTACCTCCCTGGAGAACTGACTGATACGGCAGATAAAACATGTATTTGGAGGCAATGAGGAAAAAGGCAGCCCGCTGAGCCAATTTGGTCTGGACAGCTGCACAATAGTTTATCGTTTAATGAAAGGTCAGCCCAAAGACTGCTACAAGCAGAAGACACAGAGCCTCATGCAGACTCAGGATAATTTGAATAACATCCCTAATGCATGATTAACTTAATCATAGTTCAGTCTTAGTGTCTAAAGGAAGGGAAGCTGATTGTTCTACAGTGTCAGATGTTTTTTTTTCCCTCATTTAAATAAAGTGATATTTTTGGTTTCCTGCAGAACTCCTCTGAAGATGCTGTGTGACAACATGAAGAATCAGATCATCTCAAGGGCGTTTTATGGCTGTACGTGTTCATTTGAGTCTGTAAAAACGCCTTTAATCACATTTCTTAATGAAACCATTGTTCTGTGGAAGCATAAATTAATTAGCTCTTCTGTCAAACAGGGTTGGCGTACTGCCGTCACCTGTCGACCGTGCGCACACACCTCTCGGCTCTCGTCAATCACACCATTGTGGCGCCCGACGTGCCCTGCGACGCCTACAAAGGGCTCACCACCGACGTGTGGCAGACGTTCCTACAAGACTGCACTGTTAGTATCACTGGCACACACACACTTACACACACACACGTGTGTTTCATTCTGTAAATCTTTTCTCTCATCAATATTCATCCCATCCTGATCACATGACTCACACCATTAGTGTGCACGAGGCGTGACTTATTGTCCCGTCAGTCTCGACAGCTGAAATTTGACTTGACAGTGTAACATGCTAAATATTCCTCCTGCTGCTGGTTATTTCTTCTTCTTCTCTGTATTGTTTTTGACTCCCTGCCTTGTCAAGACATATAGCAATGCTATTTTGCATAACTTGATGTATAAACATACAATTATTTATTGTTATACTTAAGTAAGGAATGTAATGTTTCCACCTCTGTGTGAAGGATAAAAGTTATTCTACCAACTGTAAAGTTAGACCACAAGAGAAGTGGCACAGTGGATTGATGGTTTGCATCTCAAACTCGGTTCATTCCACCCAGATCAATAAGAAAGTGTACAGCAAACACTGTGCGATAAACAGAACAATGAAAGCAACATTCACAAAAGCGCTTTCTCCAAGTGCAGTAACAGATATTACTCCACACTTTAAAGAGTAATGAAATGTTTGCTCATTATTTTTATCCCTATTGTTAACATAAATGTTGTTCTGACAACACAATGTGGATATTTTTATATATCTTTGGTTACTACTGAGAGAAAAAGCCTAAAAATAATCTGTACTGATGTTATATCGACAATATAGACATTTATTTTATTTGTGTTACATTTCAATTGTCAGTTTATTCCATTAAATGTGTTCCAGACCTATAAAGAGCCGGAGCTTCTGCGGCTGGTGTATTTCGGCGGCGTGGACCCCTCCCTGCGTAAAGAAGTCTGGCCCTTCCTGTTGGGTCATTACCAGTTCGGAATGTCAGAGGCTGAGAGGAAACAGGTTTGGGTTTTTTTCCCACAATTACATCTTTGCTCGCCATCCTTTGTCCACCTGCTTTGGTGACCCCGGATTGCTCTCCTTCGTCCCAGGTGGACGATCAGGTCCGGCTGCACTACCAGCAAACCATGCACGAGTGGCTCAGCTGTGAGGAGATTGTCCGCCAGCGCGAGAAAGAGCAGCACGCCGCGGCTTTGGCGAAGTGCTCGTCTGTGGCGAGCATGGACGGCCCCGGTCAGAAGATGACCCATCACGATTCCACTGTGAGCAATGAGGTAAAAGAGTAAGAGAAGCAGAAGAAGATCACAAAAATCACCCGCACTGAAACATCAGTGCAGCATGGCACTGAAAACTGACTGTGTGGCCGAATTCCGAAGAGAATCTGATTTGCTGCTCAAGGAACAGAGATGTGCACAGAAATCTGATGCCCCACATATATTAAAAAAAAGCAAACAGCAATAAAACTTTTTCAATCTGGGACTTTAAAAAAAAACATAGATAATGAGGAAAAGCTTTCTTTCATCCTTTCCTCCATTGAAGGAGCAGCATAAATTTATCTTTAATTGGGATTCTCAGAGAGCTGAAACTTCAAAATAACATTCAGATCAATGGTAAAATGTGTACATTTACTTAAAATACATTAAGCGTTGTTAAAAATTGATGGACTTTTAGATTAATGACTTGTAATGATGGACTGCAGAGAAGAGTTGAATTGAATGGCGGAGCGGATGTGAACGGTCACATAAGAACATGGCAGCTGTACATTTGACTGTTGGAGTGTGAAGAGCAGAATGTGGACTGTGTGTTGTTTGCTATTTTGTGTGCTTGTCTTATGGTTTGTCATATTTCAGATCGATGTTCCATAAAGAGTGTCGAGCAAATACTTAACACAGAGCCATTATTGTACATTTCTGAGCATGATATGCAGACATTGATTTTATTGTGAACATGGCATTCTGGGAAACATATAGTATTCCATTAATTGATGTGGTTGTGATGTATCTTTTGCTCCGATGTGGTTTTTCTCTGCAGTCTCAGTCCTCCCAGAGCTCAGACAGGCAGAGTCTGGTTCGCCTGCAGAGTGATTCCAGCAGCAGCACACAGGTACCAAAGACTGATCGTATTACCATCTGCACAGAAGAAAAATCCACTTTAGTTGTTCAAAATGCCAATATTGTATTTTATTTCTGCCTACTAATGCACATGATTTCAACGTTTTGAAACCAACACTCCTCACTCCTGCATGCTCTCTCCTGCTAGTTCTTCACGTCCTCCCATCCCTTCCCCTGGAGTAGTCTGCTTCCCTTTGGCTTGTTCTTTCAGGTGTTTGAGTCTGTAGAGGAGGTGGACCAGATTGAGACTGAGCCGAAGACCGAGGAGGCCAAACAGGCCCCGAAGCTGCAGAACGGAGCCGTGCAGAACGGGACCAGCTCTCCCGACTCCGGACATCCTTCCTCGCGCAACTTCTCCGTCACCTCGGGCCTGTCGGACGGCTCCTTCAGCACAGAGGACAGCGCCGCTGCCGAGGCAGCCCCGAGATCTGCCGCCGTCCTTCAGGCATCAGGGAAACCTGCGGGTGGAGAGAGCGATGATCTGACAGAGGACACGGAGAAGCCGTTGAAAGGTGAAGAGAAAGAAGGAGCGGGGGAGAACGCAGCTAATGTGGCCAAGACTGCAGGAAGCCCGACCGCAGAGGTGGCAGACGACGGCAAGGACATAAAAGAGGCAGAAGTGGCGCCTGGAGCACAGGAACGTGCTGCAGAGTCAGAATCTATTCACACTGAGAAGATCAAGTCTGAAGATAAAAATCTGGATACCATTATGAAAGAAGATAAATCTGTGGAATCGTCAGAAGCAGGGACAGATGTGTCTGGTGAGGATACAATCGCAGCAGCAGAACTCAGTGAGCCAAGTCTTAAGAAAGAAATTGGTAATGAGGAAGCTTCAAAGCTTGTAGAAAAAAGCATGGATGAGATGAAAAGACTGCATCATTCAGAGAAAAGTCTGGAGGTTTTATTGAGAGAGAGGAGGGACGAATTATTCAAAGATCCTGACACTCATGAAGGGACAAACGTCCCTGCTCCCTCGGCAGAAACTGGAGAAACCTGCTGCGTCTCTCAGAAAGACGAGGTGCAGGTCCTGACCGAGTCGGACGAGTCTCCCTCCGCCATAGAGATGGAGGAGATCCCCAAAGCCAAAGTTTCCATGGTGCCTTTAAGCAGGAAGGAGCACTGCGAAGCCTCGTCTTCCTCGGAGGAGTCGGGCCCTCGTGCTGAGCGCAGACAGGAGGAGGAGGAGCAGCGGGGAAAGCTCAGTCCTGGGGCCACCGAGGAGAACCAGGCGGGGAGTCTTTATCCTCCCCTTGACTCCCCGGCTTCATCTGAAAGCAGAAAGAACAAGGTGGCCTCTGAAGAATCGACTGGGAGTGCTTTCACTGTATGTGCACACTTTCCAACAGATCCAGTTGAAGAGAAGCAGCTGCGTTTTGTTTTTATTTACTATCAAAGTCTTCTTTCTTTCAGCAAGAATGCTTGGACTCGTATACATTAAACCTGCATCGGATTGAGAAGGACGTCCAGCGATGTGACAGAAACTACTGGTACTTCACTCCCGCAAACTTGGAGAAACTGCGCAACGTAATGTGCAGGTACAAGTCCGACAGCAGCCCAGGGATAATGAAGGCCGTGCAAGATTGCTCATTGTTTTAGAAACTGCTCCTACGCACGCACATCCGGCCTCATTAATTTCAGATTAAGTCAGGTCTTATCTGTGTTGCACACAAACAAAACAAAACACTGAAACCAGGAATTAACTGTTCATTAAATGACGATGCATTTGTGGCTAATCACTGAAAACATAATAGTGTTCTTCAGATGTACATGTAAAAGATATAGAACTGGTGAAAGGCCCTGTGTTGTGACAAAATAAGATATCTTTTCATTTGCGCTATATACATAATATTAAAAAAAAAAAAAGAAAATCTTTGTCTGTAGAGAAAGAAAGCACACACTGCATTCATGAAAAAAACACTGCTTGGACTTATATAACTTTGTGACTCTGCAAAGAGACTCTTGTGTCACATGTCAGTGGCCTCCAGTCGGGTTTTCTCCAGACATTCAGCTGCATCACAAAGAGACATGAATAAAGAGTTAGCCTATCAGAGTCAGCCAACCAGAAGAAGTCAGCTTTATTAATGTGTCTGGAAATAAAATGAATGTGAATTCTGATTCCTTAAAACAAGCAAAATAAATCCTGTAAATGCTGTTATTCTGCTGGAAATACAGACAAAGGCATCAGTTGTTTTTCCTTTAAACGTTGTTCTGCCAAAGGCAAGTTTATTAAATGAGCAGCTCTGTACGATTTGAAGTATTGCACGGCTGCGTACGGCTCACAGAAGCAGTTCCTTTTTTCCTGATTGTATTTTTGCAGCTATATCTGGAGGCATCTTGACATCGGCTACGTACAGGGAATGTGTGACCTGCTGGCTCCGCTCCTAGTTATTCTAGATGACGGTGAGTCAACACACTGATTCACTGTTTGCTTTTCCTCCTCTGTGACATTTGGCGTATTTTTACAGTTATTGATGGAACAACAGAGGACAGTTTGCCCACTCACTTTCTCACTCCGTCGCCCTCTCCGCCCTCCTTTCAGAGGCGATGGCTTTCAGCTGCTTCACTGAACTCATGAAGAGAATGAATCAAAACTTTCCACACGGAGGAGCTATGGATACTCACTTTGCAAACATGCGCTCTCTAATCCAGGTGAGACAGTAACACTAAAATCTTTTTGCACGCACTGAGCCGAGCCTGTGCAGTGCAGGGGTGCCAGACTGCTTTTACCTCAAACCAGACACACTTCTGGTTTGATTTTATTCAGGAAATTCTCTCATTTCTTCCACGTTTTAGGAAACTTATGTACATTTAAAGAAAAAAAGCAGTCATCGTCCTCTTTATGTATCATCCTGGAACCGCTGCTGGGCCTGTTTTGGCCCACGGGTCCTGTGTTTGACCCTCCCGACCCACCATAACTGATCTCCTCTGATCCTCGCTCTGTATAGATTCTGGACTCTGAGATGTTCGAGCTCATGCACCAGAATGGAGACTACACCCACTTCTACTTCTGCTACCGCTGGTTTCTTCTTGACTTCAAGCGAGGTGAGGTGTCGGCGTTGTGCGAAAGAGTTTTCCGCCAATTATAGAAAGAAGAGTGTCTCCTCTTTAGGCTCCGTTTGTGGGTAAAATGCCAAACCGCTTGGCTGCTTGTTAACAATTCATGCAATTATTAGTAAGGCTTGGGGAGGATATAGGAGGGAGCTTTATTTTTGGAAAACTATCCACGGCGTTGCAGAAATAATTGGCTGTCACCATATAAATCAGCTTCACAGTTCACAATAGCTAAAGATTTACCCAGCTTCCTCGGTAAATCCCTTTTTTCTTTTCTTTCATATCAGCTCTGCCTTATTAGCGAACACCTGCTTCGTCTCTTATCTCCCTCCGCTGATAGCTGCGCCAGCTCGGCTCAGACCTGAACCCCGGAGGGCCGGTGCTTCCAAACTCCCATTGTTTGTCTTGCAGAGTTGGTGTACGATGACGTGTTTGCGGTCTGGGAAACCATCTGGGCGGCCAAGTACGCCTCCTCCAGCCACTTCGTCCTGTTCATCGCCCTGTCGCTGGTGGAGATGTACAGGGACATCATCCTGGAGAACAACATGGACTTCACAGACATCATCAAGTTCTTTAATGGTAAAAAGTTCCGCAGTTGACCTTCATGTGTAAAGTATCGTATCTTCATCCATCACAGATATAAACATAGGTGGATAAGTGTTTCCTCCTCAGGCTTGTCAGTACCAAATCATTGGTTGACTAGGTTGTTTATTCCAGACGGGGAAACATCCATCCCTGAGCACATCAGTCCTGTTTGAATCCTGAAAAAGAAAGGTATTAGCTGTGTAAAACTTGTAAATGGAATCTGTGTCATGGAGACGTAACAGACTGTAAAATTACAGCCAGAATGACAAATTACAGCCTGCGTGATAAGTGCTGCTCCGTTTTGTGATTCCGTCACAACTGAAAAGCCTTTCCCGTCTCTGGTTCAATCATTTGAACCAGAGAGATTTTGAGTGATTTGCTTCGAGTGTTTAAATCACCCAGTCAGCCTGGTGTTGTCTGGACTGGGTCCAAACCATATTTGCTCTAACAACACAACCAGCGGTTTCTCCAAGGTTTTGCGGGACTTCACATTTTCTAATAAGACCCTATAATACGGTGACCGCGTCTGATAACATCAGTGTTCATTGACTCTTTGTTGATATCAAGGTTCATGTTTGCTCTCTATTTCGAAATGAGTTAAAAGAAAAAAATGCCTGCTGCAGCTGGAGTTTTTTCATGTCTGGTCAGAGTTATGGTATTTCTAAATTATCTCAAGTGCCTCTTATCTAGGCGGTCCAAGGCTGTTCGGTTGGGCCTCAAAAAAGCTTTGTAGCTCTTATTGAATGATTTTGGGGAGTTTTTTTCCCATGAGGGAAGTATGATGAAATGCCTTCAGTTCGTAGACTTGCAGCACAGCGTGTGGGATGATCTGCTGGATGGATTCATCAAAACCATTCCAACCTCAGAGTAGAACATATTGTGCTTTGTTTGAATATCCTGTCCTCAAAATGAAGAGTAGGTTTGACAAACACAATGGCATGTTGAACCTTTTTGTGAGAAGGTATTCCTGCTGTCAGAGTTTACAAAAATGTTCTTGTGTTCAAATTCAGAATTAAGTAACTGTTTGCAATATGAAAGAGATAGCAGCTGGAGCAGTCCTCCATGTCGTCGTGTTTCTGGAGTACGACTAGAGCAGCGGTTTTCAAAATGTGGGGCGAGCCCCTCGGGAGGTACTTTCTGAGCTTTTGGAAGGACACAACAGCAAGAAAAATCTGTTTGCCGGGGTGGTTTGGCTTTTTCCGGCAGGACTTTAGAAAATACATGTCAAAGAGAAATAATTTAATTAAAAACATGTTGAAGGTTGTTGCCACTGCAACACAAAAAATGTAAAATGAGCTTTGTTGCAAAAAAATGAGAAGTAGATTATTTATATAGTAGGTTAAAATGGACTCTTTCTCTCTCTCTCTCTTTCTCTCTTTCAGAAATGGCCGAGCACCACAACATCAAGCAGATTCTATCCCTGGCCAGAGATCTGGTGTGCAAGGTGCAGATGCTGATAGAGAACAAGTGATTGCACCGTTTTGTCTTCTTTTGCTTCCAAGTACAGTGCGAACGGCGGCGGCAGCACAAGAGAAAAACATATGAGATACATGCACAGAGATACAGGAAGCCTTTCTAATCGCAGTCTGCTGCTATGAGCCTTATCCACCATGTTTCCATGTTGTCAACACGTGAAAGAGAATAGATGCTCAATATTTGTCAGTATATTTCAGTAAAAGCTAGTGTAATTCAGAAAATGTTCTTCTAAGTTTATAGATATTTTTCTCAGAAATCCCTCAAGTGTCAATCTTAATCCGAGTGCACTTAATATTTTGAGATAAGATAGTTTTAATTGCACATTTCAAACCAAAACACAGATAAATTCAACCTATAGAGATGACTGTATATTTATGAGAAAATGCATTGTGATAATAGTTTATAGTAATTATTTTAATAGACAAAGTCTACAATATATATCAGTAAAATATCCACTTATTCTTTTCCCTTAATGATGAAATGATTGTCCTCAGATTTTTAACGTTCCTCACACTCGACACTCAGATATCAAATTGATTTCTGCCGACTGACTCAGAGACTGGCTTGTTACAAAGTTACAAACTGTAACTCGAGCTCCGGTTCAGTTCCACACAAAGCATTCAGAATAATTTAGCCTTTCGCCATCGATTTAGCCTCCTCCAGTGTTTTCAGTGTCTTGAACTGCCTTGTCTGCCAAATAGTATGTCTTGATTTGTTATATGTGCGAAATGTGTTTAAATTAGGAAAATCAAATTATAACCGAATACTCAAGTGAATAATGAACATCTGGGCTTCGTTTGATAATCCTTGTAAGTTAATTTTTATTATTCAGCTAACCGCCGTGTATTTTGTAAAGCGTGCCGTTTAGCCACTTTGATTTTTTTTTTTTGTATGGTCCTGTATTGTCCAGTGCCTGTCAGTTTAATGAAATGCTAATTTGATCTTGAATATGATTATATACAAAGGGGGAGTGCAGATAAGGCAGTGATTATATTTATTCACAGGGACCAAATGAAAACTTGAGTTGTTCATTTCTATTCTTTAAAGCGAGAGATGAAGATAAACGCTATAGCATGGGAAGCTTCCAAATAGACAGCTGTGTTGTGGTTATGACAGATTTGGGCTTTGTAGCAGTCAAATAAAATGAATTTTGGCGATTTGTTTCCAGCTATCTCACTCAGAATTCAGTGGGTTGTTCTTCAAGTGTTGTTTCATGAATGTGGTAAAATGAACTGCATTTAATATTGGTGTTTCTTTGTGAATGCTAACTGCTGTACGAAAACTTTTTAATTTATTGTAACATTTATATACCAAAGTATTTATGTATTTATTCATTCATTCATTCATTCATTCATTCATTTTGTCATTCAGATGCTGCTTTTGTTTGTAAAGCTGGTATTTTTATGGTGTGGCCTGTTACTACATGTATTGTAAAACAATCAAATTCTATACTAATGGTTCAAACATACATATATATTAAATGGTCTATGTTCTTATAATAAAAAATAAAAACGGAATCATTATTTTTCCCAAAGAAGTGTGCATTTTATTCAATTCAAACTGAATTCAAACTCCTGAGACACTCACAAATGTAATAACAATATGAAAGATAATTGTTTTTCACATAATAGCTGAGAAACAAACAGGGTGTGTTGGCGTGTTTGACTGTGCTTTTGGAGTTACAGTAGATTTACTATCAATAAAGTTCATTCATAAGTGTATTTGATAATGATTTTAGCCATCATGTAATGTTATTCTCACAAATCATCACAGGAAAATCCACTTTAGATGATGTAAAATACTTTGCATGCTCCGATTTTACAAAATAGCTTTGACAGTCTTTTACCTTGGTTGAGGTTGATGCAGATGGCAGACACAGATGGCTGCATGTTCATTGCTTAGTCAATATATGTGACATAAGTATTCCCTTTAACACCTTTAGTAACCTTTATTCTATACAAGTAGACATAACAGGAGGAGAGAAAAAGAGGATAACTGAGAGCTTCTTTCAACTTACCTCCCTTTCTGATTGACTTGGATGCAGGTTCTTATTTAAATTTCAGTTATTTAAGCCACAATTGTGATTTACTGACTAATCGTCGGGGAACGTAAAAGTTGTCTCGTTGATCGCAGTTTGTAACATTCTTAGTCAAACTGAAATTTTAACCTTGAATGACCTTGAAATGTTATTTTTAAAAGAAGGGCTGAATAGAAAACCTTTGGGAACTGTCAGCGATAAAGCATCAGATTTATCACAATGGGAAATCACAAATCTCAAAAGAAAATTACCACTGAAACGAAAACTGAAAATGGTGAATGTATGTTTATTCTAAGTATACTATTCGTCATGTTTTATATATTTTTATTGGACTCTTGGTAATACAAACCCGATGGTTTATAGTTCATAGTGTTCTGAAAAAGTTGTCATTCCTCTTATCACCACAAGAGGAAGCTCGTGTCGCAGCAAGGTGAGTTTGTTTGTCTTTAAGTTACAAAAACACGATGCAGCTGTACAAACATACTGGTCCATAAATCACGACTAAACATTATAAATGATGTTTAGTGTACATTCTTCAGGAGTGGTTCGACATTATTGCTGATTATTCTTTAAGAATTCACTTATCAGGCTTATCGACGGGCATCTCCGTGACGCCGGGACCCGGGCCGCCTGCTGTCATTGGTGCAGAGCGTGACCCGGACTCGACCTGCTATTGGTCGAGGGTTGAAATCTGGACAGTCACATATGGATTGGTTGGGTGGAGATGTTGAATTCTGGGCAGGAGTTGGGGGGATTGGCTGAGAAATGTGGGGATTAAGTGATCCGATTGGACGACGGCCCGAAGACTCTTCGATTGTTATTCTTCGTGACCGCAACGTCTAAATAAATTCAATGACAAAACACGAAAAGTACTGTCGCCCGAACAGGGACTTGAACCCTGGACCCTCAGATTAAAAGTCTGATGCTCTACCGACTGAGCTATCCGGGCTCTGACAGTGCAGATTATAGTGCAATTTCTTGTTGCATCATCTTCCGGTAACAGACGCGTTTTATTTTTTTCCAGGAAGACACGTTCGTGAGTTAACCACACATATTTTCGTATGCTGTGAACAGGTTCCCTCTCATTACGGATTTTGCTCGTGTAAATAAAAGAGACAACGTGAAATGATTAAATAAAGACGGTTTTCAGGGAAAATCCTCATGCACCTTTCATGGGATTCATTCAGATCCACTGTGCTTCATATATTCAAAGTAGCAGGAATGTTTAATTCGTTCACAATAAGGCGTAACGAAATACATCATTAAAAACATACGTACACACTGCCGTGGTGAAGCAAAGAAGCACGTGTCAGCTTTCCATGATTCAACACATGTGGCTCACTGTCGTGCCTCCAGCAATTTCACTATAACATTAAATACTTGTTTGCCTTTTCAATCCTGGAGTGTGCTGGCCTTAAGGTACTAAGATGAGGAGTACTAGCTCAGTATTGTTTCAAGGCTGAATAAATTAAATCGATGATCCTAAATGCAAAGCATGTGAACTTCTAGTCTACTAGTTTGTAGTTTAATTCCATTCAGTACAAAGTGAAAAACTTGTATGTTTAGGTTTGCACAATGATAAAAGAAATAAATTCAAAGTACATGTAAATGGACATGCACTTATAAAGCACTTTTCACACTGCTTAAGCACAACCCACAGGACTTCACACTGTTGATCACAGTCACCCATTTACACACACACTCATACACCAGTGGAGGTGCCTGAAATGCACAGCAAGGCTCTCAGTCTACCCACTGGGAGCGATTTGAGGTTCAGTGTCTTGGCCAAAGACACGTGGACACGGAAGGAATAAGAATTGAACCAACAACATCCAGATTCTGAGACAACCCTTCTTTCTGTAAGAAGATGTAATTTAGAACTTTCCTGACTGAGGAGTTTGCAACAATGTATCGTTTTAAGTGACGTCATCATCTAATTTGACCTAGATATGCAAATAAGCTTCTATACAAATTAGAAGATGACGTCATCTAGAACGTCCCTAAGTGAGGAGTTGGCAACAATGTGTCAACTTTAAAGGTCTTTTTTTTTAATTGGCAGTCAGTATTGATCCACTGCAGCAAACTCATACTGACACAATGGGCCATTTTCACAGCTCCACTACTTCCTGAAAATAGCTGTGCACATTCATTTCCTGTCTTGCATTATTGGCCAAAATGATTAATCCAGGTGTGTCTTGTTGCAGCAGTCTAAACCAGGCACACCTGGATTAATCAGTTTGGCCAATAATGCAAGACAGGAAATGAATGTGCACAGCTATTTTCAGGAAGTAGTGAAGCTGTGAAAATACCCCATTCCCTCTTCTCTTTAAGTGTAAGTCCTTATTTTGCTCTATGTAGCTCTTTAACAATGTGCAGAAAGAGGCCTGCGGTTGGGCAATATTTCTGGAGCCAGTGTTTTGTGGTGTTTTTAGTCTTGTAAGCAAGTTAGAAAATACTGCCTCACCTCTCTGAAGATAGACAATACGGATGGACTTCGGTTGGAAGAACATTATCAGATATTTTATCATCTGTAAGCAAAAGCTCGACTGCTTCTGCTTCTAATTTCACAAAACAGTTTATTTGAAAGACAATTTACTTCTTGACGTTTTCCTCAGGCAGGTTTCATATTTTTCCATATACCAGTAAAATAACATCAATCTTACTTTAGATGAGTCAATCATGTTAATGCTGACACGCTGTCATAAACGCAAACAACAAGATACAAAAAAACCCAGAAAATACTATAACAATAACAACAAGGGCATGACCCGACATCTGATTGGCTCAACGTGATGTGACATCAAATCAATCCACGTGCATTGCGTCATGACAGCCAGGGCTAAGAGCCAATCAGGTGCAGAGAAAGTAGAGTGGTGCGTTCAATGTCCTGGGAAAAGTACATGCTCTCAGTCAGCGCAAAAACAGCTCGCTAGCATTTAGCATGAGGAGCTAGAATAGACCAAACATTTGGTTCTTAGAGGAGGGAACACGCACACACATTGCTAAATCTTAACTCGGTGTGTTGAAAATGTCGGTGTTTAGCTTTACTATCTCACGCACATGTCCTGGCGTGTCACAGAAAATAGCTCGACCTTCCCTCAAGCTGCTAACAGGCGATGGACTTCCTGCAACAGACAGAAGAAAATGCTGCCTGCAAAGCAGCAGCACAACACCGAGGCGTCTGTTCAGCTCTCCACCTCATAACCCCAAGGTACACCACGTTTTTATACATCTAGATAAAGCTGAAAGCAGCACCGCACTGTCAAAGTAGTAAACTGAGGATCTCTTCTTCAGGTACCACAGGTTCCAACGTGGGAGCCAGTGCCTGAAGACCAGCTGCCGCCGGTAAAGCGTCACTGATCCCGGATGTCACCAGGGATTTAAATATTATAACTCCTGCTGATCATTCTCATGTCTCAGTGTCAGTCAGGTGTGCATTTCAGTAGATAACAATAATTTATTTGTTTGAGATCATGCAGCCCACAAACCTATTTCCCAACTTACTTGACAATCCCTTTTTACGATTTCAACAATCGTAAAACGAGAAATTTATGAAAATGGAAAATACTTTTGCTTTGCACTTCTTCAAAAATCATTGTTTACTCCTGATCAGTGCACATGACAGCAACCGGATTCAATATGATGGGGCAGAATCGAAACTGGATGTTACAAGAAGATTACACAACTTTTTGCATGAAAAAACAAACTGGTTTAAGTTGAATAATAATTTTACTTAAATATGCATTCGGAGGAAAATCTTGAAGTCACTTAATAATTCAAGATGAAATTTCCAGTTTATAAACATGTCATTAACGCTCCTATAAAGGGTAGAAAACACCATTCAAAACCACTGTCATGTAAGTGCTGGACTGGATGATTTCACCAAACCATTTACATTAAAATGCACTCAGTTATTCTCATTCTCATCCTACTGATCTGGACTGATTAAAGTCTGCAAAGTTCTGTTTTTAAAACTCACCTCTAATGTTCAGTTCAGAAGTTTTTGAAGCAGAATTGATATTTTATTAATTTTAATCTGTCATACTTACTTGTGCACTGACATATAGAAACATGTGTAATTATGTGTAATTTTGATTTGACTCTACAGCCCACGCAAGTCCCTGCTGACCTGGTGGACAAACTGGAGAGACTGGCCTTGGTCGATTTCCGCACCAAACAGGGGCTGGACTGTCTGGAGAAAGCCATCCGATTTGCAGATCAGCTTCACGTTGTGGACACGACAGAAGTCGAACCAATGGACTCAGTTTTGGAGGACCGGTATGGCACATGCAGTGCATTGTTGCTTGCAAGCCTTGTCTTTACGTGAGCATGATGAAATAGAAATAACAGCTCAATACTGAACTCTTGTGAATGTTCTTGATGGTGCTCCTGTGTTTGTACACATTCAGGGCTTTATACCTGAGGAACGACGCAGTGATGGAGGGAGACTGTGCAGAAAAACTCCTTCAGCTCTCAAAAAACACAGTCGAAGAATATTTTGTGGCGCCACCAGGTAAAATAACGCCATTATATTACAACAAAACCTGACTACATATAAATTATACATCTTTAAAATGTTATCTGCTCATTCATCTCCAACAACTGACATTTATTTTCTTGCTGCAGGAAATATTCCTCTACCGAAGAGGGAGGAGCGAACTGCCATCCTGAAGCACTCAGAGTTTTGACCTTTGTAAATGTGCCTTTGGTATTTATTACTTCAAGAAAACTTAATTGCATGTCATAAGCTACAGCATCACTCTGATGAGAAGTAGAAATCTTATGCCTATATTTTGTATTTGCTGTCGAAACTCAATCAGGGTTCTGCCACAGGATAAATACATCAGCTTGTATGCAATTAAGACTGTTGGGTTTTTCTTTGTTTATTTGACACTGACATTTTTATTTTAATTTGATTGAATGGAAGAGGAGAAGCAGTGCAATAATGATCTTCAAGGACGTTTTGTTACACTGTGTTCATTCACAGGTTTCAATATAAGTGACTCAAAGTAAACCTGAACATTTGCATTTTAGATTTCATGTAGCTGTAATTCCACTACATTTATTTATCTTACAGTTTATTTTACTTTTCAGATTAAAGCTTTAACATTTGCACTTTGGTTCATTACCCCGGATGTTATTTCTGATGTCACTACAGAGTAAGTATCGTTCAAGCTTCCCTGCGTAGTGGCTTTTTATTGACTATCACAGTGCAAATGAATGCGAAAGTGAGCATGAGGTCCTTGCGCTTCCTAAACTGCCAGTCAACGTCTCATGGCCCTCCATGGAAGAGACCAAAAACATTGTTGTGAAAGCAACCTTTTCCAGCCCTCTGTCTCAAACATATCTTCATACACACAAAACAAAGGGTGTTCAATGAAATTTGGGATTGTGTTCCTTTATTTCCCCTCACATACACAGCATTACAGTGAAATCCCGGCAGCCTCTGCATTCAACACATCCCTAAAGAGCAGTGGGAAGCCACTGTAAATGGATTTCACTTATATAGCACTTTTCCACCGCTTGAGCAGTTCCCAAAGCGCTCTACACTGTTAATCACATTCACACACATATTCAGGCACACACACACCCATGGAGCCAGCTGCCATGTAAGGTGTTCAAGCCAAATATTTGGAGCAGTTTGGGGTTCAGTGTCTTGACATTGTGACATGTGGATCGGGGAAGATGGGGAATCAAACATGCAGCTTTGTGATTCTTACTATGCAGGGCCAAGATAGCATCTCAGGATTACAGGCTTTGCCCATGGACCGAACATGATCCCTGACCCATCTGTGGTAAGCTATAGCCACATTTCAGCAATGGGTGGTTTTTCAGGTCTGTATAAGATTATAGAAGGTGTTTGATTTCTTTCTTTTTTTTTTTACATGTGCTATTTGTTTTTACATCCTCAAAGTAGATAAAACCCTGGGGATTTGTTCCTTCTGAGAGCCCCTGAAATGGGCGCTGAAACCCAAATTGTGAGCCACTGGTCTAAAGGAGCTCCAACCGTTGAAAACAGTTTACACATTGTTGCATCAGGCACAGGAAACAATTGAATTGAAGGTACTTTCCTTTTTGATACACATTGCGCAAGCACTATCTATTGAATCTTAGATAAATGCTGCAAATAAATGAATCAGCGCATTGCTGTTTATGTACATGAGTTATCTTTCGTTTTCATAGTTTCAATACCCAAAGTCAAATCAAAATACTTTCTGATTTGCTTCCTTGTTCAATAAACAAAACTAATCAGATTGTGAGCTCACCTGACGTAATGACGCAATGACGTCACTGTCGCTCCTTGGACCGTGTGAAATGTTTTTAAAATGTTTTATAAAAACAAAAAGTGAAGCCCCTTATCACTGGCAGTTTTAATGCTCATCCAATGAAACAAGCAGCTAACAAATGAACACTGATGAAATATATTTTGGGGGTGTAGAAAGTGAAGAATAAATCCTCCTGAGACTGTTTTGTTTTGGACTCAAACATGCGAACCTGCTGGTGACTCTGCAGGACCGAGTTCTTAGTTTGGAGAATGGAAACCGAAAGTTATTCAGCCTGAGAGGGAAAACGAATCTTAGGAGAGTGGGCGTGATTACTCCAGCTGAGCTGAGGCAGACAGACTGGATATAAACAGAAGCGATCAGAAATCCGCAGCACAGCATCTCTCTGCATCGCAGGACGCTTTTCCTCGAGACTTTCCGGAGACTTCCAGAACTTTCTCTTCCACTCAGAAAAGTCATCAAAACGGTAAGCTTGTTTTAGCAAAGTTGCTGACTATATATATACATATATACATTTTTTTTTTCCATTTGTCTTTTGTGGATTATAATTTTTTTCTGCTCATTTATTTCAGATTTTTGGATCATGGAATTGATCATTAAAATGCTGAACGGGACGACGCGCAGCCTGACAGTCAATCCTCAGGACACTGTCAGCTCCCTGAAACAACTCATCCATCAAGCTCTGAACATCTCCCCGATGAGCCAGAGGCTGGTCTTTGAAAACGGCCACAGAACGACCCTCGGCGACGGCAACAAGCGGCTGTGTGACTACGGCCTGCAGTCCGGCTCCCAGGTGTCTCTGCTGGTCGTCCAGCCCACCACCATCCAGGTGTTCCTCAAAAACGAGAGGGGCCAAACGACCACCTACGATATCCGCCCCGACGAGACCGTGACCGGTTTCAAGGCCAAGGTGCAAGCCCGGGAGGGAGTCCAGGCGAGCCAGCAGAGGCTGATCCATGAGGGGAAGGAGATGCAGGACGGGAGACTGCTGGCAGACTACAACGTCCAGGAGCACAGCACCATCTACCTGACCTTCCGCCTGAGGGGAGGCTGAGGACTCCAGCACGGTTCACACCCACAGTGTAAATAATCTACTTTGATAACAATCAGTGTCATTTATTTATTAGCAGTTTGATTTTGAACAAATAAACCAGCACATTCCTCTTGTGTATTACAAAATGTGGCACCTGTTAATGTGTACAAAAAGCACGTTATAATTTTGTTATGACAAATGTTGTAATAAAATATTGCCTGAATCAACATGACTTTTCCTGTCATTTGTCAGTCCAGAAGTCACATGTCTGCTACAGATTATAACCAGTAGAAATGAGAGGCTTGCTTTAGCACTGAATGTCTAAAAAACATGTAATTCTTTTATTTATCAGACAAGATCTTATCGATGTAATTCAAGACTTATGATTTTAGTATTTTAGCACAAACATCTTTTGATTTCCTCTTTTGTTGCCACAATTTGAGTAATCAGGAAATCCTGTGTTGAATGTCGCATTTGAGACACGCTCACAGAAATACAGTAAACGTCCAGGTTGTGTTATCCAAGTTCCGTGGCACTCAGGAACAGTTTACTTCATGTTTGTTTCCGGCGATGAACTCTCTCAGCGTCACTTTCTCACCGATGCAAGGTAGGCATACCAAAATAAGGCAACCATGTTGGCAAACAGCACTCTGAACTGAAAACACAAACGGGAAAAAACAACCTTGAATGAATGCCATTATGGTGTGACTCACCAGGCTGCCTGAGAGTTACAAACCTGAACGGGCACAAAGTTGATATTTATAAACTGGAAGGGGGTCCACACTTTCCAGTTCATTTTCAGAGCAGTCCAGTAGCTGTTTCTCATCTTTTTCTCAAAGTCTCCCCATCCTTTAGCCTGAGGACAGTGAGGGGAAAAAAAGGAAAACATGTTATATTTAGTAATATGTGGATATAAGTAACGGTGTGGGAGTGTGGGGCAAAAAACCAGCAAGATCCACAATAGTGCTCCATAAGGCAGGATGTCAGGATCGCACCGGTACTGGTGGAGACGTTGATTGAGACAACCTACTCTACCACCTGAGAAACAGTTGGCCAACAATGCACCAAATATGCCAAGATATCTGGATAAAAACACCTCTTCACTAGTTTGTCCAGTAGCATAGAGCACAGTTAGAGATTACTGTGCGAGTATTTTGCCACACAGTGTCAAAATGCTGTTTGGAAGGTGTGTGTGTGTGTGTGTGTGTGTGTGTGTGTGTGTGTGTGTGTGTGTGTGTGTGTGTGTGTGTGTGTGTGTGTGTGTGTTCTTGTACATACCCAAAAGTAAGGACCAAAATTCGTATTTCACCAACAGAGTGAGGACGTTTTTGCAAAGTGAGGACATTTTTGCCGGTCCTCACTTTTCAAAAGGCCTTTTTTGGCCTTTTTGAGGGTTAAGACTTGGTTTTTGATTTAGGGTTAGAATTGGGTTTAGGTTAGGTTTAGGGCATAGGTTAGGGTTAGGCATTTATTTTTGATGGTTAGGGTAAGGTAAGGGTAAGGGGCTAGGAAATGCATTATGTCAATGAGTGTCCTCACAACGATATAAGTACAAACATATGTGTGTGTGTGTGTGTGTGTGTGTGTGTGTGTGTGCGCAAATGAGTGAACGTAGCTCATCATTTTAAAGCCTTTAAAAAAGTGTCAAAGAAAATAGTTTGACACTTTTTTCCTTTCTTTCTTTTTCTGTATGTTCACTTGTTGCCTTTTTTTTACATGTTTGAAATAAAGTTAATTTACAACTAGCTTTCTCAGGAAAACAAACATGTTTCTTTCAGATAAAGAAAAGGAGGATAATGTGATATCTTATTTCTTGTGACAGTTTCATGTAAAACTGATTTATATTCAAATATCTGAAAACACTCGCAACAATAAACACAGTTGAGTTACTGACTGTGAAGCACAAAATTATCAAAGTAGCAAATAGCAAGAGAAAAATGTAGAAACATTGTTTCAAATTTTTTTCCTCATTCTTTTTAGATAAGTGTATCTTTTCAGTAGTTGAGGTTAAGACTACAATGGAGAAAATTTGATAGAAACCTTTTTTCAAGCTTTTTGCTTTGGTTCTCTGGCCTTTAAGTCTGAGACTCTCCTGCACACACCTTGATTTTTTATTTAAACATGTCTCCTAAAACCTACTGTGGACATTTAATAGTAAATCAGTGTTGTTCTTCTTTAGTGTGATGGTGTATTCCTGAGAGGACCCACCTCCAGAATGTTCATAACAAAGTAGAAGAGGAGCAAAAAGCCAGGGGCGAAAAAGAGCCGATCCAGGAGGAGACGTTTAATGATACAGTACGGGTCTGTGGTGGGCATCCACACCTCCATCAGCTGATAGAAGACATGGCTGACGGGTCCCGTTATAAACAGCCTGTGGTGGGAGAAAGGTTTCCATTGTGAGATTTACATCTATGGATGCACTTCTAGCATGTGTGGTTAAAGCATGAACAGGATGAGATAAATGCATGTGTGGAATTTCTCCAAGGCGATCAATAAAGTATCATTTCGCTCTTGTTGAATACTCACCCATAAATGGCATAGCGTGTGGCTCCGGCTGCATCGATCTCACCGACTGTTGATCCATTTCTGGCCTTTTTTCTTCGCTCTAAAACCTGAGACAGAAGATTTCCTAGTGCAGAGAGGATGCCACTGAAAATGACACACAGACACACACACACACACACTTTGTCAGTGTGCAACAGGTACACACTAAAGCTCAGTGCAATGAACTTGTCAGGGGAGGTTTTCCAGGCAGAGGCTGATTGGCTGAGAGCACAGTGCTGTGACAACAAGCCTGTCTGCGGTCTGCACAAGAAAACAACACACTAAAATGCATCCATTAACTCAGACAGTCACAACAGCAGCCCACTGGACAGACCACCAGTTTCACAACTTACTAAACTTAGCGCAGATGGATTTACAGTACTGTCACTGTGTTCCCTGTTGTTTGGGTCACAGTGAACCAGCAGCACACACACACACACACACACCTGGTCACAGACTTGGTGAGGATGGGGTATTTCTTCAGGAGGTGCAGATACTGCTGGAGCAGACGGGTATGCACGGAGACGTCCCGGACAGGCACGCTGGCTACAGGCATAGTGTTACTTCTTCTTTAACCACAGAGACATCACCGCCAAAGCGCCACTGACGGGGTGCTAAGAGAGGGACCCACCCGCACCGCTTCCTGCTGACGTCATCACGTCAAGCGACGGAGTCACGCCTGTAGGGCGACGTCACAGCGCGACTTCACTGTGTGGTTTTTCATAATAATATGGAAGAAAAAAGTATTTACTGAATGATTATATAAATGAACCACAAAGTGTAAAAAAACAATGAAAGAAATTGCTTTTAATCGACTTGGTGAAATGGAAGATATTTTTTGCCCAGAACAGCTCCTGATAATGCTGGTCAACCCATGTGTGAATTACACCATTTTATTCAGCATAAATAACAGGACAGTAATCTTTATCTCCCCACAGTCCAAAAACATGTACGTGAGCTTAATTCATAACTCTAAATGGAAGTGTGAATGTTTGTGCGTTTGTCCATCTGTTTGCCCTGTTATGGACTAGCAACCTGCCCAGAGTGTATTCTGCCTTTACCCGTAGGTCACAGGATAACCCTCAACAATTGATCCAGTTGTCATTTAAAAATGACTAATAATTTTAAGAGACTATTTCAGTTTTTAAAGCTGTAATAAACATTTGCTCAACAGACCTTATAGTGGTTTCATATATAACTGTGTCTCTGATTAGTTTAATGTAGCTGCGGTTTCATGTTTAAAGACAGTGTGAGAAAGTATAATTTACTCTGAGTACTGCGTTTTCTTGTGACTCAGATTTCACTTTGCAGATCCTCTAAGTATACCTAGAAAAAAATCAAGTAAAAGTAGCAGCCATTTTTTTAAAAATCATGTTTTTTTTAAAACTTGATTTATATTTCACACTGAGCCCTCAAAACACTGAAAGGAACCACATTTAAAGTCACAAGATTTCAGTACAAAAGTAGAAAAACAACTTTAATGTGCCATAAAAGTGTACACAACCATATTTACAACAAAGAGTTTGAAAAAAAAAAGTCAGAATAGAACAAACTGCAAACATGAACACTTGTAGTTAGCAGAAAGTAGAACATATGATTGCTATGACATAGCTTATGGATGGGTTGATGTCTGTCGTTACATGCTAGAAAAATTAACATGTAGGACAACTTAAAGTGCCTTCCAGTCCACAGGTGATTTTCCAGATTTCTGGAGGAGCTCGTTGGCCTTTGAGAAGTGCCTGCAGCCAAAAAAGCCACGATGAGCAGACAGTGGAGAAGGATGCACAGCCTGCAGGATGTGGTGGTGTTTCTGTAATCAGACACAACACAGAAAGACATGAGGAGGCTTGTCAGAAAATATTTGCAAGAAAACAAAATGGTAGACCCACCCGGTTTATAGCA
Source organism: Salarias fasciatus (assembly GCF_902148845.1). Taxonomy (NCBI): domain Eukaryota; kingdom Metazoa; phylum Chordata; class Actinopteri; order Blenniiformes; family Blenniidae; genus Salarias; species Salarias fasciatus. The sequence goes on from NC_043756.1 coordinate 13,601,691, forward strand.
GCTCCTTTTTTCTGAGCATATGATCCCCACAGCATGAACACAAGTCCCTCCTGGTTTTTGCTGAGCCACTGCACGACGGCGTCGGTGAACGTCTCCCAGCCTCTATCTTTGTGGGAGTTGGCCTGGTGCGCTCTGACGGTCAACACAGCATTGAGCAACAGCACGCCTGTGGAGCAAGGTTACAGCAACAGGTCTGTTAATGGCAGAAAAATGGATCTCTTCTTGTTGTACAACTGTGGCAACATTCAACACATGCATTTTTATTCCCAGCAGAGCACCTTGTTTGGCCCACCCAGTCAGGTCACCATGTCCAGGGTGCTGGAAGCCTTCAATGTCTGAGGCCAGTTCTTTGTACATGTTCTCCAAGCTGGAAGCAAACGCAAAAAATGCATGTGGAAATCAGAAGGTGGAGATTGGATTTTGATAGCAATCAGTCACTAAAGAGAGATGAATGGAGAAATGGAAAGCTTCAAGTTTTCAAACCTGGGTGGGGGAGGTACAGGTCTTTTGACACTGAAGCACAATCCGTGGGCCTGGTTTGGACCGTGATACGGATCCTGGCCCAGAATCACCACTTTGACCTGGAAGTAGAGACGTTTCTTTAAAATTAAGGAAGGGGAAGTATTATGTGAACTAGAAATTTAAAAACAATTGAGGAAACACAATTTGGACACGGGAGCATTAGGTATCTCTCACCACATTAGAAACACAGGATTTTCAGAGTATTTTTAGTTTCCTGCTGTTCATGTTGTACTGATGGCCAGCTGAGGCTGAACTCACATCTCGGATGTCACACATCTGTGTCCAGGTGAAGACCTGGTCTGCAGGCGGGTACACGGTGTGGCGTTTCCTCTCCTCGCTGACAAAACTCGTCAACTGTGTTGGAGAGAGGCGGGGTTACCAAAACAGCTCTGAACACCAGCGACGACAACCGCACCTCATCCTCTCACCTGTTTGAAGTAGCCTTTTCCAAACTCAGCCGACAGAGACTCTCTCCAAGTTTCTCCAAACCCAGGCGGAGTCTGAGCCAAGGCTAGTTTCTCCAGCGCCGCTCTCTTGTTGCGGGCGATCCGGTCCAGCTGCTCCGGGGACAGAGGCGTCTTAGACGGGCTACAGGGCTCCGGGTCCTCCGCACTGGACTTCTGCTTCTTCTGTAAAATTTTGGTATATTGTGCAAAACGAAGCGCAGGTGAGAAGCGTGCAACCCGGGGTGAGAGTAGCTGCAGGAACTGTTTACGGATCGGTGGAAACATGCTCGCTTCGCACTGCGTTTGCTAACAATCGAGAAGTCGGAGAGTCCGTGAACGCAGCTTGGATCACGTTGGAGGTTTCGCGGGAAATTCTCACAGCGTACCAAACACGCGAATTTAAAAAAGTGTCTAATAAAACAACTACTGAAGCATTACGCTTGACACTTCTTTCTATCAGTAAAAAACCCCAGTGTTTGAAGGAGCGCAGCTACTCACCGTGTCGTTAACATCCTCCTTATTGTCGTTCAACTCATTCAAACTCCTCTTTTTGGAAACGGGCGAAAAAAACGAGCTGATGGTTTTCTGTCCAATCATCCTGCGGAAAGACAGTCTGCCGGTGGACTGCGTTGAAACAGACGAGGTAGCTAAATGTGTAAAATCGGAGTGAAGCTGCAGTGGACTCCTCTGAAGTGTCCAAGTGGGAATTAAACACTTCGCGCCCAAACTCGGTGACGTCAGCGGATATGTTAATGAGCCAGGTGGCGTTCAAGACCAACCTGTCAGCTGTTCATTGCAGCTGCTAACAGGATTCAGATTGTGAGGAACATGATGTATTTATCTACTTAATTTTCAGTGTTCTCTATATTTTTTGAAACAGTTACTCGATAATTGAATTTTTTTGCCCTTTATATACCGATATCTAAGTTTAACCTTTAAATCAAACTACTCAGGATAAAGAGTGTGACAGATAAGCAATGCAAACCATCAGTACTATCTAATTTTATTTGAGAAAGTGTTTTTCCAATCCGTTCATTTTCTGCACCGCTTTATAAAACTTGGGGTTAGGACTGGAACACAGCCACCAAAGTTCAACAGAAAATAAATCGCATTTATTGAAGTTGTTGGACTGTTGAGGCCAGGTTTGATCTGCCTGTACAAAGTTTGCATGTCCTCTATATGTATGTTTTTAATTTTTTTGCTACTCCTTCTCTCCTCTAGCTGTATGATGTCCTAAAACTAAATTCCTCTGAGTGATGCCAACAGCAGGCACACTGAGATGGAAAAGTTTGTGGTTAAAGGACAAAAACGCTCCTGCATCAATGATGCACCAAAAAGAAGTCCCTGGAAGAGGATTAAACCAGAGAGAGATACCAGTGGAGACTTGGAAGAAGAGGAAGATGAGGCTGCAGCTTCTGGAGAGTTCTCTGATCCCATTCCCTGGCAAAAAATAGAGGCAGAGGGATTGGACCTTGATTATGCATTGCTCTTCTCGAAGGAAGAAGCAGACCACCTCTTTAAAAAGTTGGAGGAGGAAGTTGTGTATGCGTCAGGTAAAGCATTAATGCTTTTATTGTAAAGTTCCGATGGAATGCTGCAATGTAACTGAACAATTATTTTGTTTTGGCAGGAGAAGAGTCAAAGGTGCATGTGTTTGGAAAGTTGCACAACATACCAAGGAAGCAGGCAACATATGGAGATGCAGGTTTAACTTATACTTATTCTGGAGTGGCTCGTTCAGCCTGCCCATGGACTTCAACCTTGGAAAACATTCGAAATGCAGTCACTAAAACAACAGGACAGTCGTTCAACTTCGTCTTGGTCAACAGGTGAGAAACAACCCGAGAGGAAACACAGCTTGGGAGAAGTTTCCCAGCTATAACCGTGTGTTTTTGCCTCAGGTATAAAGATGGACAGGATCACATGGGTGAGCATCGTGATGACGAGAGGGAGCTCGACCCTCGCTCCCCAATCGCCTCCGTCTCTTTGGGAGCAGCCAGAGACTTCATCTTCAGACACAGAGACGCTCGAGGGAAACAGAGCCGCCGGCAGATCGAGCCAGTGAAGCTGGAGCTGGCCCACGGCAGCCTCCTCCTCATGAACCCACCGACCAACACCTTCTGGTACCACAGCCTTCCTGTTCGCAAGAAGATCCTCCTGCCACGCATCAATCTCACCTTCAGACGCATCCTGCTGGACCGCAAGAAGTGACAGCAGGGACTCTACCGGGCTGAGGTCTAAGTTTAGGATAGTGAGGAATATTTCCGCCCACAACGTGCATCTGGGCGTATCTGAAATCTGTGACACTGAAGTAGAGTTCATGTTCAGAGCATTCAAAAAAACAATATTGTATCATATTTCTGTTCTTGCAAAGCCGTTTGTTTTGTTGCCATTAAAATAACATTCAATGAAAATACATTAGTTCACGTACAGTCTTGGATGGGGACAAAACCAGATTCAGTAGGGAAAACACTCGCTCTGGTAGAACATGCAGACTAAACGCAGAAAAGCCTCCAAGCCTGATAATCCTATGTTCCAATTGCTTCTTGTACTTTCCTTTAAAAAAGTAAAAGGCTTGAAATAATTTGTGACACATTTAAAATGAAAATCTTTATTTTTTTTATTATCTGAAAACAATCACAAATTGCACAAATACAAACAATCTCACATGAATATACATTAGTGCAAACAAACCATGAGCAGGCTCTGCACCGGATCATCTCAGTAGGAAAACAGCAGTCATCAGTTACACAGGATCAAAAATATTCAGGATAATTTGTAGCCACATTCAAGGTTTATCAAAGGACAGATTACAGGTGATCTATTTCACACCCATATCTTGATATTTCCAGAGGCGGGGGGGTTGTTGCTGGATGCTCACATTATTTGTAGCACTGGCGGTTTCATTAAAAATGTCGATCATAAAAATAACTTGGCACTTGAATCACAACTAGCTCCGCAAGACCATGACAGTGTAGAGATGATTGGGGAAAAGCAAACTATCAAATCCACAAGCTCAACTGTTGAGAGATTAGTTCCAATACACTGTTTTCCTAACACTGCTAGGCATGAGGAGGCAAATTAGTTGAAACAGATGCAGAAAAATACAACTCTTTAGATTTTTCATAATATGTAACAATTCTTAAATAACATCCGAGAAGTCCTACACGGCTACTCTGGTGTCTAATGTACAGGGAGCGGACGTGGTAACAGGAGCAACTTAAAATACAGTATTTGAAATGTATCTGATAGTGAAGCGTCCTAAAAATCCAACAGAACTGAATCGATACTTGCTACAGCTTCAACTAAATGACAGAAGCTTCAGACATGAACGGTGTACTTCAGGGTTTCTCCCGTGGTCCACTTTGTGCCGTCCCATGCTCCTGCTTATCAACCAAACTGTGACGTTACGGAGGTTGTTAGATGGGTGGAGCAGCTGACGCGGTCGAAGATAAATCCTGCAGGTCTGTTATCTTTGGGATCGGGGGGGGCCTCCTGTGATAAGAGCAGCTTCGAAAAGGTTCGCAACGTCACGCTGACTTCCAGCGTGTTGAGGCGATCCATGAGTGTTCCTAGTTCTTGGATGGCTTTCCTCCCTGGCCTCATGGTTAACAAAAGCCTCCTGTTAGTGCTGCCGGAAAGGCAGAAGTCAGTAATGCCTCCAGGTCGTGAGCTTCCCACTTACTCCTCTGAGTGCAGGCTGAGGCTGGGCCTCCGGACGCGCTCGTAGAAGAGCATGTACGCGTTGGAAGACAGCACCTCCTGCAGGCTGGCTTTACGCACGGAGTCGTCCGACACCCAGAGCCACTGGGCGCTGAACGCCGACGGGCAGCGCGGGGAGGCGGGGCTGCGGCGGTACGTGACGAAGTGTCCCGAGTGCATGTCGCCGTGGTGAACCAGCACAGCCGTGAGCTGGAAAAGGTACTCGGTGGAGCTGCAAGAACAGACGCCACCATGAGGAGACGATCGCCGTCAACAGCGCAGCAGTCGCTCAAACTCCACCAGGAAGCTTAGCAATCAGAGGAACGGACGCCCTTGACAGAGGCTCATTCAAATGAACATTTACAGCAAAATTTTTTATACATATGGCATTTAAAAAGGGCTTTCACATAAACTCAAAGTTGAAAAGTCTGACTTCATGAAGTGCTTGTGGTGAGTTTACCTGTAGTCACACGACAGACCGAGCTGTTGGTTCACACCAGGAGAGTGAAGAAAGACAGAGGAGCAGGTTCCATTGGAAAACGGTTTGTTGTTGTTGTGATGTGCTGCATCTGGAGGAGAAAATACAACCGGCTGTATTCCGCATGGCAAACGCAACAGAGAGCATAAAGCCGGCTGATAGAGACACAGGAAATGCTACATACTGGTGCCGTTGGCAGTTAGTTTCTCCATGGAGTCGTCAAGATGTTCGGCCTTGATGCTCTTTGAGGCACATCGGACCTGAGGAGCGCGCTGAGCGGAGAGATTGTGTTTGTAGCGGTCCATGGATAGATACTCTGAGAACTGCACGTGTTCCTGCCGCTTGATGGGGGTTCCTTCGCTGGACCACGTTAGTCTTTGTAAATGGATGCAGAGGCATTGAGGGAGCTACAAAAAAAAAAAAAAAAAAAAAAAAAAAAAAATCAGAATTAAAAACAGGCTTCACTCAAAGAAAAAACTTCACTCATTTCTATATTGTTGTCAAATTGATTAAAACTAAAGCTTCAGTTGAACAGGAACCTCCAAACATACAATAACACATCAGTTTCATATTTATTCTACAGCAACAATATGAAAACAGTTACCTTCCCCAGTTTTAGTTGCTTAACAAATGTTGTTCTCTGGCTCTCAAGAATTTGTCCATTTATTGTGGTATCTTGTTGAAGCTGGAAAAAAGAATAACCAGAAGCAGATGGCAAGACAAAACAAAAATCATTTAGTAGATTTCCAGTGAAGCGTTTGAAAGGATTAAAACACAGTTATAAATGTACCTTAGTGCAGTTTTCACACTCCACTTCTTTAATGGTTTCAGAGGAGATAAAATGCTGCAGACACTGGTCCAAAGAGATCAGTCGACCCTGAGAACAGACGTATATTTTCCTCCAGTAAGAACCTGATGTAACGGTGGAGCTCTTGTGGTGTTGAAGCTCATGTTCTTACCCACTGAGGCAGAGGGATGGAGAGGGAGAGGCTTTCAAATGAATCATACCGCACTGGACTCTAGAGAAACGCACAATAAAGATAAATCACCTCTACAGCGTAATTGCACAAATTAATTTGTGGTGTGAAAAGAAAAACTCACCTGTAGTTCGCAGCGCTTGCAGGACATGTTGCTTGTTAAACGACCATGGAAAGGATGCTGAAACTTCCACAAGCTTGGTATTGGATGAAGAGGAGCTGCCAAAACAAAGGGAGAAATGAACACAAATGAACCCCCCCCCCCCCCCCCCCCCCGCCTTTTTTTTTTTTTTTTTAATTAAGGCAACCTTCTTTGCGTTCCTACCTCGACTTCTGCAGGTCATAGTTTTCTCATCATGATCAGGAAGACTCTGAAAGCACAAACAGAAAAAGCACCAAATTAACAACACAAGCTCAAGCTGTTGGCAAACCTCAGGCATGTGATCAAAAGTGCTGAAGTGATATTCAGAGCCAAAAGAAATATGCCCATCACCCGTTTTTCTTTCAGAACGTGCATCAAATTATGCAGCAGTCTGAGCTAGATGTAGATTACATTTGTGCAAAATGTAAGATTTAAGTGCAGGAGGTAATGGTAGGAAAAGGTCATCTTGCCTCCAGCGACTGCATGTCAAACAAATGTGTGACTTTAGGCTGTCGGTCTCGCTCCTCCTCCAGGGAAGATGTAAGAACATGGAAAAGTTCATGGGCATCCTGAGACCAAGAACACCAAACTGTTACACTTTCATGAAGCAACTACGTATATCACACAGTATCCAGAGCAGCATTTTTTTTTTTTAAGTAAAAATCTACCAATTTGTTTGAGTGACAAACCTGCTCTTCAAAGGAGCTGATGTGCCATCGGTACAGTCTGAGGACATCCAGGACACATCCAGCATCAAGCACGTCTTCCTCTCCGGGATCCTCACTGGACAAAGCTGTTGGTGAACAAACCACTTCAGTGTGATAAATTAAAATCAATAAAAACTGACCTCTAAACTTAATCTTTAACAGCAGACTGCTGGAGGCACCTCTGAGGAGCTGGAGCAGCGTTGTGGACAGCTGGTTGTCTTTGCACGACTGGATTGAAGGCAAGCCTGAAAACTTCTCCAGCCACTTGATGAAAGACGGACATGCTGCCAAACCCTGAAGCAAGGAATTGAGGAAGCAGGTGTTGCCCAAGTTCAACAGACCTGGAACCATACCTGAGAGGACACGGTGCATTTTAAGTGAAAGCGCAGTACAATCACCATACTCTGTATATAATGTCAGATGAGTGCATCACATGAGCAGACAGATCCTTACCTCTCTTTCTCTTCTTTCTCTCAGTGAATGGGCCCCACAAAACGTACACTCCAGCTGCAAACGCAGCGGCTATCCCGCCAATCACGCCCCAGTTTTTTATCATCTTGTTTCTGAAAGACACGACTCGTGTTGAAGCATAGTAGAGCTGCATGCCTCCACAAATATCACCTGCAGTCATTCTCAATGCTAAAGCACTTTTAGTTAAATATCAAACATTGACCTGCAGCAGTTTAGTACTTCCTCGCTGATTGGTGAACACTCCTCAATATCGTCACCGTTGACAGGCTTCCTGACACCTTTTCGGGACAAGTTGCAGCCACACTTACTGACAGTTTGATCACTTTGAAATGGGAAATTCTATCATGAAACACACTTTAAGAGAACTGCAAATAACTTCAAACAAGCCATCAGATATTTGTGTCCGCGGGTCAGTTCTTGATCTCTTTCTCAGACCTTTAGACTGTGCCTTCTGTTTCTGAGTCCCAAATGTCAGGCATTATCTGGTGTACCTTGCCTTTTCTTGACCATTTTGTTTATTTGCAGCCTGATGAAATTATATTGTCAACAGATGCTTTCAACTCCTATTTTTCTAATCGCAGAGGATAGAGAGATTAGTAATTTGGAGAAGAGTGCTTATTGATGACAGTATTAAGAATCCATTTCATTTTAGGGAAATACTTGTTGCAATATAAAAAATGCCAAATTGAAGCATTTGCTATATTATTGGTCATTTCATGAAAGTAATTCTCATTAATGGGATAGGCTGGAAATAATTAGCAAGATTTCTTTTGCAAACAGTGAAGTTGCAACGAATGCCTTCATAATGAATATCTGATTTTCTGAGAGATATTTGGAGTGCTTTTTATGCTGCTCATCTACAAACTTTAAACTGTCACGTGCGAATACAAATACAGAAACCCTTAAAAACAAAGTGTCTATCCTGAAACATTGCTTTAAACAAACATTTGTGGATTACTCAGCTGTAGGTGACAAGTTAACAGTTTGACAGTGAATGTACAAGTGTAGATTTAAGTGAAATTATGTTTTTTCAAATATTTTAACCTACTATTGGTATTAACATTTCTGATTACGTTGGGCTGTATCCTGAGAGAAGACAGGAAAAAAAAAACACGCCAGCCAAAACAAATTAATGCTGTGACCCACTAACCTGCGGACTACTTGTTAATCTGTGGCTAAAACAGCACAGCAATCAGTCTCAATCCTCGCATAGGTGACTTCAGAGTTTAAAGATTGACCCGTTTACCACCATGCCCCTGGCTTGGTTTATTTGATAGTTTCTATCTTTAAAAATTATCAAGCAAACTAGAAAAGCTACCGGTAACATAGCCTGCTAACAACAGCACAGGAGCTAGCTTCAGGCTAACTTACCAACAGAGGAAGGGCCAGGCTGCCCTCGGAGAACTACCGCTCCTCCATACATCAACATCCAAGCAGCTGTTTTAAAATAAAACTAAAACCTGTAGCAGTGTCTCCGTGTCTGACATATCTTATGACATGTCTGTCTCGTATAGTAACGTTTAACCACACGGTGAGTCTGTGCTGTCTGCGCATGTTTTAGCCCGACCCCCTTCACCTCCTCGGCCAGGTGCGCACAGCCCGGCCCAAACCGGCCAGGTGGAGAGGTTTTACCTGATTACGGGTCCAGTGCCAAGGAAATCTCCAACAAGCTTATTTGGACTTTCTGCTCTGCACCACATGATTCTTTCTCCGGGGAACCCCCGCCATCCGTTCTGTGTTTGTAGTCGGAACCTCTGAGGTGCGTACTGATGTGTCACACTGTGAGCGTTCCGACTCCTCCGTGCTTGTGGCGTACATGTCTGTGGTGGATAAAATAACACGTGACGACACAGCTGACACGTGTGTGGGCCCCGGGACGAGGGTCTTGGTTTCAACCTGTTCTTTTACATACAGTCTCTGCATCTAACATGAAAATTAATACATGTCCTCAAAAGACATGAATAAACATCTGTTTGTTTCATGGAAGAGATTTGGGGGGTGGGGTCTTAATGAGATACAAGACAGTAAAAAATACCAAATACGGCACAGAAACGACCTAAAACCGACTGACACATACCCCATTTAGGAATAACCATGTAATTATTAATTTAACAGCTCAAATGATTGAAAATCAAACTATCATCATAACACGCAAAACAAAACAAACACACACACACACGTATATATATATATATATATATATATATATATATATATATATATATATATATATATATATATATATATATATATATATATATATATATATATATATATATATATATATATATAAACATAAATATAAATATATATATTCCATGGACAGATGCTGCAGACTGAAGGGCCTTGATCAAGATGCCAGGAATGGGACGAAAATTACCTAAAAGAGATTATATGTGAATAACCACATCATGCAGGAGTCAATAAGCTAAGAAGTTTAGTTTTTCAAATTCCATTTGAATATGGCTGTATGGAAATGACCATAGTGTAATGACTATACAGCTACTTAACTGTGTGAGAAATGCTCTTAGGACATACATATTTTATGTAAGCTAGGTAAATTACATCCATCCATCTTCTGTACCACTTCTTACTGTTCAAAAGCCAATCAGCTGTGTGTGAGGGCAGGGCACACCCTGTTCAGTTCACTACTAAATCGCAGGGCTAAAGCAGAGAGGTAGACAACCACACACATTTTATTCACACCAAGGAGCATTTTGGGTTGCCATTTAATCTTACATGCATGTTTTTGGAGGAAACCCACACACATGAGGAGAACATGCAAACTCCACACAGAAAAGCCTACAGTGGCCCAGTTATTGCGTGCAATGGAACTAAATGTATAGTTGGAAAATAATAATACTTTAAAAAGCTTCTGATATAAGTGTTTATTCTTCTATATCACTCATCACAAGTGGTCCTGCATTTATACCAAGATGAGCGACTTCAGTTAAACGTCCTGATAAATTAACGACCGGCATCTTATCGGTTGGACCTTGGAGAAGAGTGATGTGGGCGATCAGTCCAGCCCGCTGTGCGTCCTGACTGAGCTCTCCCCCTGAGATCCTCCTGAGCTCCTCCGATCCGCGCTCCCTCTCCGTGCGTCTCGCGGCGCAGCGGCCGTGCGCACGCGGCTTCTCATTGGCTCCCGGCTCACACCCGGAGCTGGTCGCTCTCCTCGGTGCTGAAATAATGTAAACGGCGATGAGGCCAAACGGAGAGCCGGCCTGGAGAAAACAGCGAAAATGGACGATGATCTGTTCCAACTGAGACAGCTGCCGTGAGTAGACCACCCCGACCTCAGGATTTGTTTGTCTATTTTCAGCACGTTCGGCCGACGCCGTCGCCCTCACGCGGCTTCGCGTCCAGTTTGATTAGCTCCCCGGACCGCAAATAGCCCGACATTCCTCAAAAGCAGCAGGCGTTAAGGACAACACATAGCCACGTCTGGTACCAAGGGTCATTTGTGAATTCTGGAGAAATAAAATCAACATCCCACCCTCGAGCTCAGCAGGGCGGAGAAGCTTTTTCTCTATTTCTTTTTTTTTCCCCAAAGAAAACTATCTGGTTTATATTGACATTGCACGGATTTGTTGTGATTTCTGAGCTCGTAAGTTTTTCGCTCTACATTTGTTTTTGTGTTGGCTGTCATGACTCAGTACCACATGTGATTTATTACAACCCTGTCGCACGTTGATGGCCTATTTAAGCCCAGATCGGACGTCTTGCTGGGTAGTTGTTCAAATATAAATAACAAAAATAATGACAACAAAGATGACTAAAACTGTATTTTAAAAAAAAGTGATGTGAAGGGGTGTGCACTGCACTTACAAGTTAAATCTTTGAGGAAGTACTTACAGTTGCTCACTTCTGGATAATCACATCTTTACTTAAATGCAGACTAAGAATGAAAATTATGGTGCTTTCCAGTGAAAGACAACACATCCTTGGACAACCCACAAACCCTTCTGTAGCAATGATGCTTCCCATTGCAAGTAGGCTATGCTTTGTAATTACAGTGATTAAAGCCTCCTGGCAGTCTCCTCGCTCTCTCTCAGCCTTTCATCCAAAGTAAAACTATCAATTATCTGGATGTGGATGAAGGTCGTGTCAGTAATCTGCAGGAATGTAGTGCATCTTTAGGCACTTCACCTCCATAAGCTTGCCAGATGATAAACAGGGAATTTTATTTTAAGCTGTCAGTTGACCATCCTTGGTTTGTACATGTGAAATATAATACCACCCATTCACAAAATCCCATCCAGGAGAGAAAAAAAAAAAAGAACTCATCACCCTGGCAACAGTCTCAGACTCTCATTTCTTTTGTTCTGGCTCCCATCCTCTAAAACCCCTCTGACCTGCCACACTGGAGATAAGCTTGTCCTCCAGTGTTCTTATATCTCTATATATATATGCTGTCTTCTTTATTCTGCAGTGTGGTCCGCTTCCGTCGCACAGGTGAGAGCACACGCTCAGAGGAGGATGCTGAGAATAGAGAGCAGGACGTCAGGGTTGCAGAGCAGACTGACTTGGAGTCTGTGGCCCTTGCAGAGGCAGCTCCTGTACCTCGAGAGTTTGCCAATCCCACCGACGGTACAGTATTACAGGACTTCATCTCCCTCAAATTAGTTTTTAAAATGATTAGTCTTTATTTGGATTGGTACGGACATCCTATAATTCATATCTTTTGCTTTCCTTCAGACACTTTCATGGTAGAAGATGCCGTAGAAGCCATAGGCTTCGGGACATTTCAGTGGAAACTGTCCATCCTCACTGGTCTATCATGGGTGAGAAATGGTCTTTCATTTATCAAAAACATTTCAGTCAGCTGTCACTGTCAGCGCAAGCTACGGCTGATTCACTAAGTTTCTCTGTCTTTACTCAGATGGCCGACGCGATGGAAATGATGATCCTCAGCATCTTAGCGCCACAGCTTCACTGTGAGTGGAGGTTACCGAGCCTTGAGGTGGCACTGCTCACATCGGTAATGCTTCCATATTACCTGCTGGGTGCTAAGTGATCATGCTGGTAGTTAGTAATTAGATTCTCAGTGATGGTTTCCATCAGTGAGTGTAGTAAAACAATCAGCACCATGTGGACAAGTTGAAGTCCAAGCGCTTTTTTATGCCTTGAGATTTGTGTTACAGCATTCAATGTGTTCACCTTCAAAGTTATAAAAGATGTGAATTAATGTAGACTATATTCAAAGTGTAGGAGGAAGTTTTAAACTTGAGGGTTGGTGAGAAAATGAGTAGCAAATAAATGTTTTAACTAAATGTCACGTTAAATATCGTTTTAGGGGACTTATTGAAAGATCCTGCAAATGCCATCCCTGTAGTGCTGATGAAGAATATTTCGTATTTTTTTTAACTTTTGAGAGTTGAATGAACTTAAAATGTGTAAAACTAATCAAAATGACAGAGTTCACCATTTCACATTTTCTTCTTTAATTGCTTTAAAATTCTACCTATGCAATATTCAGTAGGACTATTCTATTCTACAGTATAAAGTGTTAGTTGTGGCAAAAGAGTCATAATATAGTGAAATCAGTCAGTGTATGGGTTCCTGTGAGGAGTGTAAAGCAGAATTTCACAAATCAACGCTGATCCCAATGTTTAAGAAGTATTTATTCAAGTTTCTGTGACTATCATCAATTCGATATTGTTGGTTTTGATGCAGCATGACCAGTCCTACTGACATGCATCCGTTTTTATCACTTACTCATCCAGGCCGTCTTCATTGGGATGATGATCAGCTCTTCCCTTTGGGGAAACATATCTGACAAATATGGAAGAAAGACCGTAAGTATTATGACGCCCAATTTAGACTTACAAAACTATGGTTTTTTGTTTTTTTTTTATTTCTGTCAGACTTGTAATAGCTCAATCTTAATTATAATAATTCAATGTGGAATTCAGGACTGGGAGGGAAGAATTCATGATAAGGAGATAATTTGTGCATAAAGAACGACGTCTAATCATCAGCATTTATTCAGCAGCTTGCTTTGTTGCGATGGTCTGCACCCACAGGGCCTGAAGATGAGTGTGTTGTGGACGATGTTCTACGGCCTATTGAGTGCATTTGCACCGATTTATGGGTGGATCCTTTTCCTCCGCGCTCTGGTGGGTTTTGGCATTGGAGGAGCACCACAGTCGTGAGTGACTTTCACTTTATTCACACAAATGCATCATTCAGCAATTTCGGTTTGGATTTAACGGTGTTTTTTGATTTGTAAGGGTGACACTGTATGCAGAATTTCTGCCAATGAAGTCTCGAGCCACGTGCATCCTGCTGATTGAGGTATGAACTCCTGTCTCATTTCATATATTTTTGACACTGAGATTGTTTCCCTCTTTAAGCTTGCCTCTGTTGCGGTTGCAGATTTTTTGGGCTCTGGGTACCGTCTTCGAGGTTCTCTTAGCCATCATGGTGATGCCCACTCTGGGCTGGCGCTGGCTGCTCGGCCTTTCCACCATTCCTCTTTTCATATTTGCGATCCTGTGCTTTGTGAGTGTCGTTCGCGTCAGCTTTGAAGAAAAAGCAAAAACAGTCGACGGTGTTATCTGGAGACAAGCTGTTTTTGTGTTGGGGTTTGGGAACAGTGGCTGCCGGAGAGCGCTCGATATGATGTGCTGACAGGAAATCAGGAGAAGGCTCTGGCCACGCTGAAGCGTATCGCCACAGAGAACGGCGCTCCGATGCCTCTGGGAAAACTAATCGCTGCCAGACAGGTGCAGTCTGCTCAGGACTCACACATTAACCAGTATGCAAGAATAACTCTCTCACATTATCATTTGTTCTTTACAAATAGGAGGATCGTGGGAAGATTGGAGACCTGTTTTCATCACATTTTCGCTGTACAACAGTTTTGCTGTGGTTCATTTGGTAAATATTTATTATCAAAGTTGTGCATTGAGCCTTCTTTTTTAAACTGAGCGTAGTTTTCACCCATATTTTTGTTCGTTTTCAGGTTTGCAAATGCCTTTGCATACTATGGACTGGTGCTGCTCACCACAGAGTTATTCCAGGAAGGAGGTGCTTGTGGAAGTAAGTCAGATACTGATGGAGAATTACAAATGCTAGAGGAAAACTGCAGTGTTTAAAGAAAAAAAAAAAAGCATAAGAAATGCATTAGAAGAAGTGGGACTGAAGTGCTGGGCATGCACTACCATGTTTGTTGTCTGATATCTCCCTCTAGTGATCAAAGGTAATAAGAAGGAGCTCCGATGCAGCTTAGAGTGTAAATACCTGAATTCTGATGACTATAAAGACCTGTTGTGGACGACGCTATCTGAATTCCCAGGTACAGATCACTTTCACACATCATCCACGATTCTCCCTGTTGCTCCTGATAACTGTAGCTTATCAGTGACTCCGTCCATTTAGGTTTTTATCAGGAAGGAATGTTTGTTTTTTTCAATTTGTAAATATTGCAAATGAAGTGATGTATTTTTTTCCTCATATACTCAAATTACTAAACTAAATTCATTAAAAATTCCTGTGCAGTTTCATTTAAGTAGAAAACATGCCCAGTGTTAGCAATGATATGAAGATATAGAGATTCAGCTATTTCCCAGCGCGTTCAAGCAGCAAACAAGATTACCTCCATCCCCGTTTTAACTGCTTTGACTGGAAATCAAACTCTGTCTGTAATCTGATCAGTTACTGTGGATTGAAGTCACAATCGGATTTCAATATTGAGTAAACAAGATGCGAGAGTAGAAAATGATCAATTATCTTGATGTAATGTAGGACTGCTGGTGACACTGTGGGCCATTGATCGGTTGGGAAGGAGGAAGACCATGGCTTTGTGTTTCCTTGTCTTTTCTCTGTGCATCATTCCCCTCTACGGCTGTGTCGGGAGGTGAGCTGCCATAATTAGACATTTGAATATTTTATTAAACCTGGACCCTCTGCTCATCCACACTTCCTCACGTTGGCTCATCTGTTCCAGAGCTTCCATGACAGTGCTGATATTCATCGCCAGAGCCTTTATTGCAGGAGGGTTCCAGGCTGCCTACGTATACACTCCAGAGGTAAGATGGTCACTATTTAATATGCTTCTATGAAACATGATAAGGGTTGCTCTGGTTTCTGTCCACAGTCTACAGACATGCGTGAAGTAAATTGGTGTATTTGTGTGTGTAAACTCTGCAGGTTTACCCAACAGCAACCAGAGCTTTAGGTTTGGGAACGAGCAGTGGAATGGCCAGAGTGGGAGCTCTCATCACGCCGTTCGTTGCTCAGGTATCACTCACCCAGCAGTTTAGCCACAGCGCAGCGTCAGAACGTGGGGAGATTAGAAATCTGCTGTTTGCTTTGTTCCTGGGCTTCGTTCGGCAGGTGATGTTGGAGTACTCGGTGTACCTGGCTCTGTCAGTGTACTGCTGCTGCTGCCTGTTCGCCGCCATCGCCTCCTGCGCGCTGCCGATCGAGACCACCGGCCGGGGCCTGCAGGAGTCCAGCCACCGGGAGTGGGGGCAGGAGATGAAGGGCCGCGCCTCCCCCCACAGCACAGGAGAACCCCCCGACTCCAACTCTGGCTCCCAAGGCTGAAGGAGGCTCGGCCGCAGCACAAACCCGGCAGGTGACCGCAGTGAAGAAAACTGGCAAGGGGTGCTCAGAAGGCCAGGCCAGCCGTCCCCCGCCCATCGCCGACCCCCTCCTGTGATTCTTCAGTGTAGACACCACAGTGGCTTCAGAGAGCCAGGCAGCACAATATTTTTTACATGTCACTGTACTTATAGTCTTAAAACACCATCGCTGTCACAAGTTTGCCTCTGTACAAGTTCACACAGGGTGACTGGAAAGACCAAAAAAACCCGGCATGAGCGCGAGACAAGATTTCCTGAAGAAGATGTCTGTATTCAAATACTTCAGCCAAAGTATTTAAGTCCTGTTTTTCTAATGGAGGAAAAGCAAGGGAGGCGTAAAAAAGGAAGGGAGTGTTAACAGTTCAAAGTTCAAACAACTATCTTCTTTTCAAAGAGCCTTAAAACTACCTATTCAGTTTGTGGCGGAGAGAGCTGCGCTGAAAGCTGCTTCAGTTAGCATATCGGGCATAGGCGCTCACATAAAAGAGCAGCATCATCTTATGCACACAAATCGCCTGCTCAAATACAACAATTGCAGTCATTAAAATTGCTTTCTTGGTGAAAAGGAGACTTTCAGATCATCAGATGAGAAGAAGATGAGGATAAAGTGGGCGGTTGCTTTATTTCCCATGGGCTGCTGTCAGGGTGAGAGGTCGCGCTGTGCTCCAGGTCACAGACGCTCGCCTACAATAAGCCTCGTTTTGGAATTCAAATTTATTTTTCATTCAGGGTTATTTCACAGGAGCTTTTTTTTTCAATCCTTATTGAAGACATGCAGAAAAGAACAAGCAAGTCCCAAAGCTCTGGGCTGTAATTTATGACACTAAACCTGTAAGTAATAGGAAATTAAAATTGGAGAATCACCATTATAAAATATGTGTGAGCCTATTCAGCAAGGTTTCACACGAATCTGTAAAATGACGTTAATATGATGCCACAAACCTTTTATCGTGCTGCATCACACGCTCACAGGGATAAAGACTTGCATTTCAACATGATGTTACAGTCTCTGTCTGTACATAATGGAAAAATACTGGATTTAGTTGTTGTCTTTGCTTTGTTTGTATTAGAGGTGACGTCGAGACTGATTTGACCCTACAAATAATGCACTCAGCAAAGTTTTTTTTTATTTCATTGTGTTTATTTAACATTTTTTTTTAAATAAAGAGATTGTGACTATTGCCGGTCCAGAAAGCGATCTCATTACCCGCCAGCATCGGAGATATGGAGCTGCATTAAGTGTCTGTGTGCACAGATTCCTGTCAATGCACTGGATATACATGTGTACTATAGTAAATAATCTTTCAAAAACATGGAGTGGATTCATTCTGTTATTGTTATTTTTAATCGCTTAGCTGTTTGTCAGGTTTTATATCACAACTACTACATCATTTTCCTGCATACAGATGAGCCATCTCTTATGTAATAATGCACGAGTTTAACAAACATGGTGTATTCTTTCACCACAAATGTGTTTTACACTGCTCTTATCATCATGACCCCTCCAGATAAAAGCTGGTTTGAAAGTTGGACCAATGCTATAAATCTGAGTTATATAAATTAAAAATGTTATTCTATTTAGCCTTTATTTAACCAGTTCAGTTCTGTTGAAACACAATAGCCTGTTTTAAAGGGAAGCCTGGCCAAGACAGCAGCTTGAAACATTAAATTCAAGTATAAATCTAAGTTATGTGTTTGTTGTAATAAAGAAAAATGCTATCACCCCACCAATGTTGAAGATAAAGTAGCTACACAAGTAGCACTTAGGCTCCAAGTGTTTTTGGATGAATACAAACTTGCACATCTTCTTCAACTTTCATCATAATGAAAGTCTTGTCTCTTCTCTCTTCTCCCCATATTAAAAGTCAATAAACATCCTCCGGCAAGGCAGCTGGTGTAAAGACAGGTGTCACTATTGAACCCTCAGTCCCCATTAAATCTAAAACACTTTCCTGGATAATTTTACAGAGAATTTAAATTAGTAGAATGAGCAGTGGTTGGGAGACATTGGCACCCACAGACCATCTGTCTATAGAAAAGAAGCATCTAGTTGGCAAAGTTTACCTGTAGCAGGTGTTAAAATTCACTTGAGGAATCCTGTTTAGATTTTATAAAACGAGAAGATTAATGGCGACTCAATGGAATTTTGTTCAACATAGCTCATTGTTTATATTTTGCTTCCAAAATATCACATAATGAAAAAAGAGCCAATTACTTCGAGTGAAGCACCACATTGATGCATCAATCATATATTCTGACATGTATCTGAAATTAAATAACAAACTTCTAGATTAGCTTCAGTATAAATAAGAACTGAAGTTGGGATTTGAAGAAGGAAAGCATTCATTACTACTGCTGCTGCCATATTCACAAGCGGGCTTTTGGAATTTTGCCTTTTTGTTCGGCTATTTGACCGAAGAGCCTGGCTGCTTCCTGGGCACAGCCCCGGTGAATGGTGAGTCCGAAACCCCCATGGCCATAGTTGTGTATCACCTGAAAGAGCATCACAGTGTTTACAGAGATGCAATCGCCAAACCTGCATGTCTTTGATCACAGCTGTCTAATTTTGGTTCTGGAAGGACATCCTGCAACTTTTAATTGCGTCCTGTTGCTCAATTCATAAATAACTGCATGTTGTAACCTGGGAAATGGGACCTTCCCAACTTGATACTACCTCAGTTTCTAGCTGATTGAACATAACACGACATGAAATGCATCCGGTTCTCATAAAAGTGTCATGATCAGGTGTTGTAAAGGGAAATTGAGGAAATGTGCACGGCTTTAGTCCTCCAGAACCAAGACTGGACATCGCTGTTTTAGACCTTTACCTCTATTTCAGCTCCATCACATTGTATGGTCTCCCTCTCCAGGCGGACTTTGCTTCGACTAGGCCTGAGGCCGGTCCAGTCCTCTACTATTCTGGCATGCTGAGGTTTGAAAAAAGAAAAAATTAAAAAAATGTAAAAAAACGATTTTATTTTTAATTAACATAAAAAGTCCAAGAAAATCTTGAGTATTAAATACCTACATTGTGTGATGATGTCTTTCTTTTAGGGTTTTTCTTTAAATTATTATTTTTTTCAGTTTTGAAGACTGAATGACTGAATGAGAAATGTCAATCTGATGAGTATTTCTATTCAGATTACAGGGTCGCCCTGGTTCACTGCAGTTTTCACATTAGGTGCCCTTCTGATCATGACTGAGATTCAAATCCGGGTCACTAAAGGTCAACACTTAACCAAAGGGGCCACAAAGTTATGTCAATAAATGTAACGTATTTTTACAACGCTGAAGCCCTCTTGTTGATTATTAACCTCGTAACATGACATAACACCTGTTTACGGCCTCATGTTATCGTCTCACCTTGAGGCTGGGCTCCAGCTCACAAGCAGCTTCCCAGATGTTCTTGTGATCAGCTGAGTTGTTCTGTTCGCTCCAGTTTCCTAACTGGAAGGTTCCACCGACTGTCACAAGACGACTCCTGCAAACACCGGTGACAGAATGTAACCTCTGCAGCGGCAGCCTGCCGTCAGCGGAATTTATTCAAACAACAGTATTCAGTCAAATTAAATCTGGAGTAAAGTGTTTATGCTTCTTTTTTTTTTGGCCGCTCCTATCAGACGTCATGAAAAGTAACGTGACAGAAGTAAACGGTGGAAATATCTGTCATACTGCTTGAGCAGCCCTACCCTGGAATGATGTATGGAGAATTGTAGGTTCCTTTGGAAAATTTGTGAGTTATAATCCAGTGCTTCAACCACGGAGCCTCCACCTGAAGGATGGTGATACGACAAAAAGAAACCAGTTTTCCCTCATATTTCCATAGCTTTTCATATGATCTGTTAACAGGCAGCTTCGTCTCACCTTCACTATCTGACCGCGGCCTGGTTTCAGCTCTGCGTCCGGCTGGAGGTCTCCTGATCTCATCCCACTGCAGTTTATGATCACATCTGCTCCGGCCTCAGCCAGCTGCAGATAGTCAAAGGTGATACATATGGTACAAAAAAAAGGTCAAACTTGGGGCGGAAAAACACAAAAACCCCAAAAACAATTCAATAAGATACATTATAATCAGCTACAAACAATAACGTGTGATTATGGATACAGAATACAGTGAGGCTGCCGGTGTGTTTAAGATGTAGTCAGGGCCAGAGATTTTAACTCACACACACCTCGATTAGATAAAGGATCCATAGGTCAGGTTAAACTAGACAAGCATGTGTGATGACTAACAACTCTCCTCCTCTCTGCTGACATTATAACATAGCTCCTGGATATCACATTAAAGAACAGAATGGTGAAATATATAAACATTTTAATTTAATGTGTTTTTTAAGAGTTCATAACTGACCTCTTTGAATGATTCTATTTTCTTGTGATGAAATTTCACACCCCTATCCTGCAACCTGAAAATAACAGAGAATTATTTCAGAAGCACAGCCAAACTTTTCCTCAAAAAAGAGAGTCCAAATTCAGAGGCAGCGATCCTAAACATGTGAGCAAGACTGCATCCAAGATTATTCAATTATTCACTCCAGTCTGAAGGTAGACAAGCAACAACAAAAAAAAAAAAAACCCTGACTCCCCAGCATGTAGGTCACTCTCTGCAGCTGTTTAAACTCTAACTTTTCTCCTCTCTGCAGATTGGTTGATTAAAGTCCACAAACATTTGCTTCACATTTAAGGGTCTTTTTTGGCTGCAAAATTGCGATATACATTGTGCACATCAGACAGCATTACAAACTGAGTACTACTTGTAGTGAACACAGACTATAAGTCCAAACTTAACCTGACTCAGCAAAGTCTTTTAGTTTCGCAGTTAAAAAAAAAAAAAAAAAAAAAAAAAAGGTAATCACTCACCACTTCATCAGCCAGGGTAAATATGTTTTGCCTTCCACCATGAGCGCAGTGTTGAACCATCCAAAACTGCTCACATGAAAAAAAAACACACCAGCCAGAGTTTAAAACCTGATTGCATAAATGTGCAATAATGTGCAGTGCATACGTTGCATTTTTATATAAACTCTTTGAGAACGCTCAATAGTTGGGTAGTACCTTTCATGTGGACTGTGAGCCCTGAACCCACCTATTGGCCTTTCTGTGTGAAGTTCACACTTTTTCTCTGCATGCTTAATTGAATCATGACCCTAAATCTCTCTGTTTGCATGTGTCTGTTCACCAGTTCATATTCTTTCACAGCAGTTCCACTGAGAACTTACATATAACCGGGGAACAACTGCAGCTCTCGTTCTGTAAGTTGTCTGAATCCCAGGACGGTGTCTTTGAACGAGGGATCCTGCAATTAAAAAGCAGCTCATCTAATAGTGTGACCGCAGCATTAAAAACATCCCTTTTAACTATAAAAGGCCGAGAGTAAACACAACCCTGCGCAGGCCTCTCTGTTAGTGTTTCCCGCTCAGAACAGACAAGCGTCCTTTATGCTCCTGAACAAAGCTCTCGTCCTTTGGTGTGAATCTCATTTTAGACACTGGGCCACTGGCATTTGCTCTGCAGTTGACTGGGCCAGTTAAAATGAAGCATAAGAATCTTTGGACAGTGAACTCCAAAAAAAGTACTACATTTATCCAAATATGTTTTCATAAAATTTTGAACAAGTTGATTCTTTTAGTGTTGCAGTAACTGTACTTTTCAGTGCAAGGGGACCTTTGCTCTTAGTTGTAAAAGTCTTGGTAACACTGCTGAATCTCATCTTTGTGGTCAAACTCTCCCGAGAACAACTACTCACCGGTGATGGTTCATCGCAGACATTGTAGCCAGACTGGAGGAAAATACCCATGTTCACACACTCCGCTGACTTGAGGAAGCCCAGCAAGTAGTCAAAGGTCTCCTTATTCCATTTTCTTAAGATGAGGACACATTCACAGGGTTAATGTGCAGGTCGGTGTTTGTGAATTGAAGTAAAAATCAGATCCTGTGCTCACGTCTCCTGGACGTTGCCTTTATCGTAGAGGTAGGGCTGCCAGAATCCCGCTGCTCCATCACTGGTGGTCAGCGGCGTGAAGCGGTCTGCGTACACCTCAATGGTCAGCGGACTGACGGTGGAGTGGAACTGCTCATAGATGCTCTGAGCCGTCGACAGGCCGATGACTCCGGCTCCTATCACCGCCACCCGCATGTCTGCACCAACATGTCACACACGCTGAGCCCTGGCCGCCATGATGTAAATCTCCAGACAATGTTTGATTTCTGTCTCATTAACAAACATGTAGTTATTCTACAAATTTTAGAGATGTCTGATGATAGTCTGGGATGATGTTATATTAGGATAACAAGAGTATATCTTCGCTGAAATCCAACTTGTTTTTGTACATTCAGGATCTAGTTGTAAGTATCCATCTCAACAAGACTTTTATCACCTCAGTGCATTTGTAATTACAATCAACATTAAAGTTCTCATCTTTTGATCATTTTTCACTGTGAAACAATGTACAGCAACAATACACTGGAGAAAAGTGTTGT
The DNA here is from genome assembly GCF_902148845.1 of Salarias fasciatus. Classification (NCBI taxonomy): domain Eukaryota; kingdom Metazoa; phylum Chordata; class Actinopteri; order Blenniiformes; family Blenniidae; genus Salarias; species Salarias fasciatus. The sequence continues at coordinate 13,624,210 of NC_043756.1, forward strand.
TTTCATCAAGATTTTATTTGAACTTATGTTAAAATGAAGCTTTAATTTGTGGTGCAAAGTATGGACTTTCAAGCTTGATGGTAATGCTTAAGGTTTTTTCCATCAAATAAAATCTCTCCATCTTATATACCAGTTAAGGCTTACTGGGAATTGGAGACAATCCCACCTTACAGGCAATTTGGAACCACAGGTTAACCCCAAGTTACCAGGTGCTTCATGTTTTTGTACTGAGAAATAAAGCCATTGTATCCAGAGAGAATCTACTCACAGGGAGAATATGCAAACCCCACAGAGAAATCCCAGGCCCAGATTCAAACTCAGTGTTTTCACTATGAGGAGGGGATACCAACCACTGCACCTCTAAGCAATTAAAGCTCAATCTACTTTCGACTTTTGCATTTTTTTAGAAAACTGACAATTCAGAGGAAAAAAAGGTGATGGGTAATGTGTAGAAAATTGATTTTTTTTTTTTGTGCAATTGAGGCTTCATCCAATATCCAGCACAGAATTCACATAACATCATCATCACCTAATCTCACACTGATCTCAATCAATTATAAATGCAAAAATCACATTCAAAACGAATTGTCTCTCCCAACAGATTTGTTGAGCAACTACTGAATCGAGCACGCATGCATGCACAATACTAGACATTTGTAGGTCGTGTAGGATCGCGGAGAATCCGATCAACTCAGCAACAGTTTTGCAGTGAGAGAAAATTGTGCACCATTAAACGAATCAACGGGATATATAGTCCTCTGGGAATAGCATAGCTTTTCTTACCTAGTCAGTAATGTCCTGCAGCCTCTTGTGAAGTTTTTGAAGTCTTTAATAACTCGTTGGTCCAGCTGAAACAGAGGGAGGAGCCTGTAGCTCCTCTCCACGGTGCGTTCAAGGACCGCGCGTTTGACTGTACCATATGTTTAGGAACGTGTATTTAAGTGTACCACACACAGACAGGTTTACCTTGCTTGGACCGTCGCACTCATGCATTAGTATAGTTTATCTTGCATGCAAATAATTACAAAATCCATGAAATATCTTTTAAAATCCTTTAAAACAATAAAAATATTCACATCTGTACTTAATGTCCCTGGACATTTCAGCATGCCTGTTTAAAAAAGACCACAACTCTCATTGAAGTTACTACTCTTTTCTGATTATACGAATGGATTTCATTCACACATGCACTGATCAACAACATCATGATGACTGACACGCGATATGAATAAAGTTCTGTTTTCATCATTGCACTTTATTGAGCGGGAGATACAGTAAGGAGCAAGGGGATATCTTGTTCTGAAAGTTAATGTATCAGGCTGCAAAATTTAAATGTGCAAATGGTTGACTGAAGCCAAATGTTGTAATGACTGGGCTAAAACATTTTGAAGACAGTAGGTCTGAGGTGTCAGCAATCTGCAGGGGTCAGTATTAAACTATTCCAAGGAAAGAAAAGCAGTGAACCAGTGATGACCAGCGGTCAGGGGCGTCCACGCCTCACTGGTGCACACGGTGCTCATATAAAGGACGGGCTTCATGTAAGCCTGAGTAATATTATATTACATCATATCAGGAGTGTCCTATAAACTAGTTGGTTCACATAATATGCATGCAAAACCGCAAGTGTTGCACAAAAATAAAGCAAAAACAATATTCAAATAAGAAATAAACACAATGATAAAAGTTCAGAAAGTAAATGTCAGTTCGAGACAAAAAAAATCTAAATTATTAAATGTCATTAAAATAAATTCTTTTTATTGTTAGTTTATTGAACGCGTCCCATGAGGCAGTGCTGTGCACGCGCACAGTAGCCTCTGCACGCGCTCGTCGGCCGGTGCACGCGCGCCGCAGCCTCCCGCCGGCCGCCTGTCTGTCACTCACACCGTTAGCCCGGCAGCTAGCTGCAGCTCAGCAGGCCACAGCGGCCGGCCGGCGCATCATCATCCTCAGCTTCCAGCCATGGCGTTGGTTACTCTGCAGCGGTCCCCGACCCCGAGTGCTGCGTCCACGGCCAGCACAGCCACCACGGCAGCGGGGGAGGTCAGTTTGTGCACAGTGGTGAGAGGACCGGGGGGAGATGAGGGGGATGCGGTCGCAGAGAGGCCCGCAGATTTTGAAGCTAAATTAGCACAGTGAAGTTACCGTGTTATGCTAGGCTGGGAGCTAGCGGCTGCTAGCAAGCAGCTAACCGCTAGACACTCGTCTATCAATTCCAGTGTCACGAAATGACAAAAATTACGCGTTTTTGAAAAAAATGTGATATGTCGATGAATAAATGTAGGGTTGATTTGACAGGCATGTGATTATTGATACGAGTTGTAGCTAACGTTAGTTTATGATGTGGCTGCCATCAGAAATCTACGTTTTTCTCTCAAATTTCATCATATTTCTTGGATCAATAACAAATACTGAAGTATTTGTACAGCTGAGTGATTAATGAAGACTGGCATGATGTTGACAACGAGAGCTTGATTTAACCATATCGTCTGTTTTTACACACAGCAGACAGAAACAGAGGGGGATATTTCTATGTTAATTCCCAGTATTCAAATCTTGATTCTCCTCCTCAAGGGGAGGAAAGTCGTAGATTTTCACTCTTGCGGACAGCCACATGCGGAAATAGCCTAGACTTGCTTTTACTTCTGTGGGACAGCATGGAGCCACGGTTTCACTTCACTTCTTTGCTTTAGCTCTCTCACTCAAAGCTGTTATCATTTATGACTCTTAACTACCGTACCAAGTTCCCTTTGCTGTCCTCCTGTCCATTTACTCTTCGCCAGACGGGGGCGCTAGCCACCAGCTGTAAACATGAAAGCTCCTCTTGTTCAGCCTTGCATGACACCATCAGAAAATCCAGATTTACATTACAATTGCGTTTATGTAACATAAGTGCTTCAGATTCATTTGTTTATTTATTTTCTTAAAAACCTAGCCAGGAGTACAGTAAATGACAGCGTGTTCCAAATGCCCAAACAGCAATGTCACGTTATGGCTTCATAATGACAAATGGATTGCTTTCGCTGAGGGATGTCCTCCTGTCCTGGCTGTGCGCCTCAGTGTGTCGAAGGGTTTTGTGTTGAGGTGTGACAGACAGAGCTGACAGAAATCTGCTGCAGCCATGATGTCATCTGCTCAGGAGGGGTGGGAGGGGAGGAGTACTACTGGAGGAGAGGACGGAGGTAAACAAGGGTGGACAAGATGCCAACACGAGGCAGGTAGTGTGTGGAGATTAGTTCGCCCGGAGTATTGGAGATTCACCTTGTCATGCAATGTTTTTGCTGTTGTTTTCTTTTATATCTAAGCTGCTCTCAGGTTTTCTGGCTATTTTCACCTGTTTTTCTGCAGAGTAAGCTTGAAGCAGCTATACAACGACGGCTATGGAGATTTTCTGACAAAACATTGCATGTCTTAAAGCCGCTTCACTCATTTCAAGTTCATATGTGAAATCATTGCACTCCATTTTTGGCCAATGCCAGTCTTCATTCTCAGTGCATACTTTTTACATTTGCAGATTTTTAATTAATCTAATTGCTTTGCAGATTTATTTATTCACAAATCTGATCAAATGTCAATAGCACATTTTTTTTGTGTAGGTTCTGCGTGATTAAATAACCATTGCATCCATTTGTTCCCGGGTTTGTCAGCTGAAAGGACATTTTTGAACTACCCCATCAGCATCCTCCAATACATCTTCACTATAACACTGATTACAAGGGCACAAAAACGAAGCTGAAAAATGCATTTTATGTATTGATACATTTTCAATTCATATCTGCTCCCAAAGGGCGACGGTTGCTCAGGTGGTAGAACAGGATGACCTCGAATCTCAAGGTTAGCAGGTTGGATTTCCATGTTCAAGTGCCTTTGGAACAGACACTGAACTCCAAGTAAATTCAGAGGGACGGTGAGCCCCTTTGCATGGCCGCTCTGCCGTGTGCTGCCATTGGCGCGTTAGTGTTTCTTAATGCAACTAAATGTGTGAAACTCCTTGAGGTGAAAATACAGCGCAGAAGTGACGTCTGTTAACAGCTCTCTCCTTCCACGTCTCTCTCTGTTGTGGCTGCCATTAAAATAACCATCTGTGTTTGTACTGACTACACTGACATCTGCTTGTAGCAGCCTGAGAATAAATCACACAGTTTATCTTGGTGTCTGAGCAGTCAGATTCAGATTCCTCCTTTTAGTGTTATTGCTCATCAAATAATCTCCCGTTGTGACAAAACTTATTATACAAACTTTACTGTCAAAATGTCAATATCATGCCAAACAAGACTTACGTGTTATTTAGTCTGGATTGTAATGGTGATATGGTAGATCAAGGGTGGTGAACATGTGGCTCATTGTCCAAAATGAGCTCCTAGAAGGAAGTGAGGTGATGATCATGTAGCAATTAGAGTGAAAATCTTAACTTTCAAATAAGAGATATTCCTGTTTCTAAAATAATAATGCACTGAGACCTGAGCTGGGTCATCAGTGATGAGAGCATGATCCCTTTTTGCTGGCTGTGTAGCACGAGCATTATGAATGTGGGGAAAAAAGCATGCTGGTGTTTGTAGAAATTACCCCTTACCATGAGACGTGACAGGCCTTTTTCCACACTAAGAGAGCATTTTTGGCAGATTTAATTTCAGTTTTATTCTGCTGATTTGGTAACTAAATCCCAAAGTTTAGTTAGGTTATCTTTTTTTTAAAATTTTTTTTGCATTGTTTGATGCAACAAAATACAAAGATAAATCCGAGCTGCAGATTAAAGAGATAGTATATTTTCACCAAACCGATAAATAAAAATGAGACGTTAGGAATAAAAATGTATTGCTCTTTTAAAGTGTCAAATTTGTCAAGTTTTCAAAAAAAAAAAAAACTAAATAAATAAATAAAAGTTCTTCAGTAAATAGACTTTTCTGAAAATATACTGGCAGTTCTGTTCCCTACAACAAATTCAAATATTTGTTGGTGTTTGTTTAATTAATTTTTTTTATTTATTTATTTATTTTTTTTTTTTTAGGTTTAACTCATTTATGCCATTTTTTTTTTTACTGATCAGGCCTAACCTAGATGTAGATGGAGACCTTTGAAATAAAATTACCTTAACACCCATGTTTTTTAAAATGTGCCTTGAAATAACTCAAATTCTGTTGCATCCTTTAAAGAACCTGGATAAAGTGTGTTTGCTAATATGGCTGTTCATCTCCAGTTTTTTTGCCAATACTTTCTGGCTTTGATCTGTGTTGCAGGACTTTGGGAGTGAAGATGAACGGCGAATAAATCAGAGGTAAGTTACATCTGACTTTTACATTCCTCCCGGCTCCCTTTGAGTCACCTAAGTAATTGTGGATTGTGGCGGAGTAGCTGCAAAAATTGTTCCTGTAGCAGCCCTGCTGCCTTTTTTGATTTTAAGTCTCATAATTTAAAATTTTGTACCAGTACATTGAAATTAAAGACATTTTGAGACAATCTGCCATCTTCCCATGTGCACACAGTGAAATATGGACATCCAACTTTCCTTAAAAACATTTGTTCAAATTTTTTTTTTATTCCCAAGCAAATAGTAAATAAGTCACTGTGTTGCGTTATTCAATTTCCGGCCATGTTAATCTATTTATCTCGGTATAATGAACATGACTATCTAATGTTTGGACAGTAGCTCTTATTGTTGCAATCGGTGCTTTCTCTCTCTGAAGTGGTTTATGATGTGCTTCCAACTGCGTGACAAGACCACGAGTATATTTTTAGAACAAAGTAGATTATTTTAGGAAGCCACTTATCTGCAGTGTTTATGTATTCTCTGCTGAAAATAGACACAGTATGTGTGTTTTTAGACATCTCAGAGAGGAGATTAGTGCTTTTACAAACTGAGACCCAGTTATGTTAAATAATAAGGTCAGTTTTCAGGCAAAAGCTGTTGGAGGCTGGCTGAGGACATCTGAAGTTATGAGGTCTTTTTAAAGAACAGGAAAAAACATGCCTGTTTGTGTCCCTGTTATATAAGATGATATATTACCATTAAAGCAAGTGTGCTGTTTTGGCAGTAACCACTGAAATCAAACCCTATTCACAAAGGCCAGATTGAAGATGAACCCTGGACAACAAACTCTTAATGCTGCTCTGCTAATTTACTTTTTATTTACGTTGAAAGTTTGCACACATTTAACTGGCCCTGACCAAACTCGCCGAGATGCTCTGATTCAACAGATTTCATTTGAATTCATATGCGATTAACAGTGACTTTAGTAATCAGCTACATGTCTGTGGGGCTTGTCACAGAGATGACGGTGATAACAGAGTCGGTCTTTCTGTGTCGCTCATGTTGACAGAATCCTCTGTTGTCAGTGTGCATTGTTCTCCCAGATGTGATTTTCTCACACTTTGCTGAAGCCCTTTGTTTTTTCATAATATGCGAACCGAGCAAAGTTTTAGCAAGCAGAGCACTTGTGACCGGGAGATAATCAAATGCGTCATTCAAAGAGTTCAGTTTCCTTACAGTTATGCAACAGCCTGTGCGATGTCCTTAAGCGATAGATGTGTGTGTGAGAATGATCCATGCGTGATGCGAGTTCTCGCTTGCCTGAAGATGTCTTCCACTTTTACACCAGCTGAGACGTTAGGTTATGTAAATCAAATCCCAGACAATTCATGGTGTTGAACAAATCACATTGGTTTTCACTTGACGGATGTAAATCGCTTGAGATCAGGCGCGCTGGATCAGACAGTGGTGCGTCCAACAAGTTGGAGTATCTGAACTTGCAGTTCTTGACTGACCTCAATAATGAAGACAAAGGCAAACTTGGGCAAAAAATGTTTGCTTGTTGCTTGTTAGATGTAGCACACAGAGACAGAAGAAGAGATTGGGAGCTCTGTATAAGGCTTCCATGGGTAGCTCCATTTAAACTCACTCCTTCCACATTTGAATAGCACCCTTGTCAAGACACGCCGTCATTTAAATGTCATAATATGTCCAAATGCTCCAATGTGTTGAAACTGGATCACATGAGGAGAAAGTTTATATGCAGACAGCCTCTGGTATGCAGCACACACTCAGTAACAGGGGGATGTTATTTCCTTGAAACGTGGGCCCCTTAGTGATACCTGAAAAGATGCAGCCCCCTCTGTTCTGACCCCTGTTCTCTTTACCTCATTCTCTGTCTGCCACTTTAGGTGGTGTCAGTGAGAAAATGTCAGTATTATGCAACTCGGCCTCAAGAGGAACTTTTTCTCCCCCCGCTGTGCTGCAGTGTGCAAAACACTCTTAAGACCATGAATAAAGCGGCCTGACCGCAGCGACTGTGTAGCCTCTTTGTAGTGAGTCTTTGGTGTAATCCGGGGCACCTCTCGCACGTAGCGGTGCACCTGGTGACTCGGAGCTGTGGCTTACAGGACATCTGGTCCTGTTTTGGCCCGTTCCAGGTCCACCTGGGTGCCCTTTGTGGGAACAAACTACACCTTAACTCAGGCACAGGACATCAGCCCTGCCTTCTGTTTCTAAAAGCTTGACCTGAAAGGCAGAGGAGACGCCCGTATCCAAGTCCCTCCCGCTGTGCCAAAACACCTGACACATGGAGTCGGTCAAGTTTCCACCTGTAGCGTCAACGAGCCTGCGTCACTTTGAGTGTGTTGTCTGCTGGTGACCCGATGTTTAAGATGGAGTCTATTCTTTAGGATAATAGGAGGGGTGTCTCTTGTGCTACAGAGCTATTGTTCATGTCTGTCAGCAAATCCTCCCAGATTAACAGAGTTGTGTAAGCCTAGTGTACGTTGATGTAGAATGGAATACTTGACAAGAAATTGAAAAGGGGAAAAAGATAAGTGTTTCCTAAATTAGCCACCAACAATCTTGAAGAGCCGGTTTCATAGATCAGTGTTCTGCACTTGATTACCCCTCCTTGAAATTCTGTTCAGGAGCTCCTGTTTCTTCATTTATTACGAACATTTGTTGCATTTGGGCACAAGATATTTCCTTCTTTAATACTCGGTAATAATCAAACACATTGTGGTTTGTTTGCGGTACATGAGAGTGATTGACAGCCAACGCTGGCCATTTGAAAGAGAGAGACAAGATAATCCCTCCCTTATAAGCCCGAGTATAATGAGATTTGGGAGTTTTGGGACGTTGCCAGTTCTCACTGCCCTTTCCACCCATGCTTGGCCCATGTGTTAAGCTCCCTGGAAGCACTACCTTGGATTCTGTTGACCCCTTGTGTGGCATGCACATCGAGACATCCCATTAAGAAGTTTTGGGGGCCAAGACTCTTCTGTCTGCTTTTTTTTTTTTTGTCTTCATGGTGGCTGCGATTCTTTCTTGGAAGACGGAGGGACAAAGCAGCTCCCTCTCACTGGGTTTTGAAAAGACAATATCCTGGAAATATAACTGATTTTCATTGGCTGGAGAGACGTCCTGCTCTTCACTTTACCTTGGTTCGGACCTGATGGTTTGAAAAGAATCACTCAGGAATCTCATGCTTGCAGACGAGGATGTCCAACCTTCGGTTTCCTGCATAGGTTTGCTACACAGACAAAACAGACTGAGGCCGAGGGACGTGGGAGCCTGGTTGTGAGCGCCCGAGGCAGCGGGTGGAGGCTGCAGTGTGTCCCTGCAGGCGGGAGGCTGACTCGCACACAGTGACGCTCAGATGAGAGGAGAGGAGGAGGCGGCGGCAGCCAGAGGGAGTGGCGACTGAACAGACGACGCTCTTCCAAGCCAGCAGCGCTCCAGAGCGCAGACTGCTGTCAGCCTGTCACTCAGAGCGGAGGGCCGGGACCCGGAGCCGTTGCAGTTCCTCTGCACTTTGCTCTGGAGGCCGATGAAGAGGAGGTAGCTCCTTCCAGAGAGGCCTGCCGCTTGCTTCCAGTCGACAAGATGCATCTGGTGGTAGAACCCATTCAGCAGGCCGTGATGAAGATGATCCCCTACTTTGTGGAGAATGCGGTGTTGACCCAGAGTGAGATAAACCGCATGTGAGTTCAGTTTACCTTCTTGACTGAGGGTCTTAGAAACACGCTTCCTCTCAGACAAGATTTTAATTTTGATCTGTTGATTTGTTTTAAGCCTTTTTTGAATACTATCTTTCTGTATTGTAACTTGAAATGTGTTTTATTATCTGCTCTGATTGCTGGGTGAAGTATTTACATGCACATGCAAGATGGTACTTCATGTATAGCTGATTTAACATCACATCCTTAAAACAATGCAAGTTGTCGTCCTCTGGCTGCTCCTATGTATACAACTGCATTCCTGTCACTTCTCAACCTTTGAAGATAAGGTATAGTTATTTTACATTGTAACAGTCGCGTAAGTTATCTAACAACCTTTTCTGCTGGAGTAGTTTGTTCGCTTTGATTGCATATCTATTTTTATCCGTAGTGTTTACAGAGAAGCTGGAAGTCTCGTGGCATTATAGTTTCTGGCACGGTTCGGGACAGGAGACGGTGGCGCTGATGCTGTTCATTTATAAAGTCACAACATGGCCCAGGAAATGCCTCCTGATCTACAGAAGAATACACGCTTCTCATCCTCGATTTTCACCCGGAGCAAGCATTGATTATTTCCTCCTAATCACCAGGTGTCACTCATTAAGATCTGTGGACTTAACAGTTGAATCACAGACCTCTGAAACTTTTCCAGTTGTTGCTGGGATGATCCTGGAGCCTTCACCTCGTCTGCATCGCCACATTTGCCTCATATTATCTATCATAGACCTTCCCGACAGCCTCATAAATCTTGAACAGAGAGCCGAGGGAAACAAAAATCTTACCAGAGTGAGACAGAGGCGCTTGTTGAGAAGTGTCCACCCCCAGGCTTTGTCATTGGAACTTTTTTTTTCTTCCTCAGCGGTGCTGGAGGCGGTCGGAATTTATTGTGAGGTTCACAGAACGAAATCCATTGTTCCCACAGAAGCATCCAGTTTGGCCTTGCCTGCTCTTCTGCATGTGGGGTTTGAGGGTTGGCTGCAGCGGCGAGCTGGTGCAGGAGATTTTATTTAGAATGAAGACATTCAGTCCTATATGTCATAGTTCAGAAGAAAGTTGTTCAAGAGTATTTGTTGTGGAAATGCCGTTTAAACACCATTAGGAGCAGCTCAGTCCAGTGAAGCATGTTTTTTTTTATAGTTTTCAATAATTCAACCTCCGAACACACTGTTCTGTGAAATGAAGTAAGTCTGCTGAGATGAAGATCTCTGCTGACTTGGGCAAGCTGAAGCATTTCCCAGAAGGTATTTTCTGCAACCTATGTAGTCTTTTTTTATTCTGCATCAGTTGTTGTTTTTTTTAATCATCAACAAAATTAGGACATACTGTCTTTCATTTCAAATTAGGCCAACGATTTGGTATTTTCAGCCTCATCATTACAGCTGTGCCAACAAACTGTCCACTGACTGCTGTCAGACTGACACCGTATTCAGAATGTTTTCTTTTACGTCTCCTGTACTGTTTTTGACACTCTGAAAATTGTACCTTGAATAATACCACTGCAGTGAGAGCAGTTCTGATTTTAAAATAAATAGCAGGAGTTTTGTAAGTGTATTTAACCCGATCGTAATGGATTCTCAAAACATGTGACTCCATCGGTATGACATTAACTCTAGCTGAGCACGCACTGGTGATGCTTTTTTTTTTTTTTTCTATAATTCATTTGCCTCCGTAACTGTGCTGTTTAACTTATCGCAAATATAGGTCACCGACTTATCTCGAACTTTTTCACGTCACATAGAACATAATATACGTGACATGACAGCAGATCCACTTTGCAGCTTCTGTTTGAGTCCAGTGTTTGTGGAAAGCACCAGTGCTCTTCTCTTTTTTTGCTCCTTTTGGGGCTCATTGGCAAAATGAGTCCATCTGACATCAGTGTGTTTCATAAGAGCTGGAGACAGGTTTTTCTGCCGTACCTGTTGGGAGTTTGTTTTGATCCTCTCACTCGTCGGTTTTTAAGTTTTAATCATGCCCCTGTTTTGCCAAATGACACACACACACTCTCTCTCTCTCGAAGTACATGGCACTTGCGTCCCGCCCTGCTGCCACATAGATGGATTTATGAATGTGCACACATTGTCGTTCAGTGAAATGGAATGAGTGAATTCAGCCTGGAGGAAACACCTCACTCCTTTTTACTGCAGTTCCTCACTTGTGTCATCGGTTGACGGTTCCAAAGCCAAACTGAAAAAGAGTCAGGACTTTTTACAGGCAGGTGTGAAGGCATAATTGCAGCTTTTCCCCCTACGTTAAAGACAAACATTGCGTCCCGCCGCAGTCCGGTGGATTATTTGGGTCTGTGTTGCATTACACCAAGCATCACAAGCCCGACAAGTCGAACCCGAGTGTGGACAATGCAGCAGAAAAAAAAAAAAAAAAAGGATAAAAGCCTGAATCATGTCTGCTGCAGACCTGAGGCCTGCCTCTGTAACGTGGCAGCTGGGCTTTTCCTCTCAGTAATTGGGTAATTCACTAGCAGCAGACAACCATGATTTATGCCTGTAAATCGTCTGCTGTGTCTTATCTGAGCTGAACCATCTTGGTAAAGGTAGAAACGTAATTTGTCTTCTGTCTCAGTGCTGAGCTCAGTTCAGTCAGGAAAGATTGTGCTGAGCTGTTGCACTTCAGCAATGTGTAATGTACAATGTCAGTGTTTCTAGGTTTGTAACCCCCTGTTTACTATTTGCTTTCAGCCTGAGCGAGAGCTTCTTCATGGTGAAGGGTGCTGCTCTCTTCTTGCAGCAGGGAAGCAGCCATCAGGGCCAGAAAGCACATCCTCATCACAAGCATGCAGGTGAGAACCGTGACGCACATATTCTGTAAGGAATGCTTCCCCTCGTCAGACCTTTCATCCAGGTTAGTTGTGCTCACCTTAACGCCTCAGCAGATGTTTATAGATGAGGTGAGGAGAGGAGCGAGCCTGCCTCGTTGATAAGCGTGTTCCAGACGTATAGCTTAGGCAGATTAGTGTGTAAATCCAGCCTCTGGTAGCACCGTGAGCAACACTTCTGTCAGTGATTAAAGGATGTCCTTATTGTTTGTGCGTCCTCTAATTTTCTCCTTTTATTGAGTGCAAAAGTTAAATTAAGGTGTACTTTTTCTGAGAAAGGTGGGAGTTCAAGTAACATCTCTTAAAACTGACAACTGGCTGGTATTTGTTGTCCATAGAAGAGAATATTATTGACATCTCGCAGACTGTGTGTTGCTTGTTCGTAGTTTTCCTTCTGGAGGTTGAATGCCACAAAAAGTATTTATTTCTAATCCACTTGCCTTGTGCCTGTGAACTGAGCGAGCCATTTTCTTTAATCAGAAATCTGTTTTCCAAACTTTCATCATTCACACAATTAATGCTTAAAAAAAACAAGTGAGTGGGCTGACAGTTCTGGGCATGATGGGACTTTAAGCACAGGCTGACTCTGGCCTCAGATTTTGTTCATTTTATCAGCCATTTAGTCAAGATACTCCCACATTTTTAGTCCCCAGTTTGTCTTCAGGCTTAGAAAATGGCTGTCACTTCTTCATAACTGTGGTCTGTAAGAAAAACTGTGAGACAGTCAGTTTAATGAAGATATTCTGACCTTACAATGAGTGTCCGTCTGCCAGCAAGAGGAGCAGTGGTCACAGGCTTCACTTGTATTCAGTCCCATAAGCAAGTTGTTTTATGAATAGATAAGGAACTACAAGGCTTAAACCTTTAAAAAACACACACACACACACACTTTAATCCGTATCTTTCTTTGGCTGACAAGACATTTTGCAATGTCTGACATTATCTGAAAGTAGCAAGCATGTGTATATGAAAGCAGTTTTACTGACCCTTGTAGCTGTTTCTGTTCTGCTGTTAGACATGTGACGTTCAGAGTCTGACTCTTTCATCAAAATCTTCTAATACACCATTGCATTCAAATGGTTTTCTCCACATCAATGTTCCCGTCGTTATGGGCAGTAAAAGCTAACCATTCAGGATGATCTGTAAAATCTGTTTGGACAGGGTCAAAGTTGAATAATAATAAGATTTATCCCCTTAAGGTTGGTTGATATGTATGTAAGAATTAGGGAAGTGCGATACCACTTTTTTTCAGACCGATACCAAGTACGAGTACTTCATCTTCAGTACTCACCGATACCGATACTTGCATACCGATACTTTATACACATAAAATTTAAAATAATGCAATGAGATTATTTTTGAAAATGAATTTTATTTCCAATAAAAAGGCAGCCCAGCCACTATGTTTAAGTCCAAAATAATAGTCTGAAAAATAAAACAAGCAACTGAGTTTGCACTTATTTAAATGAAATTAAGTGCAAAATAAAACAATTTCTCTGAGTTTTACACTTTACATAAACTAAGGTTTTTAAATGTACTAATTTCAATGATTTTTTTATGAACTAAAGTCAAAGATAGAAAAACCCCTGAGTTTAAAGAGTTGCTCGTGTTATTTGTGCTGCTCTCGGATCTCTGCTCTTCAGTTTCTCGGTCTTCTGCAGAGTTTGCCGTCGAGTTGCTGCCGGAGTTTTCTTTTTTCCAGCACAACAGCGTCAGATTCTCGTCCACAAGCTTCGCCCTGAGGTGTTTAAACAAATTACTAGTGGTAAATGAACAACATCGCGCACCTCCTTTAGCAATTTTAGCATTGCAGAGTTAGCATTCTGCAAAGCTCGGCTCGTTTTCACTTATATAACAGAATTTCCACACCGGCGAAGTTTTGGTGAGACGAGCAGCCGTTCTGGATTCATTCCTGTTGTCTCTGCTCTGGATGAGACTCATGGAGAAGTCAGCCCGCTGCAGTGTAGCCCTGCGCCTGTCAGCAACTCCCAGAGAGGAGCTTCTTCCTCTTTCATGTTTGTCGGCAGCTTGCATCCCATTCGGTTGCACTACCGCCAACTGCTGGTTAGGAGGGCTTACTACGCGTGGGGTTTTCTTGCCGTGAGTATCGGCGGCTGGTATCGGTAGCCTTCACGAGTACCCGATACCTTGAAATAAGGCCAGTATCGGCCCGATACCGATACCTGGTATCGGTACTCGCACATCCCTAGTAAGAATCCATCCAGCTACTAAACCCACCGTATTTGATTTGGAGTCGTTGAGTAAGTTCCATTCCCAGCTGGCAACGGGTGAAAAGCATACATGCTGGATAGTTCATCAGCCCATTACAGGACAAACACTAGAGACACAGCTTACTTTCATGCCTGCATGCAAATTAGTGACACGCAGTAACCTAATACACATGTTTTTTTGTAGCATGAGAAGAAATCAGCTCACCCAGAGAAAAGCCTTGCCTCCAAACACACCCAGGTGGAACATGTGAACTCCACACAGGATTCCCAGAATTTCACCGATATCTAGGCTGTGAGGAGAGCGTTTAACACTAAAATGCATTATTATCCTTTGTGCATTGTATAGACAGCCCTCAGGTTTTAACCTGGAAAAAAAAATCCATCCCAATAATCCAACATGCATTGTGTTGCATTTAGCGCAGCATTTAGCGCAGCACGCTGCAGCGTGTGAGCATTATCTAGCAGAATACCGTATGCGCCACAACATCTGTCCAACATGTGTTGTATTTACATCTTTTTTAATGACATTAGAAATGTCAGGGTGCGCTTGAAGCACAATGGACCCAAATGTTATGGAGTAATGTAACATAGAAATGTAAAAATACTGTCTATTATCAATTCATTTTTCTTTATTTTCTTAGCAACACACATCAGCTGATTAAAAATCAATGAACAGGTTTTGTCTAATGATTTCCAGGAGCTGACTTTAGTTTTGGCTCCATGCAGAGAAACCATTATTATTGAACACGAGGGAGCAGTGCAGCTTTACTAGACTACAGTCAAGCCTGTTATAATTATTATGTAAGCTACTTGTCGCCAGCGTGCATTAGACCCTTATTAATGTCTGTCAGTGCTAAAATAAAACCGTCTCCACAGAGGAGTCCATTCATACACTATGTGTCATCTTTCTTTACAGGCGACTTACCTCAACACCTGCAGGTGATGATAAACATTCTGCGCTCGGAAGACAGAATTAAACTGGTAAGAGGTATACAACAAAAGTGTGCGCACACACACACAAGCACACACACACACACAGGAACCAGTCTCTATAAATCTGGCATGCCAAATCCTACAGAATGCCTTTTATTGTGTTCATAGCATACTTATTTACTCACTGTAATTATTAGCCCATAAGAACAGGTTTGAGCAGGCTCGGGGGCATGACAGCATGTTTCCATGCTATATGTGTACATTTATAAGCGTAGAGCTTTTTTTTCCTCCAGTGTTCAACACCTCTGCAGTGAAGATCCACTAATGACAGCACACTGTTTGTCTCTATGCAGTTTTAGCTGCACATCTTGTGATGCCATGTAGTGTTGGTGCACTTCACTGGACTTCAGTTGCTTCTCAGAGTAATAGGTGGCGAACAGATCAACAGTTTAATTCATAAGTCCATTCACTTAACGCAATTTTTACATTTCAGTGATTTAAAAAAATGGAAAATTTGTCCGAATGCTAAAAAAAAATGTATTTCTTTGCATATGAAGGAAATGTGTTTTTGTAAAATACTAGTAGAACACAAGCCTCTCTGAAGTAAGGTGCTGTTCCTGTGCAGGCGGTGCGGCTGGAGAGTGCGTGGTCGGACCGCGTGCGATACATGGTGGTGGTGTATACCAGCGGGCGACAGGACACAGAGGAGAACATCCTTTTGGGAATCGACTTCACCAACAAAGACTGGTACATACACGCACAGCCGTGGGGTTATGAAAGGAGTGGTGTTTTAGCAGACACTGAATTTGAATTGAAAAATTAGTATAAGGAGCCTCATTTCGAATGAATATTGCTTATATTGCACTTGAATTTAGTAAATTGAATTTATTTGGAATTTAATTTAGAATTTCTAAAACTAAGGAGAAAATAAATTTATATTTGAGTTTCAAAATTCAGTTTCAGGTCTTACAGATACAATTCAATGTGGTCACATTGATCTCATCTGAGATTCTTTTTCCTCAAGTCTTTTAATCACTTGGGCATTTTTAAACAACAAGAGCATGGTGTGTACAACTTGTGAGAAAATATTTGGCTGCATATTGAAAGCAGGTGAAATTGTTGTAAATGTCGATCTTGAGTTGAAAATTATCTGTAAAGACAAACACACTCGGCTTTTTCATTTAGGTTATCGTGAGTAAATTATCCAGTATGTTGTTGGAGGTCAATGCTATTTTGCAAACGGAGTCTTTCTTATGGATAGGTAGCTTTGCCAAACGTGTATTTACCTGGAAACATCGATCGTCATCACTGAAACAGTGCAGTGGTGGCGTGATGGTCTAAACTAAAAGGCTCTGCGACATGAATGATTGGACTCAACTCCTCCGTGAAGTAGTTTTTGCAAAAGACTCAGACCCCAGAGGATGATGAGGAACTGGCTTTTCAGTTGTTTCCTTCCTCCCTCCCCAGCAAAAGCTGTTCCATCGGCATGGTGCTACCTCTGTGGAGTGATACCAAGATCCATCTGGACGGAGACGGGTAAGTTCTCTCTCTCTCTTTCATCTCAGCTGGACAGACAGAGGACCTCACGGAACCATAAAAAGCCCTTTTTTTTTTTTTTTTTTAACTCCGCTCTCTATCTCTGACTGAACGCATCATATGAACTGGATTCAGCTGCTGCTGTGTGGCGCCCCGGCTCAGGGAATAACCATCTGTTTTGCTTGCTCCTCAGGGGCTTTACTGTGAACACAGCAGGTCGGACTCATGTCTTCAAACCCGTGTCGGTGCAGGCTATGTGGTGAGTAATAATCAGCTTCTGGAATCACTGTGGATGACTACAGCAGTTTAGCCTTATCGCACACCACAATAAATCTCTGCTGCAGTGATGCAGGCTCCAGCAAGGCAGATTCACTCTGCCACCTGCTGGTATGAAGACACACGTACACACCGACTAAATGGCCAGGACGTTACTCGCTTGTTCGGCATATCGCCGTATCTCAGACCTGAATCAGTCATTTACAAGTTTTTTCTCTCGCTGTATTTGTTTTTTCTAGGTCGGCGCTGCAGGTGCTGCACAAAGCGTGCGAGGTGTCACGCAGGTGTAACTACTTCCCCGGAGGCATGGCGCTCACCTGGATGGGCTACTACGAGAGCTGCATCTCCTCCGACCAGAGCTGCATCAACGAGTGGAACGCCATGAAAGATTTGGAGACGACACGGCCGGACTCACCCACCATGTTTGTCGACAAGTCAGTCTACATAAGTTCTAAATCCACAGATCTCTCTCTCTCAAAAAAAAAAAAAAAAAAAAAAATTAAGACATCAATGTGGTTGCTGGGATTTTTAATATGAATTCATTCTGGGCAGGCCTTCGGAGAGAGAAAGGACAGAGTGCCTTATTAAAGCCAAACTCAGAAGCATCATGACGTGCCAGGACCTTGAAAACGTCACCTCGAAACAGGTAAAAAAAAAAAAAAAAAAAAGTACAGTGACACACCAACAGGAGAGTAAACCGCTGCTTTGCATATGTTTCTTCTGGTTTCTTGTTCTCTTTTTCTACATTTGCATGATTGATGTTTATCTACCAATTTGCAAACCTGGATGTAATTATTTTCTCTGTTGACTTGGGAAGTGGAAAAAAAACTAAACAAACTGCAAATGCCTCAGCAGTCACACACATCAGAATGACTTTCTGGTACAAAGCTAATGCTTTTCACTTATCACTATTAATAAATAAGTTATTTTTTGACATTTGTTAAAATCGCCAAAGAGACTTTCTGATCTATTTCCTGATTGTGAGTCACTTTGTTGAAGCGCAGCTTTTGTTTCCAAAGCAACCCTGTTTCATTCATTGGTTTTTCTACCACTCTGTCAGCTTTATAAGTTTGTGATGAGTTCAGAGGTCAGAGGTTTCGTGGTTCTGATCACCAGTCATTGCAGTTCTTGTAGATTCGGAGGCTGCAGAGCAGAAAGCAAAGTGGATCAGCTGAACGCTCAATGGAGCTCCTACAAAATTTTAAAATTTGGTTCTGAATCGCTTCTTCTGACTCAACTCTCCGTCAGTGCCATTTCTAAATTAACAATTGAGGCACTTCAAGTTTTAAGCTGGAAGCGCTTTGGTATCTTCTATCATCCTTCCCTGTTCGTAGGCTCTTGTCAGTTTGTAATTCTGTGTCATCTTTTCTGTCAGATTCGAATAGAGTTGGAGCAGCACATGAACTGCAACCTGAAGGAGTACAAAGAGTTCATTGACAACGAGATGCTGCTGATCCTGGGCCAGATGGACAAAGCGACCCTCATCTTTGACCACGTCTACTTGGTAAGAAGCCTGCTGCAGATATTCTCACGTTCACAGAAACCTGTGCTTCGGCTTGGTTTTTGTGTTTGCGACAGAGGTGAGGGCGGCAGGTGTTTACGTCATCTCCTGTGTGAAACAATCAGTCAGTTTTCCAAAGGTTTGCCAATATTCTCAGTGTAAACGGTATATTCTCTCATTTGTTTTTAGGGATCTGAATGGAATGCGTCTAATTTGGAGGAGCTGCAGGAGTCGGGGTGATTTATTTAAGATTACTGAGATTACCGCGTACCAAAACATATTTTCTTTGTGATTCCAGCAAGAAAGAATGTTGCTGATGACCTAACCTCATATTTCCTCCGCAGGGTGGGCTATATTCTCAACGTTACCAGGGAAATAGACAACTTCTTTCCAGGCACATTCAGTTATCACAACATCCGCGTCTACGACGAGGAGGCCACTGACCTGCTGGCTCACTGGAACGACACATACAACTTCATCGTGAAAGCAAAGTGAGTCCTGATGGAACAGAAAACATCTCACCAATTTGCTTTTATTAGCCAGCTACAAAAATATCTTGCTATCACAGGATGCGGGCTCGTTTGACCTTTTGAAATGATCAAGTTTCCAACATTTAGTGCCAGAAGTTTTTGGAAAATCTTTTTCTAAATTTGGGATTTTTCAATGCAGAACATTGATTGAGTGGACACAAAATGTTATCATTTAAGATTTCATCGGCAGAATGGAGAACACACTTCTCTGTTTCAGGGCAAGAAAGAAAATCCTGCGCTTCCAAAATCCCCGCTTATATCAAATAAGCAGCGACTCAAAGAGTCGTTGAGCTGAGAAAGTTAACCAGATGACAGATTAGCTGTTCATGGTGCCGCATGATTACAAAAGCAAAGAGAAAGTAAAATGAATGAATGAGAAAATGAATCTCTAATTGATATAATTATTATTTTCTCATTCAAAGAAACACTTACGGTATCATTAAAAGCCAATTTTTCTTTACTTGGATGAATTCATGAGATAATTTAGTTTTACAACAGTAAACCAATTAACACGTATTGAAAGAACAGTTCTAAATAATAAGACGGTTCAGATGAGTTTAATGTGCATGTATATGATGCTTGCCTCGCAGAAAGAATCACTCAAAGTGTCTGGTCCACTGCAAAATGGGGGTGAGTCGCTCGGCCTCCACCGTTATCGCTTACGCCATGAAGGAGTACGACTGGTCCCTGGAGAAAGCGTACAACTTCGTCAGAGAGAAGAGGAGCATCACACGACCCAACCCGGCTTTCATGAGGCAGCTGGCCGAGTACGAGGGGATTTTAGATGCCAGGTAATCTCTCGCACTTGATTTAATTTGTGATCTAGATCAGCGTTTCCAACCTTTTTCTAACAGGAGACACATATTTTTTGTTTACTTTTGCTTTTCTGTGTTTCCAGCAAACAGCGGCATAACAAGCTGTGGCATCCGGACGCAGACTGTGAGATGGCGGAGGGGCAGCAGGGCTCGGCTCCGTCCTGTGGAGGAGAGGAAGGCGAGCACCTGACCCCAGAGCCAGGCATGTCTCCCTGCTGCGAGGAGGCGCTTTCCACGAAAGGCGCCGCCTGCCCCTCCCCGCGCAGGGCCGTCGCCCTGGAGATCGACCCGGCCTACAACAACTACTATTTCCGCCGGCTGTCCGACTCGGCGCTCGACAGCGAGCCGTCGACGCCCGTGCGCGGCCCCCCTCTTTTAGGAATGGAAAAGGTCTTCATAGAAATCGAGGATGTGGAGCGAGACGCCCTGCTGGACGACGAGGCGTTCGACGGGCGCGAAGGCCTGCCGCTCCCCCACTTCGGGCCCTCGTCGGAGGGAACCGCGGCACAGACCTGCGGCCGAGGCCCCGAGCCGCTGGAGGAGCTGCGCCTGAGGCTGGAGTTCAGCACGGTGGAGGAGGAGGATGAGGAAGACGTACGAAAGGAGGAGGCAGAGATGGAGGTGCTGATGCAGCCAGATGACGGAGGAGGAGGCGGCGGCGGCGAAGCGCAGGATGTGGAGGTAGAGGGTGATACGGAGGGTAACGGGATGGATCTGGCAACCCTCAACGAAAACTCCAACAACAACAACCACTACAGCTCTCTGCACAGCCACAGTGTGAGTTAATATATTAGAAATATCCTTGTAGTTTGGATTGATATTGCTGTTTTTATAGACGTCCATTAACCCACGGTTCCTCTGACTTTTGTTTTTGTGTTTTTTTATTTAGGAAAAGGCTTCTTCCCTGCTTCTACCAGCCGATACTTCCATTCTATCTTTGAGGGATGAGACTAAATCTGTCGACAAAGGAGATAATCCATCCCTGGCTTCTGAGCTTTGCCTTAACCCTCGTCGTCCTGAGGGCCCAAGTGCTTCATTCCTACAGTCCCGTACCTCGCCTGAAGGCCCCCGGTCTTCAGTGGGACTGCAGGGCCCCTGTGGCCTGCTCTCTAACTGTGCCAACTGTGCTCCCTCCCCATCCGCAGCCCGACCTGACAGAGAAGAGCAACCGAAAGGATCTTTACGGAACATTAAGCCAGAAGACAACGGCAGTCTCCACAGGTTGAAGACTGAGCCGGGCGGGGGCCCGTCCGCGGCCGCCGCGGAGGCTCTCCCGGCTCTGATGAGCATGGACGGGGAGGAAGAGAAGCCAGGAGTGGCCTGCTACCTCGGCCCGCAGCAGGAGACCCTTTACCAGCTCCGTCGGTCCGGGTTGGTGCGCCGTCGCGCGGAGAGACTAGAGAAGCTGTCGGGCTCGGCCCAGGAGAGCCTCCACTCCCTGAAGCCTTTGCACGCCTGCCAACTGTCCAAGAAGAGTCCCTTCCTCACCGAGCAGGACGAACAGCTCCCTGGCTTTCCCGCCGACTTCTGTAAAACTTCCACGCCGTGCCAAGTACGGTTGGAGCCTCTGGTGGTGCCACTGACCAATGAAGCCTTGCTGGGGGTGGTGGGCTCCGGGCTGCTCACCCCCACCACCTCGCCTCACGGCTCCACCCTGACCCGCAGCTCCAGCAGCGACAGCCTGCGCAGCGTCAGGGGGAAACCCGGCCTGGTGCGCCAGAGGGCGCAGGAGATCGAGACCCGCATGCGGCTGGCCGGCCTCACCGTTCCCTCCAGACTGAAGCGGTCCAACTCGCTGGCCAAGTTGGGCAGCCTCACCTTCTCCTCCGAGGACCTGTGCTCGGTCTGCTCCTCGGACGCAGGGACGCTGCTGCTCCTGTCTCTGTCCCCAGACCCGGAGCCCGGCCTGGAGTGGGACTCCCCCACTCAGTCCGCCCTGTCCCGGCCCGGCAAGGACCTGCACACTCCGGAGAGAGCGCTGTCGAGCGAGCCCAGAAGCTGACAAATCCAGTGGAGGATCTACACACTCCACCCACGCCCTCCTCGCTCGTCCTGCGGCGCTCGAGGAGGCTGTACAGATTCTGGAAACAAATAACAAAAAAAAAAAAAAAAACCATGCCAAGTGTTGTTGTAAGGAGTGTTCGCTCTCCTTTTGCCACATTGTTTCTCAAACTGCTGTTAAAAAAAAAAAAGAAAAAAGTCGTATTGCTGTATCTACCGAGTGTGTAAGCCATCAGTTCACCTCTAACTTTGTTTGATTCATGGACGAACAAGTGCCTTACCTACGAGACCAGAGGCACAGAGCTGTGAGTGAAGACTGCAGAATGAGACAAATAAGGCACTCGATCGCCTTCAATCCGGTATCCATCGGCACTTACCTTATTTTTACATGCCAGGTACAAAATGCTCGCCTGCATAGAAACAACCCGAGTCCTTCAGAGAGCTTGACAGATAGCCCGGCGTTGAGAATCTAGAATTGTTTACCACAGTTTATGTTCTGGATGCTAAGAAGGTTGTAAAATTAATGGTTACCTCATGTTGCGTTCACGGAGCCGTCGGTCAGATGATCACCGGGGGGGGAAAAAAAAAAGTTTAATTCAGCTTGTTTGCAGACGCTGAATTAAAGTGAGAAAATGAGTTTAAACAGACGTGTATGTTAAAGCATGTGGCTTTCCGAGTGAGTGAATGGGACAGAAGGGGAGAGACGAGGTGGAAACATTAGCCAGAGGCATGCTCACTGTTCTCAACAAACACAAGCAGAAACCTTTCTGAGTTTGTTGTTCTTTTGCACTGCTTTTTTTTTTATTGAGTGAATACTGGTACACTGCAAAGCTATCTTCCAAAATAACAGTCATGTTATTCACCTCATCAGGCTCTTCAATGTTCAATGTTTTTTTTGGGAGAGAGGAGTGAGGACTTGTGACGACATGACAGATCTGCGAGCAATGAAACACAAAACATTACTTACAAACCTTCCTTACCTTAAATCTACTTTTTAAGGTTGCCAACATTTTCAACTCATTTGTGCTTTTTAAAATGTGAAAGACCAAAGTTTTTTTGTTTTTTTGTTTTTTTGTTTTCCGGGTGGGTCTGTCTTAATAAATTGGAAACTCCATAGAAGCTGTACAAACTGTCTGAGTCCTAATGTCAATCACATACATATTTAATTGCTGTCATATTTTATGCACCTTTGGGAGAAATGAAAGAGACTTGGTGGAGTCATCGGGCTCATAGCTGTTAAGCTTTTACGCTCATATCACCGATGAGTTTTAAAGCTTCTGTCACGCTGAGGTGACAACTATCACAATAGGTTACTTCACAGTTTTGTAACCATTTTCTTTTTATATTTAAGTATGCAGTAATTTTTGTACTGTCCATTGCTGTAGTCTGAATGCATATTGCACTTTTTATGTTGGAAGAAAAATATGTACTGTAAGTGTCAATGATGGAAATAAACATTTCTTTTCCATAGTTCACTGCAGATCCTGTTTTCTTTTATGTTTAGTTTTTTCTTGTTTGAAACTATTTGAGACATGTGAAACATGTCAACAACAGAACGGGGTTTTCCGAAAAGGAGGATGTTATCAGGCGCCATATCTGACTATACGTCGTGTTGTGCTCTGCTTGATGGAGAGTTTACCCTGAAATTACATCATCATGTCCCCGTCTGTATACTTTGGCAGCGGAGTCTGCGTCTAACGGCCCGGTTATATAACGTTTAGCTTCCCGTCACTGTTTGCATGACATCAGTGAATCACTTAAGTTACACGCTGCTGTTGCTCCAGGCCTATATGGATGTGTGTGTGTGTGTGTGTGTGTGTGTGTGTGTGTTAGTGGGATGAAACGGAGACCCTGTGTGAGGAGTAGCATGCAGCAGAGGAGTGAGGGAGTGGGGATGTCGTTCAACTGTTAGTGCGCACTCACATCAGCCAATATAGTCTTATTTTAGAACAAATATTTAAACCTGGACAGCTAGAAATGGAAAACAAATCAACAGTATTTTAAAATGGTAGTCTAAATAGTGAAGGCCTGTTGGGAATTAAGTGTTATCTTTAATTAAAGGCAGATTTCTGTCTAGACGAGACCAAAAGTGACCTGAAACGCTTCTTCACAGACAGAAAACCTGGGCTGCCGCTCCGTCAGCACAGTAGCCTTCAGTCTGCAGCCGCTGGGTGTGGGCTGGACCCTCTTCCCGTTCTTCTGCCGGTTAATCCCTGGCTGCCGTAGCTCCACTTTTGTTTTATTATCTGCGGACGTATCCTGTTTTGCCCGTTACCACAGGAACCAAGAGAAACAAAAGAAATGACCCGGCCTGTTTTTGAGATAACTTCCCACACCCGCAGACGTACCCAGCTTGGCTTCAATTGCTCACCAGTTATCCCCTTTTTTGTTTTTTTTAAACGCCTGCTGTTTACCTAAACTAGGTTTCTGAGG
This sequence comes from Salarias fasciatus, assembly GCF_902148845.1. NCBI lineage: Eukaryota > Metazoa > Chordata > Actinopteri > Blenniiformes > Blenniidae > Salarias > Salarias fasciatus. The sequence goes on from NC_043756.1 coordinate 13,648,263, forward strand.
TGAAATCATGAAAGCTGTGCAGCTCATTGCACTGGCATGCAAACACTGTTGGGTAAAGGAAACATGAGGTAAAATCGAAGACAGCCAGTTTATTGACTCACGGCGTCTGTATCTTCAGTTGTCATCAGTTTTATTCCCCAGGCTTCTGACTGAAAATAAGGTGTAAAACTTATCACGTGTGTATCTCAAATCAACAAGTCTGAATCCACACAGAGGTGGAGAGGTATTCAATATGCCCTTTCCCAAGGTTTCTTTCTCCACTAAAGCGTAAAGTAAAGCCAGAAGTCCCAGTTTGGCCTAATTTTATTAGTCAAATGTGTTGTGACATCACATGGATGTAATATAAGGCTCCCATTGCTTCTGCATTTGAGGGAGGACTGATGATCACCAAACAGCCAACAAAGAGCACTCTGTCAGTCCCAGAGGAGAGCGAACCACTCGGCTACATCGTCTGACCGGTGAGTGGATGAAACATATGATCGGGGATCAATACGATACCAAACGTGCTGCGGGATCAGAGAGCTGTTGAAGGCCAGGCTTGTGTCATTTTGTTGCGTTGAACATCTCAAAGCTTACGGAAAGGATAAATTTGTGTATTTTCCAAATGCTAAAAGTTTGATTTGTGAGAGGTTTCCTGATTGGTTTTGAATTCCTGCATGTCTGAGTATATCGGGGCAGCAGAGCACATGGTGATCAAGTGATGAGCTCTGGGCATTCTGGAAGGAAGAGCCTGGAAAACAGTAGCTGTTTTCAGGGAAGGTCTGTCTTCAGGGAAGGGGGTTCCTACGCTAAGACAGAAGAGGTTAAACCTAAAGAGAACATGTAAACTGAAGGAAAACACATCCTAAGACGTTGAACTGATGTTCTCAGACATCAGATGTAATATTTACATTTCTGCTGTTGAATGACATATTTCTGTTTTCACCTATTCTGTGTCTGTCCGTATCACCACTTCTCCTCACAGCTGCCACCATTGTATAATGATAACGTTAGCTTCCTCGGCCATGTGTCCGGCCAGTGTGCAGGCCTGTCAGATGATAAGACAGGAGCAGTCATATGTTGTCACACACACTTCCAGACGAGGCTGCAGACGGGGCACAGACTCATGGTTCAGATCATTGTTTATTGTGCCACATCATTTTCCTTGCTCGCTGCTGCAGCTCAGTGGGTGAAGACTCATTACACAATTAGATTATGTCCTGGAAATGTTTGTCTCTGCAAACACGATCGTTGAGATTTCTGCCTTGTGCTCAGGTTTCTCATCCCCGTATCAGGCAAGCGCCCAAATTTACTGACTTGCACTTCTTTGTGTTTATTCCAAACTAACAACAATGACACTCACTGAAGACATAGAAAAATAGCTACGCAACCCATTGAAATATGTACTTTTGCAGGTCAAATTATGAGCACAGCTTCAATTTTAAATTTCTCACATGTTGAGATAAACATTGTTGTGTTTGGTCCCTGCGTTTCTCACCTCTTATCAGCGACAGAGCACAAGATTGATGGTTTTATCGTTATGATCCAATTAAATTTGAAAATCAGAGTCAAACAAGTGCACTGACACATTTGTTTTAAAAAAACACACTACATTGCAAAACAACAGAGTGTGGGATGTGTCAACCTGACTTTTATGGCCTTTTATAGAAATCCAGTGACAGAGATCACACTTACAATCCCCTTTTCTCTTTAATTCTATCATAACTACATGTCACGTAATGGTGTTTTTTTAAGTTTTACTGTTAAAAGTCATCGATGAATGTTTACTTTTCATTATCATTAGCATTAGTAGCCATCTGCACCACAATGGCCCCATACGTATTGTGACAGTAATCACTGCAATTAGCAGCAGACAAAACCTGAGATACTATTGAACTTAAGATACTGTCGATTTTAATTCTGACAGATCAGTTCCCTTTGTTTGAGATGCTGACATTCTGAAATTGTGGGAATGCAGAAAGCATGAAACAAAATCAACAAAAACTTTATGACATTAAAAGTATGACCTACTGTCTACTGATAGAAATCTACTTTTTGAAGGCAGTGTGTGGGAAAAATAGTCATAAGACTTCGTAAGACATCAACATTAGAAAGATTAATCCATTCATCTGAAACTGTGTGATGCTGAGTCTCATTGTAAGGATGAGGGCTGATATGCAAAATAATCAATTAAGGCTGCATTAGTGATGAAGGGGAGAACAGACTGCAAAAAGAGAGATGCTGCAGTGATGCTTCCAAAAAAAAAAAAAAAAAGAAATCCCACAGGAGTTTGCTGATGAATCTTGTGACTGTAATCTGACTTTTAGTTGAACTGGCGGTGGACATTGCAAGTGCATGAGTAACTCAGCTGTGAGTATACTAAAGCAGTTCAGGTCATAAGTTACTCAATTACCCATGAAAATCACTCCGGTGTGACTATGAATTGTTTGCCACATGCTACATGTTCTCTTGCTCTCTAAAACTATCGATTGTAAGGCCAATCGGAGCTGTCAGCACCTTTTTCTGCTCTTCTACTTGACTGGGTTTTGTTTATATGTTTCCGCAGAGCGGACATGTGACATAATTTAGGAGGATTTGGCCTTCTGCTGTGAGTTTAACGCCATGTCCTTCTCTGCAGACCAATATGGGACAGAACCAGGACAAACCAGAAGGAGAACAAGCCGTCCTTGAGGAGGGAACAAAGTCATGCCATGACTCTGGAGGTGTGGGCAGTCAACCGGATGATGTAATGGAGGGAGAAAGCTCGTGTGAGGAGGAAGAGGCTGGTAACGCCGCTGAAATGGCAGGGGAGCCAGACTCTCAGGATCTGGATCAGAGCCCCAGCAAGGAGCCAACGACACCTTTGAGTGAGAAACAAATACATCTGTGGGAGAACCCGTCTGCTGCAAGGGAGGTGAGACAGGGAGGGGCTGCAGGAAAGGAGGGAAGAAGAGGAGGAGGAGGGAGTGGAGGTGGAGGAGGAGGAGGAGGAGGAGGCAGCAGGACTGCTCCACTGGTTCCACAGGAGGCGGACAAGAACCACAAGAGAAGTTTGAGACTAGAAGAAAGTGCAAGTGTCTATCAGCGTTTATATAAGAGAGAGGAGAAGAAGACTGAAGAGCGGCTTGCAGCATCCTCAAAGACCAAGATGGAATATCTAACTGGAAAAACCTTCCTGCACGAGCAGAACCAGGAAGAAGACGCTGAGGATGTGAGTTCTTTCGACAACGGGCAGAGTTCTGTGATCTCAAAGAGCAGCAGATGCCGAAGTCGTGCAGAAGGCGAGTTACTGCTTGTTGAAGATTTGAATGAGAGCATGATGGCTGAATTTCAGAATGAGCACATCAAGGCTTGTGCAGGAACAGTGGGGCGTTTGAGGGAGAGGAAGGAACCGCCTCCAGCTCAAGCTCAACATCCTTTGAAAAACATTCCGCAAAGAGAGTCGTTATTGGACGAAAGTGATACCTTTCACTTCAAACCCGCAAAAGAAGAAACGCGGCATAATGAAAAAGAAGAAATGCAAACAAGGGATGTGAAGTCACTTTTGAAAGACTCCTTGTTTGCAAAGGTCACAGAACTGGACGACCACGAGGAGTCAGTGAAGCTTGATTCATGGCTCGATACAACTGAAGCAACAATAAATGAGTCCACAGCTTTGGATTCAGCATCGAATCCAGCCTCTTCAATGGAGCCCAGCTCTATTCTGGAGAAGCTACTAAAAAGAAACAGAAAGGAAGCAAGCCCAAATATTTCTGAAACAATACAAGTTGATTCTTGCAGTGTGGACAACACAGACGTTCATGAGGAGATTACTCATAACACCAATACATCAAAACCCAGTGAGAGGATGACATCCTCTGCAGACATGAAGCAGTGTCAAGCCAGTCTTGTCTCAACAGATCAACACAACAAGGACCTGGAACTGAGAGACAAAGTCACTGCTTTCACCTCCTCGGATTTACAACATGAACCCACTGGGGATAGCTTACACATTAAGCCTCATTTTCCCACAACTGAAAATATCAACTCTGTTGATACCTCAGTCAGCGAGCATGAGGTGAAAAAACTGAATAAAGGCCCCTCTGCAAGCGTGTGCTCAGACCACTTACAATCAGCTGTTTCACATGAAAGGAAGTCATGTGAAGCGAGTGGTGTGATCTCTGAGGAATCCACATCTTCTTCACCGTTTGATGCAAAGCTCCCACCTACAAAGAGTGACGGGCAAATCACAGATTCCTACACTCTCGCTTGTGAGAAGACCGGCGGTGATTCTGGAAGGACACCTCTGCAGAACAACACTGAGCCACAGTTGTCTGGTTCTTCTGAGAAGGCAGCTCAGGCTGCAGGAGGAAGCATGGTAAAAGTAGACCCTGGAGACACTCCTGCACCAGCTGGAAATGCCGTTTTATCTGAGGAAGACCACCATGTCCCAGCCAGCGTGAATCAAAATGTAACAGTAAACACAACATCAGACCAATCTGAAAGCAAATCTGGTCAGGAGAGACACGACGGCGTCGTGAGGAGAGACAAATCCCACAGCGCTCCAAAATCCAGGCCCGTCTCAGAACTCATAAAGGAGTCAGTTCAGCTTCATGAGAAGCTCCAGCACCAGGACCGGCCAAAGCCAGTGGAAATCAAGCTGGACGAGCAGTCTGTGAAGGTGGCACAGATGAAGGCGGCGTTTGACTCAGCTACAAAATCCCCAGACAAGGCCGTGGAGAGAAAGCCATCAATGAGACGAGGTAAGAGCAGCAGACTTGAGCTCGTCATGGTGAAATTCAGTGAGGCACAAAGGTAACCGGCTAAAATTTAATCTCTATACTTTTATGAATGTGAACATCAACCTAGGCATCATCTCCTTATTTGCATCACACCACTCTGAGGACACTTTGTAGATTACATTATTTCGTACAACTCAGACATGTGGCAGTTCTTTACATGGATTCAGTTCTTTACACTTATTGTTTTGGGTCTCATGTGATCTCTGGCTAACAGCATCTGATTCAGGGTTCCGTGGGGGAAGACTCTCTACTGCAGGAATCGATGTTTGGTTGAATCACTGTTGTTGTTACTTATACAGATCTGAATTTCATTTCCGGAGTCACAGCCAAGCTTTAAAAAAAATTTGGGACAAATTTGAGTTCTGATTTTACAAGAATGTTCAAGAAAACAAAATTATGTTCTTTCAGACAGCAAACAATAACGTTAACGAAATTATTAAGATATATTTGAATGAATATGAAATTGCTCAAGTTATCTGCACAAAGAAATATATATATTCAGATAAATAAACACGTTTTTGGTTTGTCAACAACAAAAATTTGTTCCTTGTGGTCAAATTGATTTCCTCGTCTTGTATATTTCTGCAGGCACGCTACATTTGGATTGTGTGCTACTTCTGGTATTTGGGCTTGTAAGTTTGGAGCTGTGAGACAATATTTGTTCCGCCCTGAGTAAATAAATAGGTCCTGCAGTAGGAATCAGAAATGCAGATAAAACTCACCAGTGAGGTATTTATTTGTCATTCAAAACACAATTCAGGATTGAAGCATGTTTTAATGGTACCTGTGCACTGATTCACAGGGTTGCCAGAGCCCTCACAAACACTTGCATCAAGCCAACAATCTGACTGAGGAGGAAAACAGATTAGATGATGGACTACAGCTGTTTCCTGCTGTAATGAGTCTCCCTCACTTAGGATTTGTGAAACAGCGCCATCTTGTGGTGCTGTATTACACTCGGAGTACATTGTGTTCTTAAAGATAATTGAAATACATCTTTAATATTAAAGCCTATTTATAATAATTATTATGTGAAGGTAAGTAGTGTTATACTAGCAGATGTTTAATTACAGTTTCTGGTGATGGTTGATTAATTAGGGTTACAGTTCAATGTGTCTACTATTTTACCAGCTCTCAATCAATAATGAGTCATCATCCATAAAGACAAGCCGTCTAAACATCAGTTACATGTCATATCATACATCACAGCTCTTTGGTTTGCTTCACTTGTAGCAACCTGAAGAGGAAATGCATTTCTCAGATGTATTGTTATCTCGTCAGCAGAACAATAGAAACCCCAGTAATTGATTAATTGTTGCAGTTTTGAATTTCTAAATGGCTACGAATACAAAATCCAGGTAAAGATAATTAAGTAATATATTCATAAAAGGTTTTTCAGAGTTGTGAGGATAAATCAAAGTACTGTAAATTCACCAAAAAACACACAAAAATGGTCAATTTCTGTAACCTGAAGAAACGAGGCGGCAGTGCTGCTCCCTTTATCCAGAGCCTCCTCCTGATTGGCTGATTGTCCCTGTCCGTCAAAGTCAGCTGGTCCATTCAGAGAGCGCCAAACCACAGAGTGGGCGGGGCTTGAGTGAGGGAGAGGACGAAGCTCGCGGGGCGGGTTGTGTCAGCGCAGCAGCGGCTCCGGCTGAGGGAAGAATCAATTGGGATACGCTTTGGGTTGTGTTGTATCAATCGGCTTTCAGGAATATTTTCATTTTCCCGGCAGAAGGTAGGTTACAAATTACGTTTACGTTTTCTGATATCCTAATTGTTATTTATCGCGGAAATTTGCCGCCGCTGGTCTTCATTGTCACTCCCAACTACAGCAGGAAAGTGCACGCGCTAGCTAAAATGAATCGGGATAGTCTGATCACCCTGAACTACCCATTTTTTACAGCTAATGTTAGCATTACCAGTAGTTTACTGACACCTTGAGGGAAGCTCCCTGTCATTAAATCGTTATATTGCTGTTTCGGGGATCCTTTTTTTTTTACTCGCTTTTCGTGCTGGGCGGATTTTGAAGGTATTCGTTTGACGAAATGTGGCTGTATTGAGCGGGGTGGGGTAGCTAACCACGGTGCGGCAGGAAAACTTATCTCCAATAGATCCACACAGGCGGAGGTGCAGGCAGCTCACAGCCGCGCCCTGGCCCCTGGCACTCTGCACGGGCGTTAAATATTCTCCTGAAAGGGGCTGCAAACACCTCCAGTCAGAATGGTCTCTACTTACAGAGGTAGAGGAGTGGTCTTTGCTGCTCCAGTATCCACAGCCCGTGTCTATTCATCCAGATGCGAGCTCCAGCCTTGACCCACTAACACAGTGGTATGAAAGATAAATGGGAAGACGTCGTTGCCTTGCAATGGTGCAGAGATCCCTCTTGGCTTACTTGACTTACACGTGGAGTACTGTTGGGATGAATTCATGCACCACATGCAGTTATAGATAAGGACACACGGGAATCATAGTGCTGCACCTTTACTGGAGTCCCCACACATTTTATTTTCAACAGTAAAAAAAAATATAATTGCAAAGGTTATAGTGTGATTAGTTTACTTAAATGGCAACAAGACCACATATGTAGCAATTTGAACGGTGTGTACATCAATGAGAGGTTTACCATGTAACACTGGAGTGTTTGAAGGTTGTTTTTTTTTTTACCTTTTAGACATGAATTAATTTTCTTTTGGTTTCATTGAAAAAGAATTCTTCAGCAGATAAGATAAGGCAACAAAGTCTGTCTTTGTGACTCACTGGAATTAAAGGAAGTTTGGATTTTTTTATTGATGAAATGACAGTTTAGTTTTTTTCCAGTTAACTACTGTTAAAGCGAATGTCTCCCATGTTGTTGACGTTGTAATTCATGCTTGGATTTTAATTGATTTCTAGACAGTCATTGGAAATTGACTGAACTAAGAGCTGTAGGAAGATGGTTGATGAAAGACAAGACTGTACCCTCTTCATCTCTTATCCATAAATATTCTCTGTAGCATTAATTGCCAGATGAAGTCCCAGTAACCCTTTGTCTAGCACTCCTCTGTGCTTTGCCACAAGCTCATTCGCTGGGATGTGACAATAGGGTGGTTTGATTTGAAGTGGTTGGGGTGCAGAAAGGGCAGCATGACTTGCATACTTGACCCATGTCTTGAACTAGGATACTCAGCACCCATGTGTAATACTTTTGTGTGGTTTAGAAGTTAAAGGGGCTTACGTCGAGTCATACTGTGGGTCGCAGAGCAGGTGAAGGCTGACGAGAGTGACCCCGGGGTAAACTTTACTACAGCTGTGTTTGGACTGGTTAACCGTTCCAGACACATCAACTTCTGCTTGTTGTTCTGCAGTACAAGGTCCTGAGAAATGTGTGACTGGCTTTCCTGTGGAACGGCGCGGCCGGGCCGAGAGAGGAAGTGGGTCAGGAAGCAGAGGGAAACGGAGCATAAGACGTGAGGGAGTGTTGGTTCCCGTCAGCTGTGGCAAGAAGCTCCTGTGTGGGCAGAAAACCTCCCCAGCAGCGATACATTTTAAGTTGTACAAAAATTAAAACGTATTGATCACATGCTTCTGTTTTAGCTCAGAATTGTTGATTTGTGTCAATCTCCAAATCCAGTATTTTGCCCCTAATCTGCCCTCTAAAGCCCCTCAAGTTTTGTGAGTTTTTGTCCAAGTACTTTAGGCTTGTTTTCTTACACTATAGAATGTGTGCAGGTGATAAGTAGCCATTTCTTTTGGATAAGTTTTATAGAGGTCACCTTATCTGTAAAACTCGGTTTATTTTTATATTTTCCCTCTGATAAGATAGCCAGTCATGCTTTGTTTTTTTCATTTCTCTCTTCTCTGGGCACAGGTGGTAACAAACATCTGATTAACTAACCACCTGCTTAGTGTATTGGTGTGTTTGTTTGGATCAGCCTGAGACATGAAGAGGATCACGTGCCTAAATCTGTGCCACTAATTGTTTATATGGAACCAAAACAGACACACAACCAGCCAGAGTTGTTTGTGAAGATGTATATGGAAATATACTGTTTTGTCACCTATACAGTAGATCTACAGTCAAACTCGTTCTCTACAATGTTATTTTTAATATAAAGTCAGTTAATCTTTGTCCAGTAGTTCTTTACTTGATTTTTTTTTTAACAACTTTTTTTCCTGAACAGTTTATGTGACAAAATGGCAAATAGATTTCATTTAAATTATGCCTTTCCTCTGCTTGATCAGTAGCGAAAGCGCTTTGCGCTCTTAATCCATTCACACGCCAGTGGAGGTGGCTGCCATGCGAGGAGCTCGGTCTATCCTTTGGGAGCAGTTTTGGGGTTCAGTGTCTTGCTCATGGACACTTTGACATGTGGACAGAGGGAGATGGGGATTCAAACAGCTAATTCATGAATCAAAAGATATTCCGTTCAAAACTATGTCCGTGATGAAATTCAAATTTTTTCCTCTTTATGTCTTCATTTTGTTTGTAGCTCAGTATTTCAAGCAGGTGCTCTCAGCTTAATAACACATCTTCAACTGGTCTTTTCCACCGTCGTCGTCAACATCTGCTGAAGTGGAGCAGTGGTTTGTGCATTAGTCACTGGGGGAGGGGGAAGAGCTGATCAGGAAGAGGAAAGGACATGCTTTGTACTTTAGGCAGCCATATTCAGGAGTTTTCTCTCTAAATACGACTAGTGAGAATTTTTTTTCTTTACAGCCATGTTGCGCACATTGTTTTACACAGTTCTCGGGGGACGTTACTCTCCTCTTTTAATTGATACTCTAGTTCAGCGGCCACTCAAAGAGTGGAACATTTCCTGTTGTGAGGACTTTTCTTGCACTCTGAATTGGTTCCTTTAAAGCTCTGGTTTATTAAGTAGGGTAAGAAGTTTTGCGTTTTAGTCTTTAGTCCGAACACACATTAAGTAATAAAAAGTTAGGACGGAGGGTTATGCCGGGTGGAGGCATGGCCAGTGTCGCACTAAACATGCAGACATTTTGTGACACATTTATGCTTCTCAATTTTAGTAGTCTGGCTTTTCTGCTTTTGGAATGTGGAAGTTGGGGGGGAAAATGGACTTCCAGTGCACTTTTTTTTTTTTTTTTTTTTTAAGTTTTGGAGCCATGGTGTCGGAAGAATTTGGTTGCTGGTAATCAGTTTTATGCTTGTATCTGAAATTTCCATTTGTTTCCTCCTCAAAGTAATAATAAAAAAAAAAGTCACACAATTACACTGTTACATTCCACCTTTGTTGAAATCGATGACGGTGCACACGGCGTTGCCACTTGGGGTTGGATAGGAAAAGTACAGCACCTTATCTCATTGTTGCAAAAATCACTGGAATGTAGCTGGAATCTGATTACAATAGTAGTTCATGGCCTTGGTTACAGAAAGGGGATTTAGGTGGCGTCTGATGTGGACTTGGTGACAAAGGGAGTAAGACAGCCAGTGTGTGGCGAGCATTGAGGTGACAGTGTAATGTGGGTAATGGGGATGAAGGGTCATACGGTGTGGGAAAGAAGTCTGGCTTTGGTGATTGAAGACTTTTAACACTTCAGTGAGTAATTACAATCTGAAAAATGTGCCCCTATCATATAGCTTCCACTCTCTCTTAGGTCGAAAATTCCTGTTGTTTGAAGTTGTGTACATTACACAAGTGACCAGTTATCTCGGCTGTTTCACAAAAAAAAACGTGATGTTTGCACTGTGCATGTTTGATGGTAAGATTTCATGGAAGAGTTATTATGAATGTTGTTGTTTTTTTTTCTGGTGTTTTTCTTAAAATTGCCATGGATGAAGACTGTTGAGGCTTTGTCATAATTCGGCTCTAATTCTTCTGCCCCTCCCTTTGCTACATCAGCTCATCCTGATTTGTGGCTGGGATTTTCATGTTATGTCACATCTTACTCGCCAAGCACAGCGTGAAGCTCAGCATCGAGGATATGCTAGCAGTCCAACAGCTCCGTAGTATAGACAGATGTTTCTGTATTTACCTTTAAGAACAACCCCACGCTCCTCCAAGGCTTTTAGAGGAAGCAGCCTCTGTTTTCTCTGCACAATAGCTCCTTTGACTGCCGTATCTTTATTGTCAGGGTGGGGCAGTAACATGTTATATTATTCTGCGTGAACCTTGCCAATGAGAAACCGGTGGTTGAGTCCAAATCGCTGCTGACAGAATGAGGTGGCCAGTGTTTTAATTGGTATATGCGAATGCCACGGAGTGCTGCAGTGACGGGCAGCATTCAGTGTCTTCACTCACAGAAGTCATGTGTTTGTGCGCACATGCTAATATTATTATGCGCGGTGGTTTTTTTTTTTTTTTTTTTTTGAAAGGCTGCATGTCTAAGTGTTGTGGACGTCCGATGACTCAGTTACTGAAAGTAAATGGATGCTTTTTCTGTTCTCTACATGCATCTTGAATCAAATGACATGAAAGCTGTTTGTTTTTGGTGTTATAGCAAATGTTTAAAAATGACTTTCCAAAACACTGGCCTAACATGAGCCTTCTTGAAGCTTTGCTTTGCTCCGATTTCCGCTCTGTAGCTGTTTTGCAGTCTTATGTCAGAGCGAAACAATTTCCCCTTGGTTTAATGGAAGGCAGCAGTCCGGACTGTGACTTTAAGAGGAGATGAGAGGGAAACACCCGCCATAGTTCAGCGCTGGGGGCTCTGCAGGGAGCCCGATGGCCTAAACTTCCATTATCACCTGCTTAACTTACAAATGACCAGACAGACTGCTATTGGTTTCCTCAGAGAGATGTCTGATGTATGTGAACTTCAGGAATCCAGATGATGGAAGAAGAAAAAAAAAAACTGTGCCACGCTGGTCCAGTTTCTGTTGGTCATTTCCTCAGGCGGCGCGGTCCTCCTTCTGTCTGTGCTCATCAGGGTCAGCTCCGCTGCCTCAGAAGGCAGTAAGGTACACGCTTCTCCTTTTCATCTAAATTTGCCCAACAGATACTTGAGGTCTTTTGCTCGAATCAGTGAACTGTGAAACCTGGGAGAGTGTGGGTGAGTATGCACAGCAGCGCTCTCCCTCAAGGAGCGTCTCTGTATCTGTGGCATCTGTCTGAAATTGACAGACCAGTCCAAACCCTTTTATTGCACACTTCCTGTTCATTTTGATAAATGCAGAAGTCGTAAATGATATTCAGGAATAGGTGTGGGTTTATTAAGAAAAAAAAAAGTAGATAATTTATAACAAGGTTCAGTATGTCTTGAGTAATTCAAAGGTCTTTCCTGTTTATGAATTTAGCTGTTCTGATTTAATAAAGTGTACCTTCAATCCAAATTGAATTTATGTATTGGTGCAAACATAACTGATTTTCTGACTTGATTCAACAAATTGAACCATGTTACTCTTGGTAAGACGACTCCCCTCAGTGGTTTCATGACAGCTGCTTTTCTGCACTTCTTTTGTCAACACCTGAGCTTCGTCCTGCTGCCATTCTGCCTCAGTGACACCTCTCTCTGTCTCTCTGTCTCTCTGTCTCTGTCTCTGTGTGTCAGTGCAGTCACACTTTTTAAAACACATTGTGTGTTCTAGTATTGGGTAAGTTTGCATGTTGCAGATGGCAAAAAAGGTCAAATGATGTCAGTGCTGGCTGGAACTGAGCAGTTTGAGCAGCGCTTGGATTAGACATTGGTGTACACAATGTGTGTGGCCTGTCACTCTTTTTGAAAAGATTAAAAACTTTTCCCCGTTACACCCAGATGAAACTTGCCTCAAATAAGACTGGCCTAGTTTTATTGCTGCCACACTGGTAAACATGTCCTCCTATTGCACCATCTTCTCTCGTGGTTTATTAGTTCCTGACAGCAGCATTATTTCCATTACTCACTGGCTTATCAGCAGTTAACCTGATTTAATCTTGATTTTACTTTTAGTTCACAAGTTGAGTGGAGGAGTTATATAGCCTGCAGATGCAATGCTGCTGCTGCTGTCCTCCTGAGGGACGCTATTGCGAGGCTTTGTTAAATACATCTTCCATAAAACATTGTTGGGATGCATTACGGTCACATAGTGGGGTTAATTCAGCACGACTCAGCGTTACGTAACCAGCTACGACTCCACCCAGTCTGCTGTGATCTGCAGCGCGCCCTCTGATACTGCCTAACCCTCCTCACAAAGGTTTAAATATGATCTCTGCAACAAAGATGGTGATGAATCAGTCTGGTCGCAGATGATTGAGGGTTGGTCATGTAAAGTCCTGGTTTCTGCACTGACTGAAGTATCTGGATGTTTTAAAAGCAGCATGCTGTCCTGGAAGTTTTCTGCTGCTACAAGTGTTATTTATACATCATGAAGGCATCAGTTTGTATATCTTACGCTAAATATACATGGTGCTGTATATAAAAAAGCAAAAAAAAAAAAAGGTAACGTCACATTCACCTGGTGGAGACTGTGCCAAGCATAATTTCCAGCATTAACAACAACATGCCCAGACAGCACTGATTAGACATCCATGACGGAGTGAATGACCCCAAAACTCAGCAGGCAACAGCCCTCGTGTTTCCTGAGGGGCTGCTCAGGGCCGTGGGGAGTGAAGCCATAAGTTAACTTCAGTTCTGTTCCATCTCAGTAACAAGCTGTTTGTAGCTTGGTTTTGATAAGTTACTCTTTCTGCTTTGCATCAGTGTTAAGTACCTCACTGTGTTTTTGTTGGGTTATTCAAATGGTTATCGTTGGCTTGTTCTTCATAATCAATGCTCATGGTTTCACCTTTGAGTCATAAATAAGTACTTTGATTCACTTTAACATTCAATATTCCCTGTTTGTTTTATTTGACTGGGGGCATTCACAACATCATATCCAGTTTGTTCATTGCACAAGCAGCAGTTTCTCTCCACTCTGTCAACATGACTGCTGGTAAAAGAGCGGAACAGTTTGACAGCAGAACATTTTGTTTAAAATTCATCTTGAGTGTTCGATTGGTGGCTCAAGAAGACAATCTGAATACACACAATTATGTGAGGTGGAACTTTAAAGTCTGCAGTGTATCCAGTAAAATCATCCTTTAAAATATCACCCTCTTTATGTAATCAAATGAAGACTAATATCCTGACGTGCTCGGCATGGATCTGTTTGGCGACAGCCTTGTGTACACATCCATCTATCTGTACAGACTTTCTCCTGAATCTCACTACGGTGGTTACAGACCTTCAAGTCATCACGTTGGTGGACTTGTTACTTGTTCAAAGCCGCTTTACCAGACTTCCATCACATCAGAGTAGAGAAGAGTCTCTCTTCCGTTCCATTTGACAGTCTTGAAACCGTACTGAAAGTGATTATGTAAGGCTTTGTCAGCATTAACATGGCAGAGTTCCTGACTTCTAGTGACATGCTATGAAATTAAAGGATAAGTGCCTTTTTAACTTCCGTCACAAGAGAAGACGATTTTTGTTTTTGTTTTTTTCCTTTCTTTTCTGTAACCTGCAAGTGTCGGGTGTTTTTTTTTTTGTTTTTTTTTTTTAATTTAAGATTAGTTTGTGTCTTTGTCTGCCCTTTCTGGAGTAATCAAGCAAAGTTTCTTAAATGCACTTTTGATCCTGCTAAATATAGGGAAGGATTTGGGAAATTCTCTTTTAAAATCCTCAATTTGGTTGAGATTAACTCTTGAGATTAATGATGTCATTAACTCGGTCTTATTTGTCCCAATGTGTCTTAGTGTTTCGCGTTGCCTAAAATACTGTACGAGTCAAAACTTGCACGGTGCCATTGCTCCGTGTCTACACACACACACGCTTGTTTTCAGAAGAGTTTTGCTTTTTCAGACACTCCCACATCCCAACAGGACGAACTTCCTGCTTGTGTAGCAATCTTTGTCTTGTCGGAAACATGCCACACAAGCGTTTCTCGCTCGCACTCATTCTTTCCCTTTTGCTCTCCCCATTCCCTCTCCTCACTCACACACACACACACACACACACACACACACACACACACACACAATGGAAAACCACCTCCAAAAGTTGTCCCACATCCTGTGCTGTGCTTTCGTCATAGTGATTGAAGCTGGGAAGCTGCTTCCATGTGCTGCATTGAAATAAATGATTTGAGGAGCTTCATGTTAACAGAACCTCGGCCAGTCTGAGTCTTAGTTAGCCTTAGTTAGCCAGACTTGTGTTAAATTTGGACGTAGCCTGTTATTGTAAGCAATTTCCTCTGGAATTTTCTCGCTGTAAGCATTGCTCTGGGATCTTAAGGTTTTTGAATGTATTTTTTCCAAAGTGCTCCGATCTTCCAGCTGATCTGTGTCGAGATTTGTATTTTGATTGAGTGTGTCAAGTTTCCCTTTAGAATTAGCCTTGTAAAAAGTTCGCTGCAGATCAACATTAGTGTTTCAGACTTTTGAGTATTTCTACAATTGGAAAAAAGCAACTAGGTTGTATCAAAGTGTAAATGCTGTCTGGCATGTTTATTTTTCTTGAGCTGTTGGTCACTAGGAGATATTGTGTCAGAGTGACTCTAATACATGTGGCTGGTCAGCTTTCGTGTTCACTGCCTACAAGTTTTGATTGGAGCTTAACATGCTTGTAGAAGGAATTTTTTTAAAATTACCTACTTTACTAAGTTTTGATTTTTACAAACATTTTTAGAGGTAGAAACTATATTGTCTTTCATAATCATTTCAGAGTGAGTTGCTATGTTGTTGTTTGTTGCGGCGTCACGTTGCTTCCAAAACAGAAGTAATTGCAAAGCCAGCAATGCTCAGATTTGTTTCAGATTCTCAGATTGTTGGCGTAGCAAGCAGTTGGTTTGTTGCAAGCAAGTCAAACACATCTCCATAAGGGATGGCTTATGAACAAGCAAATCTCAGATGTTTACATTTCCTCTTAAGCTTTTCAGAGGGATATAGGTTTGTTTTGTTTCTGCTGTTTCACTCCAGCTGTTTGCATTGTTTTACAGCTGTAGTGTATCTGGACTGTTGGTGATTTGATCTGTGTGTTGCTTCAGTAGCACATGTTAAATCTCCCTCTGCTCTTTCCACAGATATGAAACGAGTTGTACGGCAGAGCAAATTCCGTCACGTCTTTGGCCAGGCGGTGAAGAATGACCAGTGCTACGATGATATCCGGGTTTCAAGGGTCACATGGGACAGCACATTCTGCTCTGTCAACCCCAAGTTTGTTGCCATAATTGTTGAAGCCAGTGGTGGCGGAGCTTTCCTCGTCCTCCCTCTTCACAAGGTAGGTTTGTGTCGCGTTGTCTCAGTCGTCAGCTCTGTGTAAACACTGAACACAGCATGAGAACCATTCATTAAAACAACTGCAAGCGTCACAGTTTGATTCTCGTATTTGCATTTTGAGAGCTGTAGTCTGTTTCCCATATTTTGTGTAAAGCGATTAATCTGAAGCACTGGAAATTCAACCTTCAACATGTCTTAAATGCCTGTGTACCTTGGGATTAATGTTTACCAGTGGGCGCTTTTACTCACCCTTATGTGCACAACTGAACTACTTCACAGCCCAGCAGCCTCCTGATCTTTGCATCCTTATAAGGCCTTCCTCCCACAGATTTACTCTTGGATTGGTCAAGCCTGCATCTGAAGAGTATTTGGCTGTAAACAAGCCTAGTGTCGTATGTGCTGTAGATCACTCTGCTGTTTTATCCCTGCTGTCATAGTTGGTTTAAATAAGGTGCAAATGGGGCCCGGGCTGAATTTAAGAATGGGCTCTGGCATGTCCCCAGAGAGCACTTAGGCGTCATTATGGATGTTACTGGTAAACTGCTGGCTGATTGCGTCTCTGCTTGCCAGTTCCATGCAATGGCCAAGAGACGGGTCCCGACACCCGAGAGTGACATAAGCACCGCAACACTGTTGACAGATCTACACTCGCCCTGTAATTAGTGTACACCAGTACGCTACCATGTCACACGAGAGGGCTCTGGCATGGGGGACCGGATCCTCAGGCCTGTCATCACACAGCTTACACCTCTCAGCAACTCTCTCAATACGGAGCCTGTGCTGGAGGTGGGCTGAAAGCTCAAGCGGTTTAACACTCTTCCTGCCCTCCTCCTCCTCTTCTGTATTTAGATTCGTGCGAGCTGCCCTCCACATGCCGTGTCCCAGTACAGTAAACGGTGTGTCCCCAGAACAAAGTCCACTTTTACTACTGAATTAACAAGTTGTGTGAGAAGGGAGGTCTTTATACGTGGAGCAAAACCTCGGGCAATTTCCTGGGATGAAACATGAAAACACGTTTGATTGTTCAGATCTTCCCACATTTTTGCTGGCAGGGTTTGAGAAGCTTCTCGATGGAGTCTTTTCCTTGGTTTAACAGATCATGCATTGAGACGGCACAACTGGAAGGGAAATGCCTTGCCATTTGAGATTTGAGGTTGGTTGTGTGTGACGTGACTGAAGGGCCCGTATGCGTTGTCACCAAACCAGTTTTACAGCCCGGGATAATGGAAGGAGGCACTTGGTTGCTTGTGACCTGAAATAAGCAAGTTCATTTGACGTCAATGGGAATCCCTTTTACATTTGAATGTACTTTTAATATGTAGTTTCAGCAGTTATGACAAACTGTCCTTAAATTGTTTTTTTTTTTTTTTTTTCCTGACGAGTCCATCTGGAAATCTCAGTTTAGCCTCAGCTGGCAATGCAGGTCTCAAAAGTAGGACAGGTCTGATCTTGCCTGTTGTCAGGCTGAACTGCAGTGCAGTAGATCAGCGTTGTAGAGCTCATCTCTGCTTATGAAATTATTCAGAAAATGAAGCAAAAGGCATTGAAGTGCTCCTTCTTAAAAGCATGTTTCTGTTGTTCAAACTATTCAACCCATTGTTTCAGTTGAGCTGTAGTGTTGGTTGCCTTGAAATGCTCTGCAGTTCTTAGGTCTGATTTTATTTATTTTTTGCTCCCCACCCTCCCACCCCTACTCTCTAATGTGAGGGTGCATCTGTCCGGCTGACCCATCTGCCTCTGCTGCGCTGCTTGCAGTCTCTGTGGGCAGCCAGCTGCTCAGGGCCTTTGTCCTACGCTTATTCCCAGCACAGCTCTTTGTCATTATTGCACTTTGGGGAAGGGGGGGGGGGGACAGAACTGCGAGGATGCATCTACCCCCCCTTCTTGTCAATTAAACCATATGTGACTGAGCACCAGCTTTCTTTGTAACGATGCCATAACTGAGGAAAGCTTTTAAAATGAAAAGGTTTGATTCCGTCTGTTCATATCCTCAGACGTCTTCGCGTCCGACTCAGAGGTTAATGCTGTGACCTGACCTGAGGTCTGTGCCTCATTTTGAGCAGTCATCTGACGGGGTTTGTGCTTTGTGTGACTCACTGGGATGTGGGTTGCTGTGTTGGGCTGCCCTGACTCAGCACAGCCACGAGTATTGTTGCTTCCTGCTGTCACAGGACACAGGGATTTATAAAGAGGGGATCAGATGTCCAGCTCAACACATGTCATTCCCTTCCCTCATGCTTTCAGTCTCCCCCTTTCTCTTTCTTACCAGGATGCCCGCTAATTTATTCGCTGATTTCCATATGAAGGAAGTCGTGGGAGTGAATGAAGCAGATAGCAGGAGTGTGGTGATTTTTTTTCTCCGTCTGCGCTGTAAACCATCAGTAATTTGTGAAAGCTGGCTTGATTTGTATCTTTTCAGAAGAAAACCCCTACATTTATTTATTTATCCGAGATAATGTGAACAATTCCTTGTATTTTGTGCACAGTTTAAGCCATCAGTCCTCTCCTTTTATAACCTAAGGTTTATCACTGTCACTGTGCAGAAAGGAGGAGAATTGTTTATTTTACGTTTGAGTACTTGATGAATGGTGCTTCACTCTTTACCGTCGGTAATCTTTAGATGTCTGTACAATGACATCTCACACTCAGCGGCGTTGCTGCTCACTAATTTGCACGTTTCTCTCCACACGCGGATAACCTGGGTGTGCATGACATCCAGGGTCCTTCCCTGCACTTGGGTCATTTTCCCTTCCGAGACCTCGACACTGCACGCGGTTGCCTTTGCCGCTTCTGCCGCTCCGTCCTGCTGACTGCAGATTTTACCATATATGGTCATTCACTGCTCTCTGCCTGACAGCCTTCCAAGACCATTTCCTCCCTGCCCTGCCATTGGCTGCTTCATGCAGTGTCAGTACTCATGTGAATTCTGGGATAGGCTGAAACATGAAGAGCGCTCGCACAAGATGAGAGAGCAGGCTCCAAGTCAGATGTTTTTTTGTGTCGTAGTCATTTACTGTATCCAAGAGCCAAAATTAAATCATGTTAATGTGACAATCAGTGTGACTCTGGATTGCCAAATAAGTGGCATTGAAGCAATTGCATCCCATAGTTTTTGAAGTTAAAGATCTTGGAATAAAGCTAAGGTATTCATCTGTATGAATCCAGTTGAATCCCATCAAAGGAGTATACAGTGAAATTAAAGTTTGGCATAAAGAGGCTGATTGTACAATAAATGTCAAGTGCACCTGCCTGGGTCAGTACAATGGATTGGCTGTTACTGTTTTATTGTTTCACAATGTTTGCAGGTGATTGTCTTTATCACAGCAGGAAGATGAGGAAGCACTGCGGCTAGAGGCCATCCCTCCCCTCACAGGTTTCATAATGTCTATTTTGAGCAGTCTGATCAAATATGACAGAACAAACAACAAAGTCTGACTCTGAAGTGCATCTAAATACAAATCCTCACATAATTATTGTGAACTGAGAGGTCCGGCCGTTTGTCTCGAATCGCCTGTAACCACCAGCCTGCTGTAATGCTCTTAGATTATGAGTATGCTCAGTTTCAGCACAGTGACCTTTTGGCACACGGCTCACACTGCAGGACCGTATTGATTCCGATAAGTAGTCTAGGCTCAAAATTTCCTCAGATTATCTCTGGAAAAATATCAAATCACAGTGATCGAACATTCTCTATCTACAGCGTGTGCTTGTGTAGCTCTGATATTGCATATAGCTCAGGTTTACAGTCTGTAGTGTTTTGCATTGTGTTTTTCCTGCCCGATCATCAGGAGGCTGTAAATCCTGAGAAAGAGATCCGGGTGTGACAGTGCTGCCGCTGCCTCAGCTGTTTGTCTGGACCATACAGACGCACGGCTCTGCAAAAGTGGAAATTTCCATGGAGCACTGAGCAGCTCTGGACAGCGTGCATGGAAGAGCCTTTAGTGGAGTGCATGTGTGAATCACATGTTAAGCTGCGAGCAAAAGAAGTGTGCAGGCCTCTTGTGTGAATGAAAAGAATGTCCTCTCTCTGCCTTGAGGGAGCGTTGTTCCTGCATTTTTTTTGTGTCTCAGTGTTGAGCTTTGTATCTATTGCCGTGTGATTCACTCATTTTCTGCAGCCTTACTTGTTGCTATGCAACTGGTTGTTTTCAGGCCTTAGACATTCCTCTCAAGGCATTGAAATGTCTGCAGTGTAGATATAGACATGTTGGGTGTTGGACTGCCGAGCACAGCCTCCTGCTGTTGGAGTGTGTGTTATGTTCTTGCATATTTTTTTTTCCCCCGGTGTTGGACAGAATGATGCTGTGTTGCGTGTTTTCGTGACCTGTAGGCTGGTTGTCTTGGAGATGGTTTTCCTGCCTGACTGGTTTAGTCTGCTGTGGGGCGTTTTACAGTGAGGTTGTGACGCTGAAAGTACTCTTATCTTTATAGATGTTTCAAAGCTTTTGACTGAGCAGGAATCCTGCCTCAAATAATTTTTGATTTCTTGTAATACAATCTGTCACCTTTTTTTTTTTTTTTTGTTAGATACAAAATATGAACATGGCTTTGAACCTGAAAATCACCATTAAGGATATTCTCATAGCTGTATTCATATAGTGCGTTGTTTTGTTTTTGTCCCATTCTGGGTACAACTTGAGCATATTTTTAATACTCGGCATTCGGGACGTTCCCGACAGCCACATTCTGTTGACTTCAAAATAAATCTTTAACAATATGAAATGAGGTTGTTTGTATTCACCCTGAAAGTGTTCCCTGAACCTCCTGAAGCCTTCAACAAAGCTCAGTGAAATGATTCACACCTTGCGAGGTCGTCGTCATAATGAGCTGTTATTTTCTCGGACTGGGTGGGTTTGCGGCGGCTCTTTATACGAAGTCGTCAAACTGGCCCGTGGCTTGCATTGCTAAAATCGGTTCATATTGTAATGCCAGCGCACCACGTGGCTGGGCAGTGACTGTTTGTTTGTCTAGCATGGCCGACATGCTTCCTTGTTTGTTTGTTTAACTCTCCAGATGAAGGTGGGACCAAACCACTGTGGTTTATTGAGAGGACATCTCTCAGATTTCCGATAGAATGGTTTTAAAAAAGTTCTGCCTACTCAGCAGTGCTGTAGAATAGAGAGCTGTGGCGGTAAATCCCTGTGGAAAACACGTAAGTGCTAATAAGTCCAGGATTTGTGAGAACCATCGCAGCACTGAGCGCAGAACATCTCTGAGGCCCAGTCTCAGATTATTGTCTGAGGAGGAAATCTACTTTGAGCACGTGCAGAATCTGATGGCACACACCTGTTCTCAAAAGGTCCTGATGAGTGTTTGTCTTTTTGGCAGTAAGTGGGCGGAGCCCGTCGCAACTGTGTCCTGACTTACGATTGGTTAAAAGCTGCGCCCTGATGACGGCCTCTTGCCTGCATGAAGTGCTTTTCCTCGACTGCACTTACTGAACAATGACGGTGGAAAAATTTATCACATTTTATTTACAAATTACACACGCATACTCTCGCCTCACAAACACTTATACAGATCTAGATGCCACTCTACAAGGGTGGGAGGGTGATGATAAACTACAGAGGTGTGTGGTAGAGGTGAAGTCTATTGATTCACATCTTTTTAAGAAGTTCTAATTTATATCACATACAGAATTACAGTTTTCCCAACACTCAACTCAACCAGGGAGAATACAGTAGGTTAGCACAGGCTGACTGCACTGCTTCACACAGGAGATCCCATTATTATGAGTTTGGATGCAACCTGCTTTCCTGCAATGTAGGCTATCCTCGTGTATCTTTCTACAGAGTCTGGGCAAGGCCCGCTCGTAGCCAGTCCTCAGACTGTACATGAGCATATCGAACACAAAACAGCATTAACACCTCTGAGCATTTGACACCTTGGCCGCCGTCTTGCTCTCATGAGTTATACCCATACCAGAGCTGCCTGGGACTGGCGTGTGGAATGTGAGGAACGTCTGGCGCCCTGACCAAACTCTAGACCTGCTCTGCCCTGCCTGACATGATCAGATGTTGAAACTCCACAGCTAAAATATGGCTGGTGCTTCACGTTTGATATAATTTCCTTTTTATATAATCTACGTGACATGAAATTAGTAACAGGCAGACACCAAATTCCACGCTCTTGTAGGGATCTTATCCAAACTGTGACAAGTGAAGACTGTTGGTCCTGTAGCTACTTCTTATCTTTGGGTCAGCCAGTCTACCCCAGCAGGCCACAGAGCACATCACTGTGTGCTTATCACCAGCTTTCTGCATGCATGGATGTATGCATTCACTGATAATTGATTATTCAAACAGGATATGTCACTGTCCAGCTGGAGTCCACGTGGAAACGCAGTGAAGTCTCTTTTGCAGCTTCCTTTTACAGGAGTCTTTGCAGCAAGTGCTCTCAACTTGCACTCCGATTCAAGATTTATTGCTTCACAGGGAGGAAACGCAGGCTATCTACAGTCAGTGCTGCGACTTCATGTTATTCCCAAGTCAGTAATGTTTTCTTTTGAGCCTGCTGCTGATCTTCAGCTCTATTTAACTGTTTTTTTTTGCACGGCGCTGCAGACATCCAGGGCGACTGTGTAGGACAAACGCTTTGGGCTCTGAAGTGTTTCGCAATGTATGTTGCAGCAAGCGATTTCGAAATGACTGTAAGGCTTTTTTTTTCCCAACATGACAGAACTGGTCTGGACAGTGGTATCGCTGTCAGCCATGCTTATTTGTTCTGGGTGTGCTCGTAGTCATACATGACTGAACAAAATCTGTGATATTGTAATAGCTCATTAAAGAGGCGTTCACATGAAAAGATCTTTACAAATATCTTTTTATTGTTGGTTCAATGGACCTCCTTTCAGTTTGTTCTGTGAACAAATGTAATACCAGTTATGTGCGATTTGCTAAATGAAAGTGGGCCTTCAGGAGGCTGGCCTACATATCGAGTTTACACCAGTTTCACAGCGGCTGTGTTATCTGATGGTCCACTGTAGATCATGGATTATTGTTGACAGTGGAGTCAAAGTGTGCTTTCTGTACACCGGGCTCAAGGGTGCGTTCACTAGGCAGGGTGAGGTTTGGACTTGATCTTGTGATTTTTACAGACATTCTCACATATGCTGGACTTTGATCATGGAGCTTGGAGTTGGAGTATGTGTCACAGCTCAACCTTGGCGTCAGTCAAATGACTGTGCAGTTCCAGCTTTCGTTCAGCCGAGAGCCGTTCCCTATGGCGAACTGTTTAAGTTCATATATCCACTCACTGCTCAATTATGTTGACTCGGCACGTACATGCCTCACTGTAGATATTGTGGCGGCTTAAAAGCAGGCCTGAAGAACAATTTCTATTAACTGAATGTCTCTGAGCAGGAAGGGCTGACCATAAGACGACATCAGTCTGGACAGATGGACTGAGTGCCTCTATTCCAGACAACAAACCCTCTCAGTATCCAGTCATTAATGTTCAATCACTAATGTACACATTGGAAATCACAGATACTGCATTTTTTTTTTATAGATCCACAAAAATGCATGAGTGGATTAAAAACCTGGCTTGACCACAGGTGCTTGTCTCTTTGAGGAATTCTAGAAAGTATGTAGCTTAATATTGTTCAGTCAAGTTCTTCATGCATCATTATATACCTAGTTAGTTCATATGCATTTTGCTTTCTTCTTTTCAGGGAAGTCGTTTGTTTGAAGATGCCATGTTTCGATGGAGTTCTTCCGTCGTCTTCTCAAACACCAGCTAGAATTAGAAATGCTTTATTAATCCGGCGGTGTTGAATGACATGCGTCTTTATCACTTTTATCTCAGTACGGCTGATAGTTCTTGTGAGCAGGCCTTATTGACTTAAGCTTTATTATCCTCTGGGGGGAATTCCATTTTTCTGCGTGGACCCACCCTCTTTCTGGGATGTGGAGGTGCAGCCACACTGGGGCGCTGCAGGGAGTTGAAGGGGATTGCGTCTGTGGGATTTGAACTCCAAATTCCAAGTCTGCTTCACTTTACCTGTAGGCCACCGAATCAGTTTTGACTTTTATTTAGACAATTATTAGGAAATTAACTTCAATGGGATATTTCTTTAAAAACAAAACTGTGGTATAGGTTGTATAGGTCTAGTTTTTATTAATTTCTACATTTTCTAGCTCTTTTGACGCCATAATGGCTCCATAGCTGAAGGCACTCAGTGGCTCTCTCTTGTATTAGGGGAGCGCCGTGCTTTAAATAGGGCTGCTGCAGCAGCAGGGCTCTTTCCACAGCAGGTGACATCATTTCTCAGACCTTGCCGTCGCACTTAGCCTCAGCACAGAGCAGGGTGTGTCTCAGACATCCAGGCTGTTACGGCACGGTGGATGCAAAGTCACTGTCAGCTGTCGGAGGTGAAATCCACCTTCACGCTGATCTTGGGGCGTGCAGCCGTGCCATTGAAGGTTATTTTTGTTTTCATCAGAAGTTGATGCTTCAGCCCTCGGATCTGAGTTGTGGAAGTAGATTACATGAGAGGGGAAGCTTAGCGCTCGATTTTAGCATTGCCAATCAAAAGCAAAAAAAATTGCTGTTGAGAATTGATTTCGTCTCTCCTGGAAGGTGACACCGGTAACAGCAACTGTACTGCAGCTACCCTCCTCTCAGACGGCGTACTTAATCTCGATGCTTATTTCATCATGATGTAGGATGGATCTGTTGAAGCACTTCCATGTTTTTGTTTGAGAGGGAGCTTGTTCTTTTTGGATTACGTTTGTAATTGTCATGTTTTAAAACCTGCTCGCTCCTCTGGCATGGCCACTGTTGTGTACAGACCAAACAAAGACTAATCTTATTACTCTTCCTTGTTTGTCTTCGCAGGCGGGACGCATCGACAAATCCTACCCCACGGTGTGTGGGCACACGGGCCCGGTGTTGGACATCGAATGGTGCCCGCACAATGACCAGGTCATTGCCAGCGGCTCCGAGGACTCCACAGTGATGGTAAAGTCGTCGTCCTCCTCCTCCTCCTCCATGAAATCCCAACTCTTAATGAGAATAAAGCCCACACACACTCTTGAGCTGATAAGTGACAAGAGACGACATGCTCCGACTGCGAAAGGCCACGCTGTTGCAACTGTGAGCGATGGTTGCATTCCTCACCCTCTGGATTAGATTAGGCCAAATATGTTGTAGGAATCAGAGCTGGGGAATGATTTAGCTGTTTACTGAGCTGAAGTCACCGACTTTTTTTTTTTTTTTTTTTTTTTGAGACTGTGGTTGTGCTTTCCTCCATATGTCCTTATTTGGGCTTTGAAAGGCTGAGATTACTTTCCAGCCTGTTCAGACAGCTGCCACTTCCTCACCTGAAAGTCCCAACTTCCTTCTAAATCCGTGTTGAATCATGTCCGTAAGAAGTACGAGGAGAAAAGAGGAACCGTTCTCCATCATGTTTAATCAGAAGTGTGCGCCTCACAGACACCAAGCCGAGGCGTTTTAGTTTGGGAAGGACTGGGTGGTAGAACCGCAGCGTTCAAAGCACATCTGTGTGGATATATGAAGCGACACATATGAAGTGATCGCACATTTTATTTTACTTGAAATGCAGATTTTTCAGTAGCTGATATCAGCCGTGGACGTCAGCTGTACACATTCCGTTCTTGCTGCTGGGCGACAGTTTATACTTTACCTGAGAGTTTGTTCAAACACATTGAAAGATGTCTGAATGAATAAATTATACGCACAGCACTAAATATTTGAAACAAGTTGGTTTAGTCACAGCTTAATGTTTTTCTTTTAAAGCCGAGCTGTTAGACGAAGCAGAGAGCGATGAGCATAACACTGTAGCACATGTCAGGGTTCTATCTCGGCGCCTGTGGAAACAAGTTGTTTTATGGTTGGTGTAAATAAACAAGAAACTGGAAGAGCAGGCTTCGACCGAGGGGCTGACTCGTAGGATTTTAGGCACATAGCTGGTTTATCTTCAGTGTGTAGCAGACTGTTGTTCGTCCGGACTTTGAGGAGGCAACAGGAAAACCAGCATGTAAATAACCCACAAGGTGGTTAATCAAATAAATCTTAGATAAGGAACTGAACACTCAGGGACCATTTTCGCTGTTTGATGTGACAAAATAAGTGATGACAATCAGTTAAGTGTATTGATGGCTGCTTTATTTAAACCTGCACATATCACTGAATTTTTGAGTGGGCGTCCGAAAACAAGTCAAACATTTTACTGGATCTCATCTACTGTCCGTGACGACTTGCCGTCACTTCTTAGTCATTGCTGCCCCCTTGTGGACACGTCTGTGAACTGCAATATATTGATGCTCTGAATGCAGCGGATCAGGAAGTTTTAAGTCATTCTGTTGAATTTAAGATTCACAATGAGGATGTAATATTTGTGTAGTTTTTCGTCTGAACTCTGTCTGATCCCTTCCTCCCACAGGTGTGGCAGATTCCTGAGAATGGCCTTGTCACTTCCATGTCTGAGCCAATAGTGACACTGGAAGGCCACTCCAAGCGCGTTGGCATTGTGGCGTGGCATCCGACAGCACGCAACGTCCTGCTTAGCGCTGGTAAGAAACCATCTTTATGTCCTCAGTTGCTCCTACACTTGCCCTTCAAAATAAACGTGGGCATCACAATAAGTGTTAATGATAAAGTACTAAAAGTAAAATAAAATGTCAATACTCTCTCGTTCACCGTCTCCTCTGTTTGTCTTCAGGTTGTGACAACCAGATCATCATCTGGAATGTGGGCACAGGCGAGGCCCTGATCTACCTGGAGGACCAGCATCCCGACCTCATCTACAGTGTGAGCTGGAACCGCAACGGGAGCCTCATCTGCACCGCCTGCAAGGACAAGGCCGTCCGCGTCATTGACCCCCGCAAGAACACCATTGTTGCTGTGAGTAGTGATCGCCGGCGTCTGCTGAGGAAGTTCCCCCTTGTAGCAAAACAGATATTTTCAAAATTTTCTGCCTAATAAAATGTCTTGAGCAGTAAAACTGGTGATGACCTGAAATGAAGGGGAAAGATTTATTAGATGATATTTAATAGTTACAATTTCGATTGCTTTTTTGCCTTTTTAATAATTTTTTTCCTCAAGAATTTTTGCTGCGCTCCTCCTTTCACGCATTGTGGCTGTTAGTCATCTAGCTATTTACACACAAAACAAAAATGAAAGCAAAATGTTTATTTCTTGGTCAGGTGATCGTTCCCTCTCCTGTCTTTAAAGTCAGTCTACTCTTTCTGCATTTTTCAGACTTTTTTTTTTTTTTGCTCTTCATCTTTTTACATTGCCATCAGTAGTTTTTTTTTTTTTATAGCAGTTTGACAGTTCTAAATCTCGGCTGCATTGGTCACATTCAGTTAGACCTACTTTTCAGTAACTCGTCTCCCAATGATTGGATTAAATGTTTTTAATCCAGCAATCAAAAATCAGAAATCAGCAATCAGAAAAAAAACTGCACGGCTTTAAATATTTGCTTCCTGAGAATCGATGGCTGCTGCAATAGGTGTGTGGTTTTTATTTATTTATTTTTTTACCTTTATTCCAATAAAGCTGTACAAAAGTTGCCGTCTGATTTACAGAACCACTGAACACTTTGTCCTTCTTGGGTTTGACGCAGCCACAGATTAAAGCATAGATTTGCGTCCAGCCGCTGACCGCTGACCTCTGACCTTCACCTCACAGGAGAAGCAGAAGGCGCACGAGGGAGCTCGGCCCATGAGGGCCATTTTCGTTGCTGATGGAAACATCCTCACCACTGGTTTCAGCCGCATGAGCGAGAGACAGATCGCTCTCTGGAACACGGTGAGTGTCTCACGCTCTTAGGAGGATCACAGGAGTTTCTTTTTATTGTGTGTTTGATATACTGTTTATGACACACTTTTAATTGTTGGAATTATTTTTCCCATCAGCAAAACATGGAGGAGCCCATGGGTTTGAATGAGATGGACACCAGCAACGGTGTGCTGCTGCCGTTCTACGATGCAGACTGCAATGTTGTTTATCTCTGCGGGAAGGTGCGTTTCCTTTCAAGTGTGCACTTGTCAAATAGATAATTTGATCTTCACGTGACAAGTATCAACGTCATGTTTGTTTCCTGGCAGGGTGACAGCAGCATCCGCTACTTCGAGATCACAGACGAGGCGCCGTACATTCACTTCCTCAACATGTTCACCTCCAAGGAGCCTCAGAGGGGAATGGGCTACATGCCCAAGAGGGGCCTCGACGTCAATAAGTGTGAAATCGCAAGGTAACTTGAAACACGTGGCTGAACATCAGCCCTGAGTCACCACTAGGAGGCGACATACAGTTACGCTGTGGTCCTGAGGAAACCTGCCTGTCAGCAAACTGTAACTGGTCCAAATGTGTGTTTTCTCTCAGGTTCTTCAAACTGCATGAAAGGAAGTGTGAGCCCGTCGTGATGACTGTGCCCAGAAAGGTGAGTCCCGACCCTCCGTGACCATTCGGACCACACTGACCGGTGGTCAGAGTTCTGACTTGCGTCTCCTGCTCCGTCCGCAACAGTCGGACCTGTTCCAGGACGACCTGTACCCGGACACGGCCGGGCCCGACCCTGCCCTGGAGGCAGAGGAGTGGATCGACGGCAAGAACGGAGACCCCACCACCGTCTCCCTCAAGAACGGCTACGTCCCGACCAAAAACCGCGAGATGAAGGTGGTCAAAAAGAACATTTTGGACTCAAAGGTCACCAAAAACGCCGAGAACTCGTGCCCCGGCAACAAGTCTGCCTCACCCACTCCGTCGATTGTGAGTTTTGTTCCGCTTTTTATACATTTATCCCTCTTTGACTCCCACCTCCATGTTATTTATGATTCTGCCTTCGACAAACGCCGCCTGTCTTACAGTACAGGCCTGTAAGACAGGCGGCGTTTGTTGAAGGAGAGGTAGTTGGCTCTCCCTGACCCTCGGGTTTGGGCTGTGCTGACTGTGACCCAGCCCATGTAGCTCCGCAGTTTCACCCTGTAATCACAACCCGCTGAGCTGCCCTGCTGGGCAGAGGCGTTAACCCCCGGAGCGCCGGGTCCTGCCACACACCGGAGCGCGTAGCATCACTCTCTTTTATACCTCTTTTTTTTTTTTTTCTAATTTGTCTTGTTTCCCCACAGAAGTCTGAAGCCAAGCTGGAGGAGATCTTGAAAGAAATCAAATCTCTCAAGGACCTGATCAGCAGTCAGGAAAAACGAATCATCAAACTTGAAGACCAGATGTCCAAAATTGCCATTTAAAGAACCTTTTTTTTTTTTCTCCCCCCCGACCCGCTAAACTTCAGGATGTTCCATTGGCTGCGAGGCGGGCGGGAACAGTCACTGCCTATCTCAACGACAGTGCTTGGTCCGAGTCCTGTCTCGCAATGAATCCCTAGCAACATTCCAGATGAACTTTTCTTAGCCAGCCCCTGACTCTCAGTTTAACACAGGTGGAATAAAGATGTGGCAAATTTAGCAGAAGATACTCTTGCTTTTTTTTTTGGTGACAAAGGACTCTTTCCTTTTATCACGTGTCTCTTTTTTTTTTTTTAATTTTGTTCTATACTTTAAAAACACAAAAAAAAAGCCTGACATACTCCTTTTTTCATTTTATATTAATGATCGAGAAATTTCCTGTCAAGAGTCCCCATTTACTAACGTGTGTTCATCTATATTTCAGTCCCTCCAGGATCGCTCAGGCAAAATTAGACAACCTTGATTTTTACAAACCGTTTTTTCAAAATGTGATCAAATTTGCAGGATTTTTATCTGGTTTTATTTGCAAAAATGTGGGAATTTTAAAAAATGGCAAACCATTTGGGAAAATTAACTTTTTTTTTTTAATGCAACTCTTGTTAGAAGCAGTTCTATTTTAATTCATGCAGAATTGTTCCTTTAAGGTCTAAAAAGCTCCTAACCACATCCTGTCTGCTAACAAACGAAGTGATATTTTTCCTTTTAAATTTTACAGAACTTGTGCCCGCAGACGTTCTGAAAAACAGACGTTCATCTTCTTTTAAGTAAAGATTGCGAAATCATATCACAGTGCATGTTTCTGATCAGTTTGAATGAGATAACCGGTTTCGGCCGACATGTGGGAGAAAATTGCGAGGAAATTGCGGAGATACTGAAAAATGTCCTGGAGGGACTGACTTTTAAGTACCAGTGTTTCCTGTTATCATACTCCAAAAACATGTTGCCAAATCTGGACTTTCGACCTCCTGAACAGTATTGTTTGTGATTTTTTTTTTTCTTTCTTTTTTGTGGCGTGGAGGGGGGGATGGAGGTCTAGTGCCGTGAGCTTGTTGATGAAAGGAGGGGCGAGTTTCCATCATGGATTAAATTGGCTTACATTGGTATTGCTACAGTTCCCAATCAGCCCTTTTAATGTCCCAAATATTATAGCCGTCTTGTGTTTCGAGCTAACTTCTGTTGCTTCCTGTCATTCCGACTTTGGACACAAATGTCCATATTAAAAAAACAAACAAACAAAAAAAAATAACCGCAGCATTCCTTTCTACCTTGCTTCATTAACAAGGCACTCTGCACTTATAGGAAAAGAAAATCATTGGCAGGTCTCCTTGTTCCTCTGTAAGCACCCTCGTGTCGTGACTAGCTGGTTGTCATTGTGGCGTCTTCTCGTGCTGCCAGGGAGCATCGATGTGACGGTTGTCGTCTTTTTTTTTTTTTTTTTTTTTTTTTTTGCAGGCGGCCGTTTCCATGTAAAATACCGTCGCCAACCTCGGCGTTTGTGGGATTTTTTTTTTTTTTTTTTTTTTTTTTTTGTTCCACAGTCAAGTGAAGTGGGATTATTTTTTTTGTCACTCGTGTTTTTCATATCACCATCTCAGATCTAGACTTTTCTGTACAAAACTGCACAGGAATCGATGTGAAGTGACACCAAATAACCCGTCATTGTCTTGGCTGTTGATGACCGTGTGGCGATCGAAGCTGGAGATACCTGCAGAAACGACAAACCTCAAAGGCCGCCGGTTGTTGTGAATATGTGCCTGGTGTCTTTGGCCTTGTGTCCCTGCCACTTTAAATGTTCCTGCTTTGTTTTTGTGAAATCGACTCGCAGCGGAAGGTCTGAGAACTTGCCTCCGAATTGGGAAAACTCAAAGTTAGCTTGTCTTTTCACTGTTAATTTTGGCCCGTTCCTTGTTCCAGCTGTGCTTGTTACCCCCTCTTAGCACTCCCATGTCTTCGTTCTTTATTTCTTACATTCCCCCGATTCAGCCGTGCTAGAAACCGCGGAATCGTCCGATCTTGAGGCTGAAGAGAAGCTCTATTTTTGACTTGATGGATTTGGTTCAGTCTGTTTTGCCTTCAATCATTGCGACCACTGTAAAGACCTGAAAGTGCCATAGAGGTGATCCTGGAAGTGTCGGGGAATGCTTTTGTGAGTGGGTTTTCTAGAGAAATTGAACGAGTCGAGCGGCGTTTTGGATTCAAACCACTCGGAAGTGCGACGTTTAGTAGAACCACTTTGTTCTAGTAGAGCCTGAGTCTTGAAGTACCTGCCTGTCCCAAAGCCGATTAACAGCCTAACCTCCTGCCAGTCCGTTGGACAGTGATGCTGTACGCGGTTCATTAGACACACTATGCCTCAGACGTTTGGACATTTCCCCCCCCATTTTACGGGTATAAATATACATTTCAAGAAACGACGCCAGACCAAGAAAATGTCAGAATATGCAGCTGCGTGATTCATTGGTGCTTCAAGATGCGGTTTGAGCGGCAAGTGGTGGAGTATCGCTGGTGGAAAAGTGTGACAGATGTGGGTCTGACACGTCATACATCCATACTGTGTGTGTGAGAATGTGTGTGTGTGAGAGAGAGAGAGAGAGTACCACTCTGTTGGCACGGGAGCTGAGCTTTGAGGATTTGTAGTTTTTAGCAATCCAAAGGGACGCTGTAGGTTGGAGAGCTGTGCAGTCGAAAGGTAGATGTATGTGTGTAATTAAGGTCTAGAAAAATAAGTGAAAGTGGTGTAAATAACATGACCATGACTTTTTTTTTTTCTATTTTTGTTCTCTGTGGTTGTGCTTAAGAGGGTATTTGTGTGGGAGGTGGGTTTTTAAATGTTTCCCCTTTATTTGTGTTCCTTGCACCTTGCCATAATGCATCATGAGAAAAGCAGGACCTCTGCCACACCGGAGGTCGGATGGAAATCAGACGAAAAAGCGAACCGAGACGGAAGCCTCATGTGGAGGTCTGCTCAGCATTTTTTTTGTTCATTATTCTTGCTTCAAGTATCAAACATTGATTATAAGAAAAATTAATAAAGAATTTTTAAAACGGTTTCTTTGGTGGGTTTTGATCTGCTGTCTGATTATGCACATTTCTGCATCAGAGTGGGGGTCTCGGCATTAAATACAGATCAATAACTGATTTGTGAATGTTAGCAGACATTCAGCTCTGTGGATTTATTGCATTTATTGTGTTTGTGGCACTCAAGACACTAAACATACAGTCTGAGTCCTCCGTAGCTCCTGATGACAAGCCTCACTAACGCAGCCTCACTTCCACCAGAAAGAGCAGAATCGCTGCATACATTACGAAGAGCCGCTCGCTGTACTTTTCCTTCATTGCATCCTGAAGCTGAAAAATTACAACCTTGCTCACAGTGAAACCCTTGGGCATCATCATGTCAAAGCAACTGTCAAAGTAGGTGAACGACACAGAAAAGCAGGCAGGAGCAAATAAATGCCCTGCAGATCCGAAGATAAGTGCTCCTGAAAAGGCCATGAAGTTTATATGTTCGCTGTCTACATGTGTTCTGGGATGAAAGGGGAGCTTTCTCCCTGCTCTGGTCTCGTACGGCCCGTAGAGGCAGGCTGTAATCAACGCAGATGTAATTAGAGAGGACTTGGTGGGAGGCAGAGCAGGCTCTGGACTCGCCCCGCCGGGGACAGAAATACCCGCTTCCCTAAAACATGGGACAGCAGCAGCGTTCACCCTGTTCTGAAGAAGACACGGAAACACCTGAAAAGTCTGATCACACCTCAGTGAGGATGTTCTGTGTTGTTTTGAACATTTGCTCAACATCCTGTAACAGAACTAAAGTCAAAAATGTTTCTGCAGCGTATTCAGAGGAAACTGTCCGCCTCTGTATGTCCAGTCTCAAACAATCAGAAACTTTCCACGGAAAATAAAGCCTGGAAAATGTCCTTTCTCGAATGTGGACTCCAGTCTGAGGATGCAGAGTGAGGATGGAGGCTGAGCAGGAGGGAGGAGAGGCTGGAAGCAGAGGGGCTGGACATCCAGCAGGGAGGCTTCAGAGCCCAGAAACAAAACAGTTACTAGAAGTTGGCCGGGAGGGCAAATGCTTGGAATCTCTCTCTCTGGCACTTTTACTTTCCTCTCGTTGCCCTTTTTTCCTCTTTCAGCAGTTGTCCGCTCTGCCCTGAACTTCCCAGAAGACAAACCCAGAACAGGACGGCCTGTGAGTATTGATTCAAGTTACCTGTGGATTTAAGAAAAGATTCAGCAAAGAAGAAGGCGAGAAACAAAGTTTTTTTTTTTTTTTTCAACTTTTTAGTTTGGGTTCTTAGTTTTTCTTGCCAACAGACTGGACAAAACAGATTCACTCAGAAGACGTTACTTCAGTAAAGTTATATTTATCTCTTGAATTGCTGCCAACATAATTCACTGGTGTAATATCTACACTCAGCTTCACTCCATCTAATTAGCCTAAATGTGGGCGACAAATTACATGGACATTTTATAAAATATGATGTGCTGTTTCAGCCTGAAATGTCAAGCAACCCTAAATGTTTTTCTACTCTTCTGCAGAATTGCATTGATCGGACTGACGCAGCAGTAAAACCATCACAATAGTTTTGCACAATGAACACTTTTCATTGGAATATTTTGCATAAGTTCATTTTTATCTTCTAAAGAGTAGTTTTGTATTTTTGCGAAATTTGCAAGGACTTTTACATCATAGAATCAACGATTTGCCTTCAGTAGAAGAGCTCCAGTTACTCTAATGAATTGTTTTTAAGTCTAATGGAAACAATCAGTGATGAATAAGTTATTAGATTTTAACTTTTTTATGTTGTTTTTCAATGATCATACAGAGTGCATCAAAAAGCTGAAGGCAAAGAACATAGACTCTCTCCTCGACATTGGAAAAAACACAACGTATTAGAGTCGAATTGTTACAAATATGTATTAAATACTACATGAACAATATCTAACTTATGGTAAAAAAAGATTTAGACAAAAACTAAAGACATCTGTTTTAAAATACCTGTGGATATTTATATCAAAAGTTGAAAAGATTATAGAAAAACAATCCAATGTCATAATTGTTTCAATAAAATCTCAATTTCAGTTATCTTAGAGTTTAATTTATGAGAAAATCAAAATTTTAAAACAAAAGATGTTGAATATTTAGCAGTACCTTCGAATTAGTGCTCTCATCTTTTCCAAAGTGAATTCCAGTGTTTTTGTTAATTTTTTTTTTTGTCTGCTCACTCGTCATGAGACAAAGGTTGAATATATAATGTCAAAAATACGAAAAGGACAGACGTGATCCATTTGAGAAGTCATATATCTGTTCCCAAGACAAAATATCTATAAAGCACATTTCAAGGGTTTTTTTTTTTTTTTAATCTCTGGAGAGTTTTTACTAAAACCTCAAATCTGATGCACACATTCTGCAAAAGTGTGTAACGTTGAACGCTTCATGGTGCAAAATATCCGAAGAACTCTTCCAAGTTTTCCTTAGTTCAGAACACGTAGTTATTCTAATGAAATAAGATGACTGTAGAAGCTCCGTCCAGAGAAACTCATAACTTCATGAGAGAGTTTGCTTAGTTTTGCACTTTCCACCATTTTTAACAACATATAAATGTATCTTCTGTTCTGTGGCTCACTCTGGAAACTCACAAACGTTAAAAAGTATTTCTGAAATATTCTTTAACGCCACCTGAGTGTTCAAATTCTGCATTTCCAAACTGCAACATGTGGCCTGTAAAGTAATCAGTAACGTGAAACAACATCAGGATAGTCGCTGCGGTGATGAGAGATTATAACGCACGCGAAATGCCATGAAGATGATTAGCGGCACGCTCGGTCTCTGGACGGCCTTCAATTAAACCTACGATCGACCCAGAGGTGGAATACAGGAAATCTAAATTTAGTGGTAATTATGGGGATCAGAGGGCAGAGCCATCCTAAAGCTGTACATCCAAGGATGAAGACCCAGCCCACCATCTGGTCCAGGAGACTCTATACTGTACATCTGGCCACACAGGGAGGGTGGGGGGAGCTGCTGGTCTGTAGTGTGAATCCCAGCAGCAGCAGGTTCACTGATTACAAGTCTTTACGTGGACGACGCTGTCTAATTACATCCAGATTCATGAGGTTTTAAATGGTATCAGACTCTCTGCTCTTAGTTTTTCGTTCTTAAATGTGGACGTTGAAGTGACCAGAGTGTGAAAGATGGAAGGAGAATAATAGAGGAATAATAGTGGGAGGTTTATTCAGCGAGAAGCAGCCCAAGTAAATGCATGTTTCCCGAGAAGCAGAAATATCTTCATCAGGCCTGAGCTGCTGTGGGCTGCTGCACTGCAGCGTAAATATAGAGGACGGAGCCACAGGTCTCCCACGCCTCTGCGCTGTCTTTGGAATATCGCTTCCTCCTGGCTTTGGTGTGGTGGATGGGTGGCCTCCCACTATTTTACAAATTATAAGGCCTTCGGCACCAAACTCACTGTCTCCACCCCGAGTAAGTAATGGCTGCTCCGCTGCCGGCCTGCCTGCTAAAATAGATCTGCTGCGAGGCAGGGAAAGACGGAGGACCTGGACGAGCCGGATTCAAGACAGATTCAGGAGTCACACTAGGGATGATTTATGGTGGATATTTAGTGGAAGGTTGCAGCTCAGCTGGGTAAACACCATCCATCAGCCCACCTACAGCTGTGGACTACATCAGTCCAGCATTTGCAAAGAAGCAATAGCCTTATCCTTATATCCTTATCATGTAGAAAAAGTCTAGAAAAGACAGGGATGAAGGCTAGAAATAGTGTCTTTTCTATGAACTGTAACCTCTGCCACACTGAAAATGCTGTCTCTGTCCTCGCAGGACTCCGAGGAGAAGATGAAGTCCCGCCTGGCTCTCCGGGTCGCCTGTGTGACCCTGCTCTGGCTCTGCTGCCGTGTGTGTCACGCCACCCCTCTGTTCTACAACATCTCCATGGACGGCAGTGGCGACGAAGCCGAGCTGGAGCTCATCTTCCCCACGTCCTTCTCCACCCGGGCGCCGGTTCAGGTCACCAGCTCCACCGGAGCCCCCACCCTGACCAACACCATCACCACCACCATGATCCGCCTGAAGGACTTCGTCCTGAGCCGGGTGGTGGACTTCCTGCAGGAGAACCTGCTCATCATCATCGTGGTGACCTCCCTGCTCATCGTCATGGTCTTCATCATCTGCTGCGCCTCCGCCATGAGTCACAAGCGCAAGCTGGAGGCCTACAAGCCCCCGCCGCAG
This sequence comes from Salarias fasciatus, assembly GCF_902148845.1. Classification (NCBI taxonomy): domain Eukaryota; kingdom Metazoa; phylum Chordata; class Actinopteri; order Blenniiformes; family Blenniidae; genus Salarias; species Salarias fasciatus. Next base: position 13,684,657 of record NC_043756.1, read on the forward strand.
CCGTCCAGGAAGTACACGGCGGACAAGACCGCCGGCGAGCTCCACGAGAGGCCGTACGCCGTCGACCACGTCAAGAGGGTCCACGCCCAGAGCGCGGCCTCGCCCAAGAACCTGCGCGTGCCGTCCAAGGCCCTGGTGGGCGAGAAGGGGAGGGACGTGCGCTCGTCGCCTCGCCAGGAGGTCAGGAGGGTCAGAGATACGGAGGAGGCGGAGAGGAGGAGGGAGGAGCCCAAACGCAAGGAGCAGGTGAAGTACAGGGAGGAGGCGCAGCAGAGCGCCAGCGCCAGCCACCCGGTCTGCACCTGCCACCTGAAGAAAGCCCACCACTAGGGCAAGACCGGGGATACAGTGAACAAAAAGCATTAAAATTTCCTCTTTTCAACGGCATTTAAACAGAGGGAGATACATTTAGGCTGAATAACATTTAAAACTGTAGGTCGGCGTGATGAAGGGAAAAACACGCCAGGAGTCGCAAAATAAAACACAACATGTACAAATGCAGCAGTGTGCTCATTATTTATGCTCAAACCTCAGGACTTTAACGATTTCTGACTCCTCTGCACATGAGCGGAGGTGAAGCGGCAGACAGTTTAGTCTGGCCGAGGCCGCTCGCTTGTTTTTTCTTTTAATCAGTGGTTTCAGCTCAACATGAAACTACAGCGCCGAGACTCCACTGCAGTAAAAGTTCTCATTTTGAATGACATCCAGAGAAATAACAGAGGAGGGAAATGTGCATGGAATAAAAAAGAAAAGGAAAAAAAAAAGAAAAAAAAAAGAAAGGGAAGGCTGTAATTGTCTGCCTTTGCAACACAGAAGGTCCAGAAATGTCCGTGTCCTCAGTTCGTCCTGCTGTAACGCCACAACATCCCATCGGCAGCTGAGTTTAGCCGATTCACTATTTTTAGAGCAAACTCTTTGTTGCTGTAAATAAAGCAGCGTGAAGTGCCAGTAAACTTGACTTCCTAAGAAGCAAAATCTTTTCTCTACGTTTAGATTTTACCAGCTTTTTTTTGGTTTAATAATGTTTTATATATATGTATACATAATCCTATTGTATTTTATTGTAAGAATTCATTTCGCAAAGCTTTAAAGCAAAAAAAAAAAAAAAAGAAAGAAAACCTTGATTCTGTAAAATTCAATGAGAATTGTGTTTGTGTATGATCTATGTCTGATTCCAGTGTGGCCAAAGTAGTCAAGAGGTGAAACAGACTTTGTGAATTTTGTTTAATTTTTATGTTTAATTATTTTATTTTAAGTTTACATTCGAAACAAGTCCATGGATCCATCGTCAGTAAGTGAGTAAAAGCCCAGTTATAACATCAACTGTGAATTTTTTTAGCATTTATCAATTTGACCTTTCAAATTACTCTGAAAATGAACAGTCTGTGTGTGATTCAGTAGTTTTCAGAGTGTGGGAGGATCAGATCCCGTCTGCCTCTGTACTTCTGCTTATTGTACTCGGTTGTTTTCTCTGTAACAGTAATACGGTTAACAACATTTTTGTGTTTAATAAAGGTGTTGAAAAAGATCTTTCAGTATTTTCTGTAACTGTAACCGTGCAAATGTTGGGAGTTCTGTCATCTGAAACAAGAAAACTCCAAATTAGAGGTGGCGGGCACGGTCCAGAAAAAGCAGATGTTCTCAATGTGCACATTATGTTCACTGTGGAACTCTATCATTTGCAGCTGGTTAAAGAAATTCGCTGAGTGTAATCTGCTGTTTTAACTTGACATTTTCGAGCTGAAATTATGGAAGCGACTTCACAGAAACACGACTGACTCTGGAGGCGGGAAATAACCAGGACCTCTTTTGTCCTTTCCTGGCAGCAGCAGCACTGAGATTTGCTTAAATATTTCAGCAGCGGTGAACCAGATACATACTGCGACCCTTCGCCACAAAGCAAGAGCTCGACTATTGTCTAAGCAAATCTTTCAGTCACTGATTTGTTCCACTGAGCTCAAAACAAGGAATCAAACAATTCTGCTGAAATTTGCTCTATATGTTACACAAAGGATGAAATCCTGCCTTTATGGGAACAGTGAGAGTTCAGAGAATTATGTGTGATATGTTAGTTTAGTTATTATCTTCTATTTTGAAAAAAAGTCAACCTTATGATTCTGAATGTTTTCTTGAATATAAATAAAGATATTATGAACATGGGGAAAATAGATACATAATGCTAAAGCTTGCACAGAACATATCCAGCAAATAAAATGATCTGGATCAGAAGTGGGTCAGATTGCCAGAGATCAAACGTGACGTGACGACACACACCAGGAAGCCTTGTGACGGCTGAAACAGGAGCCGCGGCAGAGCCTTACACCAGGGTCAGATTCCCCGCTCTATTGTCAGCGAGGTGTTAAATAATTCGAGAAAATACTACCCCCTCACTTTCACTCATCGCACCGGATGAGAGGTGTGCAAAGCACCTTTCCTCGTGAGCACGTTCGATAGATTCACCGTCTGACCCACACACACACACACACACCGGTCCGTGACCTTTGGCTGCTTCAGAAAAGGGAATCATTAACAAGTACGAAAGTGTTTTTTTTCTTTTCTTTCATTCATTGAGCACAACATCTTCGCCCCCGATTTCCCAGCCTCCTCGCCGTCTGATTCCACTGACAGGCTCCTCCGTCAGTCCGGACGGTGAAGAGGATCCAGAACAGGTAACAGAGCACCTTAAGGCTGTCATTAAACTTTGATGAGCATCTGCCTGGAATTCTCTGCGGCAGCTGTTTATCTTCAGAGAGACGGTGGATCATGTGAGGCTCACAGGGATGAACTCCTTCCTTCCCATCTCTCTGGAGGAGCAGATAAAACAGCAACAGGAGAATGGTGAGTAGGGAACACTTCAACTCTTTGGGGTCAGTTTTGTGAATGGTAAATGGTAAATGTGTGTATTATCCTTTCAAGACAACATATCTGGAAAACTCATCAGACCTCTTGTTTTAGATAACAACAATAACATCAAAAAACTTATTTATAGGTAAAATGTAGCCAGATACCCTGAAACTTGCTTACAGGAGGTGAAACAGGTACTGAATAAATATAATTTTAAAAAAAGACTTAGTGTTGATGGAAGACTTTTCTGTCATAATTCATAACTCAGTGAAGAAATTGATTTAGACTTTTTCTTCTTGTAGTGTCTTCAGCTCAAAATTGACCAAAATATATATTAAATCATTGTTTAACAGACTCCATGGGGGGAAAGTTTTTTTTTCAGTCTAATTTTGAGATTCCCAAAAATCACCCGCCTCCTTCCAGGAGGCTGGCGGTGACATTCAGGGGGGGTGGTGCTTTCTTTTGGAATTGCTACGACTGTCTCTGATGATGGGTGGTGGTTTGTTTATGTTGCACTCTATCTTCCTCACCACCTGCTGCAGGTCCATGTTAGGAAAGTAATACTTGCACTGGCCGATGCTGTGCTTCCATTGACTGTAATATATTTTACTTTGCATTGCATTTTTCCAGTGTGTTTAATGTTTTTTTTGTTTTTTTTTTATCAAGTTAAAGCCCTAGTTTCATTGTTTGTGAGTTACTGTATAATTTCCAGGCACTGTCTCTTCTAGATTTCACTAATGTGCTTGTTACATTCTCCATGATCCTTTGCAGTAAGTCATGCTGTGGTGCAGATGTGGCGTCCTCCTGGTTCTCTGCGTCTGTCCTCTCGCCTGCCTCATGATGTCTCCGTGTCCTCCCGGCTGCTGCTGCTCTGGCACCGGGGTTCTGGTTCTGTGTGAGTCTCTGGGTCTGCGGTCGCTCCCCCGCTCGGTCCCTCTGAGCACCTCGGCCCTGTCTGTGGCCAGAAACCAGCTGTGTAATGTGGACCACCTGCTCCGGCCCTTCTCCGGCCTGCAGGAGCTCAGCCTCAGTCACAACCTGCTGGCCCGCTTCCCCCGCGGCCTGCCGCCCAGCCTGGAGTCCCTCCTGCTGCAAGAGAACCGCATCACCTACATCACTCTGGGCGCCCTGAGGCAGCTGGGAAACCTCGCCCGTCTGGATTTAGAGGAAAACCGAATCCGTGCCATCCAGCCCGGGGCGCTCTGGGGTCTGCACAAGCTACAAGTCCTGAACCTGAAGGGGAACCAGCTCACAAGCCTCCCCCTGGACCTCCCTCCATCTCTGACTCATCTGGACCTCTCCGCAAACTGCATCTCCGTCATGGACCTGCCTTCACTGTCCCCCCTGGTCAACCTGCAGGTCCTGAAGATTAACAGCAACTGTCTGCGCTCGGTGCCGGAGAGCGCCTTCGACGGCCTCCCACGCCTCCGATCTGTGGACCTCGCCAACAACCTGTGGGTGTGCGAGTGTGACATCTTGTACCTGTACCGCTGGCTGCTGAGCGGCCGGCTGAAGATGGCCACGGACCTGGTGTGCACGGAGCCGCTCCATCTCGCTCACCGCCTGCTGCTCAATCTCTCCGTCATGACTATCTGTCCTCGCATCCTGAAGCCAAACGACAGCGCGCGACATTTTGATGGGGACAAGCCAACTGTTCAAACTCTACACAAAAGCAGAACGGATTCAGGACTTGCGTTGCAGGAGGTGAAAAAGGAAAACACAGTTGGACTCCTTACCCAAGCTCAGAATCTTCCTAAGACTCAAAACTCACACTACTGGTTAGAAACTCTGACCTATGAAGAGTGTTTATTCCTGAATAAAACCCAATCGATCAGCGAGTTTCACTTGAAAACCACCACTTCTCTCCCAGAGGAGGAACAGGGGTGCAGAGAAAACATCACAGCTCGGAGCAGCAACACATCTGAAGAGACAGGAGTTTTGCTTTCCACAAGCAGAGAAGCAGCCTTGCCCACTCTCTCCCCACGGACGCTCGCTGTGCAGGGCTCTGCAGTCATCATCTCCCTGCTCGCCGCGCTGTGTGTTTTAATGGCTCTCTTAACGCTGGCAGTGCTCATTGTGCTGAAACGGATACTCCTGCGGCGGCAGAGGGTGGCTCCTCTGAATGAGGGATCAAGCAGATGACCATCGCACAATAAAAATGTTTTATTTAGTTCACAGGAAAGAAAACCGTCTTGCACAATGTTGTGGTTTGGTTTTGAATGCAGAATCTGTTGACCTGACAAGCATTTTCACACCAAATGTTTCACAAGCCGAAACACACAAGAGCAAACGAATCTCAAAGAAATTAACCCTGATTTGTTTAGAATCCCTGTTGTGGTCTGTGCATAAAATGAAAGAAGAATGGGAAGAGTTCAACTCCACTGTCCAAAATTATGGCCCATCATGAACCTCCAGCATGAGAACACATCAGTGAAACATTTCTTAGTTTTTTTGTGAGAAAAAAATTCCATGTGCCACCTTAAAATGATAGAAATCCTGTTTTAAATTCAAAGATATGGATACAAACAGCCATTTGAGAAAAGGAGCAAAAACCTCTCCTGAAGATGCAAAACCTGCTGCAGTCGATTATTGTAACTTATCTTCCACACGGCTCGACTTCGCTGTGGGTCATTAGCTGGTGCTGAAATATCAGTGAAATAAACCACCAAGGATTATTATTTCCAGCGTATTAGCTGCTGGCTTTGGCACGTTCCTCTTCCTTATCCTGCTGCTTCAGTCTGTAGTCTGACAGCGCGGCTCTGATGGCATCTTCTGCGAGCACTGAAAAAAAAAGGAGAAAGAGGGTTTTAGAAACACTTCAAATGTCTCTTTGACTCAAAGAAACCTGCTTAGAAACTAGACTGGTACGTGGAGATGACAGAAGTAATCCTCTCTTGAAGTATATTTACTATGAAAAACACAATAACGCCAAAACAGCTTTGAGCACAATCATGAATAAAGTGCACAATGAAATTGTTTGAAAAAATAATATGACATAAAAAAAGTATAATTATATATAATAGCAGAAATAAAATCACCCTAAAAGAACATTCAAAATAAAAAAAAAACAAGAAAACAAACGTGTCTAAAAACATCAAACATACAGGTTCTCTCAAACAGAACAAGGAATCAGGACATATTTAACGGAGTAGAAACATGAGAAAATACTATGATGGAATTAGAATAATCTCTCCTTACAGCATCAGAGGAGAATGAATTTGATAGAAGCACTGCATTTTATCTATTTCACCAACTTAACTTGTAATGAATGTTCCTCAGTTCATACGAACTATTTCAGTTTTAAACTTACTAGAACAATGAAGTTTGACAGGAGGAAGACAGAGCTCTTTGGCGATGTCTGTGTTCTTGATCTTCAGAGCGTCGTCCACCTGAAGGGAGAAACGAGTTAGTTTGATCCTTAAACAAGCAACACTGTTAACTTAATGATAATAATAGTGACATTTTCAATTAAAATCATATTTTTGTCTGTTTTCACAATTTCTCGTCGAAATGTCTCAAATAAGTGACACAAGTTGAGTCGTGACTGTTGAGAGAGGTAATCAGCTAAATCTTCTGATCTTACCGTCTTCCCCTTCACCCACTCTGTAGCCAGAGAACTGGAGGCGATGGCTGATCCGCAGCCAAACGTTTTGAACTTTGCGTCCACGATCTTGCCATTTTCATCCACTTCAATCTGAAAAAGAACACAGTGTTAGAACTTTTTTTCACTACCTGCAATGCAAACAGTGGACAATAATGAGGAAAACATATCACAACAATAATAAAAAAAACAAACTGCAAAGCACATTTCTCAGACATAAAAAAAAACCCATTAAAAAAATCCTGTTGGCATACAAATGTTAGCATGCTAGCTTTGAAATTGGAGTATAAAAGAGTTTGACTCTTAACTATGTAAATCAGTGGGCATACTCAGTAGTGACTTGTGGATGTTAAAGGGAGGGTATTAGATCACATGTTGTGGAGTCAGTGGGTACTACGTAACTACAGTGATATAAGCATTTGTGATTAGTAACTGAAACCGTTGTTTCAAAACCATGGTGATCGTGACTGTGAGACAGTAAAGTCTTCACAGGTGAAGCCAGGTGAAGTTGAGGACATGGGGACTGGTCTGTGTCGACCTGCAGCTCACCTGAAGTTTCATCACATCTCCACAGGCTGGTGCGCCCACCAGTCCAGTCCCCACATTCTTGGACTTTTTATCCAGAGAACCCACATTCCTCGGGTTCTCGTAGTGGTCCACAACCTGAGGGAAAGTGATAAAAACACAGTGACAGAGATTTTACGACTTTGTTTGCTGCTGTAGGTAATGAAGTGAAAAGGTAGCACGGTGCAGGCTAATGTGGCTACACCTCTAAACACACAGATCGTGAACACCGCTGGCTAACACAGGTTTTAGTTATAAGTATACGCTTCCAGTACCTTTTTGTGATACAGGCAAACAGCATTCAGCTCCGGGCGGTATATCCTTCTGCTAAATAACAACAGCAAGGGCACGGAGTTTCGTAAGGAGCCCATCGCCATGTTTCCATACGGACGACCAGCGGAAATGAACGAAGAGAACCGAGTGAATCCGAGCGCCTTTTGTTGACAAACACGTCTGGTCTCGGCACAGCGAGGGAGCGCCCTCCAGCGGTCAATAGCGGCAGGTGCATGCAGCGCGGGACTCCGCCCCTCCTCGCGCTGCGGCTCGGCGGGTCTGTTACCAGGCAGACAGCATTTCCAACATGGCAGCGGCAGGCAACGCAGAGCAAACGCAGTTACAAGACATGGAGGAGGAAGATGCTGGGATGGAGGAGAGGGAGATGGAGTCCGACGAAGACGAGGAGGGCGAAGAGGGCATGGGAGTCGAAAACTCAGACGAAGACGAGGAGGACGATTCCTCAGAGGACGAGAAAGAAAACGAAGCGGAGATCCAGCGACTGGAGGAGCAGGTAACGAGCCCGCAGCCGAGCCAAGCTGTTAGCCGGGGAGCTAATGGGAATGAATGGGAGGTAAAAACCACAAGCTAGAAACTAGTCGGCAGCTTCATAACTGTGAGCTACTCTTCCTAAAAGAAAATGAGCATGAACAGAAATCACAGCAGCGTCAGCTGTCGATAATAATCACAACAATTATAAATACGACATCATTGACGTAGCAGTCGTGATTAGCCGAGCTGCTAATCTGTTATGCTAACACTTGTTTGGCATAGCACGCGCCTTTTTCTTCAGTTCCTGAAAGGAGCACGGACACACGTGCGTGACAGCACGTTGTCCTAACTTTAATGAGGGTGGCGAGACTGTTTTAGATTTGGTGTGATAAGGAAGCAATCTGTTGTTATACAGAAGAAAGACAGGAGGGTACTTATTGTTCTGTGCTGTTGTTGCTATTACGACCAGCAGCTCACTGTGTAGCTGATGCACTTTACTACAAACCCTCTTGTATGTTTATCATCTCTCTTCTGGAAGCACCAGTGTGCAGTGTTGTTGCAGTACTTTGCAGCGTGTCGCACATATATCAACTGATGTTGACAACATCCACAGTCCACACAAAGCTAACCGATTTCATATATTCAAGGTGAAGCAATCAGAGATGGTTGTCTAATGATAATCACTGCAGTGTTGTGTCTTATTATTATTGCAGATGTACACTTCTTTTTCCAATACCAAGTACTACAAAAGGCAACTTATTACAAACTTATAGATGTAGTTTTGTTTGCTCTGACCACTAGTTGGTGAACCCTGCAGGCTACATCGTGCACACAGGCTTCACATTGGCTGCTACTGACAGAAGTCATTTTAGATAAACATTTCAAAAAATGCTTTATTGATTCAGTCATAACATCATTTTCCACTTATCTATGTGCAACTTTTGTTTTTTGTCCCATATTCATTCGCGATGTTAGTCTGCCTCTAAATACTGATTAAAATCGGTGATATTATTCCTTTAAATGTAGACAGTAGTGAAAACCTTCACATATCACTTGTTTCTGTCACTGTGGTGGTGCTTGCCTTATATCAGAATAGAAATAAAGTTTTTATTTTATTTATTTTTTGCAGCTGTGCTTATTAATGCCTGGCAAACAGCACCAGAATAATAAAAAAAAGACATTTGTTTGCATTATTGACCATGTCCTTCTGATTCCACTCTTTGTATCTTCTCAGCTCTCCATCAATGCTTTTGATTACAATTGCCATGTGGATCTAATTAAACTTCTCAAGCAAGAGGGGGAACTTCTACGTCTGCGAAAAGCCAGGCAGAAGATGAGTGAACTGTTCCCTCTCACTGAAGGTTGGTGCTTATCTCGCCCAGCGTCGGGGTCACAGGAATAAGCAGCTTAGTGTTTCACACCTGAAACTACCTGTTCTTTCATCTTCCAGAGATTTGGCTGGACTGGCTTAAGGATGAGATCCGTCTGACTGAGGAAGAGCCGAACCGCGACAAAGTTTACGAGCTTTTCGAGAGAGCTGTAAAAGACTATATCTGTGAGTGTGCCACCACCGCACCGTCCCCACCATTTATCTGACATGATCTTGACCTGGAACGTTTTTCCACAGGTCCAGAAATCTGGCTGGAATATGCTCAGTACTCCATTGGTGGCATGGGCTCACCTGGCGGCATCGACAAGGTGAGATCCATCTTTGAGAGAGCGGTGACGGCTGTGGGACTTCACATGACCAAGGGGCAGACGGTGTGGGAGGCATACCGAGAATTCGAGAACGCCATCCTGTCCACCGTGCAGGTATGTGTAGCTATAAATCTTTTTTTTTTCTTTTTTATAATTGCTGAAGGTAAATTTATTTTGATTTATACATTGTGGGTGGGTAGGGTGTTAAAGGGGCTGATTTTTAACAGCATTTTCTTTGCTGCATCTCCCTTGCAGCCTCCTCCTGGCAGGATTCCCAGCCGCGAGGAGCAGGAGCTGCTGAAAACACAGCTCGAGCGAATCCATACACTGTTCCGTCGCCAGCTGGCCATCCCCTTGATGGGTGAGAATGACATGTTTTCTGTCCAGACTGGTTACTGTAAAATGAGCCGGACTCCCGCTGTGCCTGGAAAAACCATGAGCAGCCCCTCTTCGGAGAAGAAACACTGGAACACTCTTTATTATCATTATCATCATTGGCTACTGGCTATAGTTGTGCGTTGCTCTCTTGCAGAAATGGAAGTCACCTATGCAGAGTACGAGGAGTGGTCTGAGCAGGGAGTGCCCGACACCGTCGTGCAGCAGTACAAGAAGGCTTTGCAGCAGCTGGAGAAGTACAAACCTTTGGAGGAGTCTCTGGTGAGTCTTTGATCTAGATAACTGATTGCCCGTCTCTCGTGGTCTGTTACATCTGATTGCTGTTGTCTGGCTGCAGTTGGTAGCAGAGCCTCCCAAGCTGGCAGAATATCAAGCCTACATCGACTTCGAACTGAAGGAAGGCGATCCGGCTCGGATCCAGATCACCTTTGAGCGAGCTCTGGCGGAGAACTGCCTGGTGCCGGACATGTGGGCAAGAAACACCACCTATCTGGTGAGGATCGGTTTTGTTGCAGCGACAATTTTTAAAAGCGTCCTGCCACACTGGAATGTTTGATGCGTCCAAAATAAGTTTCCATCATCGTCTCACTGCTTATAAATGTAACAGATGAAACATTAAATCATCTGGTTTAAGAAGTCTGAGCGTTTTGTTTTTCATTTTCTCCTAACTCTGCAGGATCGCCAGCTGAAGGTCAAAGATTTGGTTTTGTCTACTCATGAACGCGCCGTCAGGAACTGCCCCTGGACCATGGGTCTGTGGAAGAGCTACCTGCTGGCTCTGGAGCGGCACGGAGCCGACCATCAGACGGTGTCAGGTAACAAGACAGGTTCCCTTAACCACGATAAACAAGAACAGAGGAGACATGTAATTATCTTAATATCTGGCATGTTTTGTTATGCTGCAGTTTGTTACAGTGTCAGTTTGGTGGTTTCTTGTTTCCCCAGATGTTTTTGAGAAGGCGCTGAATGCTGGTTTCATTCAAGCGACAGATTATGTGGAGATCTGGCAGGCCTATCTGGACTACTTGAGGAGACGTGTGGATTTCAGTAAAGGTGAGAGCAGCTCTATGTCACTGAAAACACAAACATCTCAGATTGCAGTGTCTCATAGTATTTTTTAATTTTATTTATTTTATGTTTTTTGCAGAATCGAGTAAAGAGTTGGAGGAGTTGAGAGGAGCCTTCTCTCGATCTTTAGACTACATGAAACAGGATGTCGAAGAAAGTAAGTGGATTTTATGGAGGTGTGTTTTCACTGTGTTCTGGTTGAATCTGATGGAATTCACTGACCTGCGTCTCTTCAGGGTTTGGTGAAAGCGGAGATCCTTCTTGTATCATAATGCAGATCTGGGCAAGGATAGAGGTGAGCGGTGTTACCATGACGATCACTTGTCAACATGTGTAGCAGTGATGTTGAGTGTTGTCAAGCAGAACATTCACCACAGTAAAAAGACCCATGAACTTCATCACACAATTGATAAGACTATTTTTATAAAATCAAATCTTTGTTGACACTTTAAGGTGTAGAGCTCTGGAGACATCGTTCTTCCTAAACACATTGTGCCGCCACGACTAAGACACATGAGTCCGTAGTGCTCTGATTTAGCTGTAAATCCCTTTAGAAATTGTATAAAGTGGCCTTGAGGTTAGGAGAGCGAGTCTGTAAAAGCATCATTATCTTCACAGGTGCTCCTATTTGCTTTGATTCAGTTGTCAAAGGACAAGCCTCAGTGTGAAGCCAGAGGATTCAGCTCAGTATTGATGAAAATAAATGGAGCGAGAACCGTTTTCAGGGTTCATGGTGATGTTGAAAGAAGTAAAACATTTTGATCTGCACAGCTCGAGCACTGAATGAACGACTCGGTGAAATATTTAATAATGAAACAAGGACTTGTGCTTTATCAATAACTTGTTATTGTCCCGGCTCACACTCTGATTCATCACATTTTTGTTTTCTCCTCCTGATCAGGCACTTCACTGTAAGAACATGCAGAAAGCCAGAGAGCTGTGGGACAACATCATGACGAAAGGCAACGCCAAGTACGCCAACATGTGGCTGGAGTACTACAACCTGGAAAGGTGCGTCAGTCTGATGGAATTGGAAAGAAATTGAGATAATTGCTGATGTCTTTGTGGTTAATTACTTGCAGCTTAATGTTTACTGTTTACATGCAGGTCTTACGGGGATCCTGTTCACTGCCGTAAAGCTCTTCACCGAGCAGTTCAGTGCACAACAGACTATCCTCAGCATGTCTGTGACGTCCTGCTCACCTTCGAGAGAGTGGAAGGTGATCCCCAGCTTCAAAAAAGAACCAAAAAACAGCAGAATAGATTTATATTTCTCAGATTACTGAGTGTCTGTGTGTTTTGTGTGTTCACCTCCAGGCTCTCTGGAGGACTGGGACTTGGCGGTGCAGAAGACCGAGACGAGACTGAACAGGATCAACGAGCAGCTCGCAAAGGTAGGATCCGGCTGGAGCGGCAGGTGGATGATCCGCCTGGTCGGGACTCACTTGGCTTCGTTCTGCTTGTCAGGTCGCAGAGAAGGAAGCCAACATGGCCCGCCAGGAGGAGGAGCGAGCCGAGCAGCGGCGGAAGGCCAAGGCAGACAAGAAGGCCCTGAAAAAATCCCACAATGAAGCCCGAGCCGGGGAGAAGAGGAAAGCAGATTATCGCAATGAGTGGAATGAAGACTCCGGTAAGAAGGACCGCTTTGCCAGAGTCATTATTTTGAGCTAAATAGAGCACGACTTCACTCATTTTCCTCTTTCCCAAGATCGCAAAAGGCACAAAGGCAACAAAGAGCAGAGCACAGAGGAGTACATGGAGACGGAGAGTGGCCTCTCTGGGAGGAACGCCCCCCCTGGATACAAAGCTGCTCCTCCCGCCTCCCAAAAAACCCAGCCAGCAGATTCCAGGCAGTACGACAACAAGCCGGAGCTCCGGAACGACGACAGCAGCGTGTTCGTCAGCAACCTGGCGTACACCCTGGAGGACCCGGAGGCCAACCTGAGGACGCTGTTCGAGCCCTGCGGCCCCATCAAACAGGTCCGCCTCATCTTCAGCAACAAAGGACAGTTCAAAGGCTACGGTTACGTTCAGTTTGAGGCGCCGGTGTCCGTCGCCGAAGCCCTGAAGCTGGACCGACGAGAGGTGGAGGGCAGGCCCGTCTTCGTGTCGCCCTGCGTGGACAAAAACAAAAACCCGGACTTCAAGGTAAATTATTGTGTGCAAGACTGAATCCTCCACAGTGGCAAAGTGTGGAGTTGGCCTCTCCTGCGAGGCTCAGGGGATGAGGCCTTTTCCCTGTTTTCACTGTTTAGTGTAGTTATAACACATGCCAGTATCTTATGGCTGAGTTATTGAAGACAAAACCATAACTGATCAGATTTCAAATTAAGAGCATCTAAGTATCCTGAGAGGATTAGAGGTTAATGTGAGAAGTGTGAGGAAATTTTATAACTGATCAAACAGCAAGCGCTTGGATAGAGGTAAAGCTTGTGCCATGTGAGAGCAACATGGTTCAAACTGTGGCCGGGATCGCAGATGGATTTGAGTATTTTTTATTTGAAATATTTTCTTTAGTTTGTTCTCTCTTCTACTGATGCTGTGCTGCTAAACCACGTTGCTTCTACTGAGTCACATCTGCAAAGGTGACTGTTTTCTACAACAGGAAGGTTCTCACAAAGGAACGGTGCCATAGTAATTCTCAGTCATACCGTCCTTGACGAGGTTCCCGTCTGGCCTGGATGACAGTAAATCTCATAGGGTCGTAAATTTCTCTTGTCCCGATCACATCCAGTCCGACTGACATCTCAACATCATCACCCTTTGCAGGTGTTTAAATACAACACATCGATGGAGAAACACAAGATCTTCATCTCCGGCTTGCCTTTCTCCTGCACCAAAGAGCAGCTGGAGGAAATCTGCAGGAGTCACGGCACCATCAGAGACGTTCGTTTGGTCACGTATCGCTCAGGAAAACCCAAGGTGAGGCTCGTAAAGAGGGAGGTGCTGTCCAGATGTTGTACTGAGAGAGTGATGATCATCTCTGAGCGTTCAGCAGCTGAGCTGGGTGTGTGTGTGTGTGTGTGTGTGTGTGTGTGTGTGTTGCGTTGCTCTGCAGGGTCTGGCATATGTGGAGTTTGCAGACGAAGCTCAGGCCTCTCAGGCCGTCTTGAAACTGGATGGCACGGAGGTCGAAGGCAACAAAATCTCGGTTGCCATCAGTAATCCTCCGCGCAGGAACATGATGGACAAGCCCGGGTCCAGCAGACTGACGGCGGACACGACGTCTCGCCAGGCCTATGGAGCGTAAGTTCACCCGCCGTCCAGCTCGCGTCTCACTTCAACGATAAGCGGCTGAAATGTTTGTTTCCTAACGATTTTTCCAGGAGGGGAAGAGGACGCACGCAGCTGTCTTTACTCCCCCGCTCGCTGCACCGTCAGGCCGCCCCGGCCGGCAAAGTGGAGAACGGGACGGCGGCCAGCGCGGCGACGGGGGCGGCGAGCTCAGCCGGAGAGCCCAAATCTTTGTCAAATTCAGACTTTGCCAAGATGCTGCTCAATAAGTGAGGGGATTGCGAGCGCCGCTTGCCCTGAAAGCCATCTCACGTCCCTTCTGAACCCGTGTCGGCTGTGTCTCCTGTGATCGATTCCCCCATGCTCCCTTTAATCTCAGTCACACTCCCGTCATCCATCCAGGTTGCCTTAATCGCCAAGCTCCCGCCCTCCATCCCCCCCAAAACGGAGATTTCTCAACCGTGGAACAGATTGATTTAGTTGAGTGTGTCTGCAGGCGACTGCCTGCCAGGCTTCTTTATTAAAAAAAAAAAGAGAAAAAACATCAGTTCTGTGTAAATACGTTGTATTTCGACATTTCTTCTTTGGTTGTGTGATTTTTTTTTTATTTTTTTTTTTGACAGATGCATATGGGAGAGTATTTTTTTAAAGATTCAAAACAGCCAAACTTGTGAATGTTGTTTCTCCTCATGTGTATGCAGATGTTTGATTACTCTGTAATATAGTTTGTGTGTGTGTGTGTGTGTGTGTGTGTGGTTGTACATATGTTGTAAGTGCTACAGTGATTTAAAAAGAAAAAAAAATCTCCAGATGTTTTTAGGGAACCTACAACTTTTATTGAGTAAATATAACACATGACTACCTGTGTTTTTTTTTTTCTTACCCTGACAGAATAACGCAGCTGTTTTTTTGAAATGGCTTCATATCACCTGAGTCTGCATTTGATCACCGGCGTTTACGATGCTGTGAATTACCTCCTAATAATCCCGTTCCATCACGTTACTTTCAGTTCTCTAGGTCTTGTGGATTCGGGGTTGTGTTCGTTAGTCGTGCCACAAAACTGGAACCGGAGCTTCCCTCAGCTGTTGGATGATTGATCAGTTTGTGTGCATCTATAATCAGATTTATGATCTGAGAAAAGAATCTGGGTTCATAGGATGAAGAAATTACTGCTATTGGCTCCTCTGATGTCAGGACAGTTTGTTAGAAATACACATTTTAGTGTATTGATTCTTATTTGACATCGTGAATCTGTTCAGTATCTTACGTGACAGTTTAGATTTATCTGAAAATACAAGAAAACAGTATAAAAATGTCATTGAAACATAATCCTTCAGTTGTAGATGTATTACACAATAATCAACATTTTAAATCATTCTTTTTATGCTCATAAGTCATAGAATTACTTAAAATTACTATCTTAATATCTTTTTAACTTTTAGATTCATTTTATTATAACAAAATAAAAAAGGTAAAGATTTTTTTAAATGGTTTGTGAGTATAGAAATAAATGACAAGACAAAAAAAAATCAAAATTTAAATGTGAATATTTTTTTTCTTATTGCTTGTATTTTTGGTTTTACACTTTTGAGACTGTTGAGCGTTTGATTACAGCTGTTTGGACAAATACTGATGAGCACTTTCAGTATGAATATGAAACTCATGTCAGGCGTTGAGGTGAATAGCGGTCGGTGTGCCTTTGAGCTGTGGGCCCGGTCAGTAGACCTGCAGCTGTTCAGCAGTCCGCTGATATGTGGATATCAAGAGTTATAAATAAGTGAGTGCACTATAAAGGTGAATTCTTTGATCCTTACAAACCGAAACCCAGCTGCTCTCGGTGTCGGGACCGGCATGTCACGGGGGTCAGAGGAGTTTGTTTTTCATGAACATTTTGATGTTAAGAAGTTTTGGCATTACTTCTAATATTTTACCTTGATCTTGACACAATTCACATTTTCAAATGTTCTCCAGTCCCGTTTATTTTATCCTAAATCTTTAATATAGTGTTTTTCTTTAGTGCGGCCCTATGGGACCGACTGTATGTGGCATAAAGATTCTATGATAGTCCACACATTATTTAGATCTGCTGCTTCTTTGTCACAAGAGAAAACTATGCAGTTTTTCCCATGTTAGTTCAGTCATTTACTTTTCTGTCTCTGTATATATACACATATATATATTTCAAAAAACTTCAATGTAGTTTGTAATAAATCCAACTTTTAAAAGCTGATGGAATACAAGCTGTACGTAATGCTCTCACCACAGTGGCCTACTCCAAAAAAAAAAAAAAACACTAGTATATCTGTAAACTTTGTTTTCTGTCCAGTATTCTAACGTTGTATTGTGTGCACTGCTGCTGTTTTGTATCATTTCTATAGTCAATGTTATGAAAAGAGGTCAGATTTAAAAAGGCTATATATTGTTATATTTTTGTTTAATCTCAGTATTTATTTTCTTGTTTCAAGACGATCTCCCCGTTTTCCACCCTTGTGTTTTGGGTGGTATAAAAAAAAAATATGTGAAGTTTTTGTTTTGTTACTGCTTTAATAAAGTCATGTAAATCCTCCTCTGTGTTATAATCCTGAGACTCATTCTAAAACAGCGAGTGTGAAGTAGATGAACGTTAACAAAACTCTTTATTTTCAAATAAATAATCCAAGTCAAAGTGCGTTACAGTGTAGAAGACATCTTTATCCCGAGATCTAACTGTCACACGACACATCTGCAGTGGAAATCGCCGTTTTCGTCCCGTTGGCAAGAGTTAAATCACAATAAAATGATTCAAATTTATCTCCTTTAATTCACACAAACACGGTTTGTATAAACCTCCACTCTGTCAACATGATATCCCTTCTTGAAGACTGATGACAGGCCCGGAGAGGTTTGATCATGCCCAATATAAATCAATGTGAAAAAGCTTTTTCGGCTGTTATCCCTGCAGACGTTTGGTTTCTTTTCCCTGTTCCCGCCCGGCTCAGGTGTGGGCCGGGATTGTCTGTTTGCAGTCGGGACAGGCCTGGTCCTGGCCGGCTCCCGGCAGCCCGACGGCGTACTCCGTCGTGGAAATCAGCAGAGTGTCCAGGGTTATTTCTGTACATTTGGCTATGAAGCGGATGAAGGGCCGGACGTCCCCCTCGTTGGCGGTGTCCAGAGCTGCGTAGTACTCCGCCCTTTGCTCCTTCCGGATCGTGATCGGCGGGTACCGTGCTTGCATGAGCACGAGGTTCATGAGCAGCCGGGACGTGCGTCCGTTGCCGTCCACGAACGGGTGCACGTACACCAGCTTGTAGTGGGCGAGAGCGGCGTACTCCACGGGGTGCAGCTGCAGGGCCTCGTCAGAGTTGAGCCACTGCACCAGCTCCTGCATGTGCTTCTGCAGGTCCTGGGGGTGGGGCGGGATGTGGTGGCCCACAAACACCTGGTTGGTGCGAAGCCTGCCCCCCTCCACCGGGTCCACGTAGCCCAGCACCCGCCGGTGAATCTCCAGGATGTCCCCGACGGTGATGGCGCCGGACCTGGACAGGAGTGTGGTGTTGATGTACTTCATGGCGGCGTCGACCCCGATGGCCTCGTTCTGCTCCTGGAGGCTCTTTCCCGGGACGGCGTAGCGCGTCTCGATGATGTGACGGATCTCGGAGAGGGTGAGCGTGCTGCCTTCGATGGCCACGGTGTGGTAGATGTGATGGTAGTACGTCTCCTCCATCACCCGGCGGAGCGCGGAGTTGCTTTTAGGAATGGACATGAGCCGCTGCACTTTACTGTCGATGAGACTGAAATAACGCTGGTCGATCTCCTCCACCAGGGGAAGGGTTCGGTCGCGGCTGACCAAAGCTCTCTCGTTGCACGGCGAGATGGCCAGAGCTTTGGTGTAGAGGTGGTCCGCCTGGACGACGTCCTTCTCCTCCTCCAGAATGGTCCCCAGCTCCGTCAGGGCGTCCACAAAGTCTGGGTTCATGCTGAGCGCATGCACCAGCAGCTTGTGGGCCTTCTCCCTCTTTCCCAGTTTTTTCATCTCCAGAGCCTGCTGCAGCGCCGCTTTGGCCTCCAGCACCATCTCTGTAATCCAAACAAATGGATATGCTGAAGGAACATGACATCCTTAACGTCCTTTCACTGTTGGTCACCGAATTTTGACATTATTATTTTTAATTACCAGTCTTCTTTCCTCTCTCACTCTACATGCATATTT
Source organism: Salarias fasciatus (assembly GCF_902148845.1). NCBI lineage: Eukaryota > Metazoa > Chordata > Actinopteri > Blenniiformes > Blenniidae > Salarias > Salarias fasciatus. Next base: position 13,703,016 of record NC_043756.1, read on the forward strand.
CACTATTAACATTGCGTCTTTCTTGCGGTCTGTCCTTTTCCTCTCTACAGGATCAGTGTGAAACTGAAAGTTTGTGGTTTGAGATTCTGCCCCATCACACCTGTAACTGGATTTATAACTTTGTTAAGACAATAAGTTTGTTGCTTTTTACTTATTTTACTGTATTTCTTCATCATTTTTCGGCCATACTTTTTCCAAACCCAGTTCTCGTGTTTTTATTATAACTCCATGATATGACTGTTATGCGTCTTATATCAACTTAACATCTGGCTCATCATTTTCTGTTTTTCATTTTTCTACTACCGTGCTTTATCGCCAGCGTGTCAGTGAAGACAGCTGGTCTTCGTACCTTTGCTGGGCTTGGATTTATGCGGCAGCACATCCAGCGCGGTGAAGGGGACGGTGAGGCTGGTGGACTGCGCGGCGGGAGGCTGCGGGGAGCTCCCCAGCAGCTGGCACCGCAGCTGGGCGATGCCCTTCAGGGAGGCGCAGCAGCGCTCCTCCACCCGGACCAGGGGCATCAGGAGGGCCACCAGGGAGCCCAGCGCGACGCACAGCAGCGGGCCCCATCCTCCGAGGACACGGCCGCTGGTGTAGCGCCACACCGTCAGGGAAGACATGACGACCCCCGGTTAGGTCCTCCATCCTCCGGTGGTACGGAGCCCCATCTACTCTCCCCCCACCGCGGTCTGCGGGTCAGCCGGGAAACAAACCGTCCGCGGGGATTCGGTTACGAACTTTCACCGCTCGGAGGCTGACTGGCGTCACGGCTTCGTCTCTCGGATGTATCTAACGCCATGTAGCTTCTTAAAAACACCAACAAGACACTAAACATACACATCATCCGCTTCCGCTGTTCGGCCTGCCAACATTCTCCATTCTGATTGGCCGTGGGTTATAGAAGAGGCTCGTTGATTGGCCAACACGGCCGCAACAAAACGTAGTTGTCCCTGATTGGTCGATATGTGATCAGCCCTATTCCCTGAGTTCAATATCCCAGGTGGAGAATGTTTTGGCGCCTGCAATGAACACATTTAAACTTGGACTTGTACTTCTGTAAACCCGTTTCTAATACGGACATTTAGCACAGGGGTTCCTCGATTACTGGATTTGTGGCAGCAAAACGAGAAATTACAAGATCTTTAAATTAAAATCGCAAATCATGGATTACAGGATAATGTGTGATTAATATAAGAATAAGTGTATTTTAGAAATGGTAAAGATATTAGTAATTCTAAAATACTAAAGCAAGCCTCTCATTTCTACTGGTTGTAATCTGGACCTCTGGACTGACAAATGACAGGAAAAGCAATGCTAATGAAGTAACACTTTATTGCAAAACTGCTGATATATAAATATCGATTGTTATTAAATTATTTACACTTTTGGAGTGAAGTCTGACTCACAACCTCCTCTCAGGCGGAAAGTCAGGTAGATGGTGCTGTGCTCCTGGACGTTGTAGTCTGCCAGCAGCCTTCCGTCCTCCATCTGCCTCCCCTCATGGATCAGCCTCTGCTGGCTCGCCTGGACCCCCTCCCGGGCTTGCACCTTGGTCTTGAAGCCCGTCACGGTCTCGTCGGAGCGGATATCGTAGGTGGCCGTTTGGCCTTTTTCGTTTTTCAGGAACACCTGGATGGTGGTGGGCTCACTGGGCTGGATGATCAGCAGAGACACCTGGGAGCCGGACTGCAGGCCACAGTCACACAGCCGCTTGTTGCCGTCACTGAGCGTCGTCTTATGGCCGTTTTCAAAGACTAATCTCTGGTTCTGAGGGGGAACTTCCAGAGCTTGATGGATGAGTTGTTTCAGGAAGCTCACTGTGTCCTGAGGATTGACTGTCAGGCTGCGTGTGGTACCGTTCAACATTTTAATGGTCAAATCCATGATCCAATAAATCTGAAATAAATAATAATTATTATAATGCAGCTACACAAGATAAAGAAAATAACTGATTATAGTCAGTAACGTTAGTGAAAGAAGCTTACCTTTGGATGACTTTTCTGAGCGGAGGCGAGAAAGGTCCGTAAATTTCCAAAAAGCCTTGAGGAAAAAGAAAGAGCGTGCATGAGGCTACTATTTATATGGTAGTCTGATACAAGGCCCACCCACTCTGGAAACTTCCGGATTCTAGCCCCAGCAACACAACGGTGGAAATGAGTTGCCAACCTTCACCACTAGGAGGCTGGCATCATGGCGGCATCTCTCGGGAGTATCTAAATGAATTAACGCCATGTAACTTCTGCTGTGACAGCTTACAGACACCAACTTTCTGGTCTGGAAGTTAGCCCTGGTTCTCTGAATCATTAGTGAGGTGTCTCGCTATGGTGCACGTCAGCTACGCTGATCCCTAGAGGCAATATTACACTACGCCAGTCCAGACAGGCAGACAGACATCAAGTCGGCTCCCCGGGGAAGAAGGGTTCCCCTTGCCGTAAAGGCTCGTCAATGCTTCACATGCACGCGTTTCCGCGTCCGCTTTGGAGCCTCCGCGCACCACCGATGCACACGCGCTTTCTCCCATTTATTGGGCTCAGCTGTGCGCGTTCTATGCAGTCAGACTGATCCACTCATCCTTGAGAAGCTTTTCCAGCACTATACAGACTGTTTATCTGCTCCTTTATTACAGATTATTTATAGGAAATGAGGCACATACATTGTCAGTACATTGTCATTTAGTTTAAAAGTTTATTTCGACTTTTTTTTTTTGTTTCTGAATCACGGGGGCAGCGCCCGAGCGATTAGATGCTTTCACTTCTGTTGGCAGACCTTCTCATCCCTCCAGACAGAGCCTACTCTCTCTGTTCATGAGTTTTTCACTCTCTCTGTGTCTTTGAGTGGCGCCATCAGGCTGTAGCTCCGTTTACCGTCACTTTTACTGTCATGTTTTGTTTAGCGCATGTGTATACCGGCGCGACCTGCATGCAACGCGCAAGGTGGTCACAAAATCTGGCTGCTGGGGGGACGTCCGCGTACCCTGGCGGACAGGAATTCATGACGATTTTTACGTCACGCAACGCGCACCCACATGGACATGTGAAGCATGGACAGGCCTTAAAGCGATACTTCAACATTTTGGCAAATTGGCCCATTTAGCGCAATTCCTTAGTCATTTCGAACAGCATACTTACTTTTTTGGTGAGGGCGAGCTGTTGTTTATTCAGAGGTGAGTCGGGGAAGGTTTTCGGGACGGACACAATGGAAGTGGATGGTATTTTGGTTCCCCCTCATCAAACTCATCAAATACAAAATCCAACAACCCCAAAACACTTTGGTGGACACGTTATAATTCGCACATTCACTACACTGTGAAATATTAATGCAAAATTATGAGATTGAGTGGTTTTTGCGAAGATTGCTAAGACGGAACTACTTACTAAATATGGTGTCTGGACGTAGTGATTTAAAAAGAAAAAGTAGTTCCTAGTATTTGCTTCAGTGTCGTAACGCTACAATATTATTTGTTGGTGTTCCACAGCGTAGTGAATGTGCGGATTATAACGTGTTCACCAAAGTGTTTTTGGGTTGTTGGATTTTGTATTTGATGAGTTTGATGAGGGGGAACAAAAATACCATCCACTTCCACTGTGTCCGTCCCGAAAACCTTCCCCGACTCGCCTCTGAATAAACAACAGCTCGCCCTCACAAAAAAAGTAAGTATGCTGTTCGAAATGACTAAGGAACTGCGCTAAATTGGCCAATTTGCCAAAATGTTGAAGTATCGCTTTAAGAGCCCTACATCAGTGTCATCTCCTCAGTCTCAGTCAGCACATCTCATCCTCACGCCAAGCTTGGAGGGTGGTCTGATGACATAGCTCACTCATGTATCAGAAAACTGTTTTCGAACAGAAACTTCTCGAAAAAAGTGCCCACTGCCTAAGGATTAGGGTTGGAGTGGAAATCCAAACATAATGGTGGCCTCGATACATTTCCTAAACACCTGTGGACTTCATGAAAAAATGGGAACACCCAATATTTTATTTTAAGCCCTGGACGGCAAACCTGAGATATTTTCAGTGAGGGCAATGTATAGGAATGTGAAAATTAGCTTCCTTCAGGTCCATGGATGTAAACCAGTTGCCTGGAAGCACAAGGCAAATCAGAACTATGTGTGTCAACATTCTGAAGTTATTCTGTCTCATGCATTTGTTCAGAGCACGCAGATCCAATATTGGCCATAAATCTTGAATAGAAACTGTTCTGGCTCTGCTCCAATAGTACCGTTTGAATAACTTCTTTGCCGAGCAGAGTAGTGATTTCTTCCTGCAAAGCATGAGCTTTTCCCCCTGAGCCCACAGCAGTAGTATGCTGTTGAAACGGGTGGAGTAGATGTGAATTCTCTAGTTGTAGTCTTTATTACCCACATGAACTCGACCGCTGGTGGGCCAACAGGAGACCCTACCCCAGTGCTAGGCAGTGAACAGGGCAGGGCAGCGGCACAGAGGCACTGCGGAAATAAGATTTTGCCCGTTACAGCAGATGTGCTCGCCACCACCTCACAAGTGGAGTAATGGCTCCCTCTTGTGGGTCTTTTGTGACTGCACAGATGTGTTTTGTACCACTTTTATTTGGGTTTTCGTGGCTTTGGACATTCCTGGCTGCACCCTCAGCCTCAGTCAAAGATGGCCTGCTTTTGACATGTTTAATACACGTTTCATCGGACAGGGGCACTGGTGTGTGCTTGAGTACTTGTGTGTGCCTGTGAAACTCTGGCTCCACAGAGCTCTCTGCAGGTCTAACTTTCCTCTTATTTACTGGACTATGAACTGTGAGCATCGCCTGGCATGGCCTCTTCATTACTCCTGCGTGGACAGAGCAGAACATTCATTAATTCATTCATTTTCCTAGCTGCTTGTGCTTTTCAGGGTTTTGGGAGATGGGAGCCAATCCCAGCTTCATACGGGCAAGATTGGGATACACTCTGGATAGTTCACCAGTCTGTCACAGGACTAGAACAGAACATCTCTTTGGAAAGATGATTCTGGTGTCTGGTTGAGCCCGTCTTTCCTCTTTGATGGCAGTGCCCTAGATTGAGCAGCACTTCTTTTTGGCCCCCAGAGTGGCAGGAGGGACAACTTGGTCTCCTGGCGTCACATTGATAGGAACTGGTTTCTTGACCCATGCACCCTTCTTGCTGGAAACACGGCTGCTGGCTGTGGCTGAGGCTGGAGCTGACAATTTGGGATGTGGTAAGCTGGTCAAGTCAAGGCTTGTGCACACAGGGGGTAGCATCTTTTTGGGTAGACAATTAGAGTGCCTCACCCTCTTTCTTCTTCTCACAGTGTCTCTGCATGGTAGCCATTGCAATGCCAAACAAGCCCTTTGGAGCAACTTGGACGTCAAGGAGGTTAGCCTTCTCTTTTTTCCAGAGAATGGATCAATCCAGCCACTTGGCTCTTCCTCGAGCAACCATGAGGACCATGGCTCTTCCAGAGGCTTGAACAACACATCTGTGTAGACACAGGCAGAGGTATATCCCCATGCACAGCTCTTCCCACAGGTCTGGTGTAGGTGAGGATGGCACGCCATCTTATAATTCAGCCTAGTAGGCTAAAAGCAATAATGAAGCATTCAGTGCCTTGATCAACATAGCCATCATCTTGTATCCTTTTTCATTTCAGGAGGACTGAAAACACCCGGGCATGGATTGCAGGGAGGTACCTGCTGCTGTCATGGTGGACTTCAGGCTGGGATGCAGATAACATGCCAAGAGAAGTTCCACAGGGAGCAGGTCGGAAAAACCTTTCTCCTCCTTGTCCTCTCAGTCCAGCACCGACCCTCCCCTGTACAGGGTTAATGACTGTGAGAGGATTATTCCATGACTTGGTGGCCTCCTCCAGGCACTCATGAAAAACTGGAACAGCTGACTGCAAGAGGCTTTGGCTTTCAGGAGCCTTTTCCCTCGTAGTGAAGCGTGGTTGTCCTTAGTCCTTTGTCTTGATGTAATAATATTCTGCCATCACAACGTTATCGGGGTCAGTAAGTGGGGCCACAGCATCCAGCTGTTTACCCCAAATGACTTCTTTGGGGCTGGCATCCACCTGGGTGCCTGCTTCACTGAGTGTAACTCTGTTGAAGGCCAATTTATGTTGAGTTTGTGTGAGCGATTTGTGTTGCAAAATGTCTCAAATCATTTATATGGTGTCTTATTACATGTATGACATTGTCTCTTGTTGTGATGGGAGTAGGATTGTAAATCACAGGCTGGTAAGAAATGATTAGCATGCGGAACTCTGTTTTGGGATGAGGCATAGCTAACACAGACTGTCTCACTAATCCTTAGGTCATCACCAGTAAGCGCAATCTTGGTTCTCCCCCATAGTGGTCTTTCCTTTCAGTTCAGTCAAAGGAAGCTGGTTGCTGAGACCTGTGTGTGCAGCTCTGGACTGGCCGTGTTCCAGTAGGAGCTCCTGTGTGCTCACTGCAGGAACTGTGACGATCCTGCGTGGTCGTTTTGAAGGCTGAAGGAGGCTGGTCGCTTGGCCTGTGGAAAGTCAGAGAGCAGAGTTTGTGAGACTGAACTGTGGTTCCCGCTTGGTCTTCCCTTGTGATGAGGCTAGATGCTAACCTTTGTGGTTTGTGGATCAGGGATTGGATGCGTGGTCATTGGAGGTGTGATCTTTTTACTGCTGGTTAGCTGTTATGAGCTGACCGGTTGTGGCACAGCTGTTGCTTGATCGGAGCTCAGGAATTCAAAAGGAAAAGCAGGAGAGCAGAAGCACAGTGCCAATAGTGCGAGACATTTCTATGTCTTGAAATAATGAACTATGCAGTATGTCTCACTCAGTATCATGCTTTTCAACATATTTGATCATGTGCATATTGCACATAAAAGTGTTGAAACTTAAAATAGATCACTATTAAGTGTTGGAATTCAAGAAATGGTTATGGTCAAAAAGTATGAATTCTATAATTTTCAGGTGATTTTTGTTTCCAGCCCTTTAAATACAAGAAAAATGAGGACACCATCCAGTCATCCAGTTGATTAAACCCCATGTAACAATTTTGAAAAAGATTTAGTCATTTGGAAATGTCATGTATGTTAGTGAATGTAAGTCTGTGTCTTTTCACCATTTCAGTGTTGGACTGGTGAAGAAGCCTGGGTGTTTCTCCAGATTTCTCCATGAGTCTGAGTCTCTATAACAATTTATTTAAAATATCCAGCCAGTCACATTCAGGGCCTACTAACAATTAAAGAAAATGGTTCCTCCTGCTGGGTTTGTATTCTATCACCTGCTTTTACGCCTTTTATTGACTGTGTCCCACAAGTTTTTGACATCAAATTGCCCCGACAAGGATAGAAATACAAGAACACACACACACACACACACACACACACACACACACACACACACACACACACACACACACACACACACACACACACACACACATTGGGCTGTGATCATTACTACAACACTTAAGAGCCATAATGATAATAATAATAATAAAATGTTCAAGTCAGTGCCCTCTAACAGAATTGATGGCTTCACATTCAAGTTATCTTTTGTGTTTTCCTATGATAAGAAAACACAGAAGAACAACTCATTTGTCATAACCTGTAAATATAATAAAAATAAAGTTAAAGTGATTTATTAGGCTTGACAATTGCCTTTTTATCTTTAACTTTTTCTGAAATGAAATCAGTTAAATTGCAATTTGGACAATAACAAAGAGAGTGTGATATGGTTCAATTGATCAGAGCAAGCAGATGCTTTCAGTCTCACCATCTATGACCACAAACTTCGATTAGTTGACTGTAGAGAATAATTAGATCAATACTGGACTTGACCCGCTGTGTTGTTCCGATACATTATTCAAGTCAAGGGGAAAAATCCATTTCCACGCCACTTTTTCAGCAGGCAGAAGAGGGCAGCATTGCTGCGTTTGGGTAAACCCCCCACTCATAATCCAACATACCCTCAGAAGACTGCAGCAACACCACTGGCCTCAAAATCAGGATGAACAAGATTTATGTGAACGCCACTGAACTGAATAAGGACATTTGTGCTTGTGCAAGGCAAAGATGATGTTTGAAAAATGTATATCTGGTCTGTTTGTTTGTCCTCCACATTTATGATCCAATACTCGGTTTTATAAGTAGACATTTTCAACATTAGATTATTGTAAAATTGCCCTTGCAGAAATTACCACCTGACTTGTAGGACCATGAAGTGATGCTGTTTGATTCCTGGCTTCAAGCCAAAGCCGACACTGTTGCACATATCTTCGGCAGATGGGCATGGCGGGCGATCAGCTCTAAATAGCTAATATCCAAACACAGCCTGGGACTCGGCAGCAAAACCATGTCCCTGCAGACATTTCAGGAAAGTTATGAATGAACGGCCGTGTTACATCATTTTATGGGTGTTACAGATGAACTATATTAGCCTACAAATTCAAGATTTGGAGTTTCTGTGGTGATGGTGCAGAGTGAGCTCCGGAGCTGCACGCCATTCTCATCGTTTACCAACACAGACTCTTTTCTGTTCTGACCCTCAGCAATTTCACCTTGGAGGACACTGAAGCCGCCTGTTTGAGAGTGATTGAGCTGCCTGATTTCTTTATCCCTGCTTTTCATGCACAGATCTAAAAGAAAACAGGGGGAGGAGAGGAGCTATGGCGCCAAGAATTTATTTATGTTGATCTTAGTTTCTCAGAAAGGAAAATAATGGGAAAAAAAAGAAAGAAAAACACGGAGAAATATTTAATCAGCACGCTGCCAATGATTAACAGTGATGGCTGCAAAGACAGCTGCTGCCTGTGGGCTGCAGACTGGAATCATACTCCGTGCTGTATAATTTTGTTACTTCACTGCGATGTTTTATTACTGCTCTTTGGTTTGTAAGCAGCTTTTGCTACATAATGCATGAAACCAGGCCTGCAGCTACAGAGCCCTTGAAGGGTCACACAAAGAATGTGCTCACACACACACACACAACCTGGTAAGCAGTTTCACTTATGTGCCACAGTGAGAAACACGGCTAAAGCACAGCCATGGCCGCAGTCGAAATCAGAGCGCGGCCTAACACAATCAGTTGACTTAGCTGTCAGTAACAGAGCTGAACACATTCCTGACCAGCTGCAGACGGCGGCTACAAGCAGCTCTCTGTGGCCACAGCCAGCAGCCTGCTGCTCCATAATTCATGCCAGGATATCATAACACAGGTCAGCAATTTCCCATAAATCAGAGGAGACGCTGAATTCACAGCAACGTAAAGCTAAATTATTTCAGAAAAATATTACACTGCCACCCTTTTGGGAAAGATGAAGAGCTCCCTTTTTAAATTTATTGTGCGCTGAATAGTGTCCAGTTATTCACGCTGACCTCTGCAGCTCTTTTCACATGCATTCGCTCAAAACGACGCTCTCCAGTGTGTTTCTGGTCTTCCTGTACCTGCCTGTGCACCCGGTGTTACCGGTCAAAAAGCTCCCACTTTTCAGCATCTGACGACGTGCACGTGTCTGGAGGGTGCAACAATGAGTGACGCTCTGATTAATGGGGTGAACTCTCAATTGTAAAAATAAATAAATAATAATAATAAAAAAAAAACAGCCCTGTGGCTTTAAAAATGATGCTTCACCCTTTTTTTTTTTCTTGAATTCACTTCAATCATCCATTTTCGCAGTTGCTTTTAAATAGGTTGACTTGTTCCAAGGTAAATTACAGTGGATGTATGAAGTCAATTACCCGTCTGTTCACTGAAGTGCCTCCAGCAAAGTAACCACAAGAGCAGGCGAGTTCGACAGAATATCTGCCAATACCATTTCATTTCCACCACCGGACCGCGTGTGTGTGAGCGTGCTCTGTTTCAGCGGTCCCACAATTCCCTCTGCCATTGTTGCTTTGGAGTCACACTTGGTTGTCGCCGATGTTTGGATCGAGCTGTTGGAAACGACACTGTCAGGGAAAAAAAAAAAATAAAAAGACTTTACATGTTAAAGAATTTGCCTTCATACTGATGTTTAATCTTTTGTGTGAGCTTTTTCAAGTTGGGAAGAAAAATAACCTCAGCGTTGTCATGGTGATGAAGATTTTCTTTTCACTTTCATAGAAAACCAGCTTGGCCGTGTGTTAAAAAGACATGGGTAAAATGACACTTCGGGAGTGGATAATCTTGTCTGGGTGCCAGGTTGTACCTGAGGCTGCAGTAGGTAACGCTCTCACACCATCAGCGATTCGAGTCCCGGTCTGTCTGTGGACGTTTTCTATTGTCTTCCTGTGATTACGTGGGCTTTGTTTGGGTCCTGTGGTTTCCTACAACTGTCCAAAACCTAAATCTGAGGGAAATTGCTCATGCTAAAATTGTCTATGTCTTTGTATTTTGTCTGTGACGGACTGGTGACCTGTCGGGGATCTACGCTGCCCTTGCTCATGGCCGCCTGGGATCCGCTCCAGCCACCTGCGACCCAGAGTTGGATGAAGTGATTGAGAAAAATGGACGGATGAATAGATGGTGCATTTAGATGCACTTTACTTTTGGTTGTCACAGTTTTTAATTTGGTTCTTAGGATTGTTCAAATTTAATTCATCCATGTTTAATACCCGCTTATTCCACTTCAGCTTGTCCCAGCTTGACCAGCATCGTGAGAAAACCCTGAGAGGCGTAGTTATAACATGCAAACTTCAAAAAAGCGAAAAGGCTCCAGCCTGGCATCAAATCTGGAGGAGGAGAGTAAAGGACCTGAGGAGCATGGCACAGACACAAACTCACAAGTTTAGAGTAATTTTAAATTATGGGAAGCAAACAAAACAGAAGTTCTCAAAATTACTAAAAAGACTAATTGAATTATGTAGCACCATTCAGATTCAAGGCAATTTACAGTGTTATACAAGGAAATAAAGGAAATCCACATGAACAAGCTGGTTAAGAATCTTAATCTTAGGCGATTAAGATGAATATATTAAAATAAAGCTATTTGAAAGGCATAAAATGGAAAATAAAGTAAAAGCTTTGTTGAGATGATGGTAATAAAATAAGAACAATCTTTTGTATATTGGAAAGGCTGACTAAATAATAACGTTTTAAAGTCTTATTTAAAAGAAATGAGTGTATCAGTAGTCATCAGGTGTTCAGGAAGTTTGTTCCACAGGTGAGGAGTGGATAGGAACTATTTCTTTAACTTGTTTTCTTCTGACTCTGGAATCTCCTGAGGACTTCAGTGGTCTGGATGTTTCATATTAAACATAAATTAAAGCAAATCTGTGACGCACGTAGAGCCCAGAAAGGAACTGAACCCTGGGAAAACAAGGTCTGGGTCTCAACGCACTGTACAAGGAGTCTGGACTTGACGACTTGGAAATAGAAACAATCAAGTAATAAGACACCCAGTGACAAGGAGAAAGATAGAGAACAGAGAACAAGACGTGGAACGCAAACCAGGACATGAAATCAGGATTTGATATGAACATGAAACATGCTCACAGAAAGGAAACAACAAAACCAGACATGAAGTGAACATAGATGAACTGAAAAATGAACAGGTTTGAAAAAACTGCAGAAAACAGGGGGAACAAACACCAACCACGGATCTGATACCGCCAAAGCATCTTTTTGTTGTGATGCAGCAGCTGTAACCACTACTGCACCATGTTTACCTTCTTCAGAGTATGAACTCCATTTGGTTTGACTGGCAGTGGCATCCCAGAACAGCAAATTTGATTTTTTTTTAAAAATATTTTTTGTTTTTTAAACTGGTGTTTGAAAGTTTTGCTCCATTTGAAAGCAGTGGTGTCCTGGACACTTCTCCCTCTAAAGCCTCACAACAGTCGGTTTTAATTCAACTTCACGTTGAAAACAAGGGCGAATATGGCAGAAGGAGCGACAGAGGAGGAGAACGGCTGGTGTGAGCGGCATGGCGCTCAGGTCATTCTCCAAATTAAATCAAAACCCATCTGGCATCAGCTCACACGAGCTCAAACTCTCTGGGCTGTGGAATTAGATAAACCCACAGGAGTCTGCGGTTAAAGTCACTGATAAGAACTAATTCTGTTATTAAATGCTTCATGTCACTTTGGGATGATTATCAGAAATTAGGAGTTCTGTGAAAAAGTGAATCCTCCCTTGACTTTAATGTTTTTCATTCATCTCTTAAAACCAGTGGAGTGAAATGAATTTGATGCGGCGAACACGAATTCTAAGCGCTCTCATTAGTCTCAGTGGGAAAACAAACTGTTGTTGACTGAATACTTTGCAGATTCTGCATTGGGAGTAGTTTGCGTCAGCATGACTTTCTGACTTTCACGCCGGCTGACACGTTAACCTGAAGCCCACTCCAGAGATGACCTGTCACACACTATTAAAATAACACCCTGTCTCCGCACTACTTGCTGGAACCGCGCTTCAAGAGGTAGAAAATCCATCTGCCCACCTGGAAAAAAGCGACCTGTCAGGGCAGGAAATAAATCCCTGTGGCACGGTCCCCCTCCGCCCCCCCACCCGCCGGCTCACACTTCCCCGTCCTGCCTCTGTGGAGCCGTCAGTCTGCCTCCCTCTCTGTTTGAGGCCAGGCTTTGTTCTGGGTGACAGAGCCGGGTGTCAGAGATAGAGGATCTCGTTAGACAGTCAGAGGGAGAGCAATGGCCGCACTCTTTTTTTCTTTTCTTTTTTTTTTTTTTATCTTCTCCCCAAGTATGGATGGCTCAGCGGCCTGAGATGAGGGCCACTCAGAATGGTTGACAGGGCAGCAGAGAGGTGTACTCAGAGTGAAAACTGCCCTCAACTGTCAGCATCCGAAATACTCACCCCACCCTGAGGATCTGCTCTAAAACAGAAGATCCAGACTCTTATTGCCAGGATGACAAAGTGATGCTGGACTGAACAGGGTGGGATATTTACTTTATTTTCGTAGTGTTTATTGCTCATTGTTTTTATTGTGAGAGTCTGACTGGCCTTTGATAATCCAGAAGCTTGTTCAAAAACCCCTTAAAATGTGACAACATGTGACTAAACACAGGACTAAACCACCAGCATACATGGTCGAGACTGATGGTTTTCATTTAAATATTGTCAGCTTGTCCTACAATTTCCTGTTTCCTACGAATTCTTTAAAAAAAAAAATATAGTCGATTCGAAATATTTTTAACTTTCAAAATAAATGTCAGACACATAAATGCTCAGTACTATATTGATCATTATTCTTTGTCATGATCATTACGAATGATTAAACTGGATATCCATACTGACAAATATACAATGATATCAAATGTTGAAGGATGAGTCTCTCTATTAAATGTCAGTTTGTGGCCATGTGGGCAGGCATGTCTGTGTGTGTGTTTGTTTGTGTATGTGTGATGCAAGCATATGACCCTTCCACAGTGACCACAAGCCAACAAAACTTTAAAAAAAAAAGTATATGAACGTCATTTTAAAACACCCTAGATGGAAATGTTGTCTTTAGATGTTTGGTCTCCAGCTGACTCAGCTGTAAGCCTGCGGTCCAGGTTCACGTCTGTTTTGATTCCTGTTTGTTCTGGACTGTGATTCTCCTCCAACTGTCCTCCTGCTTGAGGTAATCATATGACCATGCCCTCTCGTCCTCTTCTCTGCTGAACTCTGCTTCCTTAATCCTTGGTGATTGTTGCCTGTGAGTCTCTGCTCTCCTCTCTGCCAGGTGTATAAACGCCTGGTCCTTCTGTATTTCCGTACCAGGTCGTCTCCACGGTCGGCATCAGAGCTCCGCTGAAGCGTCCTGCTCTTGTTTTTGCCTCGCATAGCGTCTACTGACCTGGCATGTTTCCCTCCTTCTCCGAACCTTTGACTGATTGGATTTACTTCCTTTACTTAACTGTTTAGCGATGCTGTCATGTCACCTGAGCATTCTGGCACCGTGTCAGGGTGTTTGTGAAGCTCGGTTTCGCCACCACTGCCTGTGAGGTATCTTAACTCTTTATATAGTTTCCTATGGTTGGGAACTACTTAGTCACTTTAAAATGTGTCTGCTTGAATTTGATCACTGAGTTTCTTTTCAAAAAGCATTTCAGCGAGTGCGCAGTAAAAGGTAACGCTGCTCTCATGGGATATTGTGTGTTATATGTGGGGATTTCGCTCGGTGTGTTTTTGCGTGTGATCTTCGGCGTTGATCTCTGATGGATTGTTTTTACGCACTTATTTGTCAGCGGCGTACACCCGCTTGTTACAAGCACTCTCCCTCTGGGTCGGAGTCATGCACCGACACGTCAGGCCCCACCGGCCGCCGGTTTGAGACTTCGGCAGGGCCAACAGGTGAGTAAATGATCCGCCGCAAAGACAGGAGATGGAAATAATTGGGCCTCCATTGAGGGACGGCCATTACCTTACAAAGGACCTCCCTCGGGCATTTCTTGCTGTTTCACTTGTTATCTCACTTCCACACTGGACCTGTGCAGCTCAGAGGTGTGGGCGTGCGAGCTCGGTCGAATACACGCAGCGATGACTCAGGAGCTGTGAGGAGCTCGTTATTTCCTTCAGCCAGAAAGAGACGACTGGCCGGCTGACTCCGGCTTCTCTGTGCAGATGTGCAGAAAGTACAAAATATCACCTCAGAGCATGACTGAACACAAAATGCCAGTAAATTATGTGCTTCTTGACGTGTTTATGAGATTTGATTAAGATGGGCTGGTCTGAAGGCCAAATTCAAGAGCCTCCTTCATAAAGACTTAGGACAATGATGGCAGCTCATTCCATTAAACTATACTTCCTGTATGTTGCGTGTGTTCAATAAACATCCATGCATTTGAATTTTTATGAATGTTTTTATGCAAGAACTCAGTAAAAAGCGAAATCAACTTCATGCATGTTTCAGTTGTGCTTAAAAGGCTGTAAAGTGTGACGACGGGCGGTATGTACAGGCTGAACTCCGGAGCTGAGCGGGGTACTTAGTGTTGCTGCAGTGATTGTAATTGACACATTATTTCATGGCTTTCTTTGGCCAAGTCTATCTTTCAAAAACATCTTGGAGACTTACAAAAAAGTGCACAGTGAAGCCAAAATACTTCAATCTATATGAATCATATACACATAATGCATCCAGACATGAACCGAACACGGATTTGATATATTTTTCACTCTTTTCGACCTGTGTGTGTGTGTGAGGCTGACATGCACGATTGCAGCCGTTCAACTTTTCAATTTGCCTGCAAACATCTGAATGTAACATCATGATATTTCTCAAGTGATTATGTGTTTATGTTTTAATAAGAATAAAAAAAAACAAAACAAAGAGTGAGTGAAAAAGTATCTCATGATTTCCACATGACGGGACGATCAGTTCTGGCTGCTGGTTGGTGGCTTTTGTTCTACAAAGACATCCAGCTCCAGCAACATCTGATAGAGCCTCATGGGCCCATCTGGTGATTTTACAAGGATCCCATCTGGAGGCTGACTCCACAATATTAAACAAAAACAAATAGCCAGCGGCACCTTATTTTCCATTATTTCCCTCCAGGTTCACATTTGCATGTTCAACATGGCAGAAAAAGGGGAGCCAGAGCTTCATGACTTGCACGGTATCTTTCAAAGCAGCTGCGAACTGATGAAACTTTTCTCTGTTTGGCTCTGCAGGTTCCTTCCTCTTAAAGGGAGTTTTTGTTTTCCGTTGTCACTTCTGCTTGCCAGCAAATGTGGAATTGTTTTGTTTCTCTTTAAAATTGCCTTGAAATGACTGTGTTATATTTGGGACTATACTAATCCAAGAATGAAATTCAAATGTAAGATTTTTGAAGTATATTATACCAAACTTAGTAAAAATTAATTAATTCCTGAGGAAGCATCACCTTCACTGATACGGCTTCACAAAAAAGCTGCTAAATCCCAGTGCTTCTAATAATAACAGAGAGAACTGAGACATGCTGTATGAAGTTACAACATCACTTCCTGAGGTTAATGCCTCGGTCTCCTCCTCAGATCATTTCAACACGCGATTATTATCTATTTCTGATACTGTGATTCAAAAATGTGTCGCACTTTAATCTGCGTTGTGGCGCTGAATCTCAGGTAAGCAGATTTATGCTGCTCACTGGTGCATCAGCGCTACACTCTCATCTATATAATGGGTTTCAAGCAGAAGACAGTCGGGTCGGAACAGTGCTCAAGTTACTTCAAAATACAATTTAAATGGCGCACTGGCAGGCGGGCGTTGAACCTGACACTGCACGGCCGAGGACACTAAGAAATTGCAGGAAAGGGGTATGTAATGTGGCGCAGGGTTTGAAAGCTGATCAGGTTTTCCTGAGAAGGATTGTGTGTTGTCATTCTTGAAGATGTGCTGCAACGTTTTGTGGTGAATAATTGAAGTATAAAATGTACGCTGGATGGATGGATGGGCCGGGTTTGGACCGGATCACTATCATATGACCACAGCGACACGGAAAAATAGATTCAGCCCATGATGACAGAGGGGATAAAATTTCAACTCTTTCACTTCTCCAAAATATTCATTGCCAAAGTTAGCTGCTGGTTTCTTGAATTACAAAACCTCTGTGTGTGTGTGTGTGTGTGCGTTGGCGTGTTTTGTGGGTAGCCTGGTTTTCTGTCACAGAATAAAAGTATCTCTTCCCACCTTGGATCTTAAGGTCTCCAGTTTCAGTCCTTTAACCTAGTTTTTCTCGGGACAGATTGATCCACTTTGTGACATTGACGGGAATCACTCGGTCTGAAGGCCATTAACTCTCTCTCCCTAAAAACAATTAGTCTTTCACGCTCTGCGCCCAGTCCATACACATCCTTATCTGAATCCGGCTTATTTGTTCTGCTCACTTCATGAATATCTTCCTCCCAAGACCCGGGATAGGAAGTCCTCTCTGTACAACTGATCTCTCTGGATTCTTTAAGATATGGATCTTAACATTGTCTGGAATAAACTCTGCATAATTCAGGGGATTCCTTCTAGCTCCTCTTCTTAATTTTCTCAACAGTGATCTGTGAAGATCCACACTGTTTGTCCTGATAAGAGGGAAGCTGTGGATATTATGAACAGGGAGAGGATAAGAAGAATATCTACAATTTCACTTTTGAATAGGATGAGCCTGTCTATAAACTGTAACAGTGTGCGTACGTGTGCGCGTGCACTCCCCATGCCTTCACCCACAGTCACCTGAAATCCGCTCCAGCGCCTGGAGACCCTGAACGGGATGCAGCAGATGGATGGATGTTTGTTTTTTTGTCCTTTCAAATCAGAAACATTTTCTAGGCCATCAGTTCTCCGTGGTCAGGTCAGGCACAAAACATACTTCACACATAACCAGGCACAAACACACAAAATCAAATAAAGATACAAGATTTCATTTCTTGTCACAGAGCGGTCTTTTTTTTTTTTATGGCTTCTCCCCTTTAAAGGTGAGTCAGAGGGCACAGCTTCAATTTCTCAAGGATTCTCCATCAAGATAGCGCAGCGCTGACCTCTGTGGAAGGACGGCCTCTTTGTATTCGCTCTGCCGTCCCTCCGAACACGCGATGCACTCAGGTGAGATACCAGGGAGGAAAAGCTGTCTGTGTGTCTGTACCATAATGCAGACGGGATCAGGGACGGATGAGAGTTCACAGGCAGAATGATTCACTCTGCTCTCCGCCGACCCAAAGCTTAGCAAACCAACAACACACAAAAGGTTATCTTCAGATCTCTTAGCGCTCCACAAATGACTCCACCGGCCGCCCGTATCTGAGCGACCTGTTTGACCTTTCAAAAATACTGTTTCTGTGCTTTGAGACCAAAGTGAAGTCCCAGGTAACTTGTGAAGCTCAGATCGCGGATTTACGTTTCCTCAAAAGGTTTGCGCTGCATTTTAACTGAGGAGGGAAAAGAAAGATACCAGTGTTCTTGTGCGTGTTTGTGTTTGATTATTTATAAGTTCTGTCTTCATTAGGAGATGTAATCTGCAGGGCACTGGCGGGTTTGTTAAAAATGATTTTCCTGAAATGCATCTAAGTAGGTCAAGTAAGAATTTAATATGCGATTTATTATTTCCTCATTTACTCGAGAGTTCCAGGATTTACAGGCATAGTAAGTGTTTTTTGTAAAGGTGCTGTGAAATCATTATTATATCAATGAAAAAAAACTTAGAAAGCTCAAAGAGGGGGGGAAAAAAATCACTTTCTTCTCTTTGTACGTGTGTGAGCTTTGAAAGTGATGGGCGATGGCGCGCTTCATTAGCTTTTCAAAGACTCAATTTCCATGTTAATATGCGTGTCTGTGTTGTAATTCAATTACTGTGGAAGCTAATTGAAGAGAGTAATTTTCATCTGTGTAACCAGGTTATATACATCCTGTGAAGTTGGAAAGTGCAAAGCATCTATGCGAAAAACAGCCGTTGTGAAATGGAAAAGAAAATAATACTGAAAGCGTAATGTTGTTATTCTGCAAAGTGAACATAATGTCAGCTGAAGGACGTCTATTTGTTTTTCTTTTGTTTTGGCTTGTGAATGTAGAAAAGAAAGACTGACACTGACATGCATTATTTTACAATGGAGGATTGAGTTAGCACCAAATCAATATGTGGCTCATCCTCCAGGAGAAAAGACTTTAATTAAAAACATAACTTTGAACACAATGAATGATGGAACCGATGTTATTATAGTTATAGTAACTTGTGTCACTGCCAGTTTCACTATCTGACTGCACGATAGTGAAATTGCAAACACCTGATTCAGTGCCCCATTTAAAAACATTCAGGGATTTAAGACAAGCTTTGTACTACATCCTTATTTCTGTTTGAGGCCACAACTTGCCACAGTCAGCTAATTGGGTCAGCGCCCTTATTTTTTCAGCCAGTGTCTAACATGGTTATATTTGTTTCTCATCTGCCTCGTTTTCCACTCAGCTGCCAAATCTCCTCGACTTTTTTTGTGTCTGTTTTTTGTTTCCTTTGCGCTCTGGTGTTCCTGGTTCTCATCTGCCTGCCTGTTTCATGATTTTCCCTTTGCTCCTGCCGGAACGGTCTGCTATTTTCAACTTATCATCTGTGCACTGAACCGAGCTTTGTAATAAAAACCGCCACCTGCTACATGTTGATCTTTGTTCAGCAATTAGATCTGTTTCTCTGTGCTCAACCCTGAGTCAGAGCATGTTTTTTTTTTGCAACATTGTCAGCAATTAAAAGTCTGCTTTGTTTTTACTTCCGTTTCAGGTTTGTTTGTTTGTTTTTTTGCTTTGTTACCGTCAAAAAACCCCATCAGTGCGATCCCCGTCTGTGTCTCTTTGTGTGTCTACACTGCACTGAACCCAGAGGTGTGTGAGCACCCTGCGGCACAGCTGTGAGTGTGTGAAAGTGTGTGTGATTATTATGTTATATCGATCAAGTAAAGCTCACAGTGCCTAAAAAAATGGCAAAATACAAGTCTGGCTTGTTTAAGAGCGAACGTATGTTATTACATAACTATGTAATAAGCATGTTTTCACATAACTGCGAGACAAAATGTTGCTTTTCAAAATTGTTTTCTTTGATTTGTTTTTAATTTGTGGATCCAAGTCCTCAATAGAATTGAAAAGCTTCAAACTAAACATTGTGAAATGAATGACTAATATAGCGTTAAAAGCTTTGTTGAACTCAGACTTATCCAATCGGGTGACTGTTAGGATATTTGACAAACGACAAACTTAGATTAACTAGATTTTGATCATTTCTCATCTTTTTGAACTGATTGTCCGTCATTTTAGCCTTCATGGTTTCCACCATGCCTTCTTTATAAGTTCATCACTCTTCATAAACGTAGGAGATTTTTTTTTATGTACTCTGGCATCTCATGCGATAACGGAGAAGCAGGACTGTTCCTCTCGCTCGTTATCCAAACGGAGCGGCTTTGCCATCTGTGTTTCGTCTTGCTGCAGCTGTTCTTGCCGCTGTTGTCTCCTCGCATTCAGCAGAAGCACAGAACATTGCAGACGGATGCGTCCGCCTCTATGATTATGCCTCGGTGAAGCGGCGCAGCCAGAGAGATGTTATTCTGAAGACGGCGGCGGCAGCTGCTGCGTTTTGAGTGCATTCTCAGAATCAGCTGGATCAAAAGCCGGGGTTGTAATTTCTAATTAGAATCAGTTTGACCAGAGACTGACGGTGGTCCTGATTGCAGGCCTTTAACATCTGGACAGAGAACTGCTCCTTCCTGAAAGAAGAAAACCTATGAATTATCAGAACCAATGAACTTCCTGTACTTACGCAGGGTGTGTTTGTGTTTGAGTAACGTTTCTCTTTTCTTCACAGGTCAAACTGAGAACACACGTCGTTCACTGTGTTTTCACTAAATAAAGCCTTATTTGTAACCCCAAGCTAGAATATGAAATAAACATTCTGTCATTTAGAAAAGAAGAAAAACTGATCAGATATTAATTTTTTATGATTCCTCTATGTGGAAGTGACAATCTGCCATAAATTATTTATTACATGGTGGGACTGAAATGATGAGTGAAGTGGCCAAAGACAGTTTCAAGGTGTCTGAACTCTTCGTAACACATGACCTCAAAAATGCAGTACTGAAATCATCGAGGGGATTGTGTTGAGAAACCGCTGTCAGCTGATTGTGCGGTATCTTTGTTCAGCTCGAGTGGAGGAAGCGACACGGTTCAGTCGCCTCTGGGCGCAGACCAGTCGACAGCTGTGGCGAGCTCATGTTTGAGGTGAGAGATTATTCCGTTCATGTGATTAGCACTGATCAAATATATTAAGAAGCATTTAAACACTACTTTAAAAAAAAAAAAAATCTTACATTTGATTTTGTTTTTCTATTTTCCACAGAATTTTGGAAGACAATTGAACACCTGCAGCCGACATGGAATTGCCAGAGGATTTTGATTACAGTGAATACAACTACTCCTACGATGGAAACGACACAACGCACGAGACGCCGGTTTTCCACCAAAAACCTCAGTGTTTAAAGGAAGCCTTCTGCGTGATCTTGCTCGTCCTCAGCGCTGTTATTTTCCTGCTGGGCTTCTGCGGGAATGCCTTGGTCATCTGGATTTCTGGCTTCAAGATGAAGAAGACGGTCAACACCACGTGGTACCTGAGTCTCGCCATCTCCGACTTCGTGTTCTGCGTCTTCCTCCCGTTCAGCATCGCCAACATGGCGATGGAGGACTGGGTCTTCGGCTACTACATGTGCAAATTCGCGTCGGCCGTCATGTTCCTGAACATGTTCAGCAGCATCTTCCTGCTGGTGGTCATCAGCGTGGACCGCTGCGTGTCCGTCGTGTTTCCGGTTTGGGCGCAGAACCAGCGCACCGTCCGGAAGGCGTCGGTGGTGGTGGTCCTGGCCTGGCTGTTCGCCATGGGACTCAGCATCCCCTCGCTCATCTTCCGAGACGTTCGCACCCACATGGGCAAGACGACCTGCTACAACAACTACTCTCTACACCAGCACAGTCACGCCGCCGTCGCGGTGACCCGCTTCCTCGCGGGCTTCACCGTGCCCTTCGTGATCATCATCGTCTGCTACTCCATCATCATCCTCAAACTTCGAAACAACAGAATGACCAAATCCTCCAAGCCCTTCAAGGTGATGACCGCTCTCATCGCGACCTTCTTCGTGTGCTGGCTGCCGTACCACGTCTTCGTCCTGCTGGAGCTGCACCACCACAAGTACGACCACGCTCTCCTAGCCGGGGGACTCAAGGTGGGCACGTCCATGGCGGCGGCGAACAGCTTCCTTAATCCCGTGCTGTACGTCTTCATGGGCAAAGACTTCAAGCAGAAGTTCAAGAGCTCCGTGCTTTCGAAGATGGAGAACGCCATGGCGGAGGACGGCCGCACCACCAGCCGATACCTGTCCAGATCCAGCTCCATGGACGGCAGGGCGTCCACACACATCTAGAGGCGCCGAGCCGGCGCCGCCTGTGACCTTTTTGCAGACACATTTATCACTGAAAAGGAGACAATTTTGTTGACTTCTTTGTTGTTATCAGCACAAAGAAAGCTGAGCTCTCCCTGTTCGCTGATAAAACGTAGCAGAACTGTTGACAGTCTATAAACAAGCATTCAGCTCACGTTGCTCTGAAGGGTGGGAGACATCAGTCTCTGACGGCGAGAGTTCAGCAGTGCGCTTGAGCAACATGGACTTGTAAATTACATTTACAGAACAAATATATATCGCTGTATCAACATCTTCTCATACATTTCTCAAGAGGCTTTTCCCACAAAAGCAATCTCAGTCCTCTTGTCATGATGTGCTGTGGCAGCGTCACTTTTTCAAAATGTTTACGGTTCAAAATCAGCAGGTATATCAGGAGGACTGCAGATATCTTTCATACAGCTCAAACAACACAGGACTTTCTAACACTGAAGCTGAGAG
Organism: Salarias fasciatus; assembly: GCF_902148845.1. NCBI lineage: Eukaryota > Metazoa > Chordata > Actinopteri > Blenniiformes > Blenniidae > Salarias > Salarias fasciatus. The sequence continues at coordinate 13,725,272 of NC_043756.1, forward strand.
AAACAGGACCGGAGCTTTTCATCAGATCATGTCAGTAAAAAAAGAAAAAAAGATTCATTTTGTGAGACAGATCCTTCTAACGTTTTAATTTTCTTAATTGACTTCAGAAATAAAACAAACACCTCAAGATCATGTGAATACAAACATCTACTGCAGGACGTAGGCGCCGACATTTCCTTTTTATGCACATCCATCCTTGAGAAACCTTCATCTCAGAGTGGGATGTATTGTTGTTTTGTTTACTGCCAGCATTGTGCACAACTGTTGTGGTTTGTGTGGCTCTGACTGACCGTCCCCTCCCCCCACGCACAGATGATAGGCGTATCGTCTGTGGATATGTGCGACATGTTCTTCCTCTAATCTGTGGACCATTTGTGTTTTTGAATGTTGTACAAGGTTAAAGTCACTTTATGTTGATACAAGCAACTTGTTGAGTTTCTCTTAATACACTGATTTGTGTATTTCTGATGATTACAATTAATACTGGTGTTAAAATGTTGTGGTCTACTTTTTTTGTTTAAAATTATTATTAAAGTGTAGCTATCTTATTTCAAATAACCATTAAATCATCTCTCTCACGCACACACGCATGCACCTGCATGCAAAGCCAACAGTTGACCTTAAAACCTGATTTTCCTGCTTTAAATCAAGTTTTGTTTCACAGGCAAGTCATGAAAAAAACGAATAAATTCATGACGATCTGAAATGAAGGTTAAAACTTCGGTTTTGTGATTGAATATTCTGCTGGGCGGCTTTCGTAACTCAGTCATTCACTGCACGCTCGCCAGCTGTAAGAAGAGGGGCGCGATCTGTTTCAGGGCATGTTTCCGAGCTTATTTCAGCAAAAAAATGTAGAAATGGCAAACCTACTGAATTTCATATTCAAGCTATTTTATAGAAACTAAATCTATGCAACGTCAAGACTTGCGCTGCTTCTGAAGGTATAACTTGCAGATGAATAAATAATGAGTGTATATCTGCAATGAGCAGAATCAAAGTGACTGCAGAGCGGCTCGTTTCCTGCTCAGGAGGAACCGTAATGAAAATTAAAACGTGTGTGTGTGTGGTTGTGTTTCCGGAACGACGTGAGGCGGAGGGGAAAACCCAGAGATGAAACACAGCCGGTGAGAAAGGGGCTCGGCTGAAACGACAGGCATCCTCTGCACTCATGAGCAGTCTCGTGCGGGGGCGGCTCACGGTCATATAGACTCCCCACAAAGAGCCTTGTTCTCAGCCTGGACTCACTGTTACATAAGAAGATTACTTTGTAAATGCATAAACTTACAGGTGTAGATAAAAAAAAAAAAAAATGTAAATATCATTGGAAAGTTCATTGCTTTGTCGTTTTTTTTTTTTTTCTCCATATAAACAGACTTCAAGCACTTTAAAAATCTTAATCAAGGCTCTCTCTATTGCATTCCTGTATTGTGAGACGCATGTATCACAATACATCATCTTTAACCACATTTCCACTGTGTTGTCTTTTTTACCCTTTGTCTGCGCAACCTGGTCTGAACTGTGAAACTCGGGATGATGGAAACTTACTTCCATTAGTCAAATCCACAGAATAAAAGCTGAGCTATGTCGGCGCTCAGCATTAATGGCAGATGGTGGAACAACGTAAATGTAGGTCATGGTGTATCTTATGTAAAGACTCTGAAAGCTAAGCACCTGTATTTAACTTACTGCATTGTGACTTAGAGACAATACAGAATACCGGCGATTCTTCTGAAAGCACTGGAGGAAGAAAAAAAACTAAACAAAACAAAACAAAACATAATTGAATTTAATTCACTCATTTATTGGGCCATTTTTATTCCAAACCATTACATTCATTCCATAAAAAATACATTCAAATGTGACACCTGTCCAATAAGTGCCTCCTTTACAATTGAAAGCCAAGAGCCAATAAAGTTTAAAGCATGTGTTAAAAATAGAAACAAGTCATCCTCGCTGCTTGTTGCAATACAAATATTTTCCATGTGTCAGCACACATTATAAAAATATATATATATATTATAGTGAAAATGGAAGTCAGTTTATGTTTGCTGTCTCTCTGAAACCAGTGTGTCTAGAGTGGATGTATCTTTTTTAAATATATATTATATCTTTGTATTTTTTAGCATATGGCAGAGCATATTGAGTACCTTTAATGAGACGTGCTGCTTATTGAATCTGAGCAGAATTTTTCCCGTTTCTCTTTACGAGGAGGAGTAAAATTATCACCAGCTTTAACGTTTTTAAAGCTTTTCTTACAACAAAGCGATTAAAGAGTTTTCACATTCTGTATGTTTTTTTTCTGTCATAAATAACTCTACAATTTTCTCTACGGCTAAAGATAACCTCCAGACTATCACACTAGCATAATGCTGAATTCTCCGTGATCTTTGGGGAAAAGTGTTGCACAGCGAAGTGCTTTTTGGGTTTTTTTTTTTTTTTTGCATCAGGTCCAGTGTTAAGAAAAACATATCTATGACCAGAATCAACATTTGCACTGCGCATCAGAGATAAATAAACCCAGAGGACTTTAATCCTCTTCTGTTCTGGAGTCAGTGCCTTCAAGAGGGATTAATCATCTTCTTAAACACCAGGAGCTCAGATGTGAATTTCTTACATCTTGATCATCAAAAATAGGAATTCATGAATATATAGTAAGTTTAATAACTTACAAAAACTTAGAAACACACAGTATCTTCATAAGGTAGTCATACCCTGCATATTGCATTATTCCCTCTAACAGAAAAAAAAAGATAGATCCTTCTTATCTTTGTATATAAAATAGTTCTGTGACTGTGATAGCAGCAAAATACCTAATGTCTTTATCCCCGTAGTAGTGATTTCTCTTTTGCACAAAATAAGCTCACACATCAAACTTTGCATTAAATATTCCTTATTTTTTTTTTGAATTCGATGGTTGTATTTCCCCAGCAGAGTCAGATGAGCTTCTGCACGCTCACAGTTCCTGTACCGTCCTCGTGTTAAGGCATGTGCTCATGCCAACACGGTACATGTGCATAGAGCAGAATAAGAAGTGCTTTTCATTCAGCGCAAAGAGAAAAACAAACCTCCCCGCCTCGACTAGGAATGCACGGAGCTGCTGAATTAAAAAGTCGAGTAAAAATCAACAGCGACAACTAAAGGGACGAATGAATTCACACTACAGTACCAGCCTAAGCAACTTCATTGAAAAATAATAATAATAAAAAAAACCTATAAAGTCCCATGATGCTATAAAACGTGGTGAGTTTGTTGAGAAAACAGTCAAAATAATGCAGGAAAAACAAACAAAAAGAAAAAAATGGAATCACATCTATCATCTTGGCTTATATTCGTCTGGAACCCCAGACATGTTCCTTTTCTTCAAGGCAGCGTCGACTGTTCTGATCAGCTCGTTGATGTTCGCTCGCATCTCGGTAGTGTACGGGTCGTACTCCAGCTTGCGAAGCCCCGATCTCTTGAAGTTCCCGTCCTTCTGGCCCTCGACGCAGAGCAGGCGGTCCTCGGAGACCTTCAGACCCAAAAACTGGACCATCCCCTTGAGCTGCGAGAACAGGTCCCTCTTCAGGTCCTCGAAGTGAACCACGTGGACGCTCTTCCCGTAGTTCAGCCAGTCCAGCGTGTGGGACGCCCACCACGGGGCATAGTTCTTCACAAATTCGGGCCACTCTGCAGGAAAAACGGAATGGAAAGATCTCTGCATCAATGTTCATTTTTAGATTTGTACCAAATACAATTCTTCATCTTAATTTGCTGCATCACACTGTCTGCATTGTATGATATCAAACAAAAAAATCTCTTGTTCTCCTTGTGGCCTCCTCTAAGAAAAAAACTATGTAATATCATTCAATCAGATGTGCATTTAGAGTTCCTGAGTGCGTCTTACAGTTGAGAGAAATGGGAAAAAAACAGCTTTTTATTGCTCTGTACGTGTGGAAGTGGCAGTTTTATCTTCCACCATTGCTTCAAGAGAAAATTTCCTTTCCAGCAGTTTAATGCAATGGGGGCCTTGAGAAAAATAAATAAGAAAGCAAAGTGTCTGTGAGGGGACTGAATTAAGGGGAAGTGAGAGTTCCAGCAGCACAACGCTGATACCATTCAGCTCGTGAGGTGTGTCGCAACGCACGCTGAGGTACTTTGAGTCCTTTCTTTCCTTGTCCTCGGTGAACATTTCTCAAGCGTCAGTCAAGCTGCAGAGGTAATAAAGAAAAAATCCTTTTCTTGCTGCTCCGTCCTCATTGATCATCTCCTGGCCCATAAAAGCAGCGGCTGGCAGGAGCTGTGCTGCATTAGATCGCATCTTTACTGCGCGAGGAGGCGCTCGTTAAAGTTTAAAGCCTGCTGAGTTGGCAGTGCTGTCTCAGACACCAATTATAAAGTCAACTTTAGTATCAAGGAGCAGGACTGAATATTACGTACGTCATCCGAAAACACAAGCGGCGGTGTAGAAAAGCAGAGGAGCCGCATTTTAGGACACGCCAAGCTTTTTTCTTCTTCTTTTTTTTTTTTTTTTTTCTGTCAAGCTTTGCAGAGAAATCAGATCCTAAAATAGCCTGAACTCTTTCCCAGAAGAGTCTGTTCTGCGGAGGGCTGACAGAATTTCAAATTCAGTTAGGACACTTGTGTTTTTATCAGCCAAGTTCTGACTTTGAAAAAAAAAAAAAAAAAAAAACCCAACGAAGATGTTTATGTAACAGTGAATCCACCGCGATGGGTCTGGAGAGGCGCGCCGTGCGCTTTGTGGAATGACATGCCCTCCAAACGAGCCACACACGCCCCTGAGTTGACTTTGTCGGGGCCGCACTGGAAGGCATCAGTGTCCGTAACATTATCCGAGCCCCGCAGTATCCCTTTGCAGAGGTGAGTGCATCCAATCTTACATGTTGGGGGGCCGTGTACACAATGTCACGCCGCCCATCAGACCGCAGCATCTCGCTGTATTCGAAGTGGCAGCTGTCAAAAAGCCTTTCTCTTTACTGACGTCGCCGCATCGTTTCCCCACCGACAGAAGCAACAAACACTCATTGGGACTGGCAGGCCAAATGTGCTGATGTTTCCACAAACAGAGACAACTGCTGGGTCGGCAATTCTCCAGCCCCTGGAAAATCGATTAAACCTCGCTGAAAGTCAGGGAGACGAGGCCGAGACAAAACCAGTGACCGTGCAGCAAGACGGGGGATTAAGTAGCAAAGAATTTGATATGCAGAAAGATGTTGTTTGGCCTGGAAACTTTCATTTCTTTGAGTATTTTCTTAAAAATAACCTGCTGTTCATCATCAGACGTGAGTATAAACTGCTGTGATCGACTGGCGACCTGTCCGGGGCGTGACCTGACTTCACACAGGGTGGGCCGCCACTGGCCCAAAGCTTGGGGTGGCGGGAGGAAACGTTAAATACCGGACGCAACTGGCTGCACGGAGAAGTGTCAAAACAGCTACAGAAGGAAAACAGTGATGAAACATGAACCAAGAGAGCACAAAAAAAAAACATATTTCTATGGTCTGTCAGAGAGCAACACGCATTTGCCTTAAGAGAAAGAGACAGTTCTCTAAGAACAACGCTGTTTCCCAAACAAGCCGACCCTGCATGGCTCAGTACACAGGTCTGAGCAGAACAGAAACAGCACAGATACAAACTGACTCCCCTAAAACTTCACCCCAGAATATGTAACTAAACACAGAAGCTGTTCACATTGCTTGATTTGATTTTTTTTTTTTTCTTACTTTCACAGTCTTTCCCCTCAGTGTTTTGATTTCCACATTGTTCTCTGCTCTCTAAGGCCACTAATTATAATCCAGGATTTTTGTTTTTCTCACATGCACCAGTGTTTGGGAACTTTTCCTTATATAACCGGTGCCGTCTAAAAAAAGGCGGATCAGACTTTCTGGTGTTAAAAATTGTACCATAAATTCCACAAATATCGAATAAAACAACCTGAATCACTGGAAAATGGTTCACATTTCAAAAGATTTTGATGGTTATAGTTGTCTTTCAGCCTCCTGGCGCTCCAGATCTAACAGACCATAATACAAAATGCAATTTTGTTGTATTTTTTTTAGTGTGGTAGAAGCATAAAAAATACATTCTTTATGTATCGGCCAAAGACACTCGGGGAAAATAAAGTTGTTCTACATCTCAAAGCACACATTAGTTTCAATGAGCATCATAAAAGGTAATTTAATTTAAATAATTATTTTCAATTCTGCGGTTGATCCTGTGACTTGTGCTCATTAGCACGTCGGCACAGCGGCTGTGAAGCTACATCACAGCGGCTCATCAAGTCGTAAAAAGGCCTGAAACAAAGAGAACCACAGCAGCTGCTGAGTTCATCTACCTTGCATTTGAAGGTTCGTCAATTAACGGGAAATACTTTGTTTGCAAGAGCATCTTCTCTCCTGGGAGGTCTGCTTTCACCTTTGTTTTACTCCCAGTTGAAGTTAATAATATATAAATCACATGAAAGAAATAATAGGCAGACAGACAGTTTTTTGTTTTTTAAGCATGAAATACATCTTTCAGCTGATAAATACTTTCAACGGTAAACGTCTGCAGCAGAGAAAATATTGAATGAGTATGATTTTCCTATTTTCACAGGACAGACCGGTGCATTTACCACTTCAGTGTGGGATGATGAGTGTTTATGTAAGAAGACTTGCTCACAGGCATGACTCAGGCTGGTGGGATCATTGTTTCACTTCTCGAAAAAGAAACCTGGATCGGTTCCAGCGTCATGGGAATGGTTTTATGAGTTAAAAAAAGAACATGCTCAGCCTCATCGGTTCGATGCAGACAGCCTCAGATTTGCTAATGTCCTACACCGACTAGCTGGAAGCTCACCTTTCCCCCTCCAGTGGGCCTGCGAGGCGAATCCAATGTGGCCGCCATATTTGCGGTTGAATTCGGCCATCAGGGCCTTGTAAGGGTTTCGGATCATGAGGATGCTGGAGTCGAAGGCCTCGATCTCCTTCCTGCCGCTCTCGTGGGTCTTGATGCAGATCGTCCTCCCGCTGCGCCAGTGGTCGCGCTCCCCTTTAAATCCTGCGAAACCCCACAGTCCGTCATTTTAACCACATATTCACGAAGGAACGCTTGTGATTCATGTCACACGCGTTACCGCTGACCTTTATTGTAAAGGGAGCCGTCGAAGTAATAGCTGCCTGTGTAGAAGCCGGTGGCGAGCTCTATGAGGTGGCGAGCCCACGTGTTGCCCGCTCCGGGGAAGCTGGCGAGAGCCACCAGCTGCTTGGCACGCCTGGCGAGAAAGTGTCGGTCCATGCAGCGGTTATCTGACAAAACACAAAGAGCAGCGGGGCTGATTTATTGATCTGTGGTCTATAGGCTCGGCGACAGGTCCGCAGTAATAAACTGGAAGCTGCTCGGAGACTTTGACTGCTTAACGGCGCAACAGAGCTCAACACAAACAGTGACTACGAGTTCAGTCACTTCCTGGTTAATATCAATGTTTTTGTTTTTTACCAGTAAAGGCAGCAATGAAATAACGCTATGTTGAAACTTGGGAAGACAACAGAAATGTCATTAGACAACTGGAAGAGGAAGAAAGGTGGGTTTTCTGCTGCGTGTGGGTGAAAACAATTCCTCCAACTCCTCTGTTAGTGACGTCAATGTGGGTGAAAATGCTGATGAGTGTTTTAAAAAAAACAAACAAAAAAAAAAAAGTACTGTTCTACATCAAACGGCATGTTTTTCACTTCCTGCTGCAGCTTGTTGTTGTGTTTCTCCAATTTTTGTTTACTGGGCTTCCTCTTTTTTTGCTGATCTGAACTTTTAATGCCAGTAAAATCCAAGCGATGCTGGAATAACTGAAAAAGGAGTTGGAATCTCCCACATTTATGAAATGAGACTGTCAAGGAACCATTTATGTGCGCACTGTCTTGACCATAACACTGCAAAGCACTGCGCTTCAAAACATTAATTTTGAAATTAAATAAGGAACGCCACATTAAAGTGTAAAGTCTGGGTTTTACTGTCCGTCCGCTAACGCAGCGCTGGAGGTGGGACTGCTGCCCCACACGCTTCCTCTCCGCTCCATCACGCCTGAATGAAACAAATGAGGTGTTATCAGGCCTCTGCACAGCTTGTTGATGATCCACTCACTGGAAACGGGAGCGTGGGAGCAGGGGTGCGTCTGAAACACGCGGGGCTGTGGAGCTGCAGCCCTCCACAAAGAACCGTAATAGCGTCTGACAAATGAGGGCCGGAGCTCCCAGACGCCAGTCGATTGTTTAGCGCTTCACGACGTCCACGTTCGTTTTCCTTCCCAAGTAATTGTGCTCCACATTCACGGTGGCTTCCTTTTGTATATTTAGTAAACGGTGGAATGGATTTTCTGTTTGAGAGGATTAATGCACTTTGGATCTTTCTGGTCTTTTTCCGGCAGAAATATGTTTGTACCTGGAACCTCGTGAGCAGCTCTGAAACACTTCTTCTACCTTTGAATTATTTCAGCCTTTTCTCGGTGCGTTCGCTTCTCAGCCCCTGTTTTTTTTTAACATCCTCTTTGAAGCTTTCATCATTCTACATGAAGGCTTCATTCAAAACACAATGAATCTCAATCTGTTTTTAAAACACGTGCGGCGCCGAAGCTGATTGAACGTTCACCAAGAATTACTTCTGAAATGCGTTGAAAGAGTCTGAACTCAATGCAATTGCCATTAAAAATGTTCAGGCTGAGGCTGTGAGTAGACAGTTTGACGTTGAAGGTGTTTGATTTTAAATAGCATGTGTAGGAACAAAGGGAAAAAAGAACAAATCCAGTCAGTCTGAGCTTTTTCCTGCACACAGGCTGTGGCTCACAGTGAAATTCGCCGTCTACTGCCGTGTTTACCTTGAACCTGTGTCTGGTACACCACAAAGTACTTCTCGTTCCCGCAGCTCTCGAACTCCTCTCCATGGCAGCGCTGGAGACACATGCCCTCGTCCTCCAGCTCGTGAAGGGAGAAGCGAGGGGTTGGGAATCCGCAGTAGCATCGGTCTCGAGCCAGGACGGCCAGCGATTTCTCCTGAAACACGGCCGCCGTTACACACCGCAGACACACTCGGGCATCGCGGAGTCGCGCGGCGCAGCAGAAGCACGGCCAGCTCACCCTCTCCGTGCACAAGTCCACACACTTGTCGACCGACATATTCTGTATGACTGCGCTGAAAGGAAGAGCCAGCGTGACGTTGTCCGGCCGGTGGAAACACCCTTTGAAAATGGCACTGCCGTCTGAAACAGAGAGAGAGAAAAAAAAAACAACCCGGAATGTTTCTGAACAGGAGGAAACACAATATGCTGCGTTTTCACGGTCACTGAGCGGAGCGTCCATCAGATTGGCCTCGGGCCGCTGACCCCTGATGAACAGATCCCACCGGGGCTCTCCTCCGGTCTGCCGAGCCCCCGACCTGCCAGACAACTGAGCCAATAGCGGCGCTCACTTCCCCGTAGCGCGATGATGACCTTCGACCTCTGGTCTCCTCTCCGGGCTGACGGACAGATGAGCCATATATCACTGCAACTGAGACGAGCCGCTCTGCTCCTCACTTGAACTTGTTAGTTTATCTCTGAAGCGATAATTCATAATCTAAGTTTTAATTCTAGTTCATCTGGTTTTTCGTTGCTGCAAGTGTCTCGACAGATAATTACAGAATTACTGAGAGATAATTTGTTTGCTGCCGTAAGGCTTCTCCTGGTAATTAAACAAACTCGTCTGAGAGGACAAAAATAATGATTTCTCGCAGTGCGCCGCAGCTCTGATGGCAGAAGACTATTGTATGTTTTAAGGCACCGCTTAAGGAAATCCAAGCAGCCGGTTCACATTTATTTCAGACTGTCAACATGTCAGCAGCTCCGCTATACAATGCTTATGAATCTGTCCCCGTCTTCCAGCAGACTGTGAAGAATTAATAAAAGAGGGAGAGAGCCGAACTCTTCCTGCTTTTTACTGTCACACATACCACGGTGAAGACAGCTTGCCTCCAACATAGTCGAATAAAATATGCAAATGGCGCTGTGCATCTGTCGCATTCGGTCCGATTAAAGTTCACACTGCCAATGCCAGCACCCGACAACACTGCTGAGCTGTTATCAGTTTTTTTTTTTTTTTTTACACTTAAAAAAATAACTATCAGCGCTGTTAAGTCTGAGGAAGGATTGCACCCTGGGCAAATTAGCTCAAGGCCTGTGCATATGTGTCATGTTTTATTTACATCTGACCTTTTTCTGTCCTTTCTTTTTCCCCCTCAAGTTGCATTTTCAGTGCGGGTATACCCTGCATTTCACGCTCGCTGGTAACCCTCAACGTCTTCATCTTTCTGTTTTCATTTGCTTTCCGGCTTCAAATCATAAAATGCATAATTTCGTCAGAAATCATAATTGGAGTCTGAAAAATGAAACTTTAAACTGCCAATGCATCTATGAAGGTTCATCACAGCTGCTGTGGAAAGCGAGAGACGCTTATATGTGGCAAAACCCACAAAACAGCCACATCAACACATTTCCTTTATTTCCTCTGAGCTGGGCTCACATGACGGAGATCGGGGTTAGAGGTGACAATGCAAACATGAAGAGCTTGCACAGCAAACTGATGGGAGGCAAACACGAAGGGCACAAAAGCAGAAATGAAAATAATAAACAAACGGCCTCAGTGGAGGAATTGGAAGCTATAGACCACAGATTGATCATGAATGTCTTCATTCACCATCTTAACTTCTTCAGCTTTCATAGACCGTTTCTGTGAAATGACTGGCACGAAAGAAACAGGAAGGAAAAAAAAAGGTGTTAAAACTTACTTCGCCTCATCGCTGGGCCTTTTTCAAGATTTCACAAAAAAAAAAAAAAAAAAAGACCACAAAAACAGAACAAACGAGGCCCTCAGATGCTGTTTTACACAGAACATCTCATCCCACATTGCACGAAATGACACCAGGATATTAGCAACCTCTTTTCACATCTCATTAGCAAATCTTTTTCTTTCTTTTTCTAAACATTTCACTTTTCCCCACCAGCAGGCAGCGGGTGTTTAGGATGCAGACCACGGCTGTCTGGGTGTACGTAGGTAGAACAGCTCTCCTGGGGAAGAGGTAAACACACAGAGCTGCCTGCTCCCAACTGCGGCAATAACTCAAAAAAGCACCCAAATCTTTTTTTCTTCTTTTTTTTCCCTTTTGCTCTCAGAAACCAGGTTTGTTACATTTCTGGATCAAAACAGCCTCAGCGGATACAAACAGCCGCACTCATGTTTTCAGCAAGGAGGAGAAATTGATTCAAAATCCTTTTTTTTAAATCAGACTTTGGATTACATGCACATGTTTTATCAATACTATTGAATCTAAAAAGTTTTTGTTTATTGCAGCCTGTAAGTAACCTATGGGAGTTTCATGAAGCTGGGGACTCACAGCGGCGTGCCGACTCCTGGCTCAGCTCCAGCCTGTAGATGGACAGTCTGTTGGCTCCTCCGCACAGGTTGCTCTTCTCTCCTTTACACTCCATGTTACATTCGCTCTCCGACGCGTTGGGAGCCTGGATCTTGTGACCGCAGTAGCACTCGGCTCCAAACTCCAGGCCCGCATACATGTAGCCCCTGGAGGAGAGATGGCAAGACAATGAAAAAGAGATTATGATCGTTCGGAGGGGGGGAGACGAGAGGTTCAAATGAGTGCTCTGAGTCTTCATTATGTTTCCTAATCCTTTGCGGGCCAATACAGTTTATCCTTTTGAGCAACTGGAGCTCTAATCAATACAAACAAACAATACACAAAGGGTGTTGAGGCTAAGATGAAAATACATGAAAATATTGCTCCAAAATAACTGCTCTCTCTCTCTCCCTCTCTCTGTTGCTTTGGTAGTAATGAAAGCTATATATGACGCAGGCCTCTGAGACAAAGCCAATTATAAATAAGTGTAGTAAACTGGGAAAATAAATCACATAAGGTCTCCTCTTTCCTTCCTGTTCATGGAGGATTTGACTCCCAAGAGGCCTTTCAAATGCAATTAGACGTCTAACACACCTCTCGCGCAGGACGGATCCCCTGGGCTGCCAATCATACTCAAACCTCTGTGCGCTTCTGCATGTTTCCCCACATTTGTTTGTCTGTTTTTATTAACCCACCGCTTCCAGAGAGGAGACGGACAGGTTGCGAGACGGGGAAAGGAGAAAAGAAGCTGAAGCGACGGATATTTCTCCGCTCCACTCTGAATCAGTGATGGGTGTAATTCAATGCATTCGATAGAGTGGTATTCCTCTGGGAGGGAGAAAGGAGGTGAGAGGAAGATGGCGAGGTTGCCGATGGAGGGAGCCGCAGCGCGAGGAAAGAGAAAATAACTGAGAAAAAGAGAAAACCGAAATGCTCGAAAAAATGGAGCATGCAGAAAAACTCAAACATGGACTTTCCCTGCCATAGATTAAAAACAATAATAATACATGTTTACGCCAGTTAATATACCTGTGACTTTAATTACAATTAGATAAACTGTAATTGAGTTTGTGGTTGTAAATTTACTTAAAAAAATGCATTTTTCAAGCTAAGTATCAGGCAGTTCTTCAATATTTCAGTATGGTTTTCATTGTACTCCTGTTACAAATGTGTGACAAGGTGACAAATCGTGCCTGATTGGATGGTTGTACTGCGGATTCCTGTGGGGGCCCCTGTTATGACAAGTGAAACGTGAGCCTGCTTCGCAGCTTTCTTTAAGTTTTGAATGATTTGGACACCGTCAACAGCCCGAGAGTTATGGTTCTGGGAGGTCTCCCTGTAAAATCCTGTCAGCCGCTACTGGATAAGAACATAAAGACCAACATGATTTATTTGGCATTTATTGAAAAATAACTGAGAGGATGATCTGCACAACCAAAAACATGCAGCAGAAAATCAAATAGTGCACAAATATATGCAGAAACTAAGATTACATTTGGACACATAGCGTTCTTGTTTTATTCCTGCACAATAAAACTATTCACAGTACACAAACAAGAGGTTAATGTGTCCAGCAACTCATGCTTGCCTCTGGCAAAGTAAGAGGTTTATCTTTCTCTGGTTAGATGGGGTTCAGGCAGGGGCAAGGCAGCATGTTCTTCCACAATAAACTTCTTATGGGACCCTGACCACGGTGCGTTTGGATAGAGGTCTACCCCGCACTACTCACACTGAGCTGTTGTCTAAAATAAGGTCTGTCATGAAGAAGGTCGAGCCAAAAATATGACAAACAGACCCAAACAAGAAGTACAAAGAATGTTTTTTCTTCCATCAGTATAGGTTTTGTTATCATTTGAGTTAGAGGCAAAACAGCCCCTCCTCAAGATCCAGTCAGAAGCTTTCAGTCACAGCGCAGTCACACGCCCTTCTCCCCACAAGTCAAGCTTCTTTTTCCCCCTGAGCTCAGACACTGTTTCTAATGTGAAGAAAGGAGAAAAGACATCAGAATAAGCTTCACTGTGGGATTTTTTTCTCCTTCAGGTTAATTGTATAGATTCTCAATATCCATTAACTTATTTATTTGTTTGTTTACTTACAGTATTTAATCATCTATCAAGAATTTGAAAAGATTCTGCCGGTTTGCAATTTGATCATGAAATGTATCCACACACCACAAACCAGGAAGTGTGTCTGGGAAGTGGTGTGACCGTCAGGTTTTTAATCTTCACGTTAGATCTTCTGCTGTGTCAGTACCCACTTCACTTAACACACACAGACGGCAAAAACCAAAAGCACATCATTAACATACTGCTTATAGTTCATAGCTTACCTTTCTGCGCAGTTGTCCTGACATCGAAAGACAGTCATTTTTTTGTAGTCAAAAAAAGAAATTCCTCTCAGAGCTCTTCTCTGAGTGTCGTCGATGTAGCAGCCAATGTACTTCGCTGAAAAGGCAAAGAAAGACATGACATGAATATATGTGGATAGAGAAAGACCGGGACACACACACCTGAACACTGTTCCGCTTAATCTTTTGAAAAAACTTTTAAAAGTGTAAATTCATATATACATATACATATATACATATATATAGTTTAATTGCATGAATAAATTATACATAGCAGTGTCTTCTTCTTCTTCTTCAGGCTGTACTACGAACCAACAGAGCATAGAAGGCGTCCAAACTGGGGCAGAGTGCTTATTTATTTATAAAGACACACATCCCCTTCTAGTGGTCTGTAACTGTAGTGGCAGGCATCTCGTTGCATTTTTCAGAGGTGTGTGTGTGTGTGTAGGGGGGCTGGGCTGCAGTGAACCACTGTGCACAGAGATACAGTGACCCTTCAACAGCTTCTGGTCTCTTGTTAAAACAACATTGTCCTGTTTAACCGGACTACACAGCCTTCTACCAACAAGCCTCTCGCCATCTGTGCCATTACCGCTCTGAGCCTCTGTTATCTAAATGAGGGAAGCACAGAGTCCCCTGCATTACTTTAATTGTTATAGTCTAAAGGCCTGCGTTTGAGCAGCATGTGGTGAGCTGCAATGAGCTGTAATCTTCCTCCTAACTATTGTTGAGCTGGGAAATAATCTGCTTTCTGTTGGAGGGAAGTGCTGACTTAAACAAAGCTGCAGCTCTGGTCTGAAAAGAATATTTTCTGTTTGGCATTACACAGCAGCGGAGGATGAAACTGCAGATAGAAGTGATTGTGCTGCTGGTTTTCTTTGTCATTTTGGCATTCTTTAATGATGTCCTCGGGAGTCCTATCAGGTATGCTATTCCACCTGCTTGCAGCAGGTCTCTCATTTTATGCATTTGTGCCACTGCACCAACACGGTACAAATGTGTTTATGTGGTTTACAGTAGTCTGCATCTGCTATGTTCCCCCAAAATTAAATTCACAACCTGGAAGAATGACCGCATTGGGTGTTAAATGGGAGAAGGAGGGGTGTGGGGGGGGGGGGGCTCTCTTAACACGAACATAACAGGCTTCTATAGACAGTCAGGACTGCAGCGTAATGAGTGATGCTGGATGCATGAGAGCAAACGAATGCTTTGAAGACAGTAATTATGCCATCAGCGTGTTCAGCTGCAGTCCCGGGAGTTTGGTGTTTGAGAAAGAGCAAGAATGGGAGGGCAGGAGAGGGACTGAACCAGACGGAGGGAGAGGCCCTCATTTGATCAGATAACCTTGGGCTTAAGTGTATCCTGTAAACAGCTTCTTTTTTTTTCTGTACTTAAATAAGGAAAAAAGCTTAAACCTGTACTGGTTGGGGGGAAAAAAAAACACACCGTCTTTTAATACTCTGCTGTCTAATACACAGCCGTCCACTATACTGTGACTCATGGGGTTTTGTAATAGAATAATTTATTTATTTTCTTCTCTGGCTTGACCTTCTGCACACTCACAGATGTTGGAGTCCTTCCCAGAGTAGAGTGAGTTAAAAATCTGTCGGACAGCCTCCACATTTTGTCATCACACACACAAACACACACACACACACACACACACACACACACACACACACACACACACACACACACACACACACACACACACACACACACACACACTTTTTCTTTGTATTTATGGAGGGTTTCGATCCTCCACCTGCCTCCGTGACACTCTGGACAGAGTCCAGAAACCCACCACACTCAAAACAAGCTGCAGTGAAATTCTGGAGTTATATATGTTGAGCTGGAGCCTATTTTAGGATTTCATGGATGAATAAATAGAAACCAGAATAACATGAGCTCATTTAGAGTTGTCGCCATGCCAACGCAGAGACGTCCAGATGTTTATCGGTGCTGACCCGACTGTTTCCTACAAGCGGAACATTACAGAAACACTTGTCTTAAACATTGTGAATGAGTTATATCTGGAATTATTTGTCATTTGTTGTTGTAATTTAGCTTCAGAGTGTGGGGCGGACTTCCTCTGGGGGGCGCCAGGGAGTTCCAGGGAAAAATCTAGTGGCCAAGGGGATGCCTTAGCAGGATTTTTACATTATACAGAGAATGGTGGAGGGTTCAATTGTTATTTATTTTTTTAAAACATATAATTTTATCACTTGATTTTTTTGCTAGTGTCATTTTCATTCCAAGCTACATGAGCATGATTGTCCTGCGAGACACATTTGCTATGGAAAAGCGTTTTAAATCAGAACACTGATTACACAGCGGTTAAACAACTGTCTCTGGATGTGATCATTATTTATTCAAGCATCTATATAGCATGAATAACATGCTATGAATACATCCGCTCACATGTACATGCACATGGCTGTCACTATTACAAAGAGTGACTTTATTTCCAGTTTGAGAAACCCAAATTTCTCGATCATAATTTGCATTTTCCAGATGAATGAAAGAGAAGTTTTAACATTAATTTTGTTTTTTGTCCCACACACTGCAGAAACATCCAAAAGCTTCTGACACCGCCCCGTAACACAGAAGAAATACAGTTTTTTCTCCCTGAAACAAAAACACGTTTGAATTAGTTCATTAAAATGATTTCCTTATTTCCCCCTATTTCAACAACCTTTATCTTTGTAGACATTTCTAAGTAGCAAGCTTGACAACATGAAATGCTGATTTACATCCCAGCTGGGATTGACAAAACGTTACCATTATAAAGCTGCTTATGCTTCAGCATGGGACCAAAACAGTCCCTCCATTGTCAAAATTAAACACGAGATGAGCCACGATCGGAGATTAGAGCAGAATTACAGAAAGACCTCCTCACTGCTCCCTCAGGGAATTAGTTTCAACTGAAGGAACTGAAGTTGGGTGCTTTGATTATTTAAAGCTTTGAGCTGTAACTACTCTGACCTTATGCATCTGTAACAACAACATTTATTAGCGGAAACAGGACGTTTCATTACGTTTATGTGAACAATGTTTTTGTTGGCGTGTCATTAAAAGATGCTTTGGATTGATTGTTTTTTCTTAAATGCATCTTGGAGTAGAGAGTTGTTTCTGTTTTAATTATTTATAATGTATCCAACAGTAAAGAAAGGGATTGACGGGGAAGAAAAGGTTTAGAGATCAGACACCTGACCTGGTGGGTAAAGTTTTTCTTCAACTACTTTGCGAATCGCTCATGTAGAAAGTAAACTGCAGGGTGACATTAATGACATTCAAGTCTTGGACGGACTAATCCAATCATCTGGTGTTTACAGAAAACCATCCAACACGATAAGAAGTCACATGCCGGCAAGGATTTTGTACATAAACCTTCTCTGACTCTGCAGCGCAGTTTCAAAAATATCAGATATAAATGGAAATCCTGTATCATCCGCAGTGCGTCTGCATACGCTGACCCGCTCAAAGCGGAGCTCCAGCGCGGAGGATGAGATCGTTGAAGGATTTCCATGGAGGAAAGACAGAGGACTTAATCATAATCATCATCTCACTCCACTCTCTCAAGAGATTTCCTACACGACCAATTACAGCTGCGAATGCGGAGACATTAAGAGGCTGCAGTTTGTAATCAGAGATTTCTTTGGATCAGTTTCATATTAGCATGAAGTGGGACAAAAGCTGCTTCTATTTGCCAGTGGATGTACACCGTGAGTCATGAAACGGTTTGACACCCCTTCAATTGCTGAATATTCCTTCTATATGAAAAGAATCGCCCATATTTAGTGAAGCGTGTGGTCTCAGGTTAACTCACCTCTTCCGTCATCCAGGTCTTTGGCATTACGTCCTTTAAGTGCCCGGTTCCAGTTGTTGGAGTAGTCCCCCGCCCTGTGCGCCGCCTCGTGGCCCTCCCGCCGGCTCTTCTTCATCCACGGGGGGCCGTACCGCCGCCCCGACTTGCGCGTCTCCTTGAACACTCGGCTCATGATGCCGAGCCCCCGAGTGTCGGATGAGGTCCAGCCGCCCATCTCGGAGGCCACGACCAAGTCCCGGCCCCCCCAGGCCCCGGAGTCACTGACCCCAACGAAGCCGGAGTGGAGGAAGACGAGGCTCCCGGTGGTCAGGGAGAGCAGGATGAGGTAGAAGAATCGCACAGGCTTCCTGCGGAAGTACCGCTGTATCTTCAGCAGAGGCTCGGCCATGCTGGCTCCTCGTGCCGCTCAGACACGCTGACCGAGGGAGGAACAGTCATAAAGCAGAAGAATCCACACCATCCAGGAAGTCCGTCCAAATGTCCTAGTCCTGCCCCGAGGTCATTCAAACAATAGCATGATTTCTTCTTCAGGCTGATGAGGAAGACGCCCCGTCCAGAGCCGCCTGGCGAGTTTCTCTGCCTTCCCGCTGACGGTCTGGCCTCGACAGCTGGCTTCGGAGCCGCGGCATGAAAGGTGAGCGGCTCAGAGTGAAAGACGATCACTGAACACCGCTTTCACTCCGGTTATCAGTCCGGGGAGATGCTGCGCCGGCAGCGAAGTGGCACTTTCTCTCACACCGCGGAGAACCGAGACGGTTTCATTTGCCGGCTGAACTGAGATCCTCTCGGCTTTGTGTGTCCAGCTATTCACTCAGATAATCTCTGAGGTGGAGACTCACCATCTGCAGAAAAGACACACAAAAAAAAAAAAACTGATAGTAAGTGCACACCTGAGCAAGTATTATCAAAAATGGATGCATCTCCTACTTTACAACATCCAATGCATCAAAGCAGAATGTTTTATCAGCGATGCTGAAGCAAACCGCTATTTGTTTCTCGTGAAAATGTTGTTTACTAAAATTAAACCTGATAAAAGTAGAACATCATTTTTCTATGAAAGACAGAAAAAAAAAAACAGCAGCAAAGAAGATTCACTAACAGGATAAATATGCAATCAAGTATCTTGGAGACTCGTCACTGTAGTGATTTCTTGCACTACATCGTCCAGAAAATTGTAACATGCTTAGAGTCTGGCATTATCTTTGATAAATTGCACAAGAATTGAAAGTGTAAGAAGAATAAAGATTTTCCTTGCGACATCATTGAAGCCGCTGGGATTTAACGCCTTTGGAAAGAGGAGGAAATTAAAAACGAGTTGAGTGAGTCACAAAATGAGATGATCTAAAGTGACACAAAAAAGAAGGAGCAGGCTCAAATAGCCTTGAAAGAAACCAGAAGTTACAGTAAATGTTTGGTGTGAGGACTTATTGCTGGCCCCTTTTCCTTTCATCTTTCAGAGATTTGCTGATGGGTGTAGTTTTGAGGGGACGGCTGGATGCCGGCCTCCCAAACCCTCCGCAGCCTCTGTCAAAGACGTCTCTGTTCTGGGACGAGCCTGGGAACCGACGATCGGAAGGTGTAACGCAACACTCCTCAAGGTCAGGGAATTTTCCAGAACATTTGAGGGGACACTCGCCCTCACGGCTCCCTGTCTGCCCCGAGACAAATCTGCAGAATGGTTGTCACCTGAAACTTGAATAGCACAGCGGACCCCCGTCTTCTCCCCCCCTCCCCACCGTAGTCTGAGAAGAGTCTGGGACCCCCGAGGAGAAATGGATCACGTTCTCCCCCATGTGCCTCATCCGTGGACGAAAAGACAGCCGACACCCTGTCGGACTTCTCCATACTTTAGCTTTGTGTCCAGCTACACGTGTTTGAATATCTACAAGGGTGTTTTTTTCATTTCTGATGTCTTTGCCTGCATCTTAATCCCTTAATCCCACAGCATTATCTGATACTGTTTTTCAGGGTCCAAAAACAAACAGGAGCTTTTCTATATTGATGATGGTTTTGCATTAAAAATAAATTAAGAAAAATAACAACAAACAAATAGAAAGACAAAAAACATGATGGCTTCAGACATAAACAAGACAACTATGATAATTATTGTCCTAAAAATGAGTCTGTTACACTGTCTGACTGCTGGGTTGTTGTTAAAAATTTCAAAAGGGTCGTGCTGGTGACTTATTATCCTAACTGAAAACTAGAAAAATATTTAATTTTACAA
The DNA here is from genome assembly GCF_902148845.1 of Salarias fasciatus. Lineage (NCBI taxonomy): Eukaryota > Metazoa > Chordata > Actinopteri > Blenniiformes > Blenniidae > Salarias > Salarias fasciatus. Next base: position 13,745,084 of record NC_043756.1, read on the forward strand.
ATTAAATGTTTATGAAAAGGTAAAGGTAAAGAATGTGTGCCGGTTAAGTTAATCAGCTACGCTTCAGGTTTTATAAAGAACGATTTGTGAATTTCAAGGATCTCTTCATTCCTCAGAGCAGCCTCTGTTCCACATGAACGCTGTTACACAGTGTGATAACTCCTTCATTTCTGCAGCCCAGCAGCTGTACAAACACTATTGACAAGCGACTCCCACACTCTGCTTCTTCCTTCTAACTCCCGACGATTCTCCAGTCCTCTGCGAGTGTTTTTGCTCCCCGTTGATGGAGAAAAGATTCACACCTCAGGACAACGGCGAGAAAACCTGATTTTTGCTCCAAATTGAAAACTGTTAGTCTAGGAGCAACTGAATAGTATTGATGTTTACACGATTGAAACTGAAAAAAAAAAAAAAAGAAAGAAAGAAAGAAAAGCTCAACTGGCTCCCTTTCTGCTACCTGCACTGTGGAGAGAAACTGTATCCTGGAAATGTGCACTGGACCTCATTAGGATTAAGGGCTTTGAAAGTTATAATCAACGGTGCACAAGAGAGTTCTGTTTAAAATCTATGTGTGCAAACAGCGTGATCCGGCTGCTATAAGGAAAATGCACTGATGAGCCTCTGTTGAGAAAACACAGTATGGGTGCAATCAAATGGAAAGCTGACTTAAGGATACATGTGACGCCTAATCATCAAGCCCGCTGTGAATGCAACCTGGGCGCACGCAGGTTAATTACCGGTGTTAATAATTCACAGCCCACCTTCCGCTATGATAACAAAATGGAGTTCTACTCAGCCAATTTGCAGGCTCTGATGACAGTAACTAAAGCGTGAGTGGAGTCCTGCTGCACTTGTGCAGATGCTCCGTATTGCAAGGAGTAATATGAAACTGGGCTTATGCCTTACGTGCTTAAGGTCCTGTGACACTCCACTTTTAAACACAGCAGTTCAAGTTCACAAAGACTGCACTGCTGTCCAGTCAGTTGGGTGCAAGATGTTGCAGTTGTTGCACAACTAACTTATTTGAGTAGATATTTAAACAGAAACCAAACTGAAGTTTGGGCTTGACAATGTCATTAAAACACTCCTTTCTGCACAGAAATCTTAGTGCAATCCATGAAATATTTCACAGAGGAAATAGTCAGAGGATCACTTTCATCATTGCATCGAGATAATCTCTGCAAGGCAGCTTTATTTCCACGAGACATTTTCTGAGCAAATTCAATTTAGATTTAATGTGTTTTGCATCAACAAACGTGAACAGAGGCAAATGTAGAATCGACAAAGCAAATGCCACCGCTCCTGCCGAAAGGCTCCGTAATAACAAGGCTCATGTTTCAACTGTCAGGACCCTGCCTCATTGTTAATTACAGGCTCACACACTCCAGAAGTGTGTTTCTCTCAGAGTCGCTACAGGTGAACTTCATTTGCTTTTCAGTTGAAAGTAGGAATAATGGCTACAAATCAAGTGTGAAGCAGACTGACCAAGGAAGAGGAAACGCAACAGACAGGAGACAAGAGGTGCTTGTGCCAAATCATGGATGTAACTCAAGTGGAGTGGACATGAACTCACTGACTGACCATTAATTCACATTCATATTAAATGAGCCAGCAAATATTTAATCAGAGCGGATTTAGGAGAGGAAACGTCAAAGTTAATCTTCGGTGAGCAGGCACACAGCCAGCTCTGCTTGTGCTGCGGGCAAATGGCTCCACAAGTCAATCCATAAATAAAATTCATATCTGTCCTGGGAGTCATCGACCACGGACGCAGTTGAGGAAGACAGGGCTCGGGTCACGTCAGCAACAACACTCGAGTTCAGAAACAAGCGCGTGTCAAACAGCCGAGCGAGGAGCCGCTCCACGGCATGGAAAGCCTTCGACGACACTGTGAGACAACAGCTCAGTCCTGTAATAGATATAAGCACAAACAAATAAAACGCCGCTAATGCTAATACTGCATGAAGACAATAGAACCTTTTTTTTCTAAATGGGTATTTTTCAGAGTGGGATCTTGGGTGAGGCAGCTAAAATATTCCATTTATGTTACTTGATTCAGCAGATGTAATCAATTTCCATCCCCCGTCTCTCCTGGGCCAAAAAGCATTCTTTCACCACAACGTGGGTGAGGCCGCTCAGACGCAGGTCTTCTGGATTCCCAGCAGCTGAATGAAATTAGCTGCGATGTCCTCTCCTACCTTAAACCTCACTTTTCCCTCTTTGCAGTCGCTGAAATAAGGTTACGTCTAATTCATCGTGAAAACAGAACAACAATGGGCGTCTGAAGGAAACACACGGCTGGAACAACAGCGGCAGGAAGAAGAGCTTATCAGGAGCTCCAGCACTCGCCTTAGTGAGGAGGGAAATCATTAGCTTTTCCCACCTAAAGTCTTTGTTTCTGCCTGTTGTTTACACAACATGAGAAAGTGCCGCGCAGTTTTACGGCCTCGATTCTTCTGCGGTTGAGGGGTTAACAGCGTTCGCCGCAGCAGTGCCCACCTTCCCCTCCACCCTCCACCCTGAGGCCCGTCTTTCCGCTCCCCCGATGTGTTTGGCCTGCCAGTGCGAATTAGCCATGTTTGTCAAATCAAATCAAACTAAAGATCACATTCCTCCCGCGGTGATAACGCGGAGCAGCCTCGGCTCGGCTCAGATCATTCCACATCAGCCTGTAAGTTATATGATGCCACATTACAGAAAACTTGGGAACATAAAAACAAAACATTAATGAGGAGCTCCTGTATTACCTAGTGAACATGAAACAGGAAAACATGCACTACAGTGGTTCAGGAGCAGCAGAGAGAAGAAGCCTCTGAAGACAGTCTTGTGAAAGAAAAAAAAAAAACAAAAAAAAAACTGAATTTCACAAGTAAAATGGCGAGGGATCAAATGAAAGCATTTCCAAGCCAAAGTTTTGCTTCTCCGAAAAACAAATTGAAGCAGCTCTCTTAGCGCAGATGGCAGCTCTTAGGAGTGTGTGACCCCTGTAAACTGGAGTGTGAGCACGGCCGCCTCCAATAACAACACTGCCAACGCCGAATTCTTTACTTAGTGTTTGGCAAAAGCTGTGGTGATATGTGCTACAGTTTTCTTGGCTTTTGTTTTCTCATGTCAGCTACTTTAATCAAACCAGCGTTTGATCTCAGCATGTCCCCACATTAGCGACTGGCCCGGTGCCCAACACACCTAATTACTGGTGGCCACTCAGAAGGAAACTGATCGTAAAAAGACGCTCGAAAGAATCTCTGTAAAGTGACAATTCACCCAATGTAGATTTACTTCACTGAATACGGGATAATGAAGCCACTGCTGGAGAAAACCCAATACTGAAAAGCGCCACTTCACATAACCCATGATAAAGTTTCCGAATATAGTGTGAGCGCACGCTGAGTGGACGCACCTGACTGGACGATCCATACAGTATCTGCTACTGGAATTTAATCTGTGGCGATAGTGTGAAGAGGTGGCAAGGAGGTGAGAAAATGAAGAAATGCATGTTGAGATGACTGCAAATGAGAGGATGAAGTGATGCAACTCTCTTCTCATATAAGCCTTTAAGACAAGTGACCACATACTAAATTCCACCATGTTTTATGCCTTTTTTGGTCAAAGCATCTCTTCCTACCAGTAACTGCACCGAGTTGATGCAATTCACTTTAAAATACACCGAAAAATCATTAAGCTGTGGTTGAAGACGGGGACCAATAATTATTTTTCCCCAATAACATTTACATTGGAGGATATTAGGATAATACTCATTAAGTGAACAAATCAAACTATTTACAGTACTTTGAAGCCATACACTCTAAAATATACGGAATTTAGTTTAGTTTTATTTTTTAGACATATTTTATCATATAGAAACAGCATTCCCTCGTGTTAATCCATGTACTTTACATTTTTCTATTTGTACTTCTTTCAATGAGTGCCCTGTAAAGGAACTACCCTGCATTTTCAGCCTGCTGCAGAGTTTAATGTATGGCTTAATGTTACATTTATTTGAAATTACTGGTATGATTGTTGTGTGTAGGATTGTTGATGCTTGACAATCAGTCTGTTTGACAAAATCTTGAAATATGTAATATAAAACACATTAAGTTCACAAAAAAACTGACATGTAGCCAAGGTACATATTTTCTCCTAATGCTGTAGCTGGTGGTTTGATCCTCATGTCACCGTGTGTGTGTGTGTGTGTGTGTGTGTGTGTGTGTGTGTGTGTGTGTGTGTGTGTGTGTGTGTGTGTGTGTGTGTTGAAATTACATTGTACAAGTGGCCCCCAATGGCGTTTGAGTACCGGCAGGCAGTGTGAGTCATGATATGAAGAACTTTGAGTCTGAAAGGACAATATGCATCTATTTACATTTCATAAAATCTGAACATTTAATAAAGTGCCCCTCTGATGTTGCTCTTCCATACTTCAAGAAAAGACAATTAGTTTCCATTAATAGTGCATTTGTGTTTGCTTCACAGCAGGTTTATTACTGTTATCGTACACCGGTTCACAAACCACTGAAAAAAAGATTGAATTAATTTGTGAATAATTATCTTGTTGGTCTACAGACCATGAAAGGCAGAGCTCATTGAACAATATCTGCATAGAAAATCAAGTGCTTCTCAAAGCAGCCAGGTTCTAAATTGGATTTAACATGTAATTATGCCCCTGTGTTTTGCATTTCTCGCTTTTCAGCAAAACTGACCACTGTCCTGGAACGACTGCTGCACTCGGCCCCTGATGGCTGCACCCTCTCACAGCCCGAGGTAATTACAAACACCAATGCATTTGGCTCCTGAGATGTTAAACCGACCAACAACAGGAAGACGTTTTAAAGCACACCCCATGAAGCTTAAAAATTAAGCCCAGGATGGCAGGAAAAAAGCTCATTGTAATCCTGATAATACTCAATGGTCCATTAAGCTCGCTGGTGACCTTTTACTCTGAAAAGGAAGAGGTAAATTAAAGGGTCTAAAAATAATGTAATCCCCCTTTTTTTGACTGGTGCAGTAGCGTTAAGCTCCGGAGCTGTAATTGAGTGACTGATGATCATTTCGACCAGTATACGGAGATAAGAACCGACACAGTCAAAAGGGAAATGGAAGAGACAGAATAATGGCTCCATTGTGACGGCAGACACAGAGCAGCAGAGTTCAATTAGCCATGAGCTAAAAGACAAAAACTGGACAAATCGTCTGGATTAACATGCTAATTATTCTCTGAATATGAATGAACGAAAAGGACAGTTCAGTTGGGGAAAAAAAAAAAAAAAAAAAAAAGTCTTTCCCTACTTTTGGGGACAGAAACGCTGAAAATGTTTTGGAGATGTCGGGAGCGTCAGTGTTGCTGGCACTAATGATGTGTCCCAAAGCTGCACGCAGAGAGAAATACCCCACATTCCTGCTGTGTACGTTTGTGACCCACCCCCAGAAACCGCTGCACCAAACTCCCAGTCGGCCAAACAGACGGACATCTGAGAAACAATCGCTTGAATCAGTCCTCTCTAATGGCTTCATAAAAGAAGTGATTATTCTGCTGCGGGAGGGCATGTCAATGGGAGATCAAATGATGTCTTCCTTTATCCCAACCTCAACAAAGGTTCTCATTCAACGCCTTGCAGAGTATCTGCATTTTTTTCAATGAAGAAGAGGAGTGCTTCCCCGATTCTCTCCTCTCACACCTTCGCAAAGCACAGAGGATCCCTCTCTTTTAATTAAAAGTGAATTCTCCCAGCTCAGTTCTGCTGTGGATCTCAGTCCTCTGTGCTTCAATAGACTTAAGAGGGGATTGCAGAAGGTTTCAGCGAATGTTTAGTTGGTGGTGAGGAGGAGGAGGAGGAGGAGGAGGAGGAGGAGGAGGAGGAGGAGGAGGAGGAGGAGGATATGCTGTATGGAAATTTCAACAGTCAACTCCTTAATCTGAGAGCACAATGCAGGCAAGTATATCCCAGCAGCATGCAGTCCAGGGATTCAGTTATTTATTAACTGAGATCCAGGCTTTTCTTTCATGATGCGGGACAGCGAAGAAATCTGCAGCTCCGCAGGCAGAGTGGACATCTGGCTCAGTAGTATTAGCAACATTGACTGTGTGTGAAGGTTTTTAATACTCTGGCGACTCTGTTTACTATGTGTGAGTTTGACCCGTTCTATAACCGTTCTGTGAACAATGATTAGCACAATACCGTGGCTCATTGTTATCGTCCTCATTTCCTCGAAATTGTGTTTAGTTTGTTTAGCTAATTTAATTTTAAGAGAAAATGTTATTGGCAGACAGAATAACAGCCCAGCTGATGTTCTCTGCTTCCTTAGTACAGGCTTCGTTACATAACATCAACACTCTCTTTGTTTATAGAGCGAAAGGTAACTTTCCTTCATAAAACTGAGGGGACAGGAGACTGAATACTGGGATTTTGGTGGTGGCTCCAAGAGACAGAATTCAAAAGTGGTTTTACTATGAAATGTGTGTTAGGACTGAGGGAAAGTCACCTGACTGCTCGTCCATCACAGGGCAAACATGGACGTTTTATTAACACCAATTCAGCAAATATGCATCTTTATTGACTACACTGTGGCAGGAAACCAGAGGAGTTAAGGGCAAACATGCAAACTCCATACAGAAATCTGTACAAGCCCAGAATCAAACCGGAGATGTTCTCTGTGTTTGGCAAAGCCACTAATCACTACACCATGGCACTGAATCTAAAGTTTATTTTTTTACAGGATTGTCTGTTTGGATGAGAGAATGCGTACCGGTGCTGACACAAGGTAGAAAATCAAAAAGTCCCGAAGCCAAAAGGACATGTAAACACATTAAGCAATTAATACTGTCTGGAAAAGTAGTTTAATGAGAGTGCGTTTCACGGCACTACCATCAATATTTATCTCTAAAATCATCAGGCTGCTACGACAACAGAGGACACTGTTCATGCTGACATAGAGTTTCATTGTTAGAAGCTTGTTTTGTGTTAAATACATGATTCATGCTGTGCTCAGATTAATTCATGAATAATGCCTCTTAATCACTTGACTGAGCAGGTTTGATGGATCAATGGTAGTCACAAAGCGGAGTTCACGGCAGTCTAAATGCCAAAATGATTATCTTTATTCAGTGAGTGAGTGAGAGAGCGGGCGGGCGGGCGAGCGAGCGGGTGAAGCCACCTGTAAAAGCCCGAAAATGTCAACAGCATACGGAGCGAATCTCGGAATGAGGGCGGCAGGTCATCATCTTGCAACGGCGGGATTCACAAATTCGCCAGCAGTTAGGGTTGCCTGTAGAGTGGCGTTTACATTTAGTTGCCAGGCAACAGACGAAACAATTAAGAGACATTTATCACAGTGAGGAGTGGTGCATCCAAGGCACTGATTCGAAGCATATTTTGGAAATCAACTCATTTGATGGACTGTTAATGCTTTTAGCACATTATAAATAAATATATATGCTGATTAATGTTTGTTCTCTCGTCATCCGGCTCAAAGGAAGATGTCGACACAAGAGCTTATATGTATGACGAAGCTTCTTCAGGACTGCTGGACAGAGCAGATAGAAAAAAAAAAGAAGACGAAAAGAGGGAAGAGCTGGGCGAGGCAGCGAGAGGGGAGACAGACCCTCCACTGTAGGACACACATTCAAGCTCCTGTGTCAATGAGGAGCCACTCTGCTCAAGTGTCCTTAAGTATGAGGCTGAATCCTCCAGCGGCGGTGCGGCTTTTTACCGTCACCTCACACAGCAAGGAAAAAAAAAAAACAAGAACACTTGTTTTTTTTGTATAAATAGAATGAAGCACAGGACACTCTGTAGTTTCTTCAGCGGTATTGAACGCTTTGCTGTGTTTCAAGTGACAGGTATTGACAAAATCTTACTTCCCTGCTTGTGAAGTCCTCTCTCTGCCTCCTGTGAGAAGCCGCTGCCTGGCCTCACAGATGCAGCTCGCGCACTATATGGAAACTTTAACCATAAAATCAATGCATTTCTATTCTTTTTGATGCTTGCTTTTTATTTGACTCTGACAGGTGCATAATGCAGCATTCATACAGCTGGAAAGTGGAACGGTGGCTTACAGGATTCATATGCAGAAATAAGCATTCAACGTGTCCGCTTCCTGCAGTCCTGCTTTACTGCTGCTGTTAGAATCCAGAAAAGATACAAACAGTCATTCCTTTTTCAACACTAAATACATCTAAGAATCTTAATAGCTGTTGCTGTAAAGCTTTTAATTGAAAAAAAAAGCAGGGCTATTTCACTGAAGTTGTGAGAGAGCATTTAATAATTTATGCAAATGACTATAAGCAAGAATAATAATTAAAAAAAATAACTATTTAAGACTGAGAAAAACTCTTACTGCAATACTGAGGTATGTCAGACCTGCTCTCACAAACCTCCTGCTTGTCCAGCTGGACCACACTCAGGTGCGTTTCTCCAAAGGGAAGTGGGACCGTTCCCACCTCCCAGTTCCTCCTGAACACGCCGTAAGTCTGCAGCATTTAAGGTTGCGCAACAAAGAGGATTAAAGAGTTAACTAACGATGTCGTCTGGCGTATGCGTATGCGTTGGTGTTCGCAGCACCACATGCTGGGATCACTTCAGGCCATACAAGATCCTCAAACTGCAAGCTGTCGTCTCAACCAAACAACAGGTTTAAAAGATTTTCGGTGAAGCGTTCAGCTAAAACATAATTGTGGACCAAAAATCTGACATAATGTCTTTTGTATAGACTTGTATTCTAGTATTTTTTTGATCATTTTGTGTGATTTTTAAGTGTACATTAGTGTTCAAATCACAAAAAGGTTCAAAATTATGTATTTGCAACATGTTTTATGCCCCCCATCCCCCCAAAAAAACATCCATACGAAGGCAGAAATAAACACAACAAATAACCAACTGCTCAAAGTAATTTCTGTGGTGCGTCACACAGGGAGTCATATATAAAAACTACATCTCTCCAGGAAGGAAATGTTAAGATTTTGATTGAGCCCTGTAATCAATGTGTCACCAGTCATCTCTCCAACGGCGCCGTCGACACACTGACGTGTGACACTCAGTCTTCATCCACATCATCGGAACAATCAGCCGCAACGCATGATGAACGATCAGACGCCAGCGGCATCAGTTTCTCTTTGGCTGAGCGAGGCTTGAGTGGTTGAGAAACTACCGTGTTTAACAAAAAGCACACAGAGCTGAATTCTTGTCGAGGCGGTAATATGTGGAGAAATCAACCACAGGAACAACATTTTCATTTTTCTTTGACTTTCCACAGAGCAAACTATAATGCAGCCAAAACATGTGTCTTCAGTCTTGACATAAATCTTTTTTTATTTTCCTTGTCTGCACTGGAAAAATGTTTTTGCTGTTAGTATGCAGTCTATATTGCCTTCACCACCTACACACTCACACACACACACACACACAAAAAAACTCACAGCAGAAAGTATTTGACACCCGGGCTGATGGAGTTGTTTTTCGTTGGAGAAATTACGACTCGCTGAAGCAGTTGTTGATGTGGGGGTTAGAGTTAGACGAATCAACGCGGCACAGTCATTAATCACAAAACTGACGCTAAATTGCAGCGAACATCTTCGCGCGCTGATACAATCTGACTTTACTTCCTCTGAAAGCGGGTGAATGAAGCGGTCGTGTGAGAGCGGCCCGCTCGTCTGACGCCGGCTGCTGTGTACACAAGCTTTGTGGCTGTTTCTGATGAGCTGTTCACTGTGCACAATCACGCAGGGAGGCGAGCCGGGTGCAGTCGTCTGGATGCATTCATTTGAGGAGCATGAAGTGTGTACATATAACAGTGGGCTCTGTAAGCATGCCTTGCAAAATGTGTAGTGAACCATGGGCCTCATCAGCATCACGCAAATCTGCCTGTAAAGGTCGAGCAGCACCAGAGGCCTGCTGTCAACATATCCTTTCCAATTAGATAAGAGCATCGTTAGAGGCTCTCTTGCTCATATGTTCTATTTTAAACGATGTTGTTTGGAAGTTGTTGATGTTTTCGTGCGGTCACTGTTTGTTGTCTGGGCTCTGTAGGAAACAGCAAAACTGTGACTGAACCCTTTTTGTATTGACGGCGACTCAACTTGTTTTGCTCTCTGCTGTTCTCTTTACTGAGCTTTATACTCAAACTATGAATGTGTGTTTCATATCGACGCCGTAGCTGAACTGCATAACATACAATAACTCTATTGATTCGCTTTTTTTTTTTTACCAGGACTCTGCACTTTATCAAATAGTACAATTTTTCTTCGATTGTTAAAACAAATGTCCTGAAAAACAACTGTATGGAAGTTCATCTGATCAAGACTGTACCTTCCTTCTCGAAAGTCGTGAAAATGACGCGTTTCACACTTTGTTGTAACCAAATGTTTCCCAATCGGAGGCCACTTCTGGCGGGAGGATTGCACATGTATTTGTACACAGGAACATCCTCTATTATGTCATTAATTGTGCTTGTATGGGAACATACGTGCACGTATGGTACATGCGCACGTGCACGTGTGTCAAAGTGGTAGGAAATGGGCGAAGTGTCGGGGGATTCAGGCTTTCTGACAGCTGCCTGCTTTGGACTCGCAGGAAGGAACGAGCGTCGGTGCAAGAGCCTCTCCTAGGATGAATAAAATATGACGAGCACATACAGTAGCGCTTCACTGTTCCTCTGATGCAACATGAAACAACATCTCTGAAGCCAAGACGAAAGAGGAGGACTGCGTGTGTTTACAACTCTATGGGTGTCTGTGTATCTGCGTGTGTGTGTGTGTGTGTGTGTGTGTGTGTGTGTGTGTGTGTGTGTGTGTGTGTGTTATACAGAAGCACAAACTTTTGAGGAAGCAGCAAGAAGACAGCCAAGTGCTCAATTATTGTTTTTCCAACAACAGAAAAATAAAAAAAATATGCACTGGTTGAAGATCTTTGAATGATTACTTCAATTCAACCCTAAAACGATACTGTATAGTCACACCTTCCAATTCCTGCAGAGCGGTGTTGATATAGGTGCTATAGTTATAAATTCCTGCCTCTGGAAATTAGAGGGACTCTGTCTGCAGAGGAAAACCCCCAAAACAAACTTGTTTCCAAAAAAAAATGCTTCCCATAAATCCACAGGAGAAAAACTTTCTCAAAAGCCTTCCTGTGCTTTCTTAAAGGTGAAATATCATCAAATAAGTGCATGAAAGCGTCGATTGAAAAGGCTGAGAGCAGCTAAAAGTGTGGGTAAATAATGCAGCTTGTGTTTTGGGCTCAGACTAACGGTGCAGTCACTTCTTGTTTGAGTTGCCGGTTCACTGAGGAGAGGATCTGAACCAGAAGTCACCCAGGCGCCGCGTCGGAGCCGGAGCTGAGTCATCCTGCCCCTGAGCAACCTGGGAAAGACATCTGCATCGTCACCGGGGGAACGGCGGCGATGAGGGTTGACACGGCGTGGCAAGGGCCTCGTGGCCGACCAGGCGTAGTTCATTTGCCGCGTGTGATAGTTCCCAACATCGCGACCGACCTGAGCAGCGCCGCTGACAGACGGATAACACGAGCGCTGACACGGGGAGCTCGTGCGTGTGCGCTCTGCCGGCTGCCAGATTCAGACACGCAGCTGATAAAGGGATAAACTTAGACACTTATCCTGCGTGCCGCTGGAAATTAATAGAACAACATGGGCGGCTGGGTGTAAGAATAATAAGCCTCCACTTCAGGTGTGCGCAAATAAGGTGCCGCTTGGCTGCAGCCTGGTATGAAATCCCAGTAGGTGCAATTACCAAGCGCCAAACTATCATGAGGATGTACGACTTAAACTTTAATAACCCAGACCCTGCAGGAAATATGCAAAAACAGTTTATCGGTTAAAGCAACTTTTATTCCGGCATGACCCAGGAACAGGAGAGCGCACGTGAAGTGGCAGAGTGGATAATTTCACAGCAGCCTGACAAATTTTTCTGGAAAGTGTGACAGGCCAATTAGGGCCCAGCAGGCTGAAAGGAGATCTGAAGCCTGTGCTGAAACGGACTGCCCAGGCTGACAGGCGCACAGGGGGCTCCGCTCCTCCAGGTTCTTTATCGCGCCGGGGCTCCCACTGCTTTACCGCAGTATTGTTGGGACAGGCCTTTTTCAAATTCTCCTGACAACCTCTTTAAAAAAAAAACGGAAGCCCGGATGTGTTTTCACAGACGGAGTAATGTCACTCGGCGCATTGTTCCTCAAGCTGTGGAAACTCCAAAGCACTGATCGCTAATATCAACATCTTGGAAACAAATGAGGTTGTTATCTTCATTTTCACATTCATGCTATATAAATACCTTCAATGTGGAAACTCATTTGGGAGTATAAATGGAGCTTAAGTCCAAGGTCAAGAACATTACCCGAGGATAAATACTTCGCTGTGGAGCACAGGCAGACCATTTTATCCCCTGGTTCCTAAAACTGGAGGTGGTAAACTACATTTCTCCCTTTAAAGGCTGCGCGGTTGCCAGGTTGAACCTCCGTCGGTGCGGCACGGAAAACAGAGCCCTGCAGTTTAACACCAACAAAGGGCCTTTCTGTGAAGCATGGATTAGGTTGAAGAAAGAACAAGAGGGTCTGCGACTTGAGGTGAGCAATTACAGTGATGATGTGTTAATCTCGCCGCCTGGCTCCGTCTCAAGGTTAGGGCCACGGGCCGCAGAAAATGTGTCTTTTGTGTTTGCCCGTTTTCTCTTTATCGTCTCCTCCTCGTCTGCTTTCATTCTCCCAGCTGCTTTGACACACTTCCCTCCTCTTTTTTCCTCCTCTCGCACACGTTTTGATGTGGAGCCTCCCGCCTCCCCTGAGCGGCTGCCGTTCAGACGGTTGTGAGTCAGCCTGACGGCGCGGACGCAAGCGGAGGGAGAGCGGGTCAGACGGAGGGGAGACTCGGCCGGGACGCCGACTGACCTCCAAAATAATGGAGGATGTTTAATCAAGCCAGTTTGGGCGAGATATAATCAAATAGGAGAGATTTTGTTTTTCTCCAGACTACAAAGGCAGAATTCTGTGATTCAAAATTTATAACATCAACTTAGATTTGAGGCTGAATGTTTTGTGTGTCTGTTTCGATCAGTGAAGTGGCACTTCGCAGCCCGGTCGGTTCGGACTTACATAATGCATGTGTCTGGAACTGGATTCTGCTGCAAAGAAGCTAATGTTTAGAAAACATAATCCATTCTAACAAAATTTTAACTGAAAGAATGGGCTTCAGTGACCACTGCAAGCAATACAATAGGGTTGTAATCTCCTTCAATTATGTTAGGTTGTTAAAATAATGATTATAAATGTGTCTATAGGGATAAAAATTACAAAATCATCATCATCTAATTCTATCTTTGAACTTCAGAACATAAAATGTCACCACTTCATCACATTATCTCCTTAAATATTTGTCTGAAATTAGTGAGGAAATTCCTGAGGCAACAAAAACATGTTTTTTGAGGCCACGGCGACTTTTGACCTTTCGCTGCCACATCTGAATCAACTCCTCTCAAGTTTCACTGAGAGCTTGTGACAAACGCAGAGGAATTCCCTGAGGGCGCCGCGGAGATGTTCTGTTTTCTTGTACGGGGCGTACTAATGTTCAACAAGAACATGTAAATGCATAAACATGGGAGACGCAGCAGCCGAATTACAACACGGTACATGGTGGAAAAGACATGACATGCGCATAAACTAATGTGATCAGTGAAGGAAGAAAAATGATGTGGAAGCAAATCTTTCCACATTCAAGTGACTGTGAGACCAGAGTCACTGTCACTCTGATGATGGATCAAACGAAAGACACAATAAATAATAGAAATGCACTAATGCCACTTTTTCATTGACTAAGCACAGCGGCAAGTACTTACAATACTTGAAAACTGAATCAGTACTTATTTTGATGAGACTGTTAATTTCCTGATTGTAACAAAATGTCTTAAACATTCACCTTATTTTTCTCATTTTTCCTAGAACAGGACAATTTAAACGGTACCATTTTAAACAGTGTTTTTCTTACAACTGAAAATGCATCCGATTGAAACACATTCAGTTCAACACACTGTGTCGCTGCGGTCGTTATCTTGCATTTGTTCCATTGCATAACTGCAGTTTCTGTCAGCGGCGCCTTCAAAGGGAAGCAGATGTTGGTTTCATTCATTTTTGTCCTATTTCTTATATTGTTTTTGTACTTTTGCACCTCTGACTTCTGGCCTGTTATCACACTATATGACGTAAGCTTTAATTATTGAAGTGAAACATGCATAAATCCATTGTCAACGCAGGAGGTTGTCGTTTGAAAATAAACAGATTTACGAATCGTGTAGGAACTTCCTGTCTTATTTAGCATCCAGACCAAACCCTGAAGCAGAGCGCCGAGTCGCTACTGGGGCATATGCCTCACACCATGCCTCTGAGAGACAGACACACTTCATATTAATCCTGTCTGGATTAAACGTATCCTCAGCAGGGTGTCCTTGTCTGAAAGAAAAGCCAAAAAACAGCAAGTCTGTGTTCAAAAATATTATTGCATTTAGATGATATTCAGTCACTGGGAGAATTTCTCACTGCGCCATTACTTGTAATAAAAATCAAAGGGTAATTAGAAAACGCCAATGAAATTTACACAGCAAACAAAATTGGAATCTGGTATTTAGCTGTGTTATCTGAATTCAATTGTGGGATTAATGGTTTTCTATGTCTGGTTGTATTCACCCACTTCAATCTGAGACTAAATAAATTAACATTGGTGATAAAATCTATCAAAATCCCTGGACTTCAGTAACAGTTTTGAGCTTGGCTCCTCCGTCGTGTGATGTTTCCCTCCCAGCGTTTTCTTACCACCTGTCTCGGCAGCCATTATCTGGATCCATCTTACGGAAGCCGTCTGCGGTTGTGAATAATCCTGCAATAAGCTGAAAATCTGACTGAGATACGCATTTAACAAAGCTGACCCGCTCCTCGGATCTGTGCAAAGGTCAGCAAGGATTTTCTTTCAAGAAGTAATAAATGGTATCGTGAAAAAATAATGAATCTAAGCATGACTTCAGAATTTGGTTCACTCCAGCAAAAAGTAGAATTTAGTGTATTCTGCTTTTGGAACATGAGACACTATAAATGGTAACTTTCAACACAGCTTTGGCAAAGATGGCGAAGTATCTCTACTTTGCTATTTCCGCTGGCGCCTTAATGAGGGTCCTTGACATCCTTTCTTGACGGTGATACAGCAGGAACGAGCGCGTCGTCCAGCCTACATGCAGCTCGCGCCGCGCCGCTGTCGTTTCGCTGTCATAGCTCGCACAGGCGTGCAAAACTGAAATTCTTGTCAGTTCCTGTGACGATCTTCAAAGCTCGCAGCCATTGGATGTGATCCACGGCACGTCCCCGAGAGGTCGCTGAGAGGATGAAGAAATAAGCTCTGGAGGAATTCAAAGCCTTCTCGCTCCGCCGCCGGCCACCCAGTCGTTACACAAATAATATCTGAGCAACTTTCGGGACCTCCACTGCAACCACGGCTAAGCTTGTGTGTGAAAATGTCAAATTAAATTCAGTATTAAGATAAATATGTGTGTACATATGGTTTAATCTCAGCAAAGCAGTCATTTCTAGGTTCCACTTAAATGCCACGGGGCCTCTGGTGCACCGACTTTGACCCCGATTATTCAGCACATCAGCCGCGGCGCTGGAGAACGCATTCTCTATTTCACAAGTGCACAAATTTGAATTTCGGCTGCTGGCATGTTTCCCTGATGTCGGTTCACTTCTGCCCCGGGGGAAGAACTGAGTTCACGGGACAAATCCGCCGCTGTTCGCAACAATAAAATCTACTTGATTTTATTTCTTAAATGACCATTCCCATGTTTCTGCCCAAAACAAGGACAACCAAAATACTATTTTAATATGCCTCAGACCAGCATTAGTAGTGACTGTAGCTAGAATTAAAAGAGGAGGGGAAGGGGGAGGTGTTATTGTACAATGATGATCATGATATTGATCAATTCAGCTTGGTCTAGATTCACTTCTATGAACTAAGTGCCGTGCTCGACCTGCCATAACAAGAGGTCTGACACGCTGGATCCTTTTTATTTACTGTCACGAGTGCTGAAATAGCAAGAACATTGTAATTAGAGCCCTTCATCAATTGATTTTAGCAGCATCGTGATCAATCTTGAGGAGAACCTTGGCCTTCCACTTCCAACGCCGTACAATGAGCAGCTGGTTCGATACAATGATCTACAGGACAACAAGGTCATCAGAAAGAAGAGAAACGGGGCAGATGAGCCACTCATTTCAAATCATTTCTAAAGAGTCATTAATAGTTGCCAAGTGGGGCTAATTCTGAAAGCGTTTATCGTAAGACAAGTTTTTCATTTCTGTCATTTTATATAATTTAAGAGCACAGAATATGAACTTTATGAAAAATTTTCTGAAATTCTTTCGTCTGCTGAAACTACGTCAAAACCTTGAAATTCTACATTTAAAATGGTACAAAAGACAGAAAAAGCAGCAAATTCACTCAGTGAAGAAGTAGAAATCGTAATATATTTGGTGAGTTTGCTTGGAAGAAAATAACATAAAGCAAAACTGCCAAGACAACCCTCAGTCAGAAAATCGCATTTTCTTCACAAACAAATGAAAATAAACAAGTTTAGAGGGCAGACAAGGGGAAATCTGACAATGCAACACAACATAAGCAGATCTGTGACCAAAAACTTAAGAAACAAGTGAACACAGAGAGGTTAGGCAATGTCTGTTTTCAGAGTCTGACTCACACCTCTGGGTAAAAATTAGCAGGTGTGCTCGAAAGAAAAACCATCATCTTCACACTTTGGGGCAAATGTGGAGGGCGAGGCTGAGCGTGCAGGGCCACCCAGCATGCACCTGCTCACAGCCTAATGCATGGGATGCTTACTGGTCACCGAGCGAAGCACGGCACATCTGTCACACCAGCGGAAAGGTATTAAAAGAGGAAACGCAAACAGGATGTTCTCTTCAGGAGACGAAGCATGATGGTGGTTTGTCTATGGTGGTTTGTCTAAATAGAAAGCAGACTTTTTGTAATCCAGTGTTCTACTTGTACTGCTTTTAATTGAATTGGATTGTTTTCACCTCCTGAGACCCTGAACACAACATATGAGGACAGTGATTTCTGAGAGAACTATTTACTGTGGAAAGGTAACATTTGGTTTTAATAGTAATTGGGCCTTTTTGAACTCATACAGACAGGATTTATTTTTAATGTTCTGAAAGCTCGACTGTCCATATATGAGGAAATCATCTTTTGCAAGAACAAAGTTTGGTTATTATACTTAATAGCTCCGACTTAACCCAAACAGCCAGGAGACATAAAAAAAAGCACACCAGACAAGGGTCTTAGGAGGCATTGTATTTGTGTTATTGAGCCTGCTCTTCTTTGATGGGAAGCTCTTTGTAACTTTCCTTTGAAAGTGCTCTTATTCAAGTTATAATTAAGATAGTTTTGTGATCTGTAATAACTCCAGATGTAGTCTTATCAAAGTACACGACACGTTATTAGTGTCTAACAAGTAACGGCTTCGTCTTTCAATCAGCGTTTGTTCAAAATGACACACACGTGAGAAAAATGAGGGAAAACTCACTTTTGGCTTGATGTTTTGTCTAAATCACAGACAGAAACCAGACAGATCCATGTGAGTGAAGCTCCACGGAGATTTCATGACTTCTGCAAACACTGATTTAACCAGCCAGCTGCACAGCTTCTATCAAACAGGATATGAAATGTAGGTGGTTTTCTTCTTACCTCAAACATGAGTCAGGAGAAGGCTTCAGCTCTGATGTTGCAGTTAACTCAGCTGAAGATGGTCCGTCTTCTCTGCGATCTGCAGCCGCCGCGCTCTCTCTGCACAGCACTTTCCGCTGCGCCTCCACAGATAATTAACATTATTTTCCCAATCTCATTAGCTCGTGCGGTCTCTCTCCCGGCGCTGCTCAATAGTCTACTGTACCGCAGATGAACCGCTACACGCTCCGAGCTCCTCACTCGGAGAGGGGAGGGAGTAATGTTAATGGCCTGACGGGCGCTCCGGTACGCACCAGTCCCGCGGACACGGCTCCCCGCTCGGTTTCCGCGGCTCCGGTCATCCGCTCGCGGTCAGAACGTGGGCTGCGACGCGTCCGGCCGGCCGACCCGTGTTTTCTGTCGCCTATCCGATGAGGAGGAAGACTGTTTGCCCGCTGCGGAGAGGCAGCGCCGCACCGTGCGCCCTGCGCTCCCACACGGACCAACAGCACTGCCTGCTGTACTTAAAGAGACACGGCAGCGCGCGCGCGCGCAGGGAGGCGCAGCGAGCCCCGCGCTCCGCGCCGCTTCCCGGGCCACGCAGGTGAGGCTCGGCGCGGTGACACGCTCCCTGGAGGTGGGCCCGTTGAAATGTAATTTTTGTGCGAGAAACGGTGTCCCAAGTCACGTGCGTGGATGGTTTTTTGCGCGTGCAAGCCTTCTGCCTGTCGGGTCCACTCTCATTAAAATCACCACGCCGCGCGCACAGACGACGCTCCCCTCACAGGGAAAAGTTACACTTATGCGTTGAAAATATGCTTTCAGATGAGGGATGTGTTCCAGGAGGCTGAAGCCTTCACCTCGTCAACTTTCCGGACTCTTAGGTGCAGCTCAAAGTCAGATTGGAACTTTATTCAACTCAAACAGCGAAACTTTAATCTTTTTCAGATCGGATTTATTACGCACGAAAAAACTTGAAGCCTTAAAATATGTGATAGTTTAATCTTCTGAGTCATAAAAATGCAAAACACAGTATCTCCAACCTCAATATGAAACGTTGAAAAGTTTATATACTATTAAAAATAACTATATCGACTGTGTATCAGTATCAGTATTTACTCACGCGATGTATTTCACTCATTCACTCAGACTTCACTGCACTCTTATTCCTTATTTTTGTTTCTACAACTTTAGTATTTTGCTTGACTATTTCAACGTCAATATACTTTTACCCCACAACAAGAATATCTTCCCTTAGTCCCAAATCCCAGATGGGATCCTTTTATGATGCCAAGTTGGATGAAGCAGGAAAGAATATTAATGTATTTTGCTGTTATAATTTCCCCAAATTGGAGACAATTAACCAAATCTACAACATATAATTTCGGGGTTGTGCAAATGAAATGTCAGTGCACAAGCAGAAATCAAAGGGGAGAATGATTTCAGTAATGAAGACAGGAATGCTAATGTTTTCAACACTGTAATGTATTACTGTTAATGGCTGTTGGGAACCGTGGGGAATAAGATGAGAACACCTCTAGCTCTGGCCTAATAAATTTATTTGGAAATTTCTAAGTCTTTATATTTCACCTATTGTCATAAATTCTTCTATTGTCATAGGTTCCTTCATATTCCATCCATCCATCCTTGTGTCCATCCATCCATCCATCCATCCATCCATTTCTGTATGAATGCAACAACAGTCACGTTTCAATTCATTTTCTCCTGCAGTTTTTTTTTTTTTTTGCACACAGATTTTAATCCTTTACGCATCGACCCGCTGCCACCCGGCCACCTCCAGATGTTCAGCTGTGTCCGTCCCTGCCACACGCAGGATTTCCAGTCAGTACGAAGTGATCATCCGTTCTGTTTAACTGCAAATCTGCTTGGGTGTAAACTGTGCTCTTCAATCAGTTTTATCGTTCTGTCCCCGACAGTCACTGCTGTTAAATCAATGGCTTAAAGCAATTGCATTACACAGATCTTTAGGGGCGTGCGCACAATGGAAATTCACACGGAATCGCAGACCTCATGCAATATAAGACAGCCACATACAGAGGGTTTGACGTCAGTATGGTTCTTATATTAATATCGGGAAGTGCTGCACTAAAAGATGAGGCGTTAATTAAAGATCATTGCAGGATTGTCTCACTTGTGTTGGTTGGTCAAGCCGTGCGACGGCCCATCTGGCTCCCACACCCGCTGCGCTGGTAAGCCACACAGTTTTTATGAGTTCAGTGCCAGTCTCTCCTTAAGGGATAGTGTGCTGACACAACAGAGATGACTCTGCATATTTCGGCAGCATCAATTCATGGGTTGGTTGTTGTCTGCGCTGTGCTGTCGCCCATAGCGCTGTCACCTACAATTACTCTCCTCTAACATGGTGACTCAGCAACGAACTTCAACTTAGAGGGGCACTTTTGAAATCACCAGTGTGCAGAGTTGATATTATTCAAACTGAATCACCCTGACAGGGTGGGACAGTGGCCAAACAACTTTTAAATTCTCGCCCTGACGTCTGAGGAGGGAGAGTGGACTTTTGCAGGCTTGTTTTGATAAACTGCTGGAAAAAAATATATTGCGGATCAATGCAAAACACTTTCCTTATTTTTTCATTCAAGGATATGCACAGTGGCACTGAAGGTCAGGAGTGAAGAATGGGTTTTGTGGCACCAGAGATAAACCTCCCGGCAAGGCAGCATGCCATCAAACCCTCATACATCTGCATCACAAGGCAGGGGCCACTGCATTGTGTGCATTGTAGATCAACTCACATGTGACCATGACGAGCTTATCGCTCCCTCCGCTGTAAAAAAATAAATAAATTAGAAGTAAATAGACAATAATGGGCTCATTGTGTAAAATCTGCGCTCCCTCATGGGATACGTTGGCCGACGACTAAAAGGGGAAAGAGAATTCTCAGATCGCGACCATCTTCTGATGGTCCTGTTTCATGTCACCATCTGACAAATGGGTGTTTTGCGCCCAGATAGCTCACAGTCCCACAAATAACCCAGCCTCTGGGAAATCGTTCCTTTTGATCCCCCCATGTTTCACTGGAATATTTATACATGCCGAACAGAGAGCACATATCTCAACCAAGAGACCAGACTTTAAGAGAAAATTTTATATAATCAGAAGCCCACATATCAACTCTTTGTATTTCACCCATAACAGATCAGTCTCGCTCGCCGTGCTGTGAACAGAGCCTTGTTATTAATCTGCTAGATACAGTGAGGAACGAGCTTGGACATTGTGAACTTCTGTTCGATATCAGGTCAGTACCAATAAGTCACGTCTTTGCAATGTGACAAGCGGGAAAAGAAAGATGTTCGTCTTATTTGTTAGCAGACAAGAAAAGCAGATCCTGTCAGAATCCAGCATCTGCCTCCTCTTCACTGTTGATGCTCCAGTTTCAGATTTCTTAATAGAAACCAAACCCTCATAAAGCAAGTCAAATCCCCACAGCTACAAAAAGCTATTGTCACACAGGCATTGTGATGGACTGAAGTCATGTTTTGAACTTCTAAGTCTCTATTAACTTTCTGAACACATTGGAAACACGTGTTGAATAAGCACTTGAATGAATGCCAGTGTTGCCTCCTGCTTTGTGGCAACAAAGAAATGTCAACACTAACTTTAGCTCAGAAAAAAAACAAAAAAACATTTGTGTTATATTTCATATTTTCACACAGTTGCAGCTGAGAGGCAACGGGAGTAGGTGATGAGGAGGTAAGTTGGTTTTCTGTTTTGTTCATTTATTTAATCATGCATTCATTTATTTATAGGCAACTACAGACTTGAAAGAATATTTAATATTCTCTTTATTATGATGAACTGCATTCATGGTGACTGATAGGGAAATCTGTGTGAGCTGTTTGGTTTAACACATCCACAGTAATCTAGTGTTTCTCACCTCTCCAGTGTGGTTCTGCTGCTTGAAACCTTTAAAAGGGGTGAGCTGTGAGTGAGAGCAGACACACACCGACGGATGGCTTCACGAGGCAGCGAGCAACGTCTAGGAAAAAGATGAGAAACAGCGGTGAGGTTTGGCTCCAAAGATCCAGAGAATTAGCAGATACAACTCAGTTCACAGACCATCTGATGCAGGATCAGCAAGTACCAGAACAGAGGGAGAGTAAAACCATTCGGAGGCTCAGAAAATAAGGCTGCTAGGATTACCTGCTACCAAAAAAAAAAAAAAAAAAAAAAAAAACATGCAACAGAAAATGGCAGCCTGCGGGTTATTTTGAGTCTGAATTCACCCTGCGTGGATCTGATGGTGAAACCAGGGAATCCAACGGTGAACACACAGAACACCGACATGGACAAGCCAAAGCAAGAGGCTGTTGATTTTGCATTTTTGTTGAAGAGCTTGTGTCCTCGTCAGACACCAGAGAGGAGGAAATGTCCGTCCGTTCATCATCTGTACCGCTTTATTCAACTTGGAACTGATTCCAGCTGACTCTGGGCGAAGGCATTGTACACCCCAGACACGTCACAGCCCCATTGCTGGGCCTGTTGACGCTGCAGTGCGGACTCAAAGCTTCACTGGCTTTAATATTGTGGCACCCATCACCACACCTCAAACAGTCAAAAGGTTTGTCAAGCTGGACGGATCAGTACACACACTGACATCGATCCATACGAATGATTTTCTAGTCGGTCTCAAATTTACATCTCTGCGGGGGAAACATGCAAATTCTGCAAAGAAAAAACCCAACTGCACTGAAACCCAGAGGCACAGCTTTTGTAGTGTGTGTGTATATGTGTGTGTGTGTGGAGGATTTCTGGTAAGTGTTTATCTACTGAAGCATGAACTTTACTTCTATATCAGCGACCTTTTTTCCCACTTTAAGCTTGTATCTGCTGTAAGCTCGTGTAAGAGCAGATGGAGTTCGGTACCATCATCACTATAGATTTTCTTTTCTTTTGCTCCCATTCAGATGAATTATTGTGTATTGTGCTTGTATGCCAATCTGCTGCTAATCAGTTGGCATGTTTATCGATCTTCACAGAGATTTATTATCCGCCTCGTGGCCACTCAACCATAGAAACTGTCTGTGATCCGTACTGGGAGCAACTTGAAATCTCCTGCGACACTTTTTTTTTTTTTTCCTTTTTCTTTTTCTAAAGATATTGATCCAGGAAGTTCAGTATTTTCTGCACAATAGTAACCTGATTCCCACTGATGACAATCACACTTCCTCCCTGGAATATTTCCCACTGTCTGGACACAGAAATAACACAATCGATAGGACTAGTTGCTTTGCACTCTATTTGACCTTTAAACCAATAAACACTTGCCTCCCAGTTCAGCAGTCATTTTTTTTAGTTTGTTGTTATTACATAAACAAATGTTCTTGCTTCATGTTGCATGTAATTGATTTTTCGATGTGTTTTCCTTTGTGCTAAATATATTCAAAAAGTATTTCAGCAATTCAAAGACATCACTGAATGTTTTGCGGCAGCAGCAGAATTTAAATCACCTTATATTTAAAGTAAATTGTTAAAGTTCTATTTAAAATTTTGTGAACACACATAAAGCTCATAAGCCTCTCAAGCACTCATTCTGAAGCACTACCAAAATCCATAAATTTATTTTTCTCTTCTCTTCCATTTGACAGAAAGAAGGGTATTACTGAATATCATTATTGTTCTTACCTTGCAGGGTTGAAGAAACAGAGCAGAAAAAGAAAAAGAAAAAGTCTTAAAATGTCGCTACAGCTCCAAGGTTGAGAGTGTGATATTCATAAAGTTGAATTGGAAAGCATTTGCACTGGTAAGCATCTTTTTATGTGCTGAATGAGGGAAAATTTCTGTTGCGGCTAGCAGCCACTGGCTAATGACTGCTAGCGCCGCGGTTTGAAGGATTTATTTTAATATAAGCTAACGTTTACGTGTCCGTCTCATCACATTACCAAGTAATAAGGAGGATTTCAACATAAAAACATAAGTAGACTCAGTGAAACCCCTCAGAATTTGTTATGTGGTGAAGCAAATAGCGTCAAAAAGAATTCAGTGGAAAAACTTCCATAGTTCCCTTCTTCCTTGTAATCTGACCGGCCACCCAGCATGCCTGTGCTGTGAAATATTGAAAAGTACAGGTAGATATATACTCCACAAAATAGAGAAATATCTTTGTTTTCTCAGTGTAGTGAGGACAAGAACTACATGTGTACAATATTCTGTACGTCCTGAGAGACTCCAGAACAGAACTTCAGCTATTCACAGCACACTTCATGATACGCTCAACGATTAGACCAGATGATGTATCAAGAACAGGCAGCAAAAACTCCCAAACTAGGGCTTTGAATAATAGAGAGAGAGAGAGAAAGAAACAGTGTGTTTATCCCATGATCACATTACATCCACCCATCTTTAACACCACTATTATTCCACGCTTGTTACGCGTGATACCGCTGTTGTTTTTTCCTGAATACTGATATGATACTGATACTATCGGGGTAATCATATGCGAGCCCGACACTATGCGGTGAGATAAAGCAAGCGAAGATGTTTTCTTTCCAATTATGTCTCCCAAAAAAGATACTGAGACAACTTAGCAACATTTTTTTCCCCCTCTGAACTGTGGTGTTCATGCTGAGACAATAAGTATGGCTGAGAAATTCAAATTCAACTCAGTGGAATACAATGAAAAATGCATGAATAGTTTTATTTTGAAGCAGTGAAATAACTCCAGTGAAAATCAAAACAAACAGTTCTGTGAACATCACTGCTGGCTCCCATGCCTCCATGAGGATTTGCTGTCTATCAAGTAAATCATTAAAGATAAGTCCATGAGATCTGTGCACCTTTAAAATATAACGAGACATGATCAGCATGTTAACATTTCAACAGTCTTTCTTTAGTAATTATATGATAATATTTCAGAAATCTGACTCAAAATCTCTAAATAAATTGTGGCAGACGTGATTGAACAGTAACACGCATGGAAATAAGGGTCACAAACCTACCCACCAATACATGTTTATGTAAAATACAATATAAATATCAATATTTGAACATGACTATTGATCCAAAAATGGACAAGCATATTATGGGAAATAATCAATATTGTGATATTGATCTGCACATCACAAATGAGCACAAATCTTGACAACAAACAACAAACGACAGAGAAGAAAACATGAAACACAGGAAAGTCAAATATAAAAAATACAATAAGTCAAATAATGAATCAACAGACTGCAAACTCGAGCTCCTTTGCAGAATGATTTCTGTTTTTAAGGTGATGTGTGTGGCGGGGACACGCAGCTGTGAATCAGATAACACTGACGGCGGAGCAAATCAGCGGTAAGTTATCCGCCACCCGCGGCCCGATCTTGGAAAAATGTCCTTCAGAGGATAATGTTTCACTTTTAGACTTTGAGCAGGTTTCAGGGCCTGAATATATGTTCACTTTTTCTTTACTAAAGAAGCAGTTTTGTCTATTTCAGTGAAGAATATGTATCCCTTTGCTGCCTCTGCTTGTTACTATTGTCCTATTGCTTCTGTCGGGTTATTTATAGTGTCCATAAAACATACTGTGACAGATTGGAAGGTAATACCCACCATCGGTTGCACATATTCTGACTGTGTGTACAGTCTGTTCTGAGAGCTGCGCTCTGTCCCTCCTGTGAAAGATGTGTGTTTTCAACACTGGCCTCATATGCAGCGCTGTGAAACCTGATTAGGCGTCGCTCCGCCTGCATACGGCAGCGGCATGACATACTGGGTTGTACTATAACGAATGGCGATGAAATGTCCTGAGGTAGAGTTAATATGCTGCTGGACGCCGGCCGCGAGAGAAAGTCGGCTCTGGCCAGTCTGTTTCTCATAAAGTGTGAGAGGAGGGAGCAGGTGGAGCAGGATTTAGTGAGGTAGCAGTAGTCATCTATTAAACCCAGCGATGGCTGCTGGCATTAATAATTCAACAGTCTCGGAAAAAAAAAAAAAAAAACTATCAAAAAATAGATCTTGCATTATTTAAAGGACATACTGAAGTCATTAGAAATATGAATTAAGAATGAAATTATCTTAAGCGTTCAACTTAAATCCTGGCAGGAGAACTCCAGCCATCAGCGGACGAGTTTGGCTTTACTGTAGATTTTCTACACCTCAAAAACGGTTCTGCTCGGAGGGCTGAGGTGGAAAAATCAACCCCACACTGTAATTGCTATTCAGGAGGCATCTCAATGTCGCTGCTGCAGCATGGGGTAGTATTACTGAAGACCCACATCTTTCAGTCACCATAAAAAAATAATGATTCTTTTGCCGAGTTTCATTTGATCCTTTTACCTCTGCAGCCTGTCGTAGCTCATTAGGCACATGTGAAACACTGTGGTCGCCGGCTCATTTCTTATTTCACACACAGACAGAGCAATCACACTATAGAAAAAAAAAGGGGAGAAAAAAACTCCCCTCATGCTGAGTTTTTGATTACAGGACTATTTGCAATAATTTCTAAGTGGTCACCAACTATTTGGTGGCATTAAGTAACTGCAGTAATCAACGCTTCTCTGCAGGGTCTAATTTCACATTCAAGCTGATGTTATGCAGATGCTAAAAACCACAATTGTGCCACATAAGCTGCTTCCTGTAAGCAGCGCGCTACAATCACAGCTCTCTCGGTTTGAACACCACGGCATTAGAAAAATGAGGCAGAGCTGCAGACATCTAGAAAATGACTATACCCTTTCAAGTGGCTTCGTTACGGTCCTTCAAATCTGCCAAACTGTCGGAGAGCTCCACCTCTTTTCTTATGTCTGCACTGACTCTTGTCTTGTATTATTAATGACTACAGTGTGCATGGCTGACAATGAAGACAAAGGGGACTTGTATGTGTGCTCGCAGTGAGTGGAAGAGGAAAGGCAGGCCACGGTCTTTTTAGTTGGGCTCTTTTCACGAGGAAATTGCAAGCTTGGAAAAAGTTGTTGTGGCATTGACTCCATTCTCTTCAAGTCATTTAAAAAAAATGATGATAGTCCAATGTTAAATGATTCTTCAAAATTGTAGGATTGCAAATAAATCCTTATACTGAATGCAATAACTGTAAAATAAAATCATACTTTTAATACATAATTCACAATATCTGAAAAAAGCATCACGTGTGCTGCAGACAGTCACTGCTGCATGAACATCCTTGTCTAGGAAATAAACTAAAACCAGCAAAATTCTAATGGAAAAACTAATTACAGTCATGCTTTTAGGAAGAAAACTGATATATAGATTTTTACACAACGCTGCCCTACACTGCATTAACCTACTTTACCCATGAGGATTTTCTTACAGAGCTCATTGAAGCGTTTTCTTTTTTTTCCTTTTTTTTTTTTTTGCTTTTGAATGCTGTGTAACATAAACCCAGTGTGGTAATTGAGGTTTGTGTGTCTTCAGGAAATTACCAGGTGTCAAATTGGTTATTGAGGCTGAGAACAGCAGCACTCTCCTGATAATTATACACCACTAAAGAATCACAGTCACCCACAACAGACCTGCCCAAACACATGGCTGCACACACACACACACACACACACACACACACACACACACACACACACACACACACAAACACACACACACACACGTAAATACACACAATGATATGAGGTGTGTAATTATCTTTTTTTCCTGCACTTTCTGGCAATGTTAGATGTTGCAGTGGTCAGGATCTTTCCCTCTTAGCGAAAACGTCCCAGTTTACATGTTTGTTGAGTTTTGTTCAATGGGGAGTTTCTATGTTTTCCAAATATGTGCAAGGGATTTTTTTGGTTTTTGGGTTTCCTCCAACAGTCCAAAAACACACACTGAAGTTTAATTAGAGAAATTAATTCCCCCTGTGTGTGTTTGTGCGAGTGTGTGTGACTGTCTCTTTGTGTTCGACCTGTAGTGGATTTGCAGTTTGTCTCCTGCCTTCACCCGCCGCCAGCTGGGATCGGCTCCGGCACCCAGCCATGCCAACGTGGATGAAGTGGTATAGAAGATGAATGGATAGATGGCAGGTGAATGTGGGCATTTTTGCTTTTTGTGCATTTGTTTTTGCTCTGTTTTGGTGTGTGTTTGCGACATATTGAGACTGAATGTCAGGTTTTACCGGCTGCTGTCAAATGGCAGCTCACTTTTGTCACCGCCATCCGTTCTGATCCTACCCACGAGAGCTGACCCACTTCACCAAGCAATTTGTCTCGGTGACATCCTGCGTCGCTTCCGTCTTTTTCTGCCACTGTCACCAAAAATAAGTTGAGATGACCTCGAAAAGGAAAGAAAGTTGATCTGTCTCTCAGTGGTGGTTTTGCGCTAATTCTCTAAAATCAATTGGGATCAGGAGGAACAAACACACCAGTGCTGAAGTGGTCCGGATCGTCTTTCGCTTGGCGCTCCTTAATATTCTCTCAGAGTCCTGCACAGATCCTGACCGGTCTCAGGGCACACTCAACTTCAATACTGCAAAGGCCTATTAGGGATATGGATTATCCTGCTCTGAACCGGGTTCTCTCTGCATCTTAATGCAGCTGATGAGGAGCTGTTCACCTTAAAATCACATTTGTATTGACCTTGTTCTGCTGGTCAACTTAAATGTTTTCATCGCAGGTGTTAAAGTTGAGCTAAGCAGAGTCAGTAATGAACACCTGAGCACAGTGTTCCCAGGGTTCTTTAAAAAAAAAAAAAAACATCCTGTCCTTATCCAGCTACATTGAGCCATATGTTTTGGTCATAGGTCTCTCAGCAGCTTTTGGGCACACATTTTCAAGGCTGTATCCCACATGCATGCTGTCAATTTTTTAACGCTGATGGCACGGAACCTAAATCTTTTGCATTGGAAGTCGGCAATTTACCAAGTGTAATACGTCAACAGTTTTCATCAAGCATGAGGCCTGTCGCACAAGAGGCTAAAGTCCAGCCCAGGGAACAACTGAGCAAATTGTAAAAATTACAGAAATGCTATCGACTTTTTAAGTTTGTTTAAAAGTAGAGAACAAAAAAAAAAAACACAACACAACGACCCCAACTCAGATATCGATGATGATGCCTTAAAGGTGCTGTAGGCAGGATTTTGCTAGTCAATGCTAATTTTTCTGTGTTTTCTTTGGATTAAATGTTAGAGTACCTATTGATAATCCTTTAGGAGTGTAGCATAATTGCACTACCGCGAGGGCGCAGCGTTTCCATCTGTCTCTGTTCTGAACTGAAAAGGAATCTCGACAGCTCCAGGTATCTTTGACCAATCAGAAGAGCCCCTGAGTCTCTAACCGTGATTGGTCGAGGGGCGTTCGTCGCACGTTCTTGTGGGAGGGGCTTAACTTGCGGAAGGGCGTGATGTCAGAGAAAACAGGACAGGATTGGCTGTGCTGGGTTTCAAATTGCCATCTTAGATGGGTCAAATCGCCATCTTACTTAGGTAGCCCTAAGCAAGATGGTGGAGATGCGGAATCCTGCCTACAGCACCTTTAAAGATGCCCAATGCAATGTTTATAAGGGGAGTTTTATGAATGTTTCTCTGTGTTTTTTCATCAGAGAGCATCATTAGAATTGTCTTTATGTTGAAATTGTAGCACTTTTTGGTACTAATTGTTTGGTTCTTACAAATACATAGACTTCTTTGTAAATAATAACTCTGAGACACAATAAGGAAAAACTTTAAAATTTAAAGGTTATTATGGCATCATTTTTACAGGTCCTGTAAAAATGTTTGCAGGGCCTCTGCACTAAATGTGTTTCAGATTCAGATTCAGAATATTTATTGTCATTGTCATCGAACAGCAAAATTGCGTTTGGAGCATCATACAACAGAATTGGTAACGTGCAAACCTCACAGCAATAAATATCATAAATAGCCCAGTGCAAAACCCCACAATAAAAATAAAAAAATAAAAAAATGAATACCATAAATAACCCAGTGCAAACAAAGACATAACTGTTGGGGAAAGTTAGAAAGTCTGTTAGCGGGGTCCGTTAGAAAGCCCACAATCCAATTGCACAGAGTGGTATTGAGTCCCAGATGCCGAACTGTAGTCTACAAAGAGGAGCCGTGCATAGATGTTTTTATGCTCGAAGTGCGTGCAGCACTGTGGCAATGGCGTCCTCTGTTGACCGGTTCTCTTTGTATGCAAATTGGTGTGGGTCCAGTGATGGCGGCAAAGAGGCTTTGATGTGTTTGATGACCAGTCTCTCCAGGCATTTGGCAGGGATAGAGGTGAGAGCCACGGGTCTGTAGTCGTTCAGACAGGTGACGTTGGACTGTTTTGGGAGAGGAATGATTGTAGAGGACTTGAAACAGGCGGGGACCAATGAGCAGGACAGCGAGATGTTGTAGATGGAGGTGAAGACGTCGGCCAGTTCAGCAGCGCAGTCTTTCAGCACCCTGCCCAGTACTCCGTCTGGACCGGCCGCCTTTCTGGTGTTGATACGGCGGAAGACACATCTCACCTCATGTGTGCTCAGGACTGGAGCGAGGTCGGTCGAGGGGAGGAGGGGCAGGACAGGATCGGAGTCGTCCCTGTCAAAACGGGCATAAAAGAGGTTTAGGTCCTCAGTCAGAACAGGACTGTCAACTGAGGGTGGTGTGGTTTCCTCTTGTAGTCCGTAATGGCCCTGATGCCCTCCCAAACCTGCCTCGGGTTAGTAGTGTTTGACAGCCCTGGTTTGCATATTAGCTTCTGTGTCAGAGGGAAACTGGAAATTTCAGTGGGATTGCACAGTTTTAAGTTGGCAGCAGAGTGTCAGCATGTATCCATTTTGATTTTACTTACAGACATTCGCTGGCAGACTCAGAGACTCAGACTCACAGTAATGGACCTGCATGCAAAGAGAGAAGAGGACATGAGAAGATTGAGTATGTCTTGCCCGCTATAAACTTTTAGCTTAACAAAGTAAGAAAGGAGAACCTGCCATATCAATACACCACAGATACTTCAAACCATCCTTCTGTCTCACCTAGGCATCTTGAAATACATCAAAATCAATTTCTAACAATTTCTTCATCCCAGGGTTTCAGCAGATTGATTTTTTTCTTGAGACATTCTCTGTGGATCAATGCTGGGCCTTTGCTGCTCTTCTTTTTCCTGCTGCTGCAGGATAAACCAGAATTGACTTGTTGCAGACCCACGCAGGAGGAGCATTTGCACATCACTTAAACAGACTGGATAGTCAATGAGGAACAGCAAATTATTCCATTTGTGAAAACCTCTGACCTGAGTGAGTGAGGCGGGAAAGAGGGGAAGATTTTTGTGAAATCCATTTCCTCAAAAAAATAGAATTCTGATATCAACCAGTAGAAATCCTTCTCATCTAAAATAATTTATTCATACCTGAGATAGAATAAATTCTATAATGTAAAATACAGGCAGAAATCACATTACTTTTTTTGAAAAAACTTCCATACAAATAAGGAGTGTGTAATTAAAAATCAAATAACCTGGAGACTCAAAACAGCATGAATTAGGAAGATGTTTTAAATAAGTCAACTTAAATAGTAAAAAAGAAAGCCCATGCACACACACAAACACAGAGACTGCAGGGCAACGCAGGGTGCGAATGTGAGCCGGGAAGCAGAACCTCCATCAACCTCAAGGCCAAATGCAATTCCCCGCTAGCTATATATGAAAGCAGACTTGGCACATTACAATGTCTGCGCGACCTCGTTAGCATAGAAGCAATTTATTCCTGCATCCAAAGAAACAAAGAAATATGTCTGTCTTTATTGTGCTGATACATTGGAAGCGGTTATGTAAAATAAAGCGCAGACCTTCCTCGTATACACACCAACACCTACGACATCCCTCCAGTCTCAGCGCAAATGGAATGAAATTGCTTGCAGGGAGCATCCCTTTGAAAGCGAAGAGGCACTGCTGCTCTTAACGCCACCCTCCAGGATGCACAACGCAATGCATCCTGGTCTATAAAGAAGTTATTTGGAAAGCTATCACTTCGGTGAGGTGGCCTCAGTGCATATTGATCTGGACAGACGCAACATGACTACAAACCCTGTTCTCCAACAGAATTTTACCAACTCCAGTAAGATTATTCAACATTTAGCATTGCAAGAACTTTATTTAACATGATCTTTAATTGTGTATGTCTCAAAAACATCACCCATTGCACTGTGAAGTTCACTTGGAGGTGGAAAGAGTTAAATTAGTTCTCAGGTACATCTGCTTCTTAAGTACATATGCTGCTCTCAAAAATATTTAAATAAAAACACAGTTCACTGCCATTAGTCACTGTTTAATCTCATTTAATGTCATTTGGCCCCCAAGTGACTGTTTTTGTGCTTTCTTTTATTTTTCCAAGAAAAATGTGGTCACTTTCAGCAGAGATCTGTACATACAGAAAACAAACGCTGATCTGAAATCACTGTGCACGGAGCTCTTTGAAAAGAGGACTGACTCCTCATGCGCACCCAACAGCATTTTACATTTTGGAGAAAGGCCAACCAGCGCTGTGGGCTGTGGCCTCATTACCAGCAGGAGGTGAGCTCTCTTTAGGGACAGACTTGTAAATGTATGCACATCCCAAACAGCCTGAAAGAAAGCTCCAGAATATCCTTATTAAACAAAGGCAGCTGTGCAGCAGGGGCACACTGTAGCATGCAACACTCAAAAGCTCTTATCTGCATATGAATTGTTGGCAAGATATACTCATTAGCATATTAAAAGGCTGAAATACAAAACTTAAACAAATAAATATACTTATTCAGACTTGCTGGATGAAGTGGACGAGTACAAAATCTAACAGATATGAATATTTCATGACAAATTTGGGTTCTTACCCAGATCAAAGCCACATTATCTCAACTAGCACTGTCCTTGTCTTCCGCACTGCAAGTACAAACCGAGATGTTTTTATACTCTGACTGAATCTCTTTATAGGTTACATCGACAACACACTTTCCAGATCTGTCAGTTCTGCCTGTGCAGCTATATGCGCACAGAGCGAGATGGTAATGAGGGCAACAAAAGCAGCAGGGAAGAGATCTGTTTCAAGATTTGGCTCTGCAAAATGAGGAAAAATCTGATTCATGCAAACCACAAAAAAAAAAAAAAGAAAACTAGGTGGCACACATCTAACTTAAACTGAACTTAATGAATCAGTCACCAGACTGACTCATAATGTACAAGCAGCTCAGCTAATGTGTGACTGCAGCACAGCTAACGGCGCTTTCTAAATAGAGATCTGACTGAAAAAAAGCAAGTAAGTTGCTGTAGAAAAGACTAGAAGTGAATAATTACTAATTTTTATCAACTTCAACAACACTGGCCTCCAGACGCATGTTGACCTGAAGTCATCAAAGATCCCCTCAGAGATAGACAAAAATCTTCAGTTGTTTCATGCTAACCAGTTTTTTTACTGCAGCGTGTGAGAGGTGAAAGGTCAATCTTCTTAAGTTATTCACATCATGCTCAGCACAACAATACAAACCTACATTTAGTAGATCGTCCTTGATCCCTGTGTCTTTTACTTTATCATCCCCTCCCTCTCTCTCTCGCTCTGTTTCTCTCTCTCTCTCTCTCACACACACACTCTTGGCTATGTTAAAACAGATGGGATCCTCTTTCCTCTTCACCTGGCACTCTGCAAGCCAAAGTCAAAAGCAAACACGAGAGGCCAACACTCCAACATCAAAGGACACGGAGTAAAGGAAACCTCATCTTAAGGTTAATATATGGGAGTAAAAATGTTGTCTTCTGAACTTGACCCAGTTTGCCCTCGATTCCCGGCGCAGCGGCGATGCTGAGAAGCACCGGCGGGTTTTCAAGAACTACCGCAGGAGACATTTCTCCTCCGGAGAGACTGAATGAAATGTGAGACGGCTCCAGCACAGTTGCTGGTTTAAGTCACTGGCTGGCACCGACGAACGTCTTCACACCTCACATGATTTAGGCAGCGGCCCATCTCCCCTCTGCACGGCCCACTCAGACTCACGCACAACACTTCCTCTCTGCTATGCATAGCCATTAATTTACTTCCCCCGGGTTGCACTGTCTGTGGCTATTGATCAAACAGCGCTGCTGGCGCTAATTTAGTGCGCATGATACATTCTGTCATGAGGGATGCAGGAAGGGAGTATTGATTAACGTACAGTCCTGCTAAGGGGCACTACTGCAGCACTCTATGACAAGGGCCTAATTAGCTCCAGAAACCTCTTGCAGCACTGCGTTGAGCTCCTGTTTGAAGTGAGTCTGCACCTCAGTTATGTTGACCCTCACAACACTGATCAGAGCTGCGGTTTATTAATCATGAAAATGTACTGAATTGTACCCACGATGCTGTTAAGCATCATTAAAGGGAAGCATTAACCTAAATGCATACTAACACATGCATATTACCCACTTTTTTGCATATTAATGACTCACTGTTTGATTGCTAGAAGCAGTTATCATTATTGTCTTTATCGCCAAGCAAACTGTAGAAACACTGTATTTTTTTTCTCTGACATCAACAGCAATGATGTGGAAACAAAAAGAAAATGTTATTTTTTTTCATAAATGTCCTCCCTGAGCATTTACAACAAACTACAGTTGTAGTAACTGGATTACAAAACAGCAATACATCAGAACTGGATCTTTATTAAGGGCGCAAAAGCACATCAAGAGTTCCAGCAGTTCTGGTTTTTTGCTCTCAGTGTAAAGAGTGTTGCAGCTCAGACCTCTCTGGTCTCCCTCCTCCCTGAATTTCATTCCCCTCTTCTTCAGAGCTATGCTGCCACCTGGTGATCATTTGAGGTAGAAACTCAGATTTTTTTTGTTTATCTTATCTTTTGATCTTCTGTTATCAGCCTTATCCAGATGTTGCGTACAGGGATGAAACTTGAAGTCAATATTGGGGACATTTGCAGACGGTGATTCCAGAGGTTCGCAGCTCGAACAGAAAGACAAACAATCATCATGACATGAAACTGATGAGTGTGAAACATGAACGTCCTCCACACAGACAGGAAGGTTCATGAAGGCCCATGCATCCATCCATCCATCCATCCATCCATCCATCCTGGGATGCACCTTTCCAGTCAGAACTTAGAGTCTCCAATTACTTTCAACACGGTTTTAGACAGTCAGGTTGAACAGGAAAAAGTGGAGAAAACCCCCCCACACACAGAGAGAACATGTAAACCCGAGACAAAAAGGCCCCCAGTCCAATTCAAACCAGGGAAATTCTCACTGTGCAATCATCCATCGTCCATTCAGCTCTGTGAAACTCCTGTGTATATTTTTTTGTGTTTCTTTTCTATTATATTGTACATATGTGTCTGTCTTAAAAGTATATTTAAATTATATTTAAAGGTGCTGTAGGCAGGATTCTGCATCTCCGCCATCTTGCTTAGGTTTATTTGACCCATCTAAGATGGCGATTTGAAACCCAATCCTGTCCTGTTTTCTCTGACATCACGCCCTTACGCAAGTTAAGCCCCTCCCACAAGAACGTGCAACAAACGCCCCTCGACCAATCACGGTTAGAGCCTCATGGGCTCTTCTGATTGGTCAAAGATACCTGGAGCTGTCGAGATTCCTTTTCAGCTCAGAACAGAGACAGATGGAAACGCTGCGCCCTTGTGGTAGTGCAATTATGCTACACTCCTAAAGGATTATCAATGGATACTCTAACATTTAATCCAAAGAAAACACAGAAAAATTAGCATTGACTACACCACCTTTAATTTATATCTGTCACTGTATATCTGTTATTTATTTAATTGTATCTGTCTTAGATGTATATGTAAATTATATTTAATTTATATCTGTTATTTAATTATATCTGTCTTCAATTTATATTTAAAGGTGCCTTAAGGAGTTTGCACATTTTATGCGAAACAGCGCCCCCTGCAGGCCTTGGGCGTAATGCAGCTTAGTGAAAAACTCGTCCCTGTGGCTTGTACGCACGGAAGAGGGGGACTCCGTCTTCGCTCGTTTAGAAGCGCTCAAGTAAGATTTAAGTTTCTTTTACCTGGTGGAGTCTGTGCTGGAGCTGTGGCAGTGCCAGAAGCCAGTCTTTTCTTACTTTCTGGAAGATCCTGCTCAGTTGTTGCTCACGAAGCATCTGGCGGAGTAATGGCGGACAAATCGAAACTCAAGGAGCCGGAGCACGCATTACGTCATTCCTTTCAAATTCTCCCCAAAAAAATGCTGGTGCCGGACCGGCACTGCAACTTTCAAGTGACAATTTAGCGCTGTTAGAGGTACTTGTAATGAATATGTCAGGGCACATTGTACACATCATTAAAAATGTGTAACATATTTATGGTGGAAAATAAGTATTTATAAGGTTGTAAAACTCCTTAATGCACCTTTAAATTATATTTAAGTATGTCGATTAGCTTACATCTGTTATTCAATTATATCTATCCTAAATTTATATTTGAATTATATTAAATTTTTCTATGTATGGTTGGGCTTTGTAAATTTCACATTTCACATTTCTATTCCATTTCTATTTCTTTTCTCTGTGCTGCTGGAACACTGCATTTTCCCCCTGTGGGACAAATAAAGGACTTTCAATCAATTCAAATCAGTCTAAACTATTCAAATGTGGCTGTGTGATAACATGAGACAAAGCACCAATCAAATTTGATTTGTAACTGTAGATAGCATTTCTACATTTGCAAAAGAATAATAAAACACAATAGATATATGACAATAGATATCTGTTCTTCCATTTAAAAGCTGCCTTTGAATGATCAGGACTCTATGGCTGTGGCTCTGTCACTTCATGTGACTCACTTTGCACCAATATGGTTCCTTCTTTCTGTATGCAAATGTCATTTAGAACTTTACTGACTGAGGAGTTTGCAACAATGTATCGTTTAAAATGACGTCATCATCTAATTTGACCTAGATATGCAAATGAGACTCCATACAAATTTGAAGATGACGTCATTTGTTCCTAAGTGAGGAGTTGACAACAATGTGTCAGTTTTAAGTCTCTTTTTTTGCAAAACGCAATGGAGTGCATCATATTTAATTTAATCATCAAGCACTTAATGCAAATATTTCAGTATTTCACATTATGCACTTTCATTTCAATCATTTTGACACTGTAATATGTATAACATAACTCACCATTCAGCACCAATGAGGTTCCTTCTTTCTTTGCACAAACTTCATGTCAGCTCAGGTGGACTTCGCAGGAGGAAAAACCAGGCTGAAAGCAGTGAATGACAGTTCCACAGCAGCGGCGCACCAGACAGATTTGCCGTTTTTTTGTTCAGCATGAGAAATACAATGTGTGACGTGAGTGTGCAGCAAAAGACCGAAATGCGTGACTGTCGCGCTCAGTGCGTGAGACTTAAGGCATGGGGCCGACTTGGCTAAAGGCCGACTTAGCTTGGGGCCGAGTTGGTTAGGGCCGACTTGACTGTATCCCGATGCCAGCCGGGTAGTAGTGGGGCCCCATTAAGTAGGTTCCCGACGTATCATTTTAATGTATCGGGGGGGGGGGGGGGGGGGGGGTCAAGTTGTGTCTCTGATATCCGCCGTCTGTCGGGGCCCCCTGCTAGCAACTACTGGTGAGTACTCGGAAAAGGGCCCCATGCGGGGGATTTTCGACACGCTGTCGTTGCAGCGTTAAGTGTAGCGCTTTTAATTTGTCATTGAAATTGACTGATGTCAGCCGTCCCTCGGGACCCCCTTCAGCTCAGGGCCCTAGGCAAATGCCTGTGTTGCCTACCCCGTAGCAACGCCTCTGCCACTACCCCATTAGTCTGTTTCAGGTGCTACTAATAGTTAAAAAAATATTCTGACAACAGAGTACAAATTACATCTTTATATTCAAATATCTTTTTTTAATGCACCATAAAGAACCACAACAGAAATACACAAAAAAAAAAAAAAAACCTAAATGGACAGTCGCTCTAAATGAAATTTAGCAAATCAGTTTTTTGTTTGATTTAAGCTTCAAAAGCAGTGTGTTATTGTGGTAGCAATAACTAAACAGAGATAAGTTTGAGTTGTGAGAAAATATGTTAAAATATTGGAAACCACAGATAAGCTCTGCACCGATTTTCAGCCTCATAGCTACTGAGCCAAAAACTGCAGGAAGACATCAATGATTAAAGATAACCCAGGAAAACAAGTCAAAACAAAACAACCAGTGAAATCATGGTGTTACACTGAGACTAAACTTGCACACTGCATTTTTAAATTAACACATCTTCTGCATAAATGAACCCAGCATTCAGCTTTTAAACAAGATCGTCAGTGTCATTTTTAATGCCATTCACCTTTTACCTTTACACTAAAAAAAAGGGAGAAACAATTAAAAAGAAACTGTAAACTTTAACAAATTCCATTAAATTCGTTGATTTTAAATCATTTTGCAGACTTCAAAAATGTATTAAAGAAAAATAATGTAGCTTGTATGCTACAGATCAAATAATGGCTGTCTTGTGAAATATTGATTAAGTAGCAAAACATGGTATGTAACAAAAAAATTTTTTTTTTTCCAAGTTTCATAATCTACTTTCCATTATTTTAAACAATGGAAACAAAACTACCACGATTAAAATGTATGAAGCGCTGCTAAGGGACATCAGTTTAAAATCATGAACAGATTACCTGGATAATAATTTCAGATAAAGGCACCGCTCTGCGCTGAGAGTCTGTATAATGACCAACCCTAAAAAAACATAACAGGCCAAGGCTGCACTGCAGGCTGAAGAATCATGTGGTTATATCCAGCTGAGGTAGCCTATTGTCGAGAAAAGAGGCCAGTGTTTCATCCTACTTTAAAAAAGTCAATCAGCAACACGTTTCTAAAACCGCAGCGCAAACAAATGTAGCGTTTCATGATCATTAGATAAGTGTATCCCTCATGAAGATTATGTGTCCTCATTAGCCCAGTGCAGCTTCATGGCGGCAGATCAAAGGCACCACTTATAATCTCCAAACTCCAGAGTTTCAAGCTTCAAGATAGTTAAAAATAATCCTTCCAGTGAATATAACCACTTACACTTGAGGGGAAGCGCTGAGGCCGATTCCTGCTGAGAGTGACAGCAGGCAGATAAATGATCAAAACAACTTCCTTCAGCCTGCACAGAAAAGACGATCTCCAAACAATAATCTGCTGACTGAATCATCGATTCTCAAACTGTCGCCATCAGCGGTAGATATCTGTCATATCATTATCAGTAAAAATTCCACATCACATAAAAATATTTCTTTTCATCCAGGATCCAGTGACGACTGACATTTTAGAACAAGTGACAACTGATTGCGCAATACTGGATTTCTTAAAAATTGTTCAAAAACTGTGACTTTGTCAGTTTTCTATCGACCTCTTGTGACAAACAAGAGACCAGGACCAGGAATGACAGTGCTGAAGAATGTCTTGATTTCTATTCTGCCCTCTGAATTCTGAGATTCTGCATTTTTTTTTTATTTATTTTTTTTTTACAATAAACATTTTTCGTAAAGTCCCAAAGTACCGGTGCAAAGACAGAGAAAAATAAATGTTCTTGAAGTGAATTGCTGCATTCCAGGTTCATTGTTGCTGCAATATATTACAATAATTTATAAAATGCAAATTGCAAAGATCTTATTTGAGCATAAAAAAAACTGATTTATCTAAAAAGAAATCATTCAAACTTGACAAGGTTTAAATATAAAAGAGACACTGTCAGTTTGGTCGACGCACCAGTTCACTCATTACGTTAAAGCTACTCGCCTGGCATTTTATTGGTCCCTTTAAAGTGGCCCTAACAGGCGCCATTAAAAATGTATTAGATAATATTAGATAATCAATGAAATTCGCTTCACGTGTCACGGTCATAATGTTACGACTGGTCAGTAGATTAACATCTGGGTGAGTAATTCTGGTCAAGCCACTGATGTGAAGGACTTTTCACTCGCGCTGTAGTCGTTGAGGGCTTGTTTTTCTGACGGGGCGCCTTCAGCTTCCAGGTCTATTGTCGGAGTCACGGCAGTCTTAATTCTCTGAGGATCACAGAGGGCAGACTTTAGAAACACACACACACACACACAGGAACTGGTACAACATCAGCGATCTTAAATCAACGCACGAATACCATGCAGCTGTCATGCTTATGGTTTGACACTTAAAATAAATTCAGTTCTGTTTTCCAGTAATGTGATTATTGGTTTTACTCTTAATTTCAGCTGATTTTTATTGAGGTTTATTTTCTTTCAAAAAATTCCAACAAAAATGCTGGGATAACGCATCCTCCCACACACCACTGTTCAGGAGGAAAAAAGCACTTTAAATTCCTCAAAGACTGAAACAAAATATGACATTCATGCGTCTTTTCACATGACGTTTATATCGACATCATGTCCAGATGTGAGATCGGGTCTGTCCAGATCTAGTTTTTCCCTGCTCCGCTGGTATGAATCAGCACAGACACAACCGCAACAAAGATAATAAATAACATACAACAACCATGTAATCATTGCTAAAAGAGTTTTAACATTCTAACCATAAAGTTAGCGTGCTGAAACTGGCACTCACCTCAATAAATGATCCTTTGTTGGTCCAGATTTCATGAACGGCGCCAAGTGGGATCCACATTACGGAGAGCACTGAGATGACCCAGCCCACACACTCAGCCCATACTGGATATGTGTATTTCCCATAATGAGCAGGAGAGAACTGAGCGATGCTGGAGATCAATATGCACTACAAGAAAAACACACTGTCTTCAGCACTGCCTCCATTTGTTGGTGTTTTTTTATTTATTTATTTTTTCTCCATGCAGTTTTGACTGGACTCACCAACAATAAGACAGGACAGAGCACCAGCCAGCAGGCACGGAAGTAGATGTTTGGAGCTTTTCCCAGCATCCTCGTCACCATTGAGGAGATCCGTGAGATGCCTGACGGGGAAAACAAGAGCAGATTTCAAGTGTTTGTAGTAAATGAGAAGCAGTGTCTGCAAAAGTTACACAAAAGGTGGTTTGCAATTGGGAATCGGGTTGCACAATAAGTAGTAGCAGCGATATAACGGGGCATAACAGCAAGTTCTTCTTGCATTCATATTTCGAGCATGAACTATAAACACATTTTTCTTCTCTTGACCTTTCTGCCCCCCCAGTGTTTCCTCTCTCTTCCAAACCTCTTCGCTCTGTACGCTCTTATTCTGCTTTAACGCTTTGTTCTGTCCCGCCGGTTACACTGTGTTCCAGTTCTTCCTGGTTCCTAATTGGAAATGAAGTCACTCTCCTGGAAAATTGTCGCGCTCTACTTGTTGGCGAGATTGAAAAGAGCGTGAGCGTGTGACGCTGAGTCAATACAAACATATTTTTAACCAACGCTTCACGTGTGTGGTTTACCTTTGGAATATCAACCTTAAATTGGCATTTGATTTATTAATTGTGTCAAATAGCAAACAACACAAGTCTAATTTAACTGCACCTCATCATTAGTCTGTTATTATGTGACTCCACATACCAGACGCCTACCACTCACCTGTTTGCCACGTAACAGAACACATAATGTTACAAAACACAGTTTTATGCAAATGAGGTGATGCAAAAATGCTAGGCTTCAGGGAAAACCTAGTAATTTTAGGCAACAACCAGTAGTTTACGTGACAATTGTAATGTTTTTAGCTTTCACAATCAAGTGGAAAGGAAAAGTATTTATGAAAGTCATTTCGGCAAATGTTGAGTTTTCTAAGACGAGGCCGTGTCATGTTGGACCCTCCGCCGTGTGTCTGGAATCCTCTTCCCCTCGTGGTCACCAATCTGTCTGCGAGCACGCCAGACATTTTTAAACATCTGAATCAGTCCTGCCTGGGTGGTGTGTCTGCATCGTTTTCTGTAATCTCAGATTTCTTGACACATCACTCAAGAGCAGATTTCATGTGAAGCATTACCAAAGACCCAACAGACAGCAATGACTTCAAAGACAGCCAGGAATATGAGGGAAACCACGGCGGTGTAGTGATCCATCAGCTGGAACACATAGATGCCTCCCTGGAGCGGAAGAGAATGGAGAATAGAAGACAGACGGAATTGCAAAACATTTCCATTTTATCAGTCGTTCAACTGGTTTTTTTTATTAAATATAGATCGTGAAAGTTCCTGGAATATGTGTTTCAGAGAAGTCAAGACATGTGACAGACCTTAGTTATGTGAGGAATCCCCAGTAGAAAGCCAACAGTGCACACGACCAAGGTGAGCAGCTCCTCTCTCTTGAGGAAACGCAGAATTTTGGCTCCGAACTCGTCCTTTACGAACGTCACCAAAACCTCAACGGTGGCAAACTGCAGAACAAAACACCCTCTTGCAATGTCACATGGTTTTTATCACAGCATCAAGAAATGCTTCTTTTCTTCGTGTTTCAATAAACAATTGGAGAGTAAAATTACGAACGTATGAATCTAGGCTGAGCTTACAATATTCACTGAAGCTTGAGTTTACCTGACTGTCCAGGCCCAGGCACAGCAGCATGAAGAAGAACAGAGGCGCCCAGAGCTGAAAGGCTGGCATGGTGGCGAGGACTTCAGGGTAGATGACAAACACCAAACCCGGACCTAAAGTACAACAGAGCGAAACAGTTACGACTGTCACAGCGTGCCAAAACACACAAACCGTATTCTGTGGTTTAACTCTGCATTGTTTGAGACACTAAAATGGAGACGAGTTTCGATTCTTTGTATGTGTTAGCGTGGCCTAGATATGTTTTGGCTCCCTGTCAATGTGAACCAGTAACCTGAGATGCAATTTGGTGAACTGTCATGTGACCGCAGTGCTTCATTAGATTAACTATGGATGGTAAACGACTGGCAGCTTGTGTGGAACAGGATACGTAACATTTGCACATGTTTAGGGAATTAAACGTGTACGTTCTGTTGAAATGAATCTCTTAGAGAAGCCACATCGGCGTACTCTTTTTAGATCGGGCGAAATTTGGACGAACCAACAACCTGATGTGGAGAAATAAGATCAGAGGGCTCGTTATGTACCCACAGGCTGAACACAAGATGTTCCCGTTTTTAATCAACAAATAGTTGAACTGGTAAAACTAGTTAAGATCTTCACATATTAAAACAGGAAAGGTTTTGTTTTTTTTTAATTCTTTACACAGAAGTGCTGCTTTATCAACACTCCGGTGGAGCTAAACTACACACACAAATTGTTTTCATGCCTTCAGGGACATTGCAGTGATTCACATTCATTTTTTTCCCTCTAAACTGCTAGTTTCCTCATCTTAATTAAGTCTAATGATATTTTATAGGATCTCAATTTCTGTCAGTAAAAATAATGTCAAAGTTTTAATGAATTTTAATCTTGATTTTTATCTCTCGTCTGGTCTGGGAGAGACTTGGGGTTCCCCTCAACAAAAACTGGATTAGATAATGAGATAAGGAAGGCCGGGGCTTCTTTTGTTTTCCATGCTGGCTGTGAGGGTGTTCTGGTGTGGGAGTGCTCGGCTCCCTCTTCACCGCAACAATCCAGCACAAACGTATCGCTCCAGGCAGCTGTCAGAATCAACATCCAATCCCACGATCCCTCCACCCGTCACTCCTGAAGAAGACGCCAAGATTCCCCAACTTCACCAAATTGGAAACAATCTCATGTCCACTCAACAATCTGCAAGAGAGTGAAAAATCTGGCACAATGTTTATTGGCCGAGACGAAGTACGCATTGTTCCTCCTCAAGCCGAGGACCTTCGTCTCTTTTCCAGCATCCATAGACAAACACGGCGTTTCCCAGAGAGGGTGAAAAATGAGATACCCAGATAAAAAATAGAAATAAAAAAACATTAGATGTTAACATCAGATGTTCTGAACAACTCTAAAGTGTTACAAAATGAATTAAATATGGGTTTATATAACTATTATTATTTAGGGGCTGGGGTTATAAATAATAATTGATAATTGATGCAAAACCTATAATTTACTCTGTAAATTAGTAACAGCTGTGTTTCTAGGCTCGCTGCTTACCATCTGTGGCTATGTTGTCCACCGGAAGGTTGTGAATGTGAGCCATGTAACCAACGGCCGAGAAAATCACAAAGCCAGCCAGAATACTGGTGAAGGAGTTTGTCAATGAAACTATTAATGCATCCCTGCAAAAGAAAGGACAAATTCCATCTGAGTCGATTTTAAATATCAGGCAATACAGGCGCTTTTGAATTTTATTT
This sequence comes from Salarias fasciatus, assembly GCF_902148845.1. Classification (NCBI taxonomy): domain Eukaryota; kingdom Metazoa; phylum Chordata; class Actinopteri; order Blenniiformes; family Blenniidae; genus Salarias; species Salarias fasciatus. Next base: position 13,788,893 of record NC_043756.1, read on the forward strand.
TCGTTGCTGAGAAAGTATCAAAACTTTTCCAGACTCTATTCAAATTCTCAAAACAACTTTTAATATTGCTATAAACGGTCTCCTCTGTCTCCACATTGTATCAATATATAATTACCTACTTACATTTTTAATGCAGAATATCAAAAGCAATATACTTATTTCATCTTTACCTGAGAATGTTGTCGTTGAGCTTGTTGTAACTCGCCATCGAAATCATGGAACCAAAAGCTATTCCGAGTGAGTTAAACACCTGGGATGCGGCATTAACCCAAACCTGCGAGGGACAAACAACGAAAAGTTAAATGTTAAAGAAACAAATAAAACTATTTTTCCATCCAGTTGTTTAACCATAGTAAAGAGTCCCAACAAATTTCTCTGCAATGGTTGTTGATTCTTTTGAGAAGTGGGCACACGTCCTCACAAATGTGAGTTTAGAAAGATTTGAAGAGTGATACATTTTGGAATGCAGATTTCTTAAATTTTCATCCCTTTTGCATCATCTGGCCTCATCATGAAATTCCCTCTGGACAGCACAACGGCACGGAAAGAATAAAAAGCAAAACACTGCATGGTTTACTTACACTGTTAAAAAATGAATAACCAACTTAAATGGCTCACCGAATGAAAAGACCAGAAAACACATTCAATTTACCAAACACATACTGACACGTCTCAAAAAAAAAAAAAGGAAAACAATGGAAAGGTTTATTTTTTCCACATTTTAATTCAAACAGTAAAAATTGTATCGACCTTTGCATGATCAAAATCAAACAAAAAAAAAAAGAAAAGAAAAAATATGAAAATTTTAAATGGGAAGTGTGATTGTACAAATAACTGACTTAGCTGATTAATGTATTTGTATTGCTGTGTTCTTGTACAGTTTGTGCTCCAGACAGGACCTTTAGCAGACAGAAGATATGAGTCTGACCTCTGAGTCCGGCACGGCGCTCCACAACAAAGAGCCTGCTGATGTTTCTGCTCATGCACAGATAAACTAAGTCTGCCAATGTGTAACTTCACAGCGGCCCCACTCCTACCTTTACATCGAACAGCTTGCTCCAGACGGGCGTCACAAAGTAGAGGACACCTTTCTTGGCCCCGGGGAGCTGGACGTTGTTAATGAGCAGGCTGAACAGGATGAAGTACGGAAATAAGGCGGTGAAATACACAACCTGTGAAGCACAAACATGAGAGGCTGCTGTGTTGGTGCAAAACTTGAACGGTGCACAGATGATTTGTATCTTGACTTTTATCACTAATGCAACATTTAATTCCTTGCAAGTGTGCCTACAAACATCCTCACTGAATAACTGTTATTAACAGTCTTAAATTATGCTGTACGTCCGCTGAAAAACTGCTGTTGTTCACACCTTGCCGGTTGATTTGACCCCTTTAAATATGGAGAAATACACAATGACCCAGGCAGCAGCAAGGCAGCCAAAGAGCTCCCAGCGAACGCTGCCAACTTCTTCAATGCCGTTGGTCTTCTCCAGCAGCTTGTTACTGGAAACACAGAATAAAGACACTTTTATATCTTTCTCCCAAATAAAGGAAAAAAGGTGTTTTGGCCCAAACTGCTCTTAATTTGGCAGAAAATTGCGTGTTTATAAAACCTAAGCAGCATGACTAGGATTAAGAAGTTCTCTGTCGAACAACAAACGGGAGGCAAAAGTAAATAATCACACTTAAGTGCATCTTAGCTGCTTATTTATCTACAAATGTCTGTTCATTCTTTTATATGTAAATCTTTAACTCAGTCTTGGAATTTGTACAGTGAAGAGAAGTGCAGTGGAGTTTGAATGCAAAACTTAGTGCCGAGGTCTCAGCGTCTCTCACTCAAAGAACTGCTGGCTGGCCGACTGCAGGTGAGTGGCGTTGCTGGAAAAACCGGCAGAACAGTTTTGGAAGACATTCCAGGCGCTGCTGCAGGACGTCCAGGGGAGACTCGCCCCGAATGAGTTGAAAAAATAGAATAAAGTCCAGCCGAGTAGCACGTTGTAGTACACGGAGAACAGGAATGACATCACCACTGTGGCCAGGCCGACACCTGCGAAGTGACACGAGGGGAAAGTGAGGAGAAAACCTGCATGGGTCCAGTGAGAAGGAAGCCTCACATTTTACTTCATACATTTATCTTAAAACACAACGCAAAACTGAGTGTCACTTATTTAGTCCCTGTATTAAAGTTACAGCTGAATTCATGAAGACATCCTCCAACATGTCGATTGTTTAGTCTTATAACACTTTTGCTTCATGTCAAGACAAGTTTCAGGTTTGGAGCACCTGTGAGTACCATCTATTTGTTTTTCTTTTTTTCATTTTCACCATTTTGACATTGATTTTGACAGTCACCGGGCTGGTTGGAGCCAAGCCCGACCCTTATAATAGCTGCCAGTCTATGAAGGGCTCCAACGTTGACAGTCCTCAGAGCAAATAAAATGATTTTGCTCTTAATTTGCATTGAATACAGTGCAAATACAATGAACCCCTTTGTTTACCTCTTTTCTGTCTATAGGTCTAACTCGCAAAGCAGAACATCAAAAAAGATCAATAAGAATTCTACATTGAAACGTTAAGCGTAAAGCTGAAAATGAGACATGAGTGTGTTTGATGATTTGTGATATTTGTGGGCATCTTAAGGAATGTTCACAGGTAAATCACCGTCACATTGCATCTGAGTCGCACAGAGGAAATCATTCAGAAGAACATACAGAAGAGAAAAGCTACCTGCATCTGGGCCCCTGCTCAGCACAAAGCAATAACCAGGAAGAAATGAGCGATAAATCAAGTGTTTTGACCGGGTAGATAGTCTCTGTCTTTAAGGAGATAAGAAAACTACAGAGAAAGATTTTGAGTTAGAACAAGAAAAAAACAGCAGTTTTGATTTCATTCCCACATGTACTGACTGTTGATGGCTGGACTTTTGTTTGATTTGGATAGACTTGTTACATGGCTATCAGTGTCCTCTGAGTTTGCACATTTCAGTCCATTATATAACTCGCTCACTTTGTGCGTTGCTCTGAACAAGCAGACTTCATCTGACCTGATTATCAATCCAACATGCAAACTTGAGAGGATTCAGTCCATTGCTTCAGTGATTTGATCATTTCTTTCAACACACTGACAAGGAAATCAATACCAGTGGCTATAAATGATTACATCCACAGATCTGAACATATTGATTAATACGATGGTTCTGGAATTTACTGAGCAAGTTGTCATCCACCAACATGAGACAATGTGTTTAATTTGTCAAATAAAAGAAAAAGCATTCACAAATATTGAAGAATCTTCTTCATTTCCCTCTCAGACATTGACGACATACAGCAATTTTAATTTGTAATGAAAACAGAACTCAACAAAAAGTTGGAATTTCTCATTTGAAATGTGGAAACTTTTTGTCCAGGCAATGATGGAAAACACGCTCGTTCAACAATGTTTGGTTAAAGATTACATGACACACAGTTGAATGCAGCAGATAATTAACAAGGCCCAACCTATGGCAATACTGTACAAATGCTATTGGCTCACACCGGCAAATGCTGTGACAATTCTGTCACCAAAACCTCAAATAAAAGCAGACATTCATGGTGTTTGGTTAGAAAATTATGGTAATTAAAATTTGGAACAGCCTCTTACACCCTTTGCAAACAGGAACATTTTAATTTCATGCCTCCTCCGTACTCTCTGTTCCTTGCCCGTCTCTGTTTTCTTTTTGCAATACTACGTGGTTACACCAGTAAACAAACAGAATTTGATGGCAGGATCACAGCGTTCATATCATTTGCTTTGTACATCAAATACTTGTTGTCGGGCGGGGGGCGGGGGGGGGGGGGGGGGGGGGGGTGTACTCATTGTTTACACACCATATTGATCACCCAGAGGTTTCTGGGTCTGGTGGTTAATTATTAAATATTTAGTTTGGAAACCTAGTCAACAATATTAAGATTAAAAAAAAAAAGAAAAACACACAAAGAAGAAACTTCCAAGCTAATTCCATATCCGTGACCTATGCTGCTCTAGAAAGGTTACTCTGATGAAAGTTAGCCCACATAAGGTCACACTTATCAGCAGTTAGCTGAAATCAGAGTTCCCAGAAGACTTTGATCTTATTTGAATTTGCATGCGGTCTTATGAGAGTAACGATGGAGGCACCAAATCATTTTGGTGTTGCACTGAAATTTATTATGCATATAGGAGGTGCAGTAACTGCACTATTGCCACTGAATTTATACCTGCAGACAAAAGTAATGCATGAATACATATATAGTTTGTTTGCAGTTTGAGCTGAAATTTTTAGGAAGACGGACAGGATATGAGTGTGACGTAGGCTTTGAAGATGAGGTAAAAAAATCCAAGAAATCAGTAAATATTGCACGACAGGTGTCTTTGATCCAGTGGGTCACTCACCTTTTAACAGGGGACATATTTTGGCAAAGGCATGCACGGGCCCTAACTGAGTATACTGGCCGATGGCGAATTCCATGAAGAGCAGAGGAATACCACACAGGATCAGCATGGTGAAGTACGGGATCAGAAAAGCACCTGAAGCACAAGAAATGGAAGCAGCTAGAGAGAACAAAAAATCCTGCTGTCCATGTTGGGATGATGTGGTAACTGCTGTGTTACTGTTATGCAAAAAGTTGTTATCACAAATCAACCGTAGCTTAAAGTGACTGAAAATGAATCTATATTGTGCAACAACACTGAAATATGTAAAGTCAGTATTAATTATTTTGTATAACCAGCTTCTTATATTCTAGACAACCTCCCCTGACTTAAAAAAAACAAAAAAAAACTTGCTTATTTATCTCAATAGCTGATAAGAGTTGGGGGGATTAGAGAGGTGCACAAACAAATTCACGTTTGTATGTATTAGAACTGTTTGACTTTCAGCTGCCAGAGCACCAACAAAGTACTGTGTGAAGGAATGAAGGGTGTACTTTAGGATTTTGCAGAAGGAAAACAACTACAAATAGAGGCACTGATTCACTGTGATAAACACTAATGATAATTATTTCTGAAGACAAAAAATAAAAAAATAAAAGTTAGCAGATGATGCAGGTATTGCTGTATTATTATATATCATATAGTCTTTGTACCTTTAATAGTCGACTGATAGTATCTCATTTGAATGGAAATCAACTTTAAAAATGTGACAGTAACGAAGTTGAGCTTCTTGAAGTACAAAGACTGAATGTTTCAGATCTACAGGGGATGCACCTGCACTCCAGGTGTTCCGCAACAGTCTGATCACCACATCAGGTGTTCTCACCTCCGCCGCTGCGGTAGCACAGGTAGGGGAACCTCCACACATTGCCCAGACCCACTGCGTATCCCACAGATGCCAGGATGAACTCCAGCCGCCGGTTCCACGTGGGTCTCTGAGCCTCCTCATCCTCGGTGCTCTCGGTCGCGTCTTTCAGCTCTAAAGGACTCAGATCCGCATCTCTCTCATCCAACGCGCTCTTGAACTTTTCATCCATTGTGGCCCAATAGCTGCACGCTATTCAGAAACAAAAAATCCGTGCATGCATCACTGTAACAGGACTGTATTGATCTGAATGCACCATGTGATGTACCAAATACAGAAATAAAATTAAACCCCTGGAGGTCTAGTTAGTTCATCACAATGATTTTTTTTTTTTTTTTAGAAAGTCATTAATGTGGTGTAAAGTATGAAGAAAGATTTGTATGCGCGTGCAAAGCCCACCTCGTGTGTTCCCAGCTCAGTCTTGTGTAATGTGACTTAACTGCAGAGCGTCCCTCTACTTTCTGTGTGAAACACCACGCGGAGCGGTGTCAAGCACGCGGAGGTGCGTGAAGTGCGTGTTTTCCAAGATAAAACCACAGTCTTCCCGCCTTTTCTGATTTTTAATGAAAAAACGTTTGAATCTGCCATCCTCACGTTGGAAAAATATCTTAGGATATGACAACATTGAAAAATGCTTTATAGGAAAAGACAGCTCAAAAAATAAATGAAATGTAATATAATATAAAATAGTTGCAATAGTTGAAATTATTGGTCAAATAATAATAATAATAATAATAATAATAATAATAATAATAATAATAATAATAATAATGATAATAATAGTAATAATAATACGCAAGATCCAAGGCATTTGACCTATAGCCTACTACAAATAAATATTTTTTTTCAAAAGTGATCTGTCAAATTACAAACTGTATTTTGTACTTGACGGTATCAATAAAATTGACTTCATGTTGAGATTGTGTTGGTTTACTTTTCTGTAGTAATAGTTTGGTTTTGCAAGAACGGGACCACTGTCATCCCATATACTCTGAGGAAGAACAAAGTTTAAAGTTTTGATTCAAAGGTTATCAGGACACTTATATTTTACCGGTTTGATTCACTCAAGATCTTTACGTGGGCCGTATGTGACCTCCAAACTCAACGTGTTTTAGAGATTGCCTGCTAAGCTTTTATTTTGAAAGGTGACCACCACACGCGCGCGCGCACTCACGCACCTCTGTCTCTCTGAATACAAACACATTTCAACTGGTTCCTCATCAACACCTTGTACTCATTAAAGCCTCTGCTGACTAAATAACTTGAAACCTAAGATACCAAACAAATAGGATTTTTTTTTTCAGTCATAAACTTATTGACACACAATTATTTATTTGTTTGTAAAACGTCTTTGCAGATAATAACATGCATTCAACACACATTTGCAAGTCGAACTGACCAATTTCTAAACTAGCCTGTGATCACAGCTGACACACAGAGAACAGCAGATGCTCAACAGTAATGTTTATGGGTGAGAGATCAGTGAATAATTACCCTTTTTTTCCCAAGATGCATTATAATTAAAGCCAAACTGGAGTAGAGAGGAATTGTTTCAAGAAAAAAAAAATGAATGAGTGGTCATCACCACTGACAACTCATAGCATCTGAATCCAGGCCAGTTCATCCAGGTTTGCATGTTCTTCCTATGCCTGCGTTGAGCGCCATCTAAAGACTTGTTAACAGAATTGGTCACTATGGGTTTGAATCCTTCCACCCCACCTGAGTTCATCCCCGCAATTTATCTGTCTGTTCTACATCTTTTTCTCCAAACCCCAACCAGAATAGCAGAAATTCACCACCTCTGAGTCCAGTTCTGCAAAATGTTTCTTCTTCTTTAAAGGGACCTTTGGATTTTCTCCACTACTTATGCTTCATGTGGAATTGTTGGGTTTTTCTCTGTAAATGTCAACTGTGTTGTGTTTGGCGCTATAAAAACAAAATTGAATTGAACTGAATTGAATTGGATTGGATTACTTTGTGGATGACTTCCTGTCTTTCAGCAAAAGGTTCTAAATTCAAAAGAAAAAAATTCGTTAGGTTCTGAAACTCGACCAGGAGTATATGAACTCCTTCCCACAGTCCAGAGACAAGTTTGTTTAGGTAACTCTGAGCTCTAAGTGCTGAATGTTTTTAATGTATGTGAGTAATTGTCTGTCTGTATCTGGAGTTTACTCTCACTTTCATCAGGGGTCAGGCTAAATGGGCTCCAGTGTAAATGAAACCAGACTGGATGATGGGTGGCCAAACTGTGCTTGGTGGGTCACTGTTGCTTTGTCAGTATGAAATGTAAATACATTATTCTTTTAATTAATTTTTTTGCACTGCAAAAACTCTTGCAACACACCCTTGAAGACCTATATACACAAATAGCAGGAAAACAACGATCAGTTGATTCAACATAAACGTTTTATTTATTGCGGTTTGCCGATATTTTTTCTGCTACAAATGAGATAAATTAGCAAAACGTGAAAATTGGCAACAGACATGGACAGTTGAATCAGCTAAGCAAATATCAGCAGTCCCTAATTGTAAATCTTTAACTTTGCAACTGCAACATAAGTTTGCACTTTTGTTATCCATCTATATCTGCTTTATCCAGTTTAGAGAGTACAGCTGGACCCGATCCCGTGTGACTAATGCAAAACACAACCTGTGCGGTGTTCTAAAGATGAATCACTGAAGGTCACAGGGTAAAAACTGTGATACAAGCCATCACACAAGCCCACAGCCAATTTGAACATCTCAAATTAACCTGAATTACAGGTTATTGGAGCATGGAAGTAAACTGGAGTACCAGGAGGAAATCGAAGTAGAAGAAGAAACTGGACTCATACCAGGGACATCGACAATAAACCAAGAGTACCAAGTACCTGTCTATAATTTGTATATCATTCGTTATCTTGTCATCTTATCTATTCATACAGCATTTTGCTAAACGGTGTCTCAAAAGAATTGTCATTGCTTGCTGTAGTAGACACTGCTTCACGGCTCTCTATGCCACCACTGCACATCTGTCCTCAGGGACGTCTTGTACCCATTTGATGCTCATTGAGGATCGTAAATTATTCGAAGGTTACCCATTATAGTATATTGCACAATTCAGATTTTTTTTTAAACTTCTATTTTTTTCTTTCCTTCTTTTTCATCTGTATTCTCTTCTCTATTTTCTTATTTTCATTTCTATTTTTGGGAGCTCTGTTCTGTCTATGTTTTCTATTCTTTCATTGTTATTTATTTTTGTCTGATACTACTTATACTTTACTGTTCGGATAAATGCATGAATCGCAGAACTATACAGAACAATTCTTAATTTTGAAGCTGGAATGTTGGATGTTTTGACGCAGGCCTCTGGTCTGGTGCAGAGTGTGCACGCGGCCTCTAGATGGCGCCACCGCTGTGCAGAAGGTGGCAGGCAGCATGCGACCTTCCGCTTCCTCCGTGTTCCAGGTGCTGCTTTGAGCCTTTCCGCTCGCCGTACAGGAATTCGGAGCTCGCATTACGTCAGTCCTCCAGCCAGCGGCAGAAAGCGGCTCCGTGCGGGAGCGTTTCACTCCGGTGTTTTCTGAGGAGCTCTCGAGGCGTCCGTCCGTCCGTTCGGTCGTTCCCGGAGGTGTCGAGGACTGGAGGTCCGAGGCTGCTGCTGCTGCTGCCGGGAGGCTCGGCCGGGAGTCGGGGGTTGGAGCGGTTCATGACAGCTGTCCAGCATGAGAGCTTTGTGAGAAGACCTGAGTATCGACGACGCTTTAACGGGGGAGATGGAGGAAGCAGAAGGTGAGGCTGTTTTCAGGTTGTGACTCTACTCTCGAGGCGGCGTTTCACATTGTTTCCCTTCATTTATCCCTTTTCATTGGATTCAGTGTAGCACCTAAAGCTCGTCTTTATCTGCAGCTCCGTTGCCTCTGCGGCCGTACCTGTTGGTTAAAGCCTCATATCTTTCTTCGCAGGTCACTGTTACTGTGTGGGATGTGGAGGAAAAATCCAAGACTCCTTTCACATCAAAGTCCACCAAGACACTTGGCACAACTCCTGCTTTCAGTAAGTGGAGCCACTTTGTGAGTTTAGACACGCTTCCCAGCAGCTTCTGGGCTTTAATCGGCGCAGACAGAGCTGAGAGGGTCTCTCTCTCTCTCTCGGTCACTGTGTCGACCCCTCTCTCTGTGTGGCTGCAGCTATAAATGGCCTTGTAGATATTCCCAGAAGCTTCTACCTTACGTCCACACACAGACATAGATGTGTTGGAAACAGATCGCCATTGTGTTTGTGTTTCTCTAAAAATGCTCCACACACAGTGTGCTTTTCCTGCCACTGTCACAGCTGGATACCTTTACGTGTGTGTGTGTGTGTGTGTGTGTGTGTGTGTGTGTTTTGGATATAGATCTGTCAGGACTTTGTCCCTTTTTTTGCTCTGAAGCTAATGATTGCCACCTTGGACATGATGTGAGTCCTGTGGCTGTCACAGGTCACTGCCCCATGCTGAGGCGTTGTGCATCAGAGAACCTGCTCTCTGCTCAGTCTTATATCTTAGTTGACTGTTTACATTCACTGATTTCCAGGTGCCATAACATGGTCTTAAAGCTGTTGTCACACTGCTGCTGGACACAAGTGTCATGTGAGGATTCAGCTGACTGCAGGATTATAGTTCCATTACAAATGTAAAGAGCAAAAAGTCCCGCAGCAGCTGAAGTAGTAGCTTCAAGAGATTGATAATGATCACTTTCTATTCATAAACAGTTTACTGATTACTTTTGCACACAAAGCATCTAATAATACACACACCAACATCCAGAAATATAAACAATAAAGTGGAAAAACTGCATATCCACCCTCCCATATTCTAAACCACTTTAAGTTCTCCGCAGTTGACTGGTCAGCAGTTTATGTCCGGCAAATGGAGAAAAATAGGCAATCACACCTTCAACATTCACACTCTACTCTGAGTGTGCACGTTAACATGATCAATAGATTTTTATTTCAATGTTTTCAGTGTAATATTAATTACAATACACCAAGTGTGCAGTTTACTTGGCGATATCCTGAATTCTGCACGACCTTGCAGTTTTGTCAAGTTGGGGTGATCGGGCAAAACTGCAAGTTACGCAGAATCGATGGAGTTTGCTTGAATTTAACTTGATTGTTGAAACTGCTACATTGCAACCTCAGGTTTGAAGCCATATGTACCAACAGCAAATACACACTGTACCCACAAACAAGCTGGTTGTCAATGGGTGACCGTGAGGAAAGGCAGGGTATTCCTCGGCAGGCTGCCAGCACACCACAGGGAAAACACAAACACTTTATCACCTACAGTAAATTAACCTTAAATACTTGTTTTTGGACTAAGAGAAGAGATGAGAGTGTCCAGAGAAAACCCATGCACTTACAGGGGGAACATGTAAACTCTGCACAGACAGACCCCCCTAAGGCCCGGGCTGAGAACAGCAATAGTGTCATTGTTGGGGGAAAGTGCTACAGCAGCATAGCCAACTGTTGATTTACCAAAGTAATTAAACCCAAAATAGAATTTTAAAGCATGAAGGAAGTTTCAAAAAAAAAAAAAAAAGCAACAGAAGTGTAGAAGGTGACATACACCAAAAATCACAAAGGAATGACTTCATGTAACTAAGTACTTTTAACCTTATAAAACAGTAAAACTGGATGTCTCATAATGTAAACTGAGCTCATAGAGTGCAGCTTTTTCTTCTCTCAGAGGCCACATGCTGAGAAGTATATCCAAAAATTAGCAAGGTTTGGCTCTGGATGTCTTACGGCATGTCAAGAAAATCTAAGAATAGACTAAATTTACCGTTGATTGTGTTGTCTGTCTCTGACAGCTGAAATGTCTGTCTCTGAGTTTCGATCCAAAGTGCAGCTGTGTCCTTACATAACCTGGATTTCTCTCTTTCCAAATGCTGACTCTTCACTAACTCTCACTGCTACTTGTATTATCAGAGGCAGAGAGGGACAGCCGTGCTGCTCACTGCTGCTCTTAAAGATTTATTTGAACTGTGATATTTTTACATTAAATGTTCTATTAGTTATTAGGGTTACATGAGATCCTGATCACTGCTTGCCTCAATGCAATACACAACTGCTAAAAGAAGCTGGAGAGAATGTCCTTGCCGTTGCAGTTCCCTGTGGCGTGCCTATTCTCCATTGTGCACATGCTGCCACTCTGCCCTTCTTGTACCTCCACCTACTTTAACATTCTTCCGAGCCAACGTCACTCTTGTTCCAGTAAACCTTGCAGCGTTATTGAGCCCTATAGGTAACGGCATGTCGGACTTTGCCGCGCTCTGCATTCCTAGACGGCGATTCAGAGATGCGAGTCCGCTGTCTCAGACACCAGCTACTGCTTTGTTGTTGTTTTATCCCAAGGAAAGTTGGGTATTTCCGATCCTATTCTTCTCCCAGACTGTGGAGTGTTGCAGATCTTATCTTCAGACTTGACCACAATGCATGGGTGGGTTAAATACATTGCTGATGATTTATCTTAAGCTACGTTTTCTGCAGCGTCACTGTTCAATTACTGATACAGGAGAAAGGCCGTTGACAAGTTACAGAAATGCAAATTCTATACTTGAATTTGCAGCTTAAGTTGTGCGCACTTCAGAAGCTTGATGAGAATTCATCACCAGGAGCTAAAACCTCAGTCTGCACTGGATGTGAGGCGAAGTACACTTACATCATTAAAGTCAACACAGAGACGAAGAAACAGCTGAAAAACATGTGGTGATTTTGAGAATTTTAAAAGTGGAAAAAAAAGGAACTGCTGGCTGTTTTAGTCTGTTTCTTGGCCTTATTCCTCTTTTGCACATACCTGCTAGGTGGCACTTTATATAAGCTTAATTAATTTAATCTTAAATTTTGCAGTTTTCATGCAGCTCAGTGATTTTTGTTGTCAACAGCAAAAGATCAAGAAAAACAAATCTAAATCCATAACGTCCATCCAAGATATAAAATGAATTTAGCCTAATAATGGCAACAATTATTCAGTCTACAGACTATTGTAATATTTACTTTTAAGATGATAGGTTATCTGTTATTGAAATCACTACACACACACACACACACACACATACACTGAGATAACGTGTCCCATTAAAAGTGGGATACGTGCAGGTCCCTGAAGGCCACTTGTAATGGTTTCTCTCTTGCTATCTCCGCTCGCCATCAAAAGAATATACTCCGGCAGGAATGTGGATTTAAGGAAATGAGTAATGTTGACTTTGTGGTGTTTGTGCAGGCGGGACGAGCGCATTGTTCTCTGAACAGCCACCTGAGTGCAGTCCGCCCGCCCCTCATTCAGAGCAAATGTAGAGGGAAGTAAGGTGTTTTCGTAAGCATGCTTTCATCGCTTCATCTATGTGTTTTCGGCATATAATGGACTATAATTGTAGTTTATCTGGGTTTTTTTTTTTTTTTTTTGTCAAAGAATGGTGTTGGTGTGCAGGAAAAGCTGGATAATTTAGTTTTCTCTGCTGCACATGAAAAGAAAAGTGTTGGACATTCGCCGTCTCTTTTAACACATTTGTCTAATGGAACAGATTGAGTACAGTGATATCACAGCAGGACATTATTGATACTGATAATTACATGTCAACCTCTCAGTCCTGTGTGTTTGTATTTACATCCTGTTAGCGTTCATGTTGGCCTGATGACATTTATTCTGATTATGGCCTCTTTCTGAGGCTGTTCGTGCTCATAGAGCACGGGCACTTTGCTCTTTGAGAAGGATTCATCTGCTAAATTAATGAATCAACAGATAATAATGATAATTTTTTTTCAATCTTTGCCATTGTAGCAGGATGATATTCATCTATCCATCCAATATTCCAGCTCAATGGGTGCAGTGAGCTGGATTATTTATACTATTTGCTATTGAGCTTAATTTTTCTTCAGTATTGGTAGAGCAGCCTGGCTGCTCATGACTCACTCACTGCCTTACTTTAGACTCTCCGCTCTGTTTCCTCTTGCAGTGATGCATCAAGATAAAGTCAAGATGTTTGAAGATAATTCCTTCAGCCTTCTGTTGGTGAACTTGGGTGTTTTCACCTCAGAGCAACAGATTGTTTTGTCACACTCTCTACTTGTAAAGCAGGTTAAGATGAGCACTGATGTTAAAAACAGGTGGACTGTCTCTGGATCTGATTCTGTCTGTTCCGCACTTTTCTCTCCAACGTCTGGCGGTCTTCTTTTGAAATGTATAGTTTTAGTTTCAGAATGTTTACTTTGAAATTTTCCTGAAATTCATGATTAAAATCTGCAGAGCAAAAACATATTTTGAGCAAAAGTGTTTCCTTCATGGTGCGAGGATCAAACCCGGGACGCCGGAGGATTCAGTCCAGCCTGTGAGATGGCTGCGCATGCAGTTGAGTCATTGTTGCATTTTTAGTTGCAGCTGGATTGACGGAGACATTCCACTGGATTTTGCATCAGGCTGCAAACATTAAAGCTGGCATGATGTTGACATGCTTATATTGAAGTTATGACATTTTCATGCATGTATTCTATTTAATTGCACTAAAACATTTGGATGTGTGTGTATTGTCCTTGCTGTCATTTCACTGGTCTGACTCCTCTAGATTCTCCCTCAACTAAAAGGAGTTTGACACTGTTGGTTTAAGACATACAAACATGTTTGTTTTTTTTAACATATGCCACTTTTTTCACAAGTCTTATGTAGAATTACTGTTTGTTTTGTGTGCCTGGTGACTGATAAAAGTATCTACAGTGCAGCAAACAGTGTGATCCATTGCTCTGTTGCAAATAAAGATACTCGACATTCTTCCCCGACATCCATTTGTCTGCATGAAATCACCCAAATACCTTAATCTCTGCAAGTATTCCTGCTAAAACAAAAGGTTAGGGAGTGGCTGTGCATTTGCAAAGTCTGATTCGTGCAGCAGCTGACAGCTTCAGTAAGCAAATCTCTGACGGAGTGGCTCATCTGTGATTGTAGTCAAACTCGCCACCGCCGTTTTTTGCAAAACCAGTGCAGCTTGTTCAAGGAACGCTTGTAGCCTGCAGGTGCTTCCCAGGTCGCTGGCAGCTTTAGCATTCCTCGTTTTGAACATTTTGTCCCTGTGTTGGAGGTGTAAGAGGCCCCTCACTTTGCGAAATGTTTTTTTAGATCACATCTCTCGTCAATCAGCAGGTGGAGGAACAGTCAAAGGAAAATTGACATGTTAGTTGCATGGACGTAGATTTTTCCAAGGAAGTTGTCCAGAGAAAATCACGCTTGCTCCTGGGTGATCCCAAGGTTGAAGTTTTAAAGTTAGCACCTTTTGACCTCAGTGTTAACGGGGCGGCTTGATGGCATTTACACCGAGCTACAAGAACAGACGAGTAGTTTAAAGTTTTAACTGATTGCAAGCAGCATCTGCACAGTAAACAACCGGACGATGCCTGCGGAGAGCTGGTTCTCTGCCCGGCTATAGGTTGCTGTCGCTGTGTTTTTCACGTTTCCTTAAACAACCTGGATCCCATTAAGGTGCTGGAAATTGCCTTGAGATTTGGCAGCCGTCGTGGGACTCTGCAGAGCGTAATAACGCAATGCTTTCTGAATCCACCGTCTGGGAAGGCGTGCCCGTTTTTTTTCTTTTTCCATGGTGGAACATTTTTTTTTTTTTTTTTTTTTTTTTTTTACTCTTGTTACAATGCACTAATAACAGCGCACATGCAGGATCCTGCACATCTCAGGGATAAGGTATTTACTGTGCCTTACACCTTGTTAAACAAAGAAAGTACATGGTGTCGCTGAGTGGAAAAATGCCGCCGGCCAGTGTTCCCGCCTCATCCAGCCATAGAGGAGGAAAGTGCTATTTGATTGATGGTTTCTATATGAGCTCGAGCTGTTTGGCATACTTGGGGGGTATGATATTTATGTGAGATGAAGGCAGGGAATTCAAAAAATGTAACATAGTTCTGATGCTCAGGTTGTTCTCATCGTGTACATGGCTCTCTGCTTTCACCTACTTGTGCTTTATGTTGAATATTTGTTCAATTGATGATCCAAAATAACATGTTTGAATCGACTGGACCACACGGTGACGTAGTGTTTACAGCTCTGGTCTCAGAATTACAATATCCTTGGAGGACTTGTTGTCCAAAATGCATGCATTTGAAATTGATTGGCGACTCTAAATTGTCTAAAGTGTGAATGTTTCTGTGTGTTTATGTCCCTCTCTTTTGTTTGCCATCTGGATAGACTGGCGACTTGTTCAGGGCGCATCCCGCCTTCGCCCATAGTTGCCTGAAATACCCCAGTACCCAGCAACCATAAGCTGGATAAAGTGGCATCAGGAAGATGGATGGCATCAGTTCAGTTCAGGCCATTTCTTGTTTGTGCAGCTGACTTGAATTTACTCGCTAGTGGGATTTATGTTCCGAAGAGGAATTCAAACTTAAGGGATTGCAGGAAAACCTTCAGTATTTTAATTTGCACCCTAAACAGTTGATGGACCAGCTCATCCTGTCAACGCAGACGTATGAATTTGTGGGTGGAAGTATCACCAAACTTTGAATACGATGACAAAAACCTGTCTTCCCTTTGTTCTTAATGTTGCATTAATGCATTGCAGCTTTAACCACGAAGGTTTCTTTTCTTCTCAGGTGTTCTGAATGCTGTGACCACCTGAATAACTGGTACTACGAGAAGGATGGCAAGCTGTACTGTGGCAAACACTACTGGGAGAAGTTTGGAGAGTTTTGTCACGGCTGCTCTCTGCTCATGACCGGACCTGCAATGGTACGTCTGCTTTACCTTCTTTCTTCCAGATTTTCGGCCACAGTCAGATCTGTGTCTGTAGTACTAGATGTATTGAGATAAATTAGTGAAGCAATGCCCATTCCATTAAAAAAACAAATTCACCTCTACTAATTACATGCTGTGAAAAGGCTTATTGTTGTGTATTGATGTTGATTGTTGTGATTCAGTGGCATCATGCTGAGGTGATGCCCAGCTATATCATATCCACGTTGCACAGTGTAGCTTTTTGGAAATGTCTGAGCTTGCTGTAAATCTGTCGGAGCTTGCAGTCTCACCAATAGGTCAGGACTCTTTAATCGCCCTGTTACGTGTGATTTCCTGCCTCTCAACATCAGCGTTGCTGCGATCGTATAAGAACAATTGCCAACATTTCGCCCCTCCACTTAAATAATACCAGAAAGCCTGCGGAGCGTGTCGCTGCTCCCTCCGCTCCTTCTTCTCTCCGCCGCTCCTCACTGAGAGCAACACACATGAAAAGGCAGGGGCCTGTTTTTGTGGCACTTATTACATTTACAGATGAGTGATACTTTACATGGGCCGCCACTGAACTCTGCAGAATGAGCTGCAGACTCCGCTTTTCAATTAGTTTCCCCCCCCCCCCCCCCTTGAGGGCCCCACTCTGCTCCCGCTCCGTACACAAGTTCTCCACAGTTCACCTCTCCGAGTTCACAGGGAATGTGGTGGGAGGACGCTGGAACACGAGGTGGTTTTGGAGCCCATCATGTCGAGTCCTCTGCGGTGACGGCACTCCGTGGACATTGCCCACAGTCGTATTATGATCTGAGCTCATGGCTTTGCAGAGATCAAATATTTGTTATTAAAGCAATACTCTGCAATTTTGGGGAAGTAAAATAATGCATTCTTAGCCTCTTGAAGTTTAGTAAGTTGGTAATCATAGGCTTCTGGACTCACAGTGGTGAAACAGGTTAGAGTTACCCCTGAAATCCCGTCAGCTTTGACTGTAATACCTGTGAATGTGAAACTCAGGTGGCGACACCTCCTGCTGTTCACATTCGAACCGGGTCGCTTGTGAGACACGGAACCGGGCCGAAGTTTTTTTCCTTTTTGCCACCAAGCAACACGCATAACGGACACTTCTATGTGGGACTGGCATCTTGCTCCATCGGCCTGTGAGACGGAGTGTTTTTGGCAGAGCTGAGCTGGCACCACGGCCTCCCTGCCAGAAAGAAAATCATTGTGGCCTCATCAGTGGAGGAGGGTCATGCAGAGCTGTTGCTGCCTCGTATGCATTCAAGTCCAGAACACTGTTGTCACTGTCCTGTGTAATTATTACTCCATCTGTACATTCGCTGAGTGTTGTTTTAGCGCTTTCAGGGCGTTCTTATGGTAATCATTTTACATAAGCCCAGTTTGATTGTCCTTCTGCCTCAGACAGGTTATGACTGCAGCCGGCGGTGACTCCGTTCTCAGGCCGGGGTGGGGGGAGGTGGGGGGGGGTTAGGGGGTTACAACAGAGCTCTGAGGTGTCACAGTGATTTGGCTGTGAGCTCACTGTAATTCCTCTGTAGCAGCATGGGATCCCTTCCCAGCACTGATGTAGTGAGTCAGATCGGAGTTGAGAAAAACACGCCACGCTGCGATCTGAAGACTGTGTTCCAGATCAATACTCTGCTGTAAATCCCTGCAGATTTGGAGTGGGCTGTGTGCAAATGGAGCAAACTTGAAGGACTCGCTACAAAGGAGGGAAAAAAAAACATGTGTTTTATTAATTTATTTTTTGTGCTTTTTTTTCTCAATACACACAAGAAAAGAAAGGAGCTGCTCACAGATGGAAGAAATTAAAACTTGAATGGTGGTGAAACTGCTAAAGGAACATCATAGAAACAGAACTAGCCTTATATTATATGTGCGTCTTTAGATTTGGTTCTCGCCGAAGGGCTACATGACCTCATCTTGCATGAGAGAGATGAGAGAAAGCTGAATGAGTGGGAGAGTGAGATAAGTTCGAGAAAGAGAAATGATCAGTCATTAGGGAGGTGTGAGCGAATGAGAGGGAGAGAGAGAGAGAGAAAGCACATGACATTCTGTTAGAGGGGTTCAGCGGATCAAAGGCGAGATCCACAACAACACGAGCGGCTCAGACCTGCAGGCCTGACGTCAGCGCCGTTCCCAGACAGGCCGGGAGCGAAGCAGGTGTTAACCGCTGTGTCACAGTGGGAGGAGCTTGAGAGGAAGCACGCAAACCCAACACACTCACACCTGATGAGCAGAGCCCACGAGAAGCGGGCAGAAGTGTGAGCTTTAGTCAGTCCTGCTCCTCGCTGAATGGGAATTTGGTTTTGTTTCTGGTTACAGGTGGCCGGAGAATACAAGTACCACCCCGAATGTTTTGTTTGCCTGAGCTGTAGGGTGGTGATTGAAGACAGGGATACCTACGCCCTGGTGGAAAGGTCAAAGCTCTACTGGTAAGTCACCTGCACAGGTCTGTCTGAATATTCGCATAGAGTTTATAGGGACCACATGTTACAGGAACATCAAAAATCACAGAACGGCAGCAAGGTTTTTGTCTTCCAGTCTTTCTCTATCTAATTTTCCCAGCTTAGTAAAGAAAACCAGGATTTAATAGCTGTTAAACTGAATCACCCGTTCATTGCATGAGCACATTTTCCATTCTTTGAAGAGTGATGTGTCACAGACAGGAGCATCTTAATGTAGAAGTCTTTTCCATCTTCTCATGTGCGCAGTGGAAAGTGCTACAAGCAGGTGATCCTCACGCCGATGTTGGAAAAACGCTCGCACGAGTCGGTCCTGGACTCGCTGCCCCACACGGTGACCCTCATCTCGATCCCCTCTGCGGCCAATGGCAAGAGGGGCTTCTCCGTGTCGGTGATGAGGGACGTCAGCGGGACGGCGAGCGTCCAGGTCAAAGAGTAAGTGGCGAGTTCATTGTGTCTGACCTCCGGAAACGGTGTGAGTGATGCTTTTACGCAAGTCTGATTATGGGTTTGCTGAATGACGGGTGCGTTAAGTGCCCCTCTGAAAGAAAAAGTTGTCATTGGTGGTTTGTTGTTGCGTACGAGGGTTTGACTGATCTCTGTAACATACTTGATCGATTAACTTCTTCTTTACCGACACTCTGATTCCTCCAGGGTCAGAGGGATGCTGATCAGCCCAGAAGTGCGAAATGCCATCCACGTGGGAGACAGGATCCTGGAGATCAATGGCCTACCTGTTGGGACACTAATGGAGGAGGAGGTCAGTTGAGACAAGACGACCAGTGTCCCACTCAGAGAGCGATGCTCGACATGAAACATTCCTTAAAGTCAGTTCTCATTTGTCCAAGTAGGAGGAATGTCATAGTAGTTGAATCATTTCAACCGTTCCTATATCTGGAAATATGACCGAGTGTCGCTGAACTGATTGAACTCCTCTGACACGTTAATGAGATTCCTCTCTGATGCATTCCTGCAGTGCATTCTGCATCTCTCTTCTTGTTTTGAGCATGCAACTGCACATGTGAGTTTTGGCGTTCTTCTCATTCTTTAGTCGTTCATACATACTTGAACACACTTGAACTCGGAGGTAGGTATGCTCAATAGCCGCACATATAGTCTCATTTTCCCACGATCTCACACGCACGCTATTTCAGATATTTCATTGTTATGAAAATAACAGTAAATTGCTTGCAGGCGGAGTGTATCCAAGCTCTGAAAATTAGAAATATGTTTAAATGTGAAAGAAATATGCGATTAATCCCTATGAATTTACAAAAGTTGCACAAGAAACTTTTTTTTTTAAATCATTAATCGAATAACAGCTCTAATAATTTCATACCTCACTCAGTGGTCAGAAGCAGAAAAAAAAAAAAAAATCAAGAAATAGTGACCGAAAAAAATCAAAGTCAGTCGACTGCTCCTCTTCTGCTGGTGGAAACTCCAGATGCACATGTGATGGAAAAAAATAAAAGAAGGAAAAATGAGCTTAATCAGAGTTTGTGTACACTGAGAGCGAGAGAAAGTGCAGTGCTGTTTGGATCAGCAAATCTCAGAGACATTAACGTCATCCTCTCAAGTGTTTTTATTTATCGCAAATCATGTCGTTTATATCATAAACTGCTTGTTTATTTGATGTAATGAAGCCTGAGTTGATTAATCACTCAGACTAACGGGAGGCTATGATGTAAAACTGTCGCCGTTGGTCTGCAGCTGCTTTGATTTCACCGAAGTTGCATCAAGCTCTGTCTTTTTTCATCTAGGTGGACGAACTTATCCACCGTACTAGTCACACGCTGCAGCTGCTGATAGAGTACGACCCGGTCCGGCAGCGGTTAGACCGGCTGAGACTGGGCTCACCGAGACAGCTGGGCGCGCCGGCCACCTCCCGCATGCGCCTGTCCTCGCCGCCGGACGCCGTCCTGGAGAGACCGGACGTGGTTGACGACACCACACTCAAGAGGAGATCTCTGAGGTGCGTCGGAGCCGCCGTGGCGAGTCTGCGGAGGTAAAGCGGGGAAGTTTCTGTAACGATGTTGTCGATTTCAGACGCAGCAACAGCACGTGTAAATCCCCCGGACCGAACTCTCCCAGAGAGACGCTCTTCATCACGCGAGACATCGGGCGCTCCGAGTCCCTGAGGTCCCCCAACAGCTGCTCTCATCGCATTTTCCGACCGTGTGACCTCATACACGGAGAGATCCTAGGAAAGGGCTTTTTCGGACAGGCCATCAAGGTCAGCCTCGCCTTCCGTCAGCTCATCGTTGGTTTTATAGCGGCCGCTGGTGGCTGTGGTGGGCTTCAGCTGAAGGGCGTCTCGCTCCCTTTGCACACGCAGGTGACTCATAAAGCCACGGGGGAGGTGATGGTGATGAAGGAGCTGATCCGCTGCGACGAAGAAACCCAGAAAACCTTTCTCAAAGAGGTCAGTAGTCTGCAGGAGGACAGACTGAACAGACTTCTCTGTCTCTGTAGAGTTGTTTATTAACGCCCGCCACATGTCCCAACAATCACTTCTCTTAGACTTTTCCTTCTTTTTTTTCTTGTGGGAACACTTGGCTGACTTTAATTTTATTTGAAGCCTTTTTTTTTGTTGTCGTCGTCAAGGATTGAGTTTCACTCCACCACAACAGATTAGGGATAACTTGCTTATCGTAATCAGAACCATCTACATTTGATTTTCAGGTCAAAGTTATGCGGAGCCTGGATCACCCCCACGTCCTGAAGTTCATCGGCGTGCTCTACAAGGACAAAAGGCTCAATTTGATCACCGAGTTTATTGAGGGCGGCACTTTAAAGGATTTCATCAGAGACGTGGTGAGTTCAACTTGTTTACTCACATGAACCTCATCTCCGTTTTCACTGAAGAGGGGGAAAAAAAAAACCTCTTCAGTGAGCGGTGAAGGAGCTGCAGCTCGGACGAGGCGACCCAGAGTAAACTCTGCTGAGCTCTCTGATGGCCTACTTTGTATTTCCAGCAGCTCCGACAGGAAAGCAGAAAAGTTTTGCTTCCCAGGTTTAATTGTGGAGTTCGTCACATGGCTCGTTGAGCAGAGGGAGAGTGTTTTGACAGTGAAAGTATTTGCGCATGTGTGGGAGAACTGCTCAGCCTTGTGGGTTAATGCCGTTTCTACCTTGTTGCAGAATCGTGTTTGTAGTAGCTTCTTTCAGCGGCCTCCCAAAGAGCTTCTCTTGATTTCTCCTTTGTTTCCTTTTATTTGTAACAGGACCCGTTTCCATGGGAGCAAAGGGTGAGCTTCGCAAAGAGCATCGCGTCTGGCATGGTAAGTCCTTGCTTCATTATAATTAGAGGAGCTTTTCCTGTCAGTGTGACGTTCAGAATCTGACAAACAGCAGAGGCTGGCTGATCAAAATGAAACAATGCTGGTAGATGGAGAAACAGACACTGAATCAGTCCCGTTTACTTGTTCACTGCTCAGATGTTAGAAAGTTTATCAGGTCAAATGACTTCTGATGCAGGGAGCGTGTTTTCTAAACTTGTAGTTATTTGCAAAGGGATATACAGCAAGAACTAAAATTCAAATGAAATGCTTGACTATCAATGCCAATTGTGGACATTCTCAGTAATAAACCTGATTTAAAAGTAGGTCAATTACACTGAAGAATGCATTTAAAGCTAATTTTGTTGAGTAAGTTTAGTTTTAATTAGGACTTAAGCTTCTTTTCTCAAATAAGCATCATTTTGGTTCTTTTTCTTTCAGGCTTACCTGCACTCAATGAGCATCATCCACAGGGACCTCAATTCTCTCAACTGCCTGGTTAAATTGGTAGGTGATCCGACGTCTGCTCACCACATTATGATACACACTCCAGTATACAGAGTAGGGGAGAGAACTGTGACATGTAACCTCAAAAGGAGGCAATTGAAGCACATTCTCTCATGACCGGCTGTTTTTATTCTGACAGGACAACACTGTGGTGGTGGCTGACTTTGGGCTGTCCCGACTGATCGTGGAAGAGAAAGTGAAACCGCCCCCCGAGAAGCCCTCCAATAAAAAGAGGGTATTCAGGCGGATGGACCGGAAGAAGCGATACACTGTTGTTGGAAACCCTTACTGGATGGCTCCCGAGATGCTTAACGGTGAGTTTACGATGGAGAAAATCAGATTTGCCAACGAAACGCTCGGGTTGACTTGCTATGAGAGTGCAGATTTACTTACTCGGTGTTATTTCAGGGAAACGCTACGATGAGAAGGTGGATATTTTCTCCTTTGGAATTGTGCTTTGTGAGGTAAGACCGTTTTTATTCGGACTGGAAAGTGTTTGTCTTTATTTATTTAAACACTCGCCTATTTTTTTTCCTAATCATCTTTATCTTGTGATTCAGATCATTGGAAAAGTCTATGCGGACCCCGAGTGTCTC
Source organism: Salarias fasciatus (assembly GCF_902148845.1). Classification (NCBI taxonomy): domain Eukaryota; kingdom Metazoa; phylum Chordata; class Actinopteri; order Blenniiformes; family Blenniidae; genus Salarias; species Salarias fasciatus. Next base: position 13,811,812 of record NC_043756.1, read on the forward strand.
CCAAGGACACTCGACTTTGGCCTGAATGTCGGCAAGTTTGTGGAGAAGTTTGTCCCCGAGGACTGCCCTCCGGCGTTCTTCCCTCTGGCCGTGGCGTGCTGCGATCTCACGCCAGACACCCGGTGAGTCCCAGCTGCTGTTAGATCCGCCTGCGTGTCATTCACCGTGAAAGGAGAGTATTTGCAGAGGTGGTGGTCAGTAGAAATGTCAGGCTGCTGGACACACACACACACACACACACACACACACACACACTCTGAAGATAAACCCTTTTACAGCAGATTTGTGTTGCAGTCCATCCAAACAGTAACTCTGCAGGAGCAGCTATGTGAGAAGTAACAAACCTATTTCAGATGCCGTCTGGTCGTGACACGCCTCTGCAACCCGATGACTTCCTCATACTTCCTCCAGGCTCGTCAGTCAGGTTTTAACCGCTGATCCCTTCCCCTCCCTCGTCTCTCCTTTAGTCCATCTTTCCAGAAGCTGGAGGACTGGTTCGAAGCGCTCTCCCTCAACCAGGAGCTGGGCATCCCCCTGCCGTCCGAGCTGGACGAACTGCAGCAGCGTCTGAGTCGACTCCACTGGCCTAAAGACGGCTCTCCGGTCCAGAGCTGCACGCCGCCGCCGTCAGCCCCGGCGGCGTCCTCCTCAGACTGTTCCAGTTTGACGGACAGTGGCACCTAGGACCGGCGCCCGTTGGGGCCATGGTTGTCATCTGTAAGTCACGGACCAAGTGCAGCAGCTGCAACAATACTGTGGATGAAAAAGAGGGAAAAAAAAATTAAAATGTATTGAAACCGAGCCATTTTTAAACTGGATAACCTGAGATAGCTGGACCAATTACCCCCAGTGGGACTTGAACTCTGCGAGCGCCAGAGAACTGCAACACGAGTGGAAAGACACATTTCAAAATGACAAGTGTTAGTTACTAATTTTCTTCCTGTGCTCAGCCGCCACTCAGCACATAGGGTTGTTTTCATTGTTTACCGTGTACAGAGACAAAACACAGCTTCTGTGGACATTTCCAGAGACTTTCGCTCCCCACATGGTCTGTAGTTTTGTGTTCCTAACGCTAAAGTTGTTTGTTTTGCCGTGCGTGAAACACACGGTCCTCACTCTAAAAGAGGAGTCGCCTCCTTTCTGTAGCGAAGAAAACAAAAGATCCCTGACAGTCAGCTGACTGACATGCTCCAGCAAGCAGAGAGCAGAGCAGAGAGAAAACAGGTGTGCCGCTAAAGGTGGGGTGTGTAGGGTTTAGTGACACCAAGTGGCGCATTGGCGAACTGCAGCCAAATGCATGCCATGTGTTCTTTTCCCTCCCAAGTCGTTATGATGGATGGCTGAGAGATCAGCCTGGATCCTGCACACTGATCCTCTGAAGCAAAACTAACTGACCCCACATAGTTTCATCACACTGTGATTTGGCACAAGATGGCGAAGGAGTGTGAGGTTCTTCTAAACCCCACTGGTATTGTTTGTGGGTAGTGTGGTTCTGTAGTTTGTCGTGCGGTGATCTTTAATTTTTTTGTTTTCATAATTATGAACACTATTCATATTTTTTTCTTTCCTGTCAAGCACAGAAAAGGAGAAAGTCTCTTTTGGGGAGTAGTAGTTTCAGGATCAGATTTGGAAAAAAAAAATCTCTGTACAGAAAACTGGACTTGTTTTCTCAAACTTTGTATATAATTGTGTATATATAATTTGATTTCATTTTCTAATGGGGACTCTCGATTTGTAGATTTTTACATTTGTCAACAATGGACATTTTTGCCTTTTTTCTTTGCTATCATCATCCGAGGTACTGACCACCAGTTGTAAACCACTATTTATATCGTAGTAGTGTTTCATAAATAAACCATTTGAAAACTGAAAAATGTCACTGTCCTTATTTTTTGTCAAATCAGGGGTACGAACCTGTTCTTTGGTGACGGCTGGATTTGGAAAACGGCTTTTATTACATTATTTCAACCAAAAAAATCCAACTGGTTCTTGAATTTTTCACGCCCAAGTGTTACATGCCGGTCCCAGGTGAGCAAATGGTTCAAATGCGTTATGCTATTTACAAAATATAGACTTGAAGGATTTAATTATTCCACACATTATGGAGTGTATATGCTACACATGCAGGCTGTCAGCAGGAGTGAAAAATAGAAACTGCATTTTTTTTCTACTTTGTTTGTGCCAGAAATTCCGAGGACAGATGGCATGGGTGGTTTTGGCCTTGGATGAGTGATTTAAATTGCTGCATAAACCTCACTGTTCAGTGTGAAATGCTGACATCTTAACATTTTACAGGTGGTTGTCTTAAGTTGTCCAGTTCATTTAATAAAACTGAGAATTTCTGATATAATTCATTGTGAACCATAAATTGATCAAACATCAGCTGATGTACATGAATGTATTTATCAGCAGATTATTCTCAAGAGATTTTTCAGCCCCAAGAAAACAAATCTATACGGACTTTTTTCACTGAGGGCAAAAAGTTGAGAAATTTCTAGAACATGCCTATCGTAAGTGAACCATGAGCCCAATGAGTCTGTGTTCAGAGACCTGTTGAGTTTGGACACATCTGCTCCAAGGATCAAACTCTGTTGGTTTTTATTCTCTTTTGATTTTCAGGGATCAATAATTGACATGTATTCCCTCATTGGCATTTCCAGCCAAAAGCTCATTTCCAATTGCTGTCAAAGATGCAGAAATGGCACAAATGAAACACATTGAGGACTGTGTGGCGGTGTATAGCTTGTGTACAACCACTACAGTCCAAAAACATGCGTTCAAGGCTAGTTGGTGATTAAAAATCGCTTGTAGTGAAGATAAGTGTGTGTTTGTGATGGACTAACAACCTGTCAAGTGGAATCAGTCTGGTCCTCCATTATCCATTATCCCTCCATTATTAAAGAGAATATTGATGAATCAGGTTATTAACATCACCTGAAAAGATGCATTTTTAATCCAGCAATGTGGATTTGATGATGAAGGGGTGGACTTGATACCTGCTCCTTTTTGAGCACAGTTCAAATATTACTTGATACGTGGACAACTGCTGCTATTGTTGTTGCTCAAATAAAGAGTTTGATTGATAATGTCAAATCTCTTTGCCAAACTTATTCATAAATAAAATTTATACTCTTTAATTCCCAGTCTTCTACGGCTGATTCACTGAATGAATTACAGAACTGTGAACTACTGTGCTTTCAGCGGTACCAGGATCCCTGCTGTGTTCCAGTTTTTGAACAAATCCTTTTGTCTCTTTCATTAGAAATTACAAGACATTACATCTTTCTGTCACTTCGATGTTTTATTTCAGTCACATCAATGAAAATCCGCATTCACATCAAGACAAGTGCTAAACAATAAGCTGAACGTGATATGAATAAGAAATAAAAAGCACAGCCAGCACTCAGGCTTTTAAAATAATGGAGCAGCGGTAACCAAAGATCAGCAGTGATGTGAATCCAGCTATATTGGCAAAACAAGATCACCTGGAGTGATGGAATGACACTAATAAACCTTCAATACAGCGAAGGAGTAACAACACATCACGTGTAACAAACTCAAATCTCTTCAGTTCTAGAGTTTTTCTTCAGGCAGGCATTTTCTAAATGTACTTCTAAAGATGCAAGAGAGAAGCTCCTGAGAGACAAACGTACAGTAGGTAGCCATATTCATGCATTCATGTTTTAGAGGAAATTAAATAATGACACCAGGAACGGTTTGTAATCTACTCTGAAGCATGAAGTGGAAAACTCGCGTGACTGAATCGAATCATGTCAGCACAAACTGTCCTGCACTGAAGAGACAGCCTTCTCTCTCTTAACCCGTCAGTTCTGTGCTGTGGCAGTGCTATTTTTGTTTAGTTTTTTTCTTTTTCCTGAGGACTGACGACTGTCTCTCGGAGTCCTGAGAGCGCTCTGTGTATTTCCTGTCACTCCTTAACCTGTGGAAGAAAAGGGCATGTCTTCTTTCATGTCTGCCGATGACGACTTCAGCTCCTCCGGCTCGTCGCTCGGCTCAAAGAGGCTAAATAAAGGAGGAAAGGATAAACTAATACATTCAGACGTTTCGTGCTAAGGCAGTCTCAAGAGTCGGAGGCCTTTCCTCGTCTTTCGCTGGATCTGTTTCAACTCAAGCTTCCTCATCCTGTCTCAGAAGGGAATGCCTATTTTTGGAGACACATCTGTGTCATCTGTGTGTCAGAGACAAAGCGGTCTTTGTGCGCACACACGCCGAATCCCCGTTGTCCCCCTCGGCAGAGCCGAGACGAATCAAAATCTAACGCAGGTAACCTCCTGTAACAATAAAAACAAGGTAAGAAACATTTCCCTCAATCCAAACACCATCTCTTCACAAAAAAAAGAAGTTTCATCCAGCAACATCATAAACACTGAATAGTCGTGGTCCTTTGACCAGACGCGCATGCTGCTGTTTAATGAGGGGCGTCTCTGACCTCTGACCTCAGCTGTCACTCAACGGATTCACCAGAATAGCTTCCAGCTCTCAACACCGCGTCCAGTGTGCGTCAGCTTATCTCGTTTGTGTCTCACTCAGAAATAAAAGGTTGAAAAAGAGACACGGGATTCAGTTCAAGTCTTTGGAGCCGACGCTGCTGCTGCTGCTGCTGCCGCCCGACTCCATCAGGACAGAGGTTAGTCAGGGGAGGTGCCAAGGAGAAACAGCGACTTGGGATTTTTTTTTTTTTTTCTTGGTCCACAGAAAGTAGAAAAAAAAAAGTCCCGTTGGAGGACGACAGGCTTCACGCTCCGGGGGTGCCAGCCTGCTGCCCCATGAGGGGGTCCCCGCCCTCCTGCACGGGGGTCGTCTCCTGCTCCGCCGTGATCACGATGGTGTTCTCGTCCACCAGCTCGCAGGTGGGGTTGGAGAAGGCCGACAGGGGCAGGGTGATCCTCTGCATCTCGCGCTCGTACACCCGCTGCTCGTGCTGCTTCTTCAAATCCTGACCCCTTAAAGCAAAACAAACACAAATCAATTAGTGTGTATGGTGTCGAGAATCTATGGTGACGAGAGAAGCAGGCGTTGATCACTGGGCCTGAAGATGCAGCAGATGAGGGCCTCTTGTGTCGAGTTTTGTTTTATTTGTAGGGTATCGGTGTCCCTGTCAGCGAGAGTCTCCTCCCAGAGGGGGTATGGTATGAATCTCTGCACTGCACCATCCTCAACCTGGAGAATCTTTTACTGCACCCTCTTCCACTGCTCACCTTTACATTACATTACAGTGTGTTGCATCTGAGTCCAACATACACACCAAGGGAAACGCCAGCAGGTGCGTATCCATGCCACACTCGGATCAGGTGACTCACTATCGCCGTAAACCCAGGGCACATATAAGCCCTCTGACATAACACGCTTCTCCTCCTTATTAATAATCGCCCCCTAAAAATAGAAAACAAAGACGGGGCACTGCTAATCACACACGACAGAGAAGCGCGGGCTTGACGGGGCGTTTTGTGCGCTGCCGACGGGAACGCGGGGGCCCCTTTCAAAACGTCGATGCCATCGCTTTACGGGTTGCATAACCGTGAGGAGCGTGCGGGCGTCTGTTTCCATTCAGCTGCTCCTCCGAGCGCTCGCCTCTTTTGAGAATATGAAATCAGACTACTTTAAATAGGCCGTGGGCAGCTTGTTTTCCCGCAGCGTTCCCTCTCTGCTGTGTGTGAAAAGCCACTGAAATGCTTCCTTTATATCCGAGTGGAACAGCATGGGACACGACTGAGTCATATACACAACAGGTGACAGCCCACACACACACACACACACACACACACGATACTGACCTCTTATAGAAGTAGCCAAACGTGATGCCTACACCGAGGATTATTATAATTGCCATCATTAGGATGCCGAGAACATATCCTGAAAAACACAGAGGACACGAATGTGAAACATGTCAAGTTACGATCAACTAAAAGTGTTTTGTGTTCAGTTTCTGCTTCTGATATAAGAACCACATTTGTTAACAGGGTCAGCTGGATTTACCCAGAGTGCCGAGGTCCTTCTTCTTTTTCGGCCCTGTGCGAACTCGCTGGCTGATCCCCATCACCGGCTGCACGGCGGCAACGTCTCCCTGAGACGCTCTGGACTTGGCGGACTGGAAGCTCTCTGTGGGGGGAGTGGTTCCTGATGGGCCGAGTGGTTTGACCTCTGACTCCGACTCTGGCACCGCAGACGTTTGCTCTGCAGACGCAAACAGTGGGACAAGATGAAACAACTGCATCATGTAATTCAACCAGATTTCTTTCTGGTTTTTAAATGCTGTCTTGACTGGAGGTGCATCTTCTGTGGTTTCCAATTACTGCTGGTTGAAAAACACTAAGAGTGACGTAAATCCCTCCCCAGACTGCAGGAGGAAGGTCGACTCCACTCTCACGGAGGTGTTAGAATATAAATCACTCGGCGTGTTCGCCTCTGCTTCCAGCGACAGGAAGGTTTCGGCTGCAGATGTCAACCACTATATTCTTGTGCCGCTTCTTTCCTTTTCCTGCTCACAACTTGTTTATGAACTCCGCCGGAGTTAAAGGGCCTGCGTTCGCAGAGCGAGGCAGCCAATAAAGCGCCTGTCTCCAGGGCACCGCCGCGCCTCGGTACCAATGAGCTGGGGTCTGAGGCGGGGCCAGAGCACTTCCTCAAACTCAACTTTCTGACATGTGAGCGGAGAAGCTTTGTTATTGTGCTACTGCTCTCTCGAGAAGAAAGAGAAACAAATCACGCAATCCAGCACAGTTAATCTCTGGCCTATTGACCCACTGCAGGGTAAAGCTCTTATCTTGTGAGCCATTTCCGATGCTGACCAGTATTTGTTCTATTTGTAGAAAACAGTTTGGTTTTTTTATTGACCCATAAGAGTTTACAGCTTGGCTGGTTTCTTCCTTCTGTGCTGACTAACGAGAACATTTGCATAGCTGCACGAAATTCTCCTAATTATTTTTGCCAAACAGCCCCCCTTTTTTAAGAAATAATGAGAGTTTTACAGAGGAAAGCTTGTAGCTGCTCCCAGAATAGTCAGGCAGCTCTGTCAGAGTTGTTTTTCTCTTTGGTTTTGGACGACGCACATCTATTGTTGCCTCGCCAGATTTTTGCATACCCCAGTCTTCCTGTTTCTCACCAGTGTTGATAATTGCTGCGCTGTACACTTTCTACTCACCTCTGCATGTCTCAATTGTACAAAACTGTCTCTGGATGGCTTCGTCTGGACCCACGATGTAGCACCAAGGCCTCTCAGAGGCGTCCGGGTTTCGGCAGTAACTGTGATCTCCAGCACCTTACGGGGAGAAACACGACAAAAACAAGGCATGCCTGTCACTACAGCCTTGTGGAAAATACAGGCCCGTCTTTGTGTGTGTGGAGCCCACTATACGGCTGTATCACTGGATTCATTAATCATTAACACCACTTCATCACAGCACAATGAGCGGGCGGCCAAGAGCACAAACAAAGGAGACAGCAGCTGCTGTGTGAGGAGAAGACACCGAACACAGCAAAGAGACAAACTGTTGTCAGAGGATCTGAAGTGTGTGTTGTAAACACACACCTCTGGATTCTTTCCTCTGCATGTTTGTTCAATCTAATCTACAGACATTACACTGATGTTACAGGCTGCAATTTCACCATTGCAGGAAACTTGTAAATAGATACAAATAAATTGATTTTATCTATGAAAAAACAAACTTTAGTTGTTGTAAAATGTGGCTACCTGTCTGTGAATCGGGGTGGAGGGTGACATCGTAGTCTCTGGTGGTGTTGGTCCAGTTGAGGCAGCTGAGTCCTGAAGAGGAGACCTGCAGCTCTCCTCGGTAGTCCTCCCCTCTGGACCGCAAGCAGTCTGACAACAACAACAACAACAACAACACGCGCGTTGAGAAATCACGATCAGGCGGAGGACAATATTAATAATAACAATAATAAATGTGATAAACAGCGTGGGCTGAAGCACGCAATTCAAAGAAGACGACGTTCTGTTTTGTTTTGTTTTTTTTTAAAGAAAATCAAAAAAATGAAGGTTAAATCCAAAACACAGCTGTTTTTTTTTTTTACCTCTCTGGTTCGCTTCGGACGCGCTGCTGTCCACAATGGCCACGCTGAGGAAAACTACATGCAGGGAGAAAAACATCCTGCAGAGCTGCCGGGACGAATCCACCGACAGCATCTTGGAAAACTAGAAATAAAAATTAAAACACAAACTTCTATAAAAAAAAAAAGGGTGAACGCCGCGGAGAGCCTGTGCTGAATGTGCATCAGACACACTGCTCCTGTCGCCGGAGTCCCAGCCCTTGTTTTTGTCGGAGCTGCTCTGCTTTCTTGGTAAACAGCTTCAGTGGAGGAGGAGCTGATTCTGCAGCACAGATACCTCAAGGTCCTAAAGCCTCACCACTTCACACACACACACACACACACACTCACACACACTCACAGCTGGCAAACAGTCTGCTCACTTATCAGAGCAGGAAGCCTTGAGAGGAGAAAGACATCAACAGTCTGATGGGAAAACACCAAGGATGCTCATTCACACTGTCTGTTCAAATTTGAGAACAAAACACAAGATTGTGAAAGAAACATCCAGATAGCAGCACTGAGTTTTCCCCCTTTTAGACTATTTCCATCAGAGGGAGGACAGTTTGTCTCACCTTCATGGAAAACAAAGCAGCTTCTTCAGTAGACTGACAACATCAAAAAAAAATTTTTGTTTTATAATAAACTAAACGAGTCCATCACAGCAAAGCAGAGAGGGATGCATAAGGGGGCAATTTAAAATCATCTAGCAAGCCAGACTTACCAACTAAATGCCCAAACTGTGCATATTTTAGGGTGAACGCAGTAGAAAGCAGTGCAGGAAGCTTGATTTTGGATACTTTTCCCTCAGTTACACCAATTTTCTAGCAGAATTTACTTCATAATCATTTTAATTCCATTGACATCACATTCAGCTCTAGAAAGAATACTGGTCTCCTAAAGTAGATATCAGCTTTAAACGCTTTCTTTATTATGATTATTTCTACAAAGTGAAGAATAGGGCATGCTGTAAAACAATGCTCTGATTGTGCAACACTTTACACTCTGGTGATTTCAGGAATTCATTTTCCAGAAACTATAAATAGTTGCTCTGCTTTCCATTTCATGTTTATAATCACTCTTTGCTTTCCGGTTTAGATATTGCTGCAGTCTTATCAGACTGGAAGCTTTTGGTTTATCGGTCTAAAGCCCGTCTGTCTTCCTGTTTCCCAGAATGTTCAGTCCAGGACCAGCTCTGTGGGGGGTAATCAGGAGAATTTACCTCCATCTGCACGTGCACACAGAGCTGTACACACACAAAGCAAGTCTGTGTGTGTGTGTGTGTGTGTGTGTGTGTGTGTGTGTGTGTGTGTGTGTGGTGGGGGTGGGGGTGGGGGGCCTCTGTTATTGTTGGCTCCCTGGAAAAGAGGACAGTCGACTGCGTGATTCAGCCAGTGTTCAGCGAGCCACTTTTCAAATAGATGCTTACTCAGTGTTCAGGCAATTACTAGAGCAAACACACCACATCTGTTCAGTTCTCTCCATCACTCACTGGAGAGATGCAGGAGAGGACAGAACGCTGTCTGACAAATGAAAACCCAGATATTCTGCGAAGGTAAACCGAGTCAGAGGCTCTATTTACACTGCAATTAAACATGATGAGAAAGCAACTACATTTTTTAGATAAACACTTTCACCCGTAACTGAATACAATCCAGGCGATGCAACAGCAGTTGTGTTTGAGCACAACATTTTAGTGCTCTTTCAACATCTGATCACCCTAATTGCTCAGACTGATCATAGTAACCAGAACCTACTTATGAAAATGTCATAAGAGGCTTCAAACTGGACAGGAGTGGCGGTGCATTTCTTTACTTTGCAGTACACATAAAAAGGAGTTTCAAGCACTTGAAAATAAAACTAAGAAGCACAAGACAGGTTTTTTCTCCAAATTAAAATTTTCAATAGTTTATTAAATACAAAACTTTGTACATGCATCTGATACAAGTCTTTTCGATTAAAAAAAACATTGTTTTAAAATGTTACTATGTGTAGTTAAACACAGTAAAAACAAAGTTTTTTTGTACATGTATATTTTTTTATAAAATTCCCATTCCCACAAATCCCATAAGTGAAAAGAAACGACCCAAATCACACACCAGCGTTTGTGTCGACACACACTCACATGAAAGTGACTGAGTCTACTTGGCTTTGCTCCCCGTTGCCAAAGCTCATGATTTAATCAGCAGAGTGAAGCTCGCTGCGAGACTGCGGTAACAATGGCAGACGTTTACGAGGCCAGATGTTCGTTTTCAAGGTTTATACACCTTTGTCCCAAGGGAGGGTACATCTAAGCTAATGTTATTGTCTCTTCTTCAATTTTGTTTCCAAGGTTGGAGTAAGGGACATACTATTCCACATGAAAATTTAATTTGTCTGTCTTTTCATTAAAATTGCATGTTATGCTGCCGGCAGGCTTTAAAGAATAAAAGCAAAACAAACAATAAAAAAAAGGATTTCTTACAACTGTCTTCATGTCAACGTTTTGATGTAGATGAATTCTGAATTAAGAAAATGTGTTTGTCTAAATGGAAACTCAGCCAGCAGGGTGGAATTTATCAAATGAATTAATACAGTTTGAGTTATTTAAACATTTTACAAACTCTTTAAGAATTTGACTTCTAAAAAATCTCATCAACTTGTTTTCTATCAAGGCCTCAATGAAAACCTCCTGTAGCTTCTTGACTGTTACTCTAACTCAGTTTATCAAGTAAGAATTTTATGTGCATCAAAATAAAAAACTGCATGAGATCTGTGTATGAATCATTGATATAAGCACATTTTTATAGCTTTTGCATAATGAAGATTCATACATTAGCATGCATTATGAAAAATAAGATTCAGATGTGGAGTTCATATACAGTACATCAAATAATAACCCTCAATATGCATTTCATTGAAAGCCAAACGTGACCAACACCGACATGCACAAACACTTTCATGGTGTTGTTTGTCAGACTTGGAGAGCGAAAGCAACGGGCCCTGAGGTGACGTAAGGCTGCTCTGAAGTGAGGTCTGTTGCAGGGCAACCACCAGCTTTGCACCAGATCAATTCAATAATCGCCTGCCCTCATGTGGTTGGAAAATGGACACTTATCCATATCTCGGCGCGAGGCAGAGGGCCTCTAATGGAACATTAAAACGTGCACGATATTCCCCGGCTGGGCCCAGAGCAGCCGATTTCTCCAGATACTGTTGCATTACGTCATTGCATCAGCGGGAGCATTGCTAATGCTGCTGCTGAGACGTGCTGGTGATCAGTAAAACAAACCTGAACGCGGCTCAGCATCAGAAAACTTCATGCTAAAATGAATGAAGAACACAAGGCCCAGAAGGCCGACTGCTCGGTAAACAGGATGCTGCACACGAGTAACTGCAGCAGCTGAGAGCTTACGTAACTTGTGTGATCCCTTCCGAGTGCTGGCGGACTGCAGCATCAGCAGAGGCGACACTCATTCAAGACTACGGCCGCTCACATCCAAGTCACAAGCGTTCTTAAAATACCCTCAAGTAACTTCATCCTGGGACAGCGTATTGGTGAAAAGACATTGCTCAATGCGTGCGCATTCCAGTCACAGTTCCAGTCCTCCACACACGGCAGCTCGCAGACGGGGAGGAAAGTGGATTCCTCTGCGTCGCAGCAGGCTACAAACCTCCCGTAAAGTAATGTGAACGGATGGAGGATCACAGAGGCGTCGCGCTTTATCGGATGTTTTCAGGATTTGCAGCAGAAAGGCGGCTCTGGCGAGCAGGCCGCACAGCGAGCTGTGGAAACGGGGGTCGGTGAGGAGCGCCAGCCACGAGGGAGAGAACGCCTCAGCTAGACAGAAAACAGAGAATTGTCTCTTAGTGCACAGAATTCTGGAACAATACCACAGTCCACACAGTCCATCACTTAGCAGACAGAAACCTGAAAGACTGACTTGCTGATGAGGCGCCTTGCTGGAGGGTTCTGCAGAGTCTCAGATCATCCAGCACCTGTGCAGCATTCCTCTCTGCCCAGGAGTCCAGGCTCTGAGCCAGAGAGGAGGACTGAGCATATTTTCCTGCCATCTGCAGCAGGTACGGCAGCACATGGGCGGCCATGACAGACGGCTCGGCAAACACATTGGCCTCATCCTGCTCATACAGACTGGAAGATCTGGGGAGGGAAGAAGTGGAATGACAGATGCGCACAGAGGTGGATCTGTTTATTAACAGAGTGAAGCCACCCACCTCGAAGCGGAGGCTTCTTTCAGCACAGCGCTGAGGTTCGGCTGAGGAACGTGACCCAGCAGGACACCCAGTGTCCCAGGAGTTTCCCAGAATTCCTCAGTCAACAGGTCCAGGAGGACTGGCAGAGCCAGGTTGACCTGCATGAGGTGGATGCTCTCCTGGCTCCCAGCCCTCCTGGCGCGGTGGAGCAGAGAGGCGTAACGGGCTGCTCTCTCCCTCACCTGCTGGTTCTGGTCCTGCAGCAAGTGAAGGCCGGCGTTGATCACCCTGAAGCAGAGAGGGGCTCACGTTTCAGTTTGCGCTGCTCAGACAGGTTCAAGCACAGAGTGAACACGAGTCTTTGAATACCTGATGACGATGGCAGGCAGAGCGTTTCCTTCTTGCCAGCTGTGATTTAACAGTGGGACGCCGGCCACACAGAGAGCTTCGGCCGACGCCATCCGGAGAACTTCAGGGGATTCTGGGAGCCGCTGGCTCTCTAAGACGCCGCACCAGCGCTGGTACAAGGATGTTTTAAGACTGATTGGCAAAAGATGAGAAGAAGTCAGAGCTGTGAGAGGAAATGTTACTGTGGGTCACTTCACGACGAGGTAAAAACCAGAGGGAAGACCTGGAGTCTGGCGCCTGGGAAAGCAGCAGACTGGCAGCATGGAGAGCCTGGGACAGAAACTCTGGGCCGCCTCTCTGGTCCTCCAGGTCCCTGAACAACAGATCCAGGCACTCGGGCAGAACTGCGTCTTGCAGCGAGGCGGTGCGGCGTGACGTCGGATCAGTTCCAGCCATGACCGACACCACGGCTTGGAGGTAGATCCTGCGATACTCCACACTGTGGCTCGACAGTGCCTCCCTCAGGTTTGACTGGAGATACAGCACAGAACACACTTTTTCCTCCTTGTATAAATAAAAAAAGTCACACTTTAATCAATCTAGAAGAAGTTGTATATTAAATTACAAGGACACACAGACTGTACTTAACAACTCAACTGTCTTGAGATATGTAATATCTAATCAGGTGTTTTTCTTGTATTGTTTGTTTTTAAGCGAGTCAGTCACACGTTAGAACGGACAGCTGTACCACACACTCACATAACAAACCAGCATATCAGACAATCTCAGTGACCTACCAGGACTCTAGCGAGATAAGGTCAGACATCCTTTGACCTCACAGTGTTCACGTCTCCTTGGTTACAGAGAATAATAACTTTCACACACACACACACACACACACACACACACACAGATCTCCAGACAGACTTCAGTGTTTGATGGCAGTAAAAGTAATGCTATCTTAAGGTTGTTACGTTCTGTTTATTGCAGTTTCGGTGTGTTATCGCGACTCACCTGCAATACTTTCTGGATCACACTTCTCAGACCGGCCTGCTGTGAGCTCCACCCGTCGAGCACCCATGTAACCAGCGAGAGCCTCAGGTCAGGGCTCACCGCAGAGAAGTTGTTCCAGACTTCAGTGGCACACTTGGAATCTGCACTTAGAAAATGGATGGCCTGTTGGTGGAATGAAGACAACCCGATCTGTGGAGACAACAAGGAGCATCAGAAAAGAACACGTTTACAGACATTATTGCGTATTTGTGGATATCAGTGATTTATCCTAAATGAAACTTGATTTTTGGCCATTGTCAATAGCTTATCGGGTGTTTTCCATTGTCTTTTGGTCTGTAAAGGATTAATAATCCAGTAACATTCATAACAAATGATTTACTGTGATTGCAGAAGAGAAGAAGCACGTCTTCATGTGTGGCTGGCTCAGGTGCCAGTCAACATGACTGCAGGAGGCAATTAAACTAATCATATTCACGAGTAATAAACACTGCAATGCAGTCAGCATCTGATTGTGACAGGCTGTAAGCACAGGATAATATCAACTTTGCCGGGGCATATAATAATAAAAACTCACTGTGTGTGTGTGTGTGTGTAAGATACGCACTGTAATACACATGTAAACCACCGGTCATTATCTAATACAGTTCAACCTGTGCCTTGGTGAAGGCCACAGGGTTCAAACCGTCTGCCAGACAGCACAGGTGCCACGGATTATCTAACCGTGTTTAAGAAAACGAGGTAATAATAATATAAAGCGGTAACTGAGTAACTGTAAATCTAAATTACTGAATGAAATGCGATATTTATGGGATAATTATAGCTGATATTGCTTTTGAGTATGGTGAAATAACCTTCCCAGCATCACCATTATTGGAAATCCTCTTGCGGACTACGAGCAGCCCGTGTCTGATCTGCTGGAGCAACAAACAGACGTCACAATGCGAGCGTCTCAAATAAGAAGTCGCAGCTGTGCTAAAGTCAGTTAATGTGTTTCAGTAATAATTAGATAGAAAAATACTTTTTCATAGCCAACGCACACCAAGTAAACCAGACCTTTTCACTGTAGAAGAAAAAAAAAAAACGTCTGATACAGAATTGTGTCTGCATGTCACACACCTGAAGAGGGTCTCCAGGTTTTTGAAGGTCCTGCATGACGGCGTCTCTGAGCTCTGACAGGAAGCTCTCACAGGACGGCGCTCTCAAGGAGTCGGCCACTCCGAGGTAGACTGCCCTCACGAGGAGGCATCGCTGAGCTTCAGTCGCCAGCCACAGCGAGGCCTGGACCCTCCGCTGCACTTCGCTCAGGTCGTCTGAATGGAAACTGCAAATGGGAAAAAAACAAAAAAAAACAAAACAGCAGGATCTCAAAGCTGAATGAATAAAACCAGACGGTTTTAAAAGGCTGAAAGCATCCGATGAATGAACAAACGGCTCTTTTATGTCTCACCTGCCTAGGCTGAGAGCTCTTTGCAGCAGGGCTTTGATCTGCAGCAGCTGTCCGTGGAGCCGATTGTGACGGCAGCGCTGCTGCGGACTTGGCAGCTCGGCCGAGAGTCTGAGGAGGAGGTTCATGTACTCTGAAGGGGGACTCACGGCAACCAGAGCCTTGGAGGCCATCGCTCTCACGCTGTAAACAGGGCTGGCGGACAGCTCCAGGAGCAGAGGCAGGAAGTCTGACAAAGTTCTGGCAGTGGAAAATAAGCAGAAGGTCAAAAAATGTATATATATTGAAGGAGATACTTCAGATATCATATTGAGACAAAGCAATGGATGAAGTGTAATCACTCTGCCGAGTCCTGGACGCCGGGCTGGAGCTGCGCTAGCAGAGTGAGGATGGGGTAGAGGGAGGGCTGCAGGTGCAGCTTGGCCTCGCTGGACGGACTCTGGAGGTCTGCTGCCGCCGCTCTCAGCTCGCCCAGGAGGAAGGGCTGCAGCGCCGGATAGTGGAAGAAGAATGCGGAGGGGGACATGGCGTGCTGCGCGGGACCGGCCTCGTCGCTGCTGGACCTCTGACCGAGCATTCGAGAGCACAGAGCACCTGAGAGGAGGAGTTCAGAGACATTGTGATTAGACCTTAAAACGTTTCAATTCATGTTGAGCAGTAAAATCTTTACAAAACTCACTATATTCAGAATCTAAACAGTGAGCTCTCTATGCCGATCTTCATGGACATCAAATGTTAGACAAGACAAATAACAAGGTCCTCACATAATAAATAAGTGACTCTAAGTTATGAAGGTGCCTTTGTCTTACTGTAAAGCTGCAGTGCCGCATTCCTCATGGCCCAGCAGGGAGAACTGAGCAGAGTGAGAGACAAGATGGCTACAGGAGGGGCGAACTGGAGGACAGCTACTCCCAAACTGGAGCCCCGCACCAGGGCCTGCAGAGTGTGAACTGCACACACCTGACGGAGACAGCAGCATGCAGTGACCAGGCTTGTCTCAGTTCACACACACACACACACCCTCCTCCTCCTCCTCCTCACCTGGGGGAGGTCCAGGGTTTGGTCCCACTTCTGATTTAGAGGAGTTTTGGCTGTTTCCAGTAAGGTTTGCATGCTGTGGGCCAGCAGCGGTCTCGCTTTGTTGGCGTCTTCTGCTGACAAAACACACAGGATCAGCATGGGCAGTCCTGCAGCTCGCCGGGTCACAGATGTTGAACGGAGACACTGCACAATCTGCAATCCCTGCAGACAGAAAAGGGAAAACACTTATGAGCCATCAACTGAGTCTCTAAATAAAAATTCACATCCAAATCATGCATGATCTCTCACTTGTCTCAACATTTGAGCAGGAATGTCCCTGAGCTCATGATCACTGCTGCTCAGCAGGGATGAACAGAACTTAGTGAAGCCGATACCGCATCCTTCCACTGCCCCCTGGTGAGGAAACGGGATACTTGTCATCAAGAGAGCAGAGGAGATAAAGCTGCTGCTCATGCTCATTGATAAAACTTACCCAGTGACGACATTTCAGAAGAATATTCTTGAATATTTTCGATGCTCTTAATATGTCGTCTTTTGTGAGATGGCATTGGTCGGATTCTGAGAGAATCTTTTCCACCAGGAAACCTAAAAGGATTCCTATTTCCTGATGAGAGAAAACAATTGTAAAGGCCGAGAAAAATGCACACATGTAGATCAATAGGAATAAAAATGTTAATGTTAATCTTCAAAATGCACAAGCTGTGTTTACTTTGAGGGAGACCCAGCAGCAGGTGAGAACAAGGCTGTGCTCTTCAGACAACAAGACGCACTCGTCTCCATCCACCTGCCCGCCTCCGGACTGTGCGATCAGAGAGCTGATGGCGTTCCCCATATCACAGAACGACGGCGGGACATCTGAAACACGACAGCGATTTGTTGGGTGTTGGCCTGAATAAGAAACGCTGCGGTGTGTCTGGAGGTTTCTAAATTACCCGTCTCAGCGGCAGAGGCGTTCTGGTCTCCACAGAGGACACCGAGCAGCAGTAGAGAGATTTTCTCCAGCAGGCCGAGCAGCTCGGCGAACACACTGTGGTCGAGCGCGGCGCAGTGATCACCGGGAGACTCGAACAAACACTTCTGGAGAGCACTGAGAACACCTGCAATGCACAGCAGGACATTTTCCAATCAACTCCAGAAGGTTCACCATCACACAGGGTGAATGCGTCCTGATCTTCACCGTGTATCGGTGTCGTCCTGGCGGCAAGCATCATGTCTGCCCTGGCTGCCAGGTAATGCTTCTCCAGCTCCTTCACCAGCGCTCCGATCATGCCGGACGCGTTTGGTTTACTTCCACTTTTGACAGTGACGTTGGTCTTCGAGTCGTCGACCTCATGCTGCTCCTGTGATCTACAGAGAGAACAAACAAATAACGCTTTCTTGTTCTTTTAATCTAAAGTCACTCTGTATGGAAGGCTTACTTCAGAAAGAGCACGGTCGTCATCAGAGCGCCGATCTGAGCCTCCTGAACCCGCGGACTGCACACAAACTGACTGCTTTTAACGTGCAGCACTTCTGCAATGTCTTCTGGAAATCTGGGCGGGAAAAATCTCAACAGCAACCCTGCTGAGAGGTCGCGTATCTGCAGAGAAAAAACAAATTTAAGCTCTAACTTCAATTTAGTGGAACTACGCGAAAGAAATTGAAGGAAAGATAAAATAGCCTAACCTCATTTGTCGAGTCTTCCAAACAGCCGATAAGAGCCAGAAGATTTGTCCTGCTGAAGAAATCCCACTTTCCTTTATCCCTTGCACATTTAATAAGAGATCCCATATTTGCTGCAACAAGAATAAGATCAGATGTTGTAGAAGTCTAAATAATATTACTATTAGAACCTGGCACCATTCAGTGAAACCGACCTGGAGGCTGTCCCTTCTTCTTGCCGGGGCTCCAGGTGTCTGTACAGGTCTCCAGCACCGCCGACAGCAGCAGCAGCACCGTCTTCTTCCTCTGATAGTTGTGTCCTTTTGACAGAAAGCTGTATGGAAGCTGACTCAACCAGTCAACAAAGTCTGCGTGAAAAGGGTGCATTTACTTTAAACATAGTAACCCTTCAGTGCCACAAGATGGACAAGTTGGTGCAAAGCAACTATTTAATGTCTGATGTAAATCTCACCTATCCCCTGCTCCAGCACATCTTGCATCTTTTCCGAGTTAACAGCATCACCTTTCTTTTTGCCCTTCTGCCCCCTGACATGCGACAAGCAGCCATCTCTGATCCGAACCAGGAATCTCTTCAGTCCAGCCTGAAAGTGCTGGCGAAATGGCGACGACTCGCAGTTCAGGTTCTGAGGAATAAAGGCTTTCATGAGGGCCATCTCCTCCGTGCTGGGAGTTTCTTTGGTCTTTGGGCAGCAGCAGAGCAGATTGAAAGCAGCGATCCGGATTTTGTCATCTGCGGACCCCAGAGCGAGCTGCAGGGTTTCAAAAGCCGAACCACCCTGAGGAGCCCAGAGATTGCAGCCGGTTACAGCTCGATAAGAGCTCATGATGCTCGCCCAGGCGTGGAGGTGCCCGGGAGTACAGGGGTCCAGAGACACCAGCAGATGGTCCACAGCTGATGGGAAAACCTGAAAAGTGATTGGTAATAGCTGTGTGGAGCAGTTGCTCTGTAAAAGAGTCACTTGAGATGTGAGAGCCTTGTGGACGACCGGCTGCCAGCGCCTCGCCCAGTGACCGGCCAGCTCCAGCTCCGTCACAGACTGTTGGGATGCACCGCACAGCTCCTTCCTCTGCTGCTGGATCAGACATTTGTAAAGCTCTGCTCCACATGGGGAGAGATGATTGGTGTGCAAGCATTTAAAGAGATGATCTGGCAATTCAGCATACTGATTCCATACCTGATATAATTAAAAAGAAGAAAGAAGTAGAGATTAAAATCAGCATGACCAAGATTTACGATGTTCCACCATCATTAACACCCTGAAATACTCACCGCGCCAGTACCCAGATGTGGCAGCAGGGCACAGAGGTGATGGTATTTGGCTTTAGCTTCCCAAGGTAGTTTCATAATTCGCATCAGTAAATCGTAATAAAGAGCCTTGTTTGTGTCAGAAAACTGTTCACAGTCCATCTCATAGAGGTCCAGCAGCAGAGAAAAGGCATTCCGTGCAAACTCTGGCACCCCTTCAACCTGGAAACACAAGAAAGAGGTCAAAGAAGAGCGGAAACAGAAACAGAGCACACGTTTGAGCCCATGTGAATTCATCAAGAGGGCTGCTTTTAGCCTACAGCCCATATATTAGACTCTCCTCATTTTGGGCTCCAAAGGTAACTGGACTCTGATTCTGTGACTCACTGGGCTTTCTGCATTGGTCCAGATTATGTGAATAAGCTGCCGTTTCAGGTTGCTGTTGTCTGACAGGAGGCGAACGCCCATCATCTTCCAGATATCGGGCAAAGACTCTTTCACTTTCTTCATCCAGAGTGTTAAAGCTGCAACAAAAGACTGTATGTAAGAAGGTGTCGCTGCTTTTAGAACACAATGAAAAATAGAGAAATGACTCACCTTCGAAGGAAAAGTAGTGACAATCGATCTTCTCCTCACACAATGCAAACACCACCGGAAACAAGCCCTTCAACAGTAAACATGTCTGCAAAGACAGAAGAACGGATGGATTTAGAAACGAAGGCAAGCACATCAGAACTACACTGTGTTCCTTAAGCAGTGTTTCGCGGGATTTACTTCACTGGCATCGTCTTGTGAGCTGAGCAAGATGGGAGGTAGAGAGCAGGTCAGGAGACCCCTGCTCACAGCCAGCCTGTCCACCCCGTCCTTCCCTGGTGTGTTGCACTGAACTTGGAGAGCGCCAACAGTCAGCAGCCAGGGCTCTGAGTGGTGACGAGACACAGCCCCTCAGTCAAAAGTCTCCAGCAATTCAATATCAACTGGAAATTTTGAACCTCGTTCACTTTGAGGGATTCAGTTCGCCTAAGTTTGAGGGGTCACCAGGTAACTTCAAATGTAATGTATGTTTTTGAAAACCTGAATAACCCACAGGGGAAACAAGCAAACCTTACAAAGAACAGCCCCAAAACCCAACTCAGACTCAAGGTCATGAGCCAAGAGTGCTAACCACTACACCATTTGGTCATGCCAGTTCTGCTGGTGGTTACAAACCTGAAAGAGAGACTTGCAGTAAACTCCAGGCTGCAGCTCCTCCAGCGCTGCTGTCTGATGCTGTGTTGATCAGCATGGCAACGGCAACGCCTGCTAAAAGACGAGTGTCTCTGCTGCAGCACTGTATAAGAGGACGCACACACTGAGTAATCAGAACAGACATACAGTTTTACAAAATCAACTACGAATTAATAAATAAATAAGAGACCTGTCCAAGTAATATGTCCATAAGAGCCTGCAGGATGTTCTGTACTGTCAAGCTTCTGTGATCCTGTTCCCAGACTAGAGGAGCCACTTCTGTGGGCAACAGCTGAAATATCTGCAAACAGACCTGCAGAGAGGATGTAAGTCAGGCTAATAATCTAGATCACACATTAGGCTTATGATGAAAGCAATGAAACATGGGATTTTGAGCGCACTTTGACAGTGGAGTAACACAGCGGCCCGTCTCTCAGGGACTCTTGTTGCAAAACAACAGGAAACAACTCCGACACTTTATTCAGCATGGACACGAATGACTCTTTCCACACTTCACGGCCAACAGTGTTGTCTTCTAGAAACATACAGGCTGAAAAAAAAAAGAAAAAATAAGATTAAAGCTACCATAGAAAAATCATGGCATGTAAACAACCAATCATTTTTAGATGCCACTGACCTCTCTGCAAATCTTGATGGGTCAAAACCTAAAACACAGAGAATTTCAAAGTCACGTGCAATGTCTTTCTCCATGACACACACACACAAGTGAAGTCAGCTCGTTGTACCTGTTCACTTTGGATCATGGAGTCCAAACAATGAAAGGTTTCTCTATAAACCAACTGGTGATCCACCTTTGCCATATGTTGCAACATCTGTAACAAATGACATGACATTAAATTGTAGCTCAATCTGAAGTTTTGCTGCATGAACAGAGGATGTGTGGAGCTGACCTTGTCCACTTTACGACACGCTGTGGAGATGCTGGCCATCTGCAGCTGCATGGACAGGAGGAGTTTGACAAGCAGGAGGAGGTGGCTCTCCCCCAAACCTCGAAGCTGTGCCTCTGAAATCTGCCTCAGCAGCTGGAGAGCTTCATCCAAACAGCGCTCCTTACATCTTTTCACGTTATTCCTGTCCAAAGTGAGGAATCATTATTCATTACACTTTAATAAAAGGTGGGAAAACGTCTATAAGGTCTGGACTCCACTACACCCAGTTCAGTGACATGAGGCAGTGGAAGCAGTGTGAGAGCAGCCACTGACCTGGAGGACTCGGACAGTTTGTGGAGGAACAGCCGGAGAGTCCGCCGGACGCTGTCGGCAGCTTCATCCTCGGAGACGCCACAGTCCTCCAGAGCAGCCAGCAGACTCTCAATAGACATCTTAACCAGTCCACTGGCACTTGTCAGACATAAGGCAGCATGCTGGTTGGCTTGTCACGTGACACATTCACTACTTCTGCCGTCACTGAAGCAGCGGTCATCGTGGTGTCGTGCTGCGTGCTGCCCCCTAGAGGCTGAGATGAATACAAGCTGGGGGAATTAGGTTGATTCTTTTTGGATTATGACTTGAATGAATAACTTGAATAATGTGAATATACAATACAAGAAGATCAGAAAATGGGTTGATGGATGGATGGATGGATGGATAATTGAAAAAGTCAGCAATCTAGCCATCCCTCTCCCTCACCTGCTTTCTCCAGTAAAGCCAGCATGCCTTTGGAAAGAAGAAAACTGAAGAACTCTGAGTAAATCCACATGCAAAGAGAACATGCAAACTTAATACAAAAGGGATCTCCAAGCAACAGCAGAACATGGTGGATAGTCCTTCTGTGAGCCACGAATGCTCATCATTATGACAGTGGTGAATGCTAGAAATAAAAAAATAAATAAAAAAGCCATAAGTTATTATTAAAATACTTTATATTTTTTAAGTTTGAGTTTAGCTGGTTGGAATTCTGATTGACATTGTAAAGATTTTTCTACAAAAATAAAGGGCAGATTACATTCAGATTAAAAAAGTGTGGTTCTTTCAGTCGGCGGACCTATGCGTTACCGCTCCAGACCAGGTAGGGGCGCTGCTACATTAACTCAGTTCTACACCATCAGCAGAGGAAGAATTCCCTGCACTGATTGGCTCAGGTCTGTGTTGCTATGACATCAGGAACACTACACAAATATGTCGACTTCACAATGCTAAGCGAATGAAATGGCTAATAAGGATGAAGCATTTCTCACAGTTGTTACGCTTCACGTCGTAGGAGTTCTGCTATGTTTGCCGTTTTCTCACACTCAAAATATTCTCGGTATGTATGACATTTCTACATAAGCCAGACGGGTTGGGGATAAGTTTCAATCACTGGTGCTGAACTGTTCGTGATACGTGCGGCGATGTGTATTTAGTTTACTGCGGTTTGCGCGCTGTAATCAGAATGCTATTGTCCTTCCAAAAGTTTTCCAGCCATCTTTTCTGATTTCAACGGGACCGGTGATCGATGCCTTTCTGCTCGGAAACTCTTCGGATGTCTCTCTGAATCTGAGGAAAGTTTCTCCCTCCAACACTACAGGTCAACATTAGAAACACAAAAATACTCTATGCAGATGCGATTTTGTGTGCTAGGATCATCGAAATTGTTTTTTAGATTAATTTGGCGGATGATCATTGTTTGTGTTCCTATACAGGAAACATTGGATCTCCATCATGTGTTCCCGAAACAACGCAGTGGGGGCTCACATGGGAGGTTCTGGGAAAGGTGAGACATTGAGGGTGATTTCTTTTTTTTTCAACCTTGACTCATGAAGTGTATGCATTCACTAAAAGGAATGTCAAACACATTCAAGATTAGTATGTGAACTTCTATTTCATATACTGTATGCTCAGGTTTGTTCCATTTGTTGTTTCAGACTGCAGTTGGAGTACAGCTGAAACTGAATCAAAGTCTGCGTCTGTGTGGCGAGAATGACACCAATACTGACTGCTGTGCAAAGCCGCTGTGTGTCCTGGAAGCTCTTCAGTTGTCTGCCTGTGTGGATGGGACACCCTGGGCATCGCTGCTGATCCAGGTCAAGATACATGCACAGCTCGTCCCTGCTAACAACGGATCTGGTAATTTAAGTGACGCTTGTGTCAAACCATTGTAATCCCTCATGGTAGAGGTCAAAGCTCTCACAGCATTCACATATATGATTCTTCATCTTCAGATAACAAAACAGTCATTCCAAACCAGGTTTATGAACCTTTGGGCACTTGTCCCTGTGACCTGACGTTGAGAGTCTGTGATGTTCGCTGCTGCTGTGACAAGGTATCTCTGACTTTTCATTGTATTTTTTCTATCAGAGTTCAGGTAAAGGTACTTATGCCCTCGACACTCAGCATGGATTCCTTTGTGTTTTGCTGTCGACAGGACTGCTCTGATGAAGATTTGAAGCTGTTTGCTTCCCAGTGCCTGCCTGGGCCTTTTGGTGGCCAGGTTTCACCCGTCCCAGATTACCAGTGTTCTGCGCAGTCATCTCAGAACTCTCCAGACTGGTTTCCTTTTTTGTGTGTTGAATCTCCACCTGAAAACAACCCTTATCTTGGTCTCTTTTACCAAGGAGCCACAATGTGAGAAAAAAAAAGTATTAGTTTCACTTTTTTTTTTAACCATGCATTTTTTTCTGTCACGTTGACATTGTTCATTTTGGCCTTTCACCTGTCTAGTGCATCCAAACCTGGCCCGTCATTTCAAAGACCTGATTTGCCGACTCCAGTGCCTGTCAGTGTTCTCATACAAGGAAGTCCAATTTTCAAGTTCAATGATGAATTCTTCACAATTCCCCAGGTAATGTGTGTGTGTGTGTGTGTGTGTGTCTTTTAATGTTTTGCACAATGTCTGTTGCCAGCGATTTAAAGCGATACTTCAACATTTTGGCAAATTGGCCCATTTAGCGCAATTATTTAGTCATTTTGAACAGCATACTTACTTTTTTTGTGAGGGCGAGCTGTTGTTTATTCAGAAGTGAGTCGGGGAAGGTTTTCGGGACGGACACAATGGAAGTGGATGGTATTTTGGTTCCCCCTCATCAAACTCATCAAATACACAATCCAACAACCCCAAAACACTTTGGTGGGCAAATTATAATCCTTATTTCTTAAAAAGCAAATATAAGACCAAAGATAAAAACTTGGGTACCAGCCATTAAGAAGATATTTACATAGATCGACAGATCAGGTGTCACTGGGGGGCTTCGGAGTGCTGGGTCATTCACCCTCGAACCAGCACTCCGAAGCCCCCCAGTGACACCTGATCTGTCGATCTATGTAAATATCTTCTTAATGGCTGATACCCAAGTTTTTATCTTTGGTCTTATATTTGCTTTTTAAGATCTTACGGCTTTTTCTAAAAAAGGGTTATTAATCGCTCATTTAAACATATGTAGTTTAACACCCAAGGTATTTGAGCTGTCTAGATTAATTGACTTACATCATTTTAACATTATTGCATTATCTGAGACGCACTTAGATGACACAATTGAGGACTCTGAGATAGCCATATCGGGGTTTAGTGTCTATAGGAAAGACAGAAATAGGAGAGGAGGGGGAGTAGCCATCTATGTCCAAAATAATATTGCTGTTAAAATTAGACATGACTTGATGCTCCCATCTCTTGAATTGCTGTGGTTACAAGTTCAACTTCCTCATCGTAAACCAATGGTGATTGGCAGCTGCTACCGACCTCCAAGCGCTGCTGTTTCAATTCAATTTCAATTTATTTTTGTATAGCCCAGTATCACAACAACAGTTGCCTCAGAGGGCTTCAAGATGTTACATTCTGTTCAGTGCACTGAAGACTTGTGTCAAGTGCTGATGAATGTTTCTGACAGACCAGGTGAAATATATCTACTGGGTGATTTTAACATAGATTGGCTCACTCCCTCTGCTCTAAAAGACAGATTGATTACTATCCTGACAAGCTGTAATATAACTCAAATTGTCAATGTGCCAACCAGAATTTCTGCTAGATCATCTGGTGGAAGTCCACTTCATGCATTGATCATGTATACACTAACGTTGGTGAATTTTGCACTGATGTTGCTTCCCTCCCGATTGGTTTTAGTGATCACAACATTATCACCTTTTGTAGGAAAATTAAGGCACCAAAGGGTAACCCCCGAGTTTTATTACAAAGGTCCTATAAATATTCTATTCCAGAAAATTTTATTTCCGATATAAAGGCGTTGACTTGGCAGGCTGTGTTTTCTGAGAATGGTACTAGCGCTGCGCTTGAAGCTTTTAATGATATGATCCAAAAAGTGGCTGATAAACATGCACCTCTTAGGAAAATGAATATTAAAAAGACAATGGCACCATGGCTAAATATAGACTTAAAAACTTGCATGGCCCAAAGGGATGAATTAAAACGAGCAGCTGTTGAAAGTAATGATCCCGGTACATGGGATAAATATCGTAAACTCAGAAATTCGGTAACTAAAAAGAACAAACAACTAAAAAAAGCTTATTACGTCACTAAAATTAAGAATGCAAAACATGATGGAAAGCAACTTTGGCACGTTATTAATAACTTACTGGGAAGATCTAAAAGCCATGATTCTGCTACTATTGAAACTTAAGGAAAGTATATAACTAAACCAATTGAGATAGCAAACTACTTTAATAACGTCTTTATCAATAAAGTAAAACAAATACGGCTTAAGAGTGTAAATACATCAAATGATCTAAGTGGCAGCTATTCTATTGAAGTAATTAAAAATGTAATAATGAAAGGTAAAAATTGTACATTTTCTTTTGATCCTATAGACCCTCAACAAGTAGAAAAACTATTGAAATCAGTAAAGAATAGCAAACAATTTGGGCTGGACTACTTAGATGGGAAAATGATCTCATTAATGGCGAAATATATTGCCAAGCCTGTTTGTCACATTTTTAATTTGAGTTTAAAAGAGTGCTTGTTCCCCAATATTTGGAAATTGGCTAAAGTCATCCCCCTACCTAAGGATAATAAGCTGGCTCTTAGTGGCACTAATAGTAGACCCATTAGTATATTGCCCGTTTTGAGCAAGATTATGGAAAAGCTCATATTTGGACAAATATCACAATATTTTATGAATTTTAATATCACATCTGATTCTCAGCATGCCTTTAAAGAGAGCCATTCTACCTCTACTGCACTTGTCCATATGACAGACGATTGGCTAGGTGAACTTGATGCAAAAAATTATGTTGGTGCTGTGTTCTTAGATTTCAGCGCTGCCTTTGACGTGATAGATCACAACTTATTGCTGAATAAACTGTCTGCTTATGGCTTTTCTGCTTGTTCTCTTAAGTGGTTTAACAGCTATTTAACAAATAGATCACAGTCAGTATACTTCAATGGTAGTTTTTCTTCTGTCCTGAAGCTAGAATGTGGTGTTCCTCAGGGTAGCTGCCTTGGCCCTCTGTGTTTTTCAATTTTTACAAATGATCTTCCTTTCATCTTAGATAGATCCCATGTAGCCATGTACGCTGATGACTCAACTATATATTACGGTTCAGAGAACCTGCAAATTTTGAATAATGTGCTTCAAAGTGATTTAGACCATGTATTTGAATGGGTAGAGTCTAACAGACTAGCTTTAAATGTTAGTAAAACGAAATGCATGATTCTGGACACTAGGAAGCAATCTAAGAACAGAAACTTTTTGTCCCTCACCGTAAATAATATACCCCTGGAGCAGGTGCAAAAGTTTGTTCTCCTTGGCGTAACTATAGATGATCACTTGAGCTGGACTAGTCACATTGGAAAGATTGTGACAAAAATGGGTAGAGCTCTTTCTGCCATCAGATGATGTGTTTATTTTATGACAGAATCATCAGTTAAATATGTCACTCAGTCTTTAGTTCTATCTCATCTGGATTATTGCTCAGTCATATGGTCGGGTACCACAAAAAAAGATATTCATAAACTACAGGTGCTGCAAAATAAAGCTGCACGACTAGTTCTTCGTTGCCCATTTCGGACTCACATTGACTATATGCATCAGTGTTTGTCATGGCTACATGTGGAGAAGAGATTACAGAGGAATCTTGGAACTTTTTTTCAGAATATAAGGATAAAAATGAAACCTAGGCCTCTATATGAAAAAATTATCTATGTTCATGATCGCCACTCTCATTTGACTAGATCCCATGTGGCAGATTGCATATCACTTCCAAAGGCTCAATCTGGGGCAATGCGAAGAACGGTGATGTACAGGGCAGCGAATCTGTGGAATAGGCTACCTTGTACTGTAAGAAAGGAGAACAACATAAAAGCTTTTAAAACCATGGTCACGAAAATCCTCATAGCATGATTGCTTTGTAGGTGCATTCTTAGTTCTTGTTGTATGTCTCATTTGTATCATTGTCTTGTTCTATCTGGTTTTCTGGTCTTCTATTTAATTGTGTGTGTATATTTATTTTACTTCTTTTTCTTATTCAATTGTTTAATGGTCTTCATGCACTGCGTTTTATGAGTAGTTGTTTTATCCATTCTGCTCACTGTTTTATGTACTTTGCTTATGTTCTTATTTATAATTGTTGTATGTAGTTATGGACCCCAGGAAGATTAGTTGTCACCCTGGGTGACAGCTAATGGGAATCCAATCTTTAATAAATAAATAAATAAATAAATAAATAAATAATCCGCACATTCACTACGCTGTGGAACACCAACAAATAATGTTGTAGCGTTACGACACTGAAGCAAATACTGGGAACTACTTTTTCTTTTGAAATCACTACGCCCAGACAAGTAGTTCCGTCTTAGCAATCTTCGCATAAACAACTCAATCTCGTAATTTTGCATTAATACTTCACAGCGTAGTGAATGTGCAGATTATAAATTGCCCACCAAAGTGTTTTGGGGTTGTTGGATTGTGTATTTGATGAGTTTGACGAGGGGGAACCAAAATACCATCCACTTCCATTGTGTCCGTCCTGAAAACCTTCCCCGACTCAACTCTGAATAAACAACAGCTCGCCCTCACAAAAAAAGTAAGTATGCTGTTCGAAATGACTAATGAATTGCGCTAAACGGGCCAATTTGCCAAAATGTTGAAGTATCCCTTTAACTGACTGTCTGTGTGTTTTCTTGTTTTGTCCCACAGAGGACTCTCAGAGAGTGTGTAAACAGTGCCCCTGTTGCATTCCTAGAAAATTTTGATGTCAAATGCGTGACTTTGCTTCGCTCTTGTCCAACCGGAGTTCCCTTACAGACATCACAAACAGATTTGAGCGTTAAATTGAGGAATGGGGAAGGGGGTAAGTTTTCCCTGCTACACATACTGAAGCATTTCTTTGATGTGTTCTATTTTTTTCATTATTGCTGTCTTTATAATTCAACCTTTCAGGTGATGTTGTGGTGGAAGTGATCACTGAAGTGGCCACCGACTTGTCGTCCTTCATAGATGAAAGCAATTCCTCCTCCTCTTCTGGTATGTTAAAGACAACATATTATTGATGAAACAACTTTAATTGAAAATTATCTTTAATGTTGACTTATTCTTATCCCCAGATCAAAAAATGGTGTGTGAAAATGTCACCTTAGTTCTGGATTACAAATTTTACTGGGAAGAAAACACTATCACAGGCGTGACAGTGAGACGCACTGTGGGGACCGTCGCTTTCAGCGGGAATGGTCAGTTCTTTCAATTCTTTCCAATGATCTAAATGCAGACAAAGTTTTTACATATTATTCTTGCAGCTTTGGCTCATGATTGCTTTTATTTCTTTTTAACAGTGACGTTAACTACAAGGTATGCTGCTGTGTTCCTGAATGGAGAATTCATTGGTGAGCCCAACTCAGGGAATCCAGGTGAGAGCAAGATGTGATACTTTAGTTCTAGTAGTGTAGGTAGTATTTAACTATTTTCTATATATTGCAGTAATTTTTGTTTACATGAAATTTGATAATAAAGTTTTTGCCATGGCAGGCTATCAGGTGGAAAGGCCTGTTATCGCTGGAATAATTAACACCTCGGACAACAACACGGGATTAATGGAGAGAACGTCAGTCAATTTTTGGAAGCCAGGTATCGCCCATAATGTTGCTATTGCTATTAGATAATGACTTGCTGCATATGGCGTTATGATGAAATATGATTCTCACTGTGTTCTAAATTGGCCGTCAGTCAGTGATGGGCTTTGTTCCACTGCGGAGAAGAAACAGATTCTGTTTGGGGTAAATTCAACATCAGGATGCCTGCTGCCTGTCAGTCAACATAATCTGACACAGTGTGCTCTGTTAAGGTCAGTGGGCTGACTCTACAAACGTGCTGATATATTGGGGATGTATTTGTGTATCTAAATGTGAGCCAATACAAACTTTTTATGTCCTTTAGAGAGAATGTGGCTACTCTTCAAACAGCTTTGATTACAGCTGAGTATGTGGCAAAGA
This sequence comes from Salarias fasciatus, assembly GCF_902148845.1. Classification (NCBI taxonomy): domain Eukaryota; kingdom Metazoa; phylum Chordata; class Actinopteri; order Blenniiformes; family Blenniidae; genus Salarias; species Salarias fasciatus. Next base: position 13,841,427 of record NC_043756.1, read on the forward strand.
CTGGAAACCCAGATTATCTAACTATAGCAGACTGGGTCAATATAACATGTAAGTACATGGTTTGAATATAAAATTATTATATGTTTATACTATGCTGCACCTTTCTTTCTAATCGAATATTTAACAAAACCTAATATTCCAGTTGACACCCTGAACTCAAGCACAGTGTTTGAGGAGACGTCAGGTACCTGTGACGGTATTCCATCCCACCAGCACATCCAGGTTTGGAGCGTTATCACCAGCATGGCAGAGGGCATACCCCAGAGGGAAATTCATGGTGTACAAGTCAGGTGTGTGTTTGCTGCAAAATCACCATTAACGCGCAAATGACCTTCAGTCTGGTGAAGGAAGTGTTTTTCATTGTGTGTATTGGAATGCATTTCAAATCGGTATGAAGGAGGGTTCCTTTTGTTTATTTTTAGTTACGGCCTGTCCACCTGGACTCTGGACTGTGGGGGCGGGGATGTCTCTGTGTGTAGCGATCCAGGGGAAACTTGGCTGTTTTCCATCACATCCTCAGTCACTTTTATTGACATTCCCATCAACACCAGACCACCGAAAACCAGGTACTTAGTCAAGCTGATCTTGCAAGGAGACTTGTTCAGCTGGATGATATACATCCGATGTGCCACCTCACCCATTGTAACGTGCTGTCTAACTTGTTATTTTGACTCTTTTCCTGCAGGTTTCAGATCAACTACACGGAATATGACTGTAACAGGAACGATGTGTGCTGGCCTGAGCTGGCTTTTCCCATCACCAAGTATTACACAGGTGGATGTTTATCTATTTTTCCCCCGTCTGTAATCTACCTGCATCTATACCAGAAACACATTCATGAGTCGACTGACAGGTTTCGACAGCACCGTTATTGATTCATTGTGTTTTTATCCCCCTCAGGTGAACCTTATTCTCTGGCGCTAGCTAAAGGAATGATTTTGGTTTTCTTTTTCATCACGGCCTCGATCCTGGGAACTCCATGGAGACAAATCCGACAGGCATGGCACGGTGCTGCCATGTAAATGTTAAGAAAATTTAGAAGAAGACACTCTTAAAATTCAAAACATTGACTGGAAGTGTTGTACAGGGTTTTTTTTTTAATTTGTTTTCATCCTAGTTATATTTGTGGTAATGTAAATAGTTTGCACAGTTTTGTAATAAAAAATAATTGTTGCACAGATTGTCCTCTGTTCTTTTTGATCAATGTAATGATTATTTCAGTGTTTCTTAAGCTGTATGTGATTTATCAACATTTACAATTATCAGTTTGCTGACCGGGGATCTTTCATATGTACAGTATTGGAATAATGTTCACCAAACTGACATTTCACTGTCATTTCAATGTTTATTCAAACATGGAAATGGAAGAACAATCCATGAAATAAAAAGAATGAGGAACACCCTTTACTAGACAGAAATAATTCCACTGAGGTTGTGGTTATTAATTTAACGAGATCTTTCACCAGTAATGAGCTCTTGACAAAATTTGCGACCACTGCTATTTTATATCTGTGCCAATTGCTCAGCTATAGACACACGGTCAGGGCCGGCCCGGGCTTCAGAGGCGCCCTAGGCGAGCCGAGATGAGCGCCCTTTGGGAGCGTGTTTTTCGAGCGGTCCCGACATTTGTTGAGCGGGGGGGGGGGGGCGCGCGCGCTGAGGAGCGATGCCGAACAATACCGATCAGTGCCGAGCAGCGCCGAGGACGAGGAGCGCGGTGCGTCGGACCGCTGCACAGCGGGGCACACGGAACACAGAGCGTCGTGGCGCCCCTTGTACGACCGCGGCGCCCCCCTCGGGACGTGGCGCCCTAGGCGGCCGCCTAGTTCGCCTATGCCTATAGCCGGCCCTGCACACGGTTCATGTTCCCTGGACAATTTGCTGATGCTACCAACTTAATTTTCTAACTTAAAAACATATCATTTAGGGTAAACTCTGACTGAGTAAGAATTTCCAGAAATATTGCCTGTATCTGGTTGTATGTAGGGTTTATGTGTAGGTGTTCCTGACCTTGTTACAGTAATGATTCCTATAGCAAGAGGTTCAGAAGCTGCTCAAATAATATAACATTTTGATCAAAGTGGACTTCCTCTCACTGACTGCTACCGAGGAGGACAGATTTAAAGTTTGTCTACAGGATGGGTGGGACAGGCTTAATCTCATTATAGAGATCCAAGATTGCAGCTAAATACTGCCTCTTCAGAAAATAGGATAGTCAGAAGAAAATCCATTGAGGATTGTATCTTCGGTTTTGGAGCTCTTTCGCCAGAACTGAGCTCTAGGCATTAAGACACAAAAAATAAATGTGATGTGTACAGATAATGTCATGTTTGGAGCTGAGATAAATAATAATTAAGACCTTGGAGTTCTTTTTTCTTTTACCAAACTGATTTCATCAATTTCTTTCACCACACAAGGTTAGGATGAAACCTCATATTTAGATCTCTAGCAATTATCGGTATTGATGATAGCGTATTGGATCAGACCTGAGAGTATCCACAGACCAGAGATAAGCAGTGCGCTGATCCCGCAGTGCGCATGCTCAGAGGAACGCCGCTGATTGGTCAGTTCCACCTCCGCTGCTGTGGAACTTGGTTGTGTTCAACAGTCTGAAGTGAAGTGACGTGGATCGCCACAGACGCAGGAGACGTCTAAAACTTCATAAACTGTAAAGAATATCTACCATGTGTTGGGGGTAAAACCACGCTGGCGGCTGTAATATCTCCTGTTTTACTTTTTAAGATTAATCTATTTTAAAAATATTATTTAATCCAGGAATCAACAAGACGACGCTAACACCGGCGGCTAGCCAATTAGCTAGCTAACAGGAACTGGGACTGTGTAAAGTCAGCGGAATGCTCGTCAGATATTCTTCAATCACCTGAGCCGAATCATGAAAAGGACCGTGGAGGATTTAACTCTGAGACGTCGATAAAAAGCGTACCGAAACCGCTGCAGTTAGCCTGATAGTGTTAGCCCATCGGCGGAGCCAGCTGTCAAGATGTGCTCTTTGCTCCGAGGTGAGGAGATGTGCCTGGCCCAACTCTTTCTCCAGTCCGGGTCCGCATACGACTGCATCAACGAGCTGGGAGAGCTGGGGCTGGTGGAGTTCCGAGACGTAAGTCCCCAAATAAACGCGATTCACGAATCTGTTAGACCGTGATGTGTCACTCTGAAACTTGTTGCAGAGTTTGCAGATGGGGTGAGTGATTATGGTAACCTGCAGCATTGTGTTTGTTTTAGTGTCTGGAGTTATGTAACACATGGGACTGAAATTTATTTTACATTCAAGGTCACGTAGGCAGGAAATCCTCCTACAGATGAAGTGAAGTGCGAATGCATAGATGACTTGTACTCATTCATCAGATGCTGGTGTGCGGTACAGTGGTTTGAGATCATGTTTACTTGTAACTCTGGACTTAAATGAATTTTACTCCTCTACCCGTTTCAGCTCAATCCAACTGTTAATTCTTTTCAACGAAAGCACGTCAACGAGATAAAAAAATGTGAAGAGATGGAGAGGATCCTTGGTGAGTTCATGCTTGTCATTTTACATTTGGATCTTTTCCGTTTATTAATTCAGCCAATTGAAAGACATCCTTTGAATTGGAGATAAGATCCTTGTCCTCATCCAGTGTAAATATTAACTCATAATAAAACTTTGCTAATATTGAAGACTTAAAACCACAAAAGAGCTTCTCTGGACTGAGCAGACAGCCAGTCGGTGACCCTTCAGTCATGAGAAATGTCAGCTGGTTGTAGATTTATCTGATTGAAGGGCAGAACTCGGCGCTCTGTTATTAGATTAAGAAGAGAGGAGCGGGCTGTGAGACTTTGAACAACACTGGATTGGAGGCACTGCTCAGGTTATCTGACAGCACTGCAGCGATTCTCAAAACATGTTTCTGTTTGCTTTGAATAGGATACCTGCTGAGGGAAATCAAGAAAGCAGATATCTCACTACCAGAAAGAGACTCAAACCCAGTGGCTCCGTTACCAAAGCACATTATGACTATCATGGTTTGTTCTTTTCATCATAATTGGTTATAGTTTCATATTTCCATGTTACTGTTGTAAAGTTATATGTTTTTCCTTAAATTGGCTGTGTCCAACTTCATAGAGGAATAACTGCACATGTATAACAAAGCATTGCATGTTGCTTTATTTTTCCACAGGAGCAGCTGCAGAGGTTAGAGGTGGAGTTAGGTGAAGTGACCAGGAATAAAGAGAAGCTGCAGAAGAACCTGCTGGAGCTGACAGAGTACACACACATGTTGCGCATCACTCGCAGCTTTGTGCAGAGAACCGCTGAGGTCAGTGGGAGACTTTCTGTTTCTGCTGTACTCTTGGTACTTATATGTTAACATGTGTGCACTTGCATTTCCTCATAGCTTTGAGAGTGATTGTCCCAATCACAGCTTGTATTTTGTGTTTACTCTTAGCGTGAGCCCTTACAAGTGCAGTATGAGGAGTTTCCCTTCCTAGAAAAAGACACAATGATGGACTACAGCAGCATGCAGAGGCTGGGAGCCAAACTAGGGTCAGTGGTGAGATTGTTTTCCCAATGTCGGCATTATTTTTGTGTTTTAGTTGAGAGTTTATTGTTTCATACACGGTATGTTCAGGAGCGATAATGTGAAACGAGTGTTAGCTGCACAGAAAGAAAGTTTCAATTGAACTGAATGAACTATTTGTCTCTTGTAAGCTTTTACTTTTTGTCAACTCTTTTCACACTGATACATTTAATTCATAGAACTAACAGCCGAGCCATTCGCATGTGGCAACAACTGATGTGCAGCTGTGACTCAAATGAGAAGTCTGCTCAGATTAGATTCTTCTCACAGACATTACCTCCTTTGTGAACGGCAGCGACGCGGTTGAACGAGAGGACTGATCGGTTGTGAATGTGCAGCTGCAATCAGGAGGGTTTAAAGTAAAGTTGGCAAAGTGACCAAATAGGGTCAAATCACAGCTATGGTTTGTCTTGTATGTGAATGTTCCTCTCATTATTTTACAGCTTCACCTCAGGACTGATTCAGCGGGTGAAGATTGAGGCTTTTGAGCGGATGCTTTGGCGAGTTTGTAAAGGCTACACCATCCTCAGCTACGCTGAAGTGGAGGAGTATCTGGACGATCCCGACACTGTAGGCTATACGAAATAATTCAAGCTAAATTTTCCAAGCTGCTTTGAATCTGTTTGTTTATTGAGAATATGCAGGTTTATTTCTCAACATTTATTGTGCCGACGATGCAAATGTAATTTGCCTTTGCCCTGATTTGCCTGTTTGCAGGGTGAGGCCACCAAAAGCGTTGTGTTCCTGATCTCTTACTGGGGAGACCAGATTGGCCAGAAAGTGAAGAAAATCTGTGACTGGTAATTACAGGCCGATCTCAGTTATTAATTTAGGTTTTTATGTAGTTTTTCCTGTTTTGCTTTGTGCACAGTGACACGTCTGTAACCTGCTGTTTTTGCTCTGCAGCTACCACTGCCACCTGTATCCTTATCCCAGTAGCAACGAGGAGAGGAGTGACGTTGTGGAGGGACTAAGGACTCGCATTCAAGACCTCCACACCGTATGTGTCACTTCATATAACTGCTGCTGCTACTGATGTTTGTTTTTGATAGGAAACAATTACTTTTTCTAAAACTGTTCAAATAGCTGCAATTGTTTTTTTTTTGTTTTTTTTTCAAACAAACCTGATTACTATAGAGCTTACAAGTTAGGTTGTTCTTTTCTTTTTCTTAACAAACACATCTAGAAATTCCTTTTTTCAGTCAGTCACAATTCATGCTTGGACAATAGAATCCGAATTCCTCCCTCTTTCTGCTGGTCTTTTCATGGTCAAAGAACAAAGCTCAAGAGTTAATGGCTCATTTATTTTCTGAAAGGTTAACCCAGCCGTTCTCGCCAGCCTTTGTGCTGCGATTTGTGTCAGAAGCAATGCATGGTGAATGATTCAAGTAGCTCCAACCTGCTGTGACTGTAAATCAGAATTTCTCCCACCCTCCTGTAGCACATGATCAACATGAGGTCTCAGCTAACTGATACTGGGTCCTTTCTTTCTCTTTTTTTTTTTTTTTCCTGCATACTTGTCTCACCCTCCCACACCTCTTCTTGTTGTGTCGCTCTTATTTAAACGCAGCATAAAACTTGTTTCTGATGTTGTAGAACCGTATAAGCCTTCTGGGATTTTAAACCTGTCTTGAATATGTTGTGTGTTTACTTTAGTAACCGCGACGGTCGTTCTATTCAGGTGCTTCACAGGACAGAAGACTACCTGAAACAGGTCCTGATCAAGGCTTCAGAGTCTGTCTACACCTGGGCCATCCAGGTGAAGAAAGTGAAGGCCATCTACTACATCCTGAACCTGTGCAGTTTTGATGTGACCAATAAGTGTCTGATCGCCGAGGTGTGGTGTCCGGTCAGTGACATCCCAGCTCTGCGGAGAGCTCTGGAGGACGGATCGGTGAGAAAACTCCTGGGAGAGCCGTTTGTTTGACCAGCTGTTCATTGAAGTGCCGCGAGCTGACTGCAGTGATTACACTGGGCCAAACCAATTAACCACAATACAAGATTCTATCTGACTTTGACTATTATTGGGGGGGGAAAAAATCTCCTAATTGTACCTTTAAAATATTCAATTCTAATATTTCAGAGAAAAAGTGGAGCGACGGTTCCTTCCTTCGTCAATCGCATCCCCACTGCTGACACTCCACCCACCCTGATCAGGACCAACAAATTCACCTCCGGCTTTCAGAACATCGTGGATGCGTACGGAGTGGGGACTTACGGAGAGGTTAACCCCGGTAAGAGCGACCCTTCATCTTGCGGTGCTTATTAGACTGCAGTTCTGTAACGACAGAAATGAGGTTTTAAGGGAAAAGACCTGAACCGGGTCTGCAGCAGCCTCAACCCTCAACCAAGATGAACTGCTGCCGTCATTGCTTTTCAGGATTAAAGATTATTGTCACCTTTCTTTATCCACTCTGTTGTGCTATTGCTGGATCCTACTGCAATGTAACAGCATGTTTTTTGTATATTAACTGTTTTTAATTTGTTTCTTCCTTTTTTTTTTTTTTTTTTTTTTTTTTTTGTAGCTCCATTCACAATCATAACGTTCCCATTCTTATTCGCCGTGATGTTTGGGGACCTGGGTCACGGCGTCATCATGGCTCTGTTTGCTTTTTGGATGGTTTTGTATGAGAACGATCGGAAACTGAAGAAAACCAGGAATGAGGTGTGTGAGAGCTTGTTAACATCCCTATGAAGGGTTTTTTTTTGTGTTTCCTTTTTTTTAAGCTTCCGTGTGCAAAATGTGCAACAATGATTTGAGTCTTTTTTTCTTTCTTACTTGCAGATCTGGAACACATTCTTTGAGGGACGTTATATCATTTTAATGATGGGCCTGTTCTCCATCTACACTGGTCTGATTTACAACGACTGTTTCTCAAAGTCCCTCAACATATTTGGCTCTGGGTGGAACGTCAGCGCTATGTGGAACGCCAAGTGGACGTAAGTACCATTCAGAACAAAGAGTCCAGCTAAAGTGTCCACGTTGGAGAAAACGTCATCACCTCAAGCTGCTACTGCAAGGTGAAGCTTGAGGATTTGTTCAGGTGGTGAGGATTGTGTCTGTGCCTGACAGGAAGGAAGATGTGCTCGGAAACAGCTTTCTAACGCTGGATCCAAACGTTACAGGCGTCTTCACGGGCCCGTACCCTGTGGGGATTGACCCGGTGAGTAGACGGAACGAAAGGCCTGTAATCCTGAGCTGCATGATGTGTCAAGTGCATGTGATTCTTTGCTTCTCTTCACCGTCGGCTAATTTTTTTCATTTTATTTGCATTTGAATGCATTGAAATGAAAGGCAACTGAGATTCATCTGACTTCCAAGGAGATTTTATTGAATAGATCTTTTTAAGACGCAGTGATCAGTCAGACTTAAACAACGAAAACAACACTGCTCATAAAAGATGTCAGTACATGGCAGACTAATAGTGTCATGGAGTTATCCCTCTCATAACTTTACAGAGTTTTATTTTTAAAAAAACAAACTAAAAAAAACAGCTGATAACAGTAAATTGGTGTAATTCTATTACATTGATTTTCAGTGCAGATCGTTCAGGTCTGCAATTGATACAGCAAATTATACTCAGTGGTTTTCTTCATTGTTGTTTGTACCGGCGAGACAGAGACATGCATTGTCTGTAGGTTAATACCTGGAATTGATGTTATTGATTGTGCAATTGGTATTATTGATAATTGGTGTTAATCACTTTAGTAGTAATTGGATTGACTTTCCAGACAGTCAAACTATTCTAATATGTGAGGATCCTTTGTGAGATTTCTTTATGATTACTGTATACACTGTAGTTCCCTCATGGTTTGTTTTTCTGTTGTAGATTTGGAACTTGGCTTCCAACCGTCTGACATTTCTGAACTCCTACAAAATGAAAATGTCAGTGATCTTGGGAGTCATACATATGAGCTTTGGAGTCATTCTTAGCACCTACAATCACATGTAAGTATTGATCCGTTTGCCTCATTTTTTTGTAAACCCAGTGTTGTTAAAACAGTTTGTTTTATTCACCTGCTTTAAATTTCCCAACAAAAACAGTCACTTCAGGAAGAAGCACAACCTGTACTTGGTGTTCCTCCCTGAGCTGCTGTTCCTGTTGTGTTTGTTCGGCTACCTGGTGTTCATGATCTTCTACAAGTGGCTGTTCTTCTCAGCGAAGACCTCCACACAAGCTCCCAGCATCCTCATCCACTTCATCAACATGTTCCTCATGCAGGGCGAGTCTGTGCAGCCGCTCTACCCAGGACAGGTGAAAAGACGTCTTTCCACGGAACAGATTGAGTCTAATGTTGGTCAGAATGAATTAATCATCACGGCATATTGTTGTTGTTTTTTTTTACCCCCAGACTGGGCTGCAGGTGTTCCTGGTGATCATTGCTCTTCTCTCAGTGCCTGTTTTACTGCTGGGGAAACCGCTCTACCTTTACTGGCTTCAAAACGGAAGTCACCGTTTAGGAATGTACCGGGTGAGTGTTTGAGACGCTCGCTCCTCCGGATCACATAACGATCATCCTCAAACCTGTATTGTGAGTGTTCGTATGTAATCGCTCGTCGTCGCCATCAGGGATATGAGCGCGTGCGGCGAAACAGCGAGGAGGAGGTGTACCTGATGAGAGCCCACGATATGGAGGAGGGCAGCAGCCACAGCGATCTCTCCTCCAGTGGAGAGCAGCACACAGAGGAGGTCAGCACAGCTCGGCTCCCATTCAGACTCTGGTGGGGTTTTTTTCTCCCACAATCCTGAAGTCGAATCTTTCTCATTTCCTTCTTTGTTACTGTTGCAATAGTTCAACGCTGCAGATGAGTTCCTCACTCAGGCCATCCACACTATAGAGTATTGTTTGGGTTGCATCTCCAACACAGCCTCCTACCTGCGGCTCTGGGCCCTCAGTCTTGCACATGCCCGTGAGTACGCTGCTTTTTCTGAAGCAATTCACATCATTTGTCCTTCTGTTCACTGGTGCAATCACAAATACACAAACTGAGTTGCTGTATGACCTTGGTTTCCTCTAACTGCATGAATAGGAAACTACAATTATTCCATCCTATAGAAAATAACCATAAATGTTTGTTGGTGTTTAAGATTTGTTATTTTACTCAGATTGCAGATTTTCTTTTCTTTTCTTTTTTTTTTTTTTTTTTTTTGGGGAACAGAGTTGTCGGAGGTGCTTTGGGCCATGGTCATGCGGGTCGGACTGCGAATGGACACCAGTCTCGGGGTTTTATTTCTGGTGCCAGTGTTCGGCTTGTTTGCCATCCTCACTGTGGCAATCCTGCTGGTCATGGAGGGTCTGTCTGCCTTTCTCCATGCTCTCCGGCTGCACTGGTAAGACTAAACACCAACCCAAATTAGAACTTTTAAAACCAATGTGCTTGGGATTTTTTTTTTAATTTATTTTTTTTTTTTTTTAAAGTGTTTTTCATTCATAACTGTTTGTTTTTGTTCCCTCAGGGTGGAGTTTCAGAATAAGTTCTACAGTGGGACTGGAATCAAGTTCTGCCCCTTTGCCTTCTCTCTTCTGCCCTCCAGTTTTGAGCAGGAGGGCTTACTGTGACAGCACCACCCTGGAATTCTGTTCAGTGAAGAGCGGAGCCAAGACAAGCCAGCGGGCTTCTGTGCTTATAAAGATGGAACGCAGAGAGATCACAAAGTGATTCTTATATTTATGTTAGTCTTTTAGCAGTCTGTCAAGTAAAGTAGTAGAGTGATGAGTTTTGTAAGCACCGAACTCAAACACTCCTGGTTTCCAGACGGTTTTCGGAGCTCAGAGTGCTGTGGAGAGATTCAGATCTGATTCAGATCGGACATTCGTCAGAAAGTGCATCCTGTCTGTGCTCAGCCTGGCTCAATGCAAAACGCGGGGCTCAGATTCAACATCTTCCTCGTGAGGCGTATCCAGTTTGGAGAATCGCATCCTTCGCCCTTCAAAATATAGAAGGATCATTTCGATGCCAGAGTAGGATAAAAGTTGATAACATCGGGCTGCACAAGAAAACCTGACAGTAATTATTTGTGGCATTCTTATTGAACTTAAAGAACGTTCAACATCTTATTTACCGTTGAAGTTGTGTATAATTTGCTTCCTCTTGGTTAGCTCCAATGCTAGTATGATGGACTTCTGTAACTCCTTTCAGTTTTGCAGATGTGTTTTTTATACACTGGGTAGTGAAACCAGCTTTTGGTTAAATAGTTCTTGCACTGACTGCCTTACCGACATTCAACCACGAGACAGCTTATTGCATCACTGTTCAGGTTTCCTGGTCCAGGTGTAAGATACCAACTCACAGCAGATAACCTCTGACTTTTTAAATATTCAGAAGAATTTGGGCAGGTGTGACTTGAGATGTATATATACTTTTGCAGAATTATTTTTATAATTTATTTTTAAAGTGCATCAGAATCACAGATGAATGTTGGTGGCGTGTGATTTCTTTTTTCACTTTCATGCATTCACAGTGTTGCCTTTGCACCTGCAATTTATTGTATAATTTAACATTCCATCTATGGAAAATTTAAAACCATTTATTTGTTGATGCGGCACACCAGGGTGTGTTGCTCTGTACTAAAAGAGATCAGATTTCTGTACTTGGCACAATCTGATGGTAAGTCCATTTAGGATATGTTCCCATACCAGGCATTTGGATTTACTGACTGTATTGGTTAAGCCTGAAAGGAATTGAATTTGGGACTTTCTCAAAGGTGATGAGACTTAATGATCACAGCTGCTGCCTTAAAGTATTGTCTGCATCATTTCACCAGCAATTGAGTTTGCTAAAGAAAGGTACTGCCAGCCACAACGTTTTTGAGTCACGTCCTTCCTTCCTAGCAGGTGATCGAGACGGTGTGAAATCTTCTTGAAGCAGGTCGTGCTTGCTTAATATCGGTTACTTAAAACTAAATTGTTGAAATGGTCAGTTGAAGGGTTATTATAATTTCTTTTCTGATTTTGCCATATAATGATCATGGAAAAATCATATTTCTTGTTTTTGTTTTTGAAAAACACTCCAAGCTTTAATCCTTTTAAGAAAGTTCTCTGTTCAACTTTAATGTCAATAAATTGTATTCATTTGAGTGGTTTTGCAAAGTGTCTTATGTTCTCCTTATCAGAGCCTGTTTGCCTGTGTTGAGCCTGTCAGTCCGACCTCAGGGGAAAAAGCCCCCAACACGCGATACTGTTTCCATAGCAACGCTAAACTTAGCCGGTAAAGACAGCGGTATGGCGTCGCGACGCTTCCAAAAAAGTTTATCATTTAGAGGATAATTTCCGCAACAACTGGAAAAAAAAATGGCTCACGACGATTTGCGAGTGGAGGCGATAAGACAGATGGTGTCTGCCGGCTTCGGGCTGGACAACTCTCCGGATTCCGGCTGTTTCGACGAGGCGCTCAGTCGTCGCGATGGAGAAGACGAGCAGAAAATCATCCAGTACCTAAACTCCGTGACTGCGGAGGATTCGCCGTCCTGTCTTTTCTTCTTCAAAACTGTGACAGAGGAGGAGGTTGAAGTTGGTGTACCTGTAGGTGTGTCGGTCTCTGCCTAAACAACACACACATTCAGACCCAGGGGCAATTTAGGGCCATCGATGAGTCGGAAGCAGGAGTATAAGAATGTTGAATTTGTAATTTAGTGGATTTTTAACAGCTTTCAATCACGTTTATTTTGTCAGAGGAAACAGATGTAGAGTCTTCAGACCCTGGGGCAGAAGTTATTTCTCATTCAGATGATACAAACGAAGAAAGACCCTCTCACGTGAGCGTCATTAACTATTTACTATTTACGTTTAACGATGATGACGATATAAACAATCAAAGTGACTAACTTGTTACTGGTTTTCTATTTTTCAGAGGACGGATCTAAAACTAGTTGACCATGTGGAGATTGATGTTACGGTCAACCAATTCCCAGAGAGTTTTTTGAAATCCCACGTTTTCAGTCTCATGAGAAACACAAAGGGTAAATGACATTGACATGAAACGTGTTTGAAACTTAAACACAGGCAGTACATAAATAGGAATGATTTGTTATGATTTGACAGAGCCGATAAGTGAGCCAGCTGACATGAATGAGGCCAATATCAGTATTCCAAGGCTATTTGACATTGACATGCACAGCGGTCACCCCATTCAGGTGCTACATGACAAACTTCTCTATGTAAGTACTTAAAAAAAATGCATAAACCAATTGCAACTCTATCAGGTAGACTAATCTTTATCATTACAATAACTGCATATGTTTCACTGCCTCTCCTCAGGTCTATTATCCCTTGATCAGACAGATGGTGCTCCCTGCAGGAGGCCAAAACAAAGCAGAGGAAGAACTTGATGCTGAAGATGAAAAGAGGAGTTCAGAGAAGCCCAGTGAAGAATTTGTTGTTCGAAATGATTTGCTCAACATGATCACCAAGTTTATAGAATTTACCCACACAACTCTCCAACGTCTTCAGGCTGAGGGTTTGTTTCATTAATATTCCAAAAAGTTAAAAGCATTTTCTCTCATATACCGTAAACATAAGGAAATAGAAATACTATAACCTTTCAGCTTTTGCAGTCCCACCATGTTTCGTTTTGAGTTGCCATACAGAGGCAAAGTTGTTCTTGGAACGGTAAACAGTTAAAGTGTGCAAACAAAACTCTGCATTTTTGCAGATGAGAATTCACTTCATCTTCCTGAGCTCGACATGGAGCAAGGTGTGGACATCTTGCTTGCTAATCCAGAGACGATTGAGAAGTTGGAGCAGTGCGTGATGAATTGGCAGACTCAGATTACAATTGTCATTGAGGAGCAGCAAAAGAAACAACCTCAGGTTTGTGATTTTTGTGCCAGTGCAATGCAGATAAGATAAGAAACTCTGTGTAAGACCACTAGAAAAGTCATTTTCATTCGTACTCCAGGCACCTGGTCCGTTGGCTGAGATCGTGCTTTGGCAGGAGCGTGCCGATGCTGTGAACGCTCTGAGTGAACAGCTCAGACAGCCTGCGGTCAAGAAGATCCTGGAGGTGATGACCAGAGCGGACTCAAGCATTGTTCACACCCTGGAAGGAACGGTTGCTGAACTCACTAAATACCGTTCGGAGTGTGACGACAACTTTCGCTTTCTGAAAACAATGGAGAGACACTTCAAGGTGAGATGTCATTTTTTATATTACACCTTTATGTATTATATAGCTTTGCTGAGTCTTGAGAGTGAGTGAAGACACAATTCTTGCGACGTCGTCCCCTTCACCTCTCAATTCCCAAATTGTCTTTTGCAGAATCTGGCTGATGGTGCAAACCTTGGAGTGATCCTGGAAAACATCCGTCCTCTGATGGACAGCCTGCAAACGGTGTGGATGATTTCTTACCACTTTCAAAGTGGTGATCGTATGGTCCCTCTGATGGAGCGTATCGCCTGGCAGCTGTGTGAGCGAGTGGCTCAAGCCATTGATGTCCATACTCTTTTCAAGTATGTGTGAATGCACGTGGATGCACTGTGCTATGAGAGTTAATATAACTATGATGGAATCAAAACATTAAATTCAGCCAGGATCCAACATTTAGTTATTTGATTTTGTGCGTTTCAATGTAATTTGATAGTGTGTTGCTTCTTGAACAGAAATAAGAAGGAGGCCACGTCCCAGGTTTATGAGGCCAAGCAGGTTCTGGACCAGTGGAAATCATCCTACTTTGACGTGCGTGCTGATATTGAAAAATTGGGCTGGAATCAACGCTGGGAATTTGACCGCAAGAGATTGTTTGAGAGGAGTGATTACATGGCATCTGTCTGCCAGGACCTGTACAATGTCCTTCAGGTCAGCGCCAATGAAAGGGCATGATGATTGACCATCCATCTGTGACTGGAAAATAATCAGTTTCCTTGAAGGGTTCTGTTTGATTTGTTTGGTGCAGATTTTGGAGGAGTTCTCTAACTTTTTTGGCCCAGAGCTGAAACGTGTGACTGGAGAGGCCAAACTGATCGATGAGATTCTGGGCCGAGTGGATCGTCTGGTGTCACCTTTTGAGCAGATAATTTTTAACCCATTCAACATTTTAAAGATGAGCAGCTGGAAAACGGTCATTCAAGATTTCAACACCTCAGTTCAGGTGGGAGTGCGTTATTCATCCTGTAGATGTTTATTGAAATGTACATATTGATGTTTTAGAATATCGATAAAGCAATGAAGTATCTCAGTTTTGTACGTTTAAATGTCTGTCACCTATTTAACCTTACAAAGTAGGATCTATTCTTTATTAAACTGATGCTTGATCCATTTCTTGTGCATGCTTAGGCTATAGATGGAGAAGCCATCACCTTCATTGATCAGTCTTTTAAGACTCTGCGCTCTTCATCCACTGCCTTTGAAATACTGATGAAGTTCAAACACGTCCGCTGCAGAGAGGCCATCAAGAACCATTTGATGAAAAAGTCTGATGACATCCTGGCCCAGTATATCAAAGAGGTAATGTATAATCAAAAATCAGTATTTGATATTTTAATTTAGAGTCAAAAGCTTCAATGTGTTAAGTGAAGGATGTATGTGAAGTGAAGAACCTAATTCCATTTTTAATTTATTCTACATCAGATTCTATCACAGATTAAACAACACACCTCTTTATGCTACACACTTGTAGGCCTGTTTGTGGTCATTTATTGTAATTTCTGTAAGTTTTTTTTTTTCTTTTGAGTCTTTCACAGAGTAATATTGGCTGTTATAAGGAAGTTTTTTTTTCTTCATCACTGTAGGTCGACGCCATAGCTGAAATCTTTAAGAAGGAGAAAGACAAACCAGTGCTTAGTAAGTTTGAGACGCCCGTGGCAGGAGCCATCAAGTGGGCCCGATTCCTTGCTGACCGCATCAAGCAACCCATCCTTTCCTTCCTGAAAGCTCCAGAGCTGCTCGGCAGTGACCACACCAAAACTGTGAGTTATTTCATCATACCAGAGCTTTAAAAGTAGCTATGATTATGATCAATGTTGACTGGTTTCCTTTGACTCTTTCTGTATTCTGCAAAGGCCAAGGACAAGTACATGGAATTGGCAGTTCAGTTGAAGGAATATGAGAAGAAAACATATGAGTGCTGGTTCGCTGAGACAGAACACAACCTGCCACTGCTGATGAAAAAGACCCTGTTGGCAAATACTACCAGTGACAATCCAGTCCAGGCTGAAGTGGTATACATTTTTTCTCATCACCTATTTGTAAATGGTTTTCTTATGCTTAATATTTTTCTTTATTTTTTTTACTGACTTTAAGGTTGTTGCATCTACTGAGCAAAGCCTACAGAGGGCTGTGCGATACACTGTGAACTTTCCTCATGAGATAAGAGGAATCATTTCAGAAACAAATGACCTTGTTCCACTGGGCTACTCTGTGCCTGGACAGGCTCAACATGTTGCTCTACAAGAACTCAACTTCTGCAGGTGATGATTTTCGCTACTGTTTCCATCTTGGGTGAAAAACATGAAAAGATCACTGCTGGATGTGATCCCTGACATCATCTTCTTGATTTTTTTTTTGTATCTCAATTTTAGATACGTTGATGATCTGAAAAAAATAGTCAGCAGGTACCACTGTGTAATCGACGGCCTCAGTGAAGCCCATTTCATAATGCTGGCTCCGCAGATCGAAGCCGTCCAAAAGGAGCTGAATTATGGCTGCAAAAGAATCAACTGGAAAACCTTGAGTAATGTGCTGTTTGGATTACCACATGCAGTGTCTGGGTGTCACCGTAATGTTAAAGGCTCAGTTGAACTGAAATCTTGATATTTGTGTTTGGTTTTAGGAATCCCCGACTTCCTCAGTCAAGCTTTTGAGGCTGTCTCCAAGTTTGAGACGCTTTTCAGCCACATCCATCGTAATGAAAAGGAAATCGATTCCAAGCTACAAGCAATGGTTGCTGCCAGTTTACTGAAAATTCCATCACCAGATAAATCAAACAACTTGCCAGGTACACATATGCGAAAGATGGTTTTTACTGAATATGAGCCTCCACAAAACAATTCAGCCATATGATTAACTATTTTGCATGTTTCTTTCAAGGTGTCAAAGAGTTTTGTGAGCGTATTGAGCAAGAACGGGTCAAGACTGTCAATCTGCTAGTTAGAAAATATGCTGACATTGGATTCCTCATCACAAAAATAGAACATTTGGTCCTGGAAACCAGCAGCGGTAAAGCTAAAGTCATGGCAGAGTATTATTCGTACTGGGAGCGCAAAGTGCTGGACTCCCTTATTAAGATGGTGCTGAGGTAATAACACAATGCTTTGGATGAATTTACTCTGAAATGAGTTGCAATATCTGTGTTTTTCTGATGCGTCCTTTTTCCTTCATTGACATTTGCCTCCAGGAATGTTCAAGCTTTGAACATGGCTCTGACGGGAAGCACTGCTCTTTTCCAAGTGGATGTCATTCTGTCTGCCCCTAAGATTGTGTTGCAGCCTAAAAGCAGCGACGTCTACTCACTGATAATGCAATGTGTCCGAGACTGCGTGGAAAGCACAAAGGTGGAGCATGCTAACCTGTTTACCAAGACATGCTTGTAGTACAGTATACCACTGACACTCTGACCTGACCCTGTTACTGTTTGTTTTAAAGCAATTTGTGCGTTGGATGCATGGGACCTGCATCGAGTGCCCTCCAGTTCGTGTTGGTAATGAGGATGAGTTTGTGACATTCACCTTCTGCAGCGACGTGTGGCAGCATCCTCAGATCAATGAAAGTGCTACGAGCGTGTCTCAGAACATGCAGCAGCTGCTCCTCTCGGTGGATCGGTACCTTCCCCACTGGAAACGCCACCGGGCCCTTTGGGAAAAAAACAGAACCATTGTCAATGAGAAGTTTGCCGCAAAGAGACCGTCCTGCGTCATGTATGACGACAAGCTGCAGTTTCTCACCGGGATTCAGCAGGAATTGATGCTGGAGCCTCATTTTAGGAAGGAGCACATCATCTGTCTAAACCTGGAGCCTCTGATTCTCACCGTGTGGGAAACTGCTCAGTCCTGGATCACTTCACTCGGTGGTTTTCTGAACAAGCCTGCCAAAGAGGATCTCTTCAACTTGAGAGATGAGCTCACGGTGCTGTATCATTCCAGACCGTTCATGTACTTATGTCATTGTTGAACTTAAAAAAATATGCTTTTTAAACATGTTATTCTTATGTTTACCTCATACAACAGCAACTCAGAAAGAGCCTGAACCAGAGCCCTGACACCTTCGAGGGCCTGAAGTCTGTTCTGAGCACCATCTCTGCGATCAGGGATATGTCTTTGGAGGTGGAGATGAGATTCATCGACATTATAGAAAGATACAGAACCCTGGCCATGTACAAAGTGGAGGTACAATCTTTTTATTGTTTTTATTGCTGTTCTCTCGAAAATTTTAAGCACTTCCATTGTTGAGCCTTTGTTTTCTGTTCTCAAGGTTGGAGAGGATGAATCGGAGCTGGTGGCCGATATTGAAAAGATGTGGACTGATCTGTTTGCAGAAGCGAGACAAGTGGATCGAAGTCTGAAAGACGTCAAGAAATCGTTCACTGTGGTACACATCAACTCTGCACACACTTATTTCATGAGTAATTTGATTGATTTTTTTATATTGATGAGCAGTCTATCATTCTTACCTTTTATTTTTTCAAATTTCATGACATTCTTCTGAAAGACCACAAAGGAAAACATGGAAAACTTCAAGCAAGAATTGTCTATATTTGCTGAAAGCTTCAACATGCACGGTCCTGGGGCTGTGGGAGATGATTTGGAAAAAGGTACTCCTCCATTCACATTCTGAAGTTGCTGCATCCGTAACAATACCGGACTGCATGTTTAAAAGTTGAATTGTAGTGGAGAAACAAATTTCTTCCTTTGGTCTTTGCAGGACTTGCAATTCTCGGAAAATATGAGGCAGATCTTGCCAACGTGGTGACGACACAACAGGAACTAACCAATGCAGAGAAGCTTTTGGATCTTCCACTTACTGTGAACCCAGAGATTGCAAGCATCCAAAAGGACATGAAGGGATTAAGGCAGATATATGACATATATAGGGCTCAGAAGGTGGGATGGGATTGCTATCACCTGCATTTTACAAAACACCAACACTGCTTAACATTTTTAATTCTGTTTTTCAGGATGCAAAGACAGAGTGGTCACAGACCTTGTGGGTCGACTTAGACATTCAAGTGTTACAGGAAGGCATTGAAGGTTTCATCAAAGGTTTGAGGCAGCTGCCTAAAGACGTGCGAGCCTTGCCCATTGCCTTCTTTCTTGATGGACGAATGAAAGAGTTCAGGGAGTCTCTGCCTCTGTTGCTGGACCTGAAGAATGAAGCTCTCAGAGACAGGTTTGTAGCTTTGTATAAAATGTATATAATAGATTGTTTATATCACAAATGTAAAGTGTACAACAGATAAAATGCATTATTTTTATCATCATTACAAACATATTTGTGTGTTTCAGGCACTGGAAGGAGCTAATTGAAAGAACCGGGACTCGCTTTGAGATGAACTCGGACACATTCACCCTGGAAAACATGTTTGCAATGGAACTGCACAAACATGCAAACGTCATCGGGGACATTGTCACTTCTGCTGTCAAGGAGCTCAGTATCGAAAAGGCAAGTATTGTCTGGAATCGGCATTCATCATAACTTCATCAGTTCATCAGTATTATCAATATTCATTGGAGTTTGTATGTGTGCTTCCAGGGAGTGAAGGGTGTGATGGAGACTTGGGAGAGTATGAAGTTCAGTGTGCAGTCATATGTCAAAGGCACGCAGAAGCGTGGCTCCATTCTGGGTGCTGTGGATGAGATCCTGCTCAATGTGGACAATGATATTATGAACCTGCAAGGCATGGCCGGCAGCCGCTTTGTGGGACCCTTCCTTGGCACCATTCAGCAGTTAGAAAAAGACCTGTCACTTATCAGTGAGACTATAGAGGTCAGTGAGAGCAAGTCAACGTTACATCCCACTTATGTTTATTTCATTTAAAAAAAACAAAAATGTTTTAAAAGAAAATTCATTTGGCACAGGTGTGGTTGCTGGTTCAGCGAAAATGGATGTACCTGGAGAGCATATTTATAGGTGGAGACATCCGCTCACAGTTACCAGAGGAAGCAAAGAAGTTTGATAACATCGACAAAAAGTTTAAAGACGTGAGTGTCGCTACGATTTCAACCCAATTCTAATTTTTTCGGCTTGTGGGTATGTCATTATAAATGCTCATCTCTTTTGTGTGTGTAGATCATGAACAGCACAGTCAGTAGTCCAAACATTAAGCACTGTTGCTTAGTTCCAAACCGGCTAACCGATCTCCAGGCCCTGAGTGACGGTCTAGGGAAGTGCCAGAAGAGTCTCAATGAGTACCTGGACTCCAAGCGAAACGCATTTCCTCGTTTCTTCTTCATTTCTGATGATGAGCTGCTCAGCATCTTAGGGAGTAGCGACCCCACTTGTGTCCAGGAGCACATGATCAAGGTATGGGCTTGAAAAGATAGCTCTGTGTGTGTGTGGGGCGCATGTGTGTACGTGCTTTTTTCTCTTCCGTCAGATGTACGACAACATAGCGTCTCTGCGGTTCGATGGTGAAGCCAGTGGGGAGACGGTGGTTGGAGCAATGGTGTCAGCGGAGGGCGAGGTGATGGAGCTGAGAAAACCGATCCCAGTGGAGGGCAGAGTGGAGGAGTGGATGATGGCAGTTCTGCTGGAGATGAGGAAAACTAACAGGCTCATAACCAAAGAAGCAATATTTCACTATTGTGAGGACCGGACCAGGTGTGTGTAAAAGCTTTATTTGTGTTTCCAATTTTCAATCAAATTGGCCACAGCGTGTTGACAGTAAAATGAGCATCCCCATGTTTCTCAGGGTGGACTGGATGTTGCTGTACCAGGGCATGGTGGTGCTGGCCGCAAACCAGGTGTGGTGGACCTGGGAGGTGGAGGACGTTTTCAAGAAGGTGAAGAAAGGAGAGAAGCGCGCAATGAAGAAGCACGCTGAAAAGATGCACCAGCAGATTGATGAGCTGGTGACGCGCATCGCTCAGCCCATGAAGAAGAACGACAGGCGGAAGATCAACACTGTGCTCATCATTGATGTCCACGCAAGAGACATTGTGGACAGCTTTGTCCTAAATAGGTAACATTTACTGATTGGACCGTCCTTCTCTTGCAAATGATGCCATGCTTCGTAGTGATATGACAATAGAATGTAACTTTTCAGCATAATGGATGCACAAGAATTTGAGTGGGAGAGCCAACTGAGATTTTATTGGATGCGGAAAGCTGACGACCTCTTTGTGCATCAGTGCAGTGCATCGTTTTCCTATGGCTATGAGTACATGGGGTTAAACGGTCGACTGGTGATAACCCCACTGACCGACCGAATTTACCTCACTCTCACACAGGTACGAGAAGCTTACATCACCTAAGTTGACGCATAAATTATTCAATTTGTGATCCCAGGCTGCAAAATGTTTTTTCTACGCGTGATTTTTTTTTAAATCCAGGCCCTGTCCATGTTCTTGGGTGGTGCTCCTGCTGGACCGGCTGGCACAGGAAAGACAGAGTCCACCAAAGATCTGGCGAAAGCCTTGGGTCTGCTCTGTGTGGTTACAAACTGTGGCGAGGGCATGGACTACATGGTAAGACACTGAAAGAGCTAACAGCTATTTAAAAAAAAACCAAACCCCGTCTCCCCTAATTCTAACACATTGCAGTGCTTTTGTGCTCATTCTGGTCATTTTAACATCTCTGTTTGTAGGCTGTGGGCAAAATCTTCTCTGGCCTTGCTCAGTGTGGAGCTTGGGGCTGCTTCGATGAATTCAATCGTATTGACGCGTCAGTGTTATCTGTTATCTCCTCTCAAATTCAAACCATCCGCAATGCTCTCATGCTGCGCCTCAACAGATTCCAGGTATGTCGATAAACCAGCAAGTAATGATTATTATACACTCAAGGATCTGTTTACAAAGGTTTGTTTAAACACTAATGATCACTAATGCACCTCAGTTTGAAGGCCAGGAGATCAGCCTGGATGGCCGTATGGGGATTTTCATCACGATGAACCCTGGATATGCGGGACGCACAGAGCTGCCAGAATCAGTCAAAGCCCTCTTCAGGCCTGTGGTGGTTATTGTGCCTGACCTTCAGCAGATCTGTGAGATTATGCTCTTTTCTGAGGGTTTTCTCTTGGCCAAGGTACGTTGAAGTACAGCAGTTCGGATATTAAAAGACCATTTTTTTGCTTTATCTTGGATGTTTTCTGATGTCTTTGAATGCTCATTGCCGATATTCCAAATTCATAAGTTCTTAAGAGCTGTGTTTTTCTCCTTCTCAGGTGCTGGCAAAGAAGATGACAGTTTTATATAAACTCGCTCGTGAGCAGCTGTCCAAACAGTCTCATTATGACTTTGGCCTGCGAGCTCTGAAATCTGTTTTAGTGATGGCAGGAGAGCTGAAGAGAGGCTCACCGGACCTCAGTGAGGTAACCACCAAAAGAAACATTTTATGCTTTAGTTTCATCTCCTACAAATGACAAACTAGAGTTATTCATCATCCATCAGGTTAAGGCTTAAGACTGATTACTACAATTTATTTTGAAGAATATAAAAAGTACCATCATTTAACCTGTATTTCTGAATATACGTTTTTCTTTGAACCCATGGACATGGTACATTTTCCATCCTCCTTTAACCACAGTCCCCATGTTTTGCATTCCCCAGGATGTGGTGCTGATGCGCGCTCTCAGGGACATGAATCAGCCAAAGTTTGTGTTCGAGGATGTCCCTCTGTTCCTTGGGCTGATCTCAGACCTGTTTCCCGGGCTGGATTGCCCTCGCGTTCGCTATCCCAACTTCAATGATGCTGTGGAACAAACACTGGAGGGAAATAAATACGTCGCACTTCCTGACCAGGTCTTTCAGCGATAAAAACAGCTTTTCACTGAAAAAAATGATTTTGATCAGTGAAATATTTGTTACATACTAATATATTATTCCTGTGCTCTGCTGTTTGTGCTATCAGGTTGATAAAGTGGTGCAGATGTATGAGACCATGATGACCAGGCACACTACTATGGTTGTGGGCCCGACAGGCGGAGGGAAATCAGTTGTGATCTCCACACTGTGTCAAGCTCAGACCAAGTAAGTGTCAACAGCACGACTGTCCCAAGTTTTAGTGTGGATGTTGCCACATTTCGTTCTGATCTCGTCTTCAGGTTGGGATTACAAACCAAGCTGTATCCCTTGAATCCTAAAGCGATGAGTGTGATTGAGCTTTATGGTGTTCTGGATCCCGACACCCGAGATTGGACGGATGGGATCTTATCTAACATCTTCCGTGACATCAACAGGCCGACAGACAAACAAGAGCGGAGGTAAAAATGTACAAGAAGCTTAAATAAAGAACCTCAAAGCTCAAAGGAAAACAATAGGAAGAGCAACAGAATTTCTGTAAAAACATCTTTTCTCTCCCAGGTACATCCTGTTCGACGGAGATGTTGATGCTCTGTGGGTCGAGAACATGAACTCTGTAATGGATGACAACAAGCTCCTCACTTTAGCGAATGGGGAAAGAATCCGTTTACAGAATCACTGCGCGTTGCTTTTTGAGGTTTGTTAAAATCTAAAGAATAATAATAATGCTAGTTAATTCTAGTTAATGCAACTTTCAGGGCTTATTGTAAATATTTGCCGCTGCAGGTTGGTGATCTTCAATATGCTTCCCCTGCTACTGTTTCACGCTGTGGAATGGTTTTTGTTGACCCCAAAAACTTGCGCTATGCCCCTTACTGGAAAAAATGGCTGAAAACCAGGCCTGACAAAGTATGTGAACTTTTTTTTTCCATGACCTTAATTAGTAGTTGTTTATAATTTGGTAATATCCGAACAAGGTCTTTTTTTTCCTCTTTTAGGAACAAGAAGAACTCAACAGACTGTTTGAGAAATATGTGCCCAGCTCCATTGACATGATTGTGGATGGTATTGTTGATGGCAGACAGGGCCAAAAACTGAAGACTGTTGTCCCTCAGACAGATCTCAATATGGTATGTTAATTACATCAACTCAGGATCTGTTTTGGTTTTTCAATTTTGTATTCCTGGAAAAGTAATTGATGACGATAACTATATAGTTTCATGTTTAGGGTACTTAATCGAACTGTGCACTCTGATTTGTCAGGTGACTCAGTTGTGCATAACGCTGGATGCGCTGCTGGAGAGGAGGAGCAACAGAGCTGAAGTCCTGGAAGGTTACTTCCTTGAGGCTCTCTGCTGCTCGCTAGGCGCTACATTACTAGAGAGCGGCAGGATCAGGTTTGATGAGTTGTTGAAAAAGCTTTCCTGTCTGACCATGGTGGATGATGGCAGTACCCTGGCTGGACCAGGAGAGATACCAGGTAAGATCCAAGAAGTTGCCGGACAAAGACAGAGAGAAATACCACTGCACACATTCACATGCACACCTAGGGGCAAGTCAGATCCATCAGTTAACCTGATTTACACGACTTTTTGGACTTTGGGAGGAAACCAGAGTACCCAAAAGAAAACCCCACACGCCCAGGGAGAACATGCAATCTCCACACCAAAAATAAAGCAACCTTGACATTTTCAAGTATGTTTTACTAGAGTATGTGCAAATGTGATTTGTAATAATGAGTAACTGCATTCTGACAGGATACCTCCCAACTCTGTATGACTTCCACTTCGATGGCACACAGGAGAAGTGGGTTCCCTGGAGTTCTCTGGTCGCCAAATACATTCATAACCCTGAAACGAAATTCGCCGATATCCTAGGTATTTTTGTGAGCTAGTGTGGATGAAGGACAAAAAAAAGAAAAAAATATCTGAACACATATACAAAAAAATCAAAACTTTTTTTCTTCAATTATCCAATTTTTGCTTTAGTGCCCACTGTTGACACCACCAGAGCCAGCTGGATCCTGGAGCAGATGGTGAAAGTAAAGAGGCCAGTGCTGCTCGTCGGAGAGTCTGGCACCTCTAAGACTGCCACCATTCAGAACTTCCTGAAGAACGTTGACTCAGATACGAGGGTACGTTTTGTTTCTTGCGAGGCATATTTGTCTACGTCTAATGTTCCTTTCGTTTAATTATATTTCTTTTCTTTTTAGAGCACTTTGACCATTAACCTTTCATCCAGAACAACTTCACTGGACCTGCAAAGAAATCTGGAGGCCAATGTGGAGAAAAAGACCAAGGAGACCTACGGTCCTCCTATGGGGAAAAGACTATTGATCTTCATCGATGACATGAATATGCCAAAGGTACCTGTTCAAAGTTCTCAACCAAGATTTATGAGAGGCATGGTAGTACTTGAATGTTTGAAATCTTTTTCAGGTGGACAGTTATGGCACACAACAGCCGATTGCACTGCTGAAGCTGCTGTTGGACCGAGGGGGCTTGTATGACAGAGGAAAGGAGCTTCACTACAAAATCCTCAAGGATCTTGGCTTTATTGCCGCCATGGGTAAAACAGGGGGAGGAAGGAATGAGGTGGATCCTCGCTTCACCTCACTGTTCAGCGTCTTCTGCATCCCTTTCCCAACTGTGGAGTCCCTTCATCTTATCTATGCTTCCATTATCAGAGGCCATACAAAAGTAAGTGTATCTTTCCCAAAGTCGTCATAACAGATTAAAATCTTTGTCAACTTAACAAATAATGTGTTTCTTTTTTCAGCCTTTTGAAGAGGCCATCCAAAATGTTTGCGATAAGGTGACCTCCTGCACGCTGGAACTGTACAACATGATCATCAGAGATCTGCCTCCCACTCCGTCAAAGTTCCACTACATTTTCAACCTGAGAGACCTGTCAAGAGTTTACAATGGACTCGTCCTCACCAAGCCTGACAGGTCGGACATACAGTGGCAGATTCACTTTACAGGCACACCGACAGAAGACTGCGCTTGTAAATGTGTTAAATATTTGCCTTCTTAGATTTTTCTGGCTTTTCTTCAACAGATATCTGACTGTCACCCAGTTTGTTCGTGTCTGGAGAAATGAATGCCTGAGAATCTTCCATGACAGGCTCATTGATGAAACTGACAAAGCTTTGGTAATGCATGATTCTACTTCAGATTGAAAATGTTGGACAACCAGAATGTGTACAATTACTGCTTCGACTGGCATTACAAACAGAGACCATATTCTCCCCCAGGTCCAAGGTCACATCAGGAGTCTCATTGCTGAGCACTTTGCATCAGACCTGCAAGCCGTCATGAGGGACCCAATACTTTTTGGAGACTACAGCACAGCACTCCATGAAACCGATTCAAGGGTTTATGAGGACATACAAGACTATGATGCCTCAAAGGCCCTCTTCCAGGTACTGAGCCACTAAACATGATCTCAGTCTCAGGTCTCAGTCTATTTATTCTAGAATGACACCGTTTGTGTTTGTAATGACTGATCTATACTGTCTTTTGAAAGATAACAGATTTCTCTTCTTTAGGAAATATTAGAGGAATACAATGAAAACAAGTCAAGGATGAACCTGGTGCTGTTTGATGATGCGCTGGAACATCTGACACGCATTCACCGCATAATCCGCATTGATCAAGGCCACGCACTGCTTGTTGGAGTGGGGGGCTCTGGAAAGCAGTCCCTCACCAAGCTTGCTGCCTTTGCGGCTGGTTGTGAGGTTGTGAAACACATAAAGTAGCAGAAAATAGAATGAAACTACTTTTAAGGCACTATTAAAATGTTTTTGCAAATCATTTTTTCCAAGACCTACTAATTATGTTTTCTGTTCATTTAGGTGTTTGAGATAACTCTGAGCAGAGGCTACAGTGAAAATAACTTCCGTGATGACCTTAAGGCACTGTACTTGAAGCTTGGCATTGAAAATAAAAAGACAGTGTTCCTGTTTACTGATGCTCATGTTGCGGAGGAAGGCTTCTTGGAGCTCATTAACAACATGCTCACTTCAGGTCTGACTCTAGTGTTGTGATTCTCACTCATTTCAATTTTTGTGAAAGTTATAGCTGAAATTATTTGCACTCTCCTCATAGGCATTGTTCCCGCTTTGTTCCCTGATGATGAGAAGGAAGCGCTTCTCAACCAGCTTCGTGACGAGGCGCTTAGTATGGGAGCCGGTCCTTCTAAAGACAGTGTGTGGCAGTACTTCGTCAACAAGAGTGCCAACAATCTACACATAGTTTTAGGCATGTCTCCTGTGGGAGACACTCTGAGGACACGCTGCAGGAACTTTCCAGGTGGAAGAAGTCTTTGGTCTTGATTTAATTTCATATCTTTTCTGTTTTTATTTCACTGACTGTTTTTTTTTTTTTTTTGTTCTCAGGACTGATGAATAACACTGTGATAGACTGGTTTCTGCCTTGGCCTCCACAGGCCCTGCTTGCTGTGGCTCAGTCTTTCCTCGGTCGGTAGATACACATGCTTTTGTCATTGGAGACTTTTTTAGTCAGACATATGAGTGCTTATTTTTCACTATAAAAATTAACATAAGATAGGACATTTGCAAGTCTAGATAATTCTAAAATTGTTTTATTTCTTCTGTTTTGTACAGGTGAAAATCCAATGATCCCTAAAGACCATTCTGCTGCAGTTATTGAACATGTCTGCATGGTTCATAAGTCTGTGGGTGACTACAGCAAACTGTTCCAGCAAAAGCTCAGACGTTGCAACTATGTCACCCCGAAGAATTATTTAGACTTCATTAGCAACTATTGTAACCTCTTGAAGGAAAAAGACCAATATATCTTGGGTAAGAAGATAAAACACCCTTCAAATTCTGTTAAAAGTATTGGACTGGTGCCATGAATGCTGTGCTAAAAAGTGTTTGTGATGATTACAAAGGCTCTTGACTTTTTTTCTGTTCATTAGCCCAGTGCAAGCGTCTGGAGGGAGGCTTGGATAAACTAAAGGAAGCCAGTGAGAAACTGGCGGAACTGAATGTGAAGCTAGCAGATCAGAAAGTCATCCTGGCTGAAAAGTCCACAGCATGCGAAGCCCTGCTGGATGAAATAGCCACTAACACAAGCGTTGGTCAGTGTGTACCTGACTCCTCTGACTCATGATCATATTGCACACTGTGTACTCTAGTTCTCTGACACCAAACACAGGCGTGGACTGTTGCATTTTCTTCCAGCCGAGGAGAAAAAGAATCTGGCAGAAGACAAAGCCAAAGAGATTGAAGAGCAGAACAAAGTCATAGCTGTAGAGAAGCAAGAAGCTGAGAGTTCCCTGGCTGAGGCTCTTCCTGCGTTAGAGGCAGCTCGCATTGCTCTGCAAGACCTGGAAAAATCAGATGTCACTGAGATTCGGTAAGCTCTGCTTACGCACTGCTTAATTAAGCAACTCTCATCTGTCTCTTTTATCGTTTTCTGTTGACCCTTTGCGCAGATCTTTTGCTAAGCCACCCAAACAGGTGCAAGTGGTTTGTGAGTGTATCCTGGTGCTCCGCGGCTACAAGGAAATCAGCTGGCAGTCAGCCAAGGGGATGATGTCAGAGGCTAACTTTCTCCGTACATTGATCGACATGGATTACGACTCTATAAATAACAACCAGGTCCGGAAAGTCAAAGGTAAGAAACCTGCAGTGCATCCATCCATCCATCCATCCATCCATCCACACCTGAACAGGAAGCCAGTCCATCACAGGGAAAACACAGAAAGACTACACACACACTCACATTCACACCAAGGGGTCAATGTAGGTTCAGAGATGTTTACAAACTCTCACTGCTGTTTTCTTTGAACTTCCTGTGACTAGGATTCCTCAAGACCCTCCAGATCAGCCTCGAGGAGATGCAAGCCATCAGCAAGGCTGGTTCAGGAATGCTTAAGTTTGTAGAGGCGATCATGGGTTACTGTGAGGTCTCAAAGGAAATCAAGCCCAAGAGAGAAAAGGTCAATGTTGACAGTGCTGTTACTCCATTTTACAGCTGAAGAGAAACTTGTCATGCAACCATATTGCTGTATTTCTTCAGGTGGCATGCCTCGAGAAGAACTTCTTTCAGAGTAAGCATGAGCTGGAGCGCATTCAGAGCGAGCTCAGCGATATCCAGAAAGAATTACACACTCTCGGAGAGAAGTACAAAGCTGCTATTGATGAGAAACAGTTGCTGCAAGAGGAGGCTGAGGTCATGGAGCGAAGGCTTTTAGCTGCCGACAAACTCATCTCTGGTCTGAGCTCTGAGAATGAACGGTGAGGTTTTAAAAGACACTGTTAGCGACTAAAACCAAGAAGAGCCAACTGTTTTACAAGTTTCTCTCTCATGTTTTAATCTGCAACTTTTTTGTTCCTCACTCAGGTGGACCAAGGATCTTGAGGAGTTGAAGCAGCGGCGCGGGCTTCTCCTGGGCGATTGTCTGATCTGTGCTGCTTTTCTCAGTTATGAGGGGGCCTTCAGCTGGGACTTCAGGAATGAAATGGTGTACAATGCATGGATCCAAGATGTGCAGGAGAGACAAATCCCTTTGAGTCAGCTTTTTAAAGTTGAACACCTTCTTTCTGATGAAGTAGAAATCAGCAGGTGAGCACTATTCAAATTTAATTAAAAAAAAAGTACAGTAAGGATTTTTTTTGGCTTATAGTTTGTTCAGTATATTGACTGCGCTTAACACTGAGCAAAATGAAATGTATGTGACAGATGGGGTTCAGAGGGTTTGCCTCCAGATGAGCTCTCTGTGCAGAATGGGATTCTCACGATTAGGGGGAGCCGCTTCCCCTTGTGTATTGACCCACAACAACAAGCCCTCAACTGGATTAAGAAGAAAGAGGAAAACAATAATCTCAAGGTACAAAAAAGAAAACACAAATTGTTGTTAGAAGGAGTGCTTTAGACATTCTGCATCTTCTGACGGTGAAAATACTCAGGACATGCAGCCCTGACAGTTTGGTCATCCACTGTGTCGCAGATTTCATCATTCAATGATCCAGACTTCCTGAAACACCTGGAGATGGCCATCAACTATGGCTTCCCATTCCTCTTCCAAGATGTGGACGAGTACATTGACCCGGTGATTGACAATGTCCTGGAGAAAAATGTGAAAGGAGCCGAGGGCCGACAGGTCATTATGCTGGGTGACAAGGAAGTGGACTACGATCCCAACTTCAAGCTGTACCTCAACACCAAACTGGCTAACCCCAAATACTCCCCATCCGTTTTTGGAAAATCCATGGTCATTAACTACACTGGTAGGAGCATTTTGGCTTTTCTTGTTAACTTTCGAACATCAGGCTGTATTGTGAGGTTGTTAAATGTTCTCATGTCATGTGCAGTGACCCTTAAAGGTTTGGAGGACCAGCTGCTGAGTGTTATCATGGGTTTTGAGAAGAAAGAGCTGGAGGAACAGCGAAAGTGTTTGATCCAAGAGACAAATAACAACAAAAAGCTTCTTAAAAACCTTGGGGATTCCTTGCTTGAAGAGCTGGCCACATCTACAGGCAACATGTTGGATAACACAGAGCTTGTCAACACATTGGAAATAACAAAACTGAAAGCCACGGAGGTCAGTGTGGCTCATGAAAGCATTGATCAAATTATAGAATGAAATTAATTTCATTACAATCACTAATCGGTATATGGTCATCGCTAGGTATTCGAGAAACTTCAGTTGGCTGTGAAGACATCCGAGGACATTGATAAACTCAGAGACGGATACCGACCTGCAGCCAAGCGTGGCGCCATCCTGTTCTTTGTGCTGACAGACATGGCTTTGGTTAACAGCATGTACCAATACTCTCTGGCCTCCTACCTCGAGGTGTTTGACTATTCACTGCGGAAGTCTCTGCCTGATGCCATCCTTCCCAAAAGGCTGGAGAATATCATGAACACTCTGACGTACAGCGTTTACAACTATGGTTGCACAGGTAAACTGAAAACAAAAACAAACTAAAAAAAACAAAACAAAAAGCTCATATGGAATAATGGAAAATGCTATAATTAAAATGTGTGTGATTGCCTACCTCTAGGGCTGTTTGAAAGGCACAAATTGCTCTTTTCCTTCATCATGACAATCAAGATTGAACAGGCAGAAGAGAAGGTGCCTCAGGAGGAATTGGAATTCTTCATGAAGGGTGAGGCGCACGTTCAACGTTAATGTTTAAGCAAATTACAGTGGAAGCAAAAATACAAATACACACAAAGTTCTGAATTTCATATTTTCTTCCTGCAAAGGTAATCTATCCCTGGAGAAAAGTCAACGCAAAAAGCCTTGTGACTGGCTTCCAGATCAGGGCTGGGAGGACATCATCAAACTTTCAGAGCTCTTTCCTGATCAGTTTGCCTCACTGCCTGATGACATTGAAAGTAATTCTGCTGAATGGATATCCGTAAGTGATCACAGCCTGAAAAACCGCTATTCATTTATTTGTGGATCCCCATTAGTCTTTACAAAGTAGACACCATTCTTCCTGGGTTCCGTTCTCAATCAAAATAACGTACTACATTCATGCATATAATCCAAAACACAGACAGTAGACAGCTGAAATTCAGTTTCAATTCAATTCTGGTTTTATTCACCAGAAGAAAAAACACACAACATGTACAATAGGTTACCTAAATTAATGCTCTATTTGCTGTAGTGCCATTTAACCCACTAAAATTGATTTCAGCTCTTTTTTGTCTCTCCCCAGTGGTATGACTTAGATGGACCTGAACAGACTCCCTTCCCCTCAAAATTCAAGGAGAACCTGTCAAGCTTCCAGAAGCTGCTGCTGCTGCGCTGCTTCCGTGTTGATCGAGTCTACAGAGCTGTGACTGACTATGTCACTGTCACCATGGGCGAGAAGTGAGGCTGTTTCTTTTCTAAATGTACAGTACAACTGAAGCTTTGTTTGATCGGCATGTGTTGTATGTCTCACATGAATTATATATCCACACTGTACAGATAAAAACTGCAAAGAAAACGTAACCATGCGTGCATTTAGTATATAGTACGTATTCATAAAGTACACCAGCGTGGCGATGTTCAAGTCAACTAAACATTTTTTTTAACCATGTAGTTTTTGAAATCACTGTTTCAACTGAATGAAATCCATCCCTGCACTTTTCTTTTTGTTTTTAATGCTCAGATACGTGCAGCCCCCTGTGATCAGCTTCGATGCAATCTACGAACAGAGCACACCTTTCTCCCCCATTGTCTTCATTTTGAGTCCTGGCTCTGACCCAGCCAGCGACCTCATGAAACTCGCAGAGAAGTCAGGCTTTGGGGGAAGCAAGTTCAAGTTTCTTGCAATGGGCCAAGGCCAAGAAAAGGTACTAAACCTTTACTCCCTACTAATATTGAATGTGGGATATCTCTACATGGAATTGATTTTAGGTTGAAATGAGAAGAAGCTGAGGTGTTTCACTCCTGTGCATCCTATAAAGGTGGCGCTGGAGCTGCTGGAGAAGGCAGCGTCTCGCGGTCAGTGGCTGATGCTACAAAATTGCCACCTGCTGGTGAAGTGGCTGAAAGAACTGGAGAAGGCCCTGGAGAGGATCACTGAGCCCAACCCCAACTTTCGCCTGTGGATTACAACAAACCCTATTCAAGCTTTCCCCATTGGCATCCTGCAAAAGTCCCTAAAGGTGAAATTTATCTTGTTTTTTTTCTTTTAGAATGAATATCTTCATGTCTGAGTTACTTCAAATGAAAGATAAAGAAGTTATAACATGATATTTTCAAGTTATCTGTGTTTCCATGTGTGCAGGTGGTCACAGAGCCTCCTAATGGTCTAAAGCTGAACATGAGAGCCACCTACTCTAAAATCTCTCACGAGATGCTGTCTGGATGTCCACACCCTGCCTTCCGCAGCCTCGTCTATGTTCTGGCTTTCTTCCACTCTGTGGTGCAGGAGAGGCGCAAGTACGGGAAGATTGGCTGGAACGTCCCTTATGACTTCAGCGAGTCTGATTTCTTTGTAAGTGGCAGGGGCAGTCAAAACCGAGGTGTACATGTCACTCATAGTTCACATTTTGGTATTTTAAACTTTGTAACTGTGCTCAACAGGTGTGTATGGAAATCCTAAACACATACCTGACAAAAGCTCACAGCCAAGGAGAAAGCAACATACCCTGGGGAAGTCTTAAATACCTTATTGGGGAGGTTAGGCTAAATGTTTTCATACGGTGAACTGTACTGTGCATTCTGTATATTCTGCATTCTGCTGTTTAAATCCACCTGTATATCGTTTGACTAGGTGATGTATGGTGGGCGAGCGATCGACAGCTTTGATCGCAGGATCCTGAATGTCTACATGGATGAGTACCTTGGAGACTTCCTCTTCTACACCTTTCGACAGTTCCACTTCTTCAGCAACAAAGAAGTTGATTACAAGATCCCCCCAAATGGCCCCATGTCATCATATGTTGGTCAGTCACCGTCACAGCCCTCATCATCTGGCTTGCAAAAAGAGGAGCTTTTCTGTAATCACTGACAGTTGTTTTAACTTGTATGTTACAGATGAGATTAAGAACATGCCACTGGCAAATACGCCCGAGGTAATGGGTCTTCATTCCAATGCAGAGATAGGATACTACACACATGCAGTGAAGGAGATGTGGACTCACTTAATAGACCTTCAGCCTCAAACAGGTCAGATCTGACATTGTTTACATCTCCTGCCTCTTGTTTGATGCTTGCTATACTGTTGTTGCTACTATGCTGTTAATTGATTTTTTCCTTCCCTCTATTGACCTTTAAATACAGGTGAATCAGGGGGAAGCATCAGTCGGGATGAGTACATCGGCCAGGTTGCCCAGGACATTCAGAACAAGCTGCCAGATTTGTTCGATTTGGATGTGATTCGTAAGAACTTCGGCACAGAGATCTCTCCAACCTCAGTGGTTCTGCTTCAAGAACTGGAGCGCTTCAACAAACTGGTGGTCCGCATGCAGCTGTCTCTTGCTGAGCTCCAGAGGGTAAGCAGGTCAAAAACAGTGACATGATGGGAAGCTAAGCTTGCATGTGTTGGACTTATCGGTTCCCCTCCACTTTAGATCCGTTGACATTTCCTTTCCTCCCCAGGCTTTGGCTGGTGAAGTCGGTATGAGCAGTGAGCTTGAAGAGGTGGCTTCAGCCCTGTTTAATGGACAGATCCCAGCTATCTGGAAGAAGCTCGCCCCGGACACTCTGAAGTCTTTGGGCAACTGGATGAGTCATTTCAAGAGGCGCTATGAACAGTATCGCCACTGGGTGAGGGTTGACACAGCATATATAATTTCTCAGCGTAATCTCTGTAACGCTGAGCACATACTGTATATTTGATATGTAATGTGTCCACCAGGTGGATCAGGGAGAGCCAAAAGTCATGTGGCTGTCAGGACTCCACATCCCAGAGTCTTACTTAACGGCTCTGGTTCAGGCTGCATGTAGGAAGAACGGCTGGCCTCTAGATCTGTCGACACTGTACACAGAGGTGACCAAGTACCGCAGTGAGGACGAAATCAGTGACAGACCCCAGCAGGGTAATAAAAACACACTCATTAAATGCAGCATGATCTGAACTGAGGTGTGAACACTGACGGTCTTCCGCCCCGCAGGCTGCTTCGTGTCCGGTCTGTATTTGGAGGGAGCAGACTGGGATGTGGAGAATGGATGTTTAGTCAAGAGTAAACCCAAAGTGTTGGTTGTTGAGCTGCCCATTCTCAAAGTCATCCCTACAGAGGCCTGTCACCTCAGGTTACAGGTATGGACACCCTGACAGACCTTCATAATGTACCATTTCTTTCTCTCTCTCTCTTTTTTTTTTTTACACAGTTTTCCTTTCATGTGTGTGTTATTTTTCAGAACACACTGCGTACACCGGTGTACACC
The DNA here is from genome assembly GCF_902148845.1 of Salarias fasciatus. Taxonomy (NCBI): domain Eukaryota; kingdom Metazoa; phylum Chordata; class Actinopteri; order Blenniiformes; family Blenniidae; genus Salarias; species Salarias fasciatus. The sequence goes on from NC_043756.1 coordinate 13,875,755, forward strand.
ACTTCCATGAGGAGGAATGCAATGGGTGTGGGGTTGGTGTTTGAGGCAGATCTGTTCACCACCGTGCATTTATCCCACTGGGTGCTGCAAGGAGTGTGTTTGTACCTCAACACTGAATAAGCTGACTTTGACACATATTGTTCAAACATATTGCAAGTTATAGTTCTGACCATTTTCTTTTTTTTTTCTACCCAAAAAATGAACTAAACTGATGTGGGAATTGAATTGAAACAATTACTTATAAACATGATTAAAAAAGTTCTGCAGAATAAGGATTATCGACTGAAGATCTTTTTTTTTTTTTTTTTTTTAACAAATTACGCTTCCTGATGTTGTCACCAGATGGCAGCACATAATAGTCCTGAGCTTTCTGTCAGATCGGTAACTCCTGGGACCTACAGTATCTCAGATCAGATGCCATTGCCATTGACTTCCAAGATTGTCAAATAATAAGCAGATGAATCCTGTTTACTCTTAACAAGATCGATCACAACTGTTTGTTTTGAAATGACATCAGCTACAGTTTTTGTTCTGCCATTTGAAGTGTAGTATTTTGGAGCTTTGCTGCTTTATTTATTTTGTTGCATGTGTAGCAGAGCATGTTAGATTACAACATTTAGCAAGCACATCTGATGCAGCCTTGATTAACTGATTAATCAAGGGTATTAAGGTCAGCGTGCCAAAGCAGGTGAAGTTCCCTTTAAAAATCATTCTGCCCTGGAGGATCTGGCAGCTGGTCCAGCACTGAGGTCACAGAAACAAAGAAATAAAAAAAAACCACAACAGTTCTGAGTCATACCCTGTGCAGCATACATCAAGTAGCCCTGGCTGTGAGCGTGCAGCTGTAATCAAGGATGTGCTTTTTAGCGGAAACTGTGGCCCCGTGATGTAAATCAACGTAAAGGGAAGAGACAGCAGAATGAATTCTCACTAAATGGCAGTGTAAAGGCTAGACATGCTCCTCCTTACGTAGCTTAAAGTGAGCACAGCCAACATAAAGAGTAAAGATCTGGGTATTTTTATGGGGAAACATGCAGGATGGGGACACGTTGTATTCTCTTTCTGAAGGTAAATCAGGAATAATTTCTTATATTCTTCAATAAACCTTCACATAACTATGAAGATCTTCTGTATGTGCACTCCTACACAGACTATGCTTATTTCAGCAGTTTTAAAGTGCACTTATGACCAAACTTCAGGGAAACAACACAGAAACAACAGAAGAAGTGACAGATTAAAAAACTCTTTTAGAGCTGATCCTTGTCTCCCTCCTCAGAGATCCAAATTATTTTCAGCTGCTTGTGACTGCGGGGATTCACATTTAACCCTAACTACTCCCATGGCTGCCTGGCACCATTGTCGGTACAGGCTGGCCTCGTAAAACACCAAGTGTGTCCTGGAACAAAAACGAAGCCCAAAAAACTCTGACACACCATTTTCTACATCAACCCCCCTGTTCCTAAGTTTAAGTTGTTGTGATTGTGAGCAGGTGGGCTTACTCGGCCATGTTCCTTCTCTCTGTGGTGTGGGGAGCAATTTGTGCCATTCTGAATGCCCTTCTGACAGAGTGAAGGTGTCAACACGCTGCCACAGTAGCTCTGAACTTAAAAATGTACACCATGCAATGACATATGCTGGCTTTATGGCCTTCAGCATCTTTTGAATGTGGTGAACATGAAAGCTTATCATCACCTCACCCACTGACATGCATCTCATGCTGTGGTCGCAGTATCAAGTGCTTTGGATGCTTTGACTGTATACATGACTTTGGTCTTTAAATGATTCTGCTGCCACTGTCCACCTGGGTGCTGATGTCTCCAGAGGCCATATCTGCAGATGAAAACCACAGAAAGCAAACAACTGGAATTCAAGCAAGTTCCTGAAACATGGCTATATGAATTGGACTGATTCAAAAAGTCCAGTGTGAAGGGAAGAGCCGCATTTGTCATATCCAGTTTGAGTTTTGTAGATTTTATGTGATTTGAAATGATATGCGCGCGCATTTTGCATAAATGATGATGTCTTGATGAAATACAGTGTGGGAAAAAGTTTTTGCTTCGTTTTCACACTATTTGGACTATATACAGCCTTCAAAGGAATCCAAAAGCTATTTTCCAATATAAAACTCCAATGATGTGTCTTTATTTATCTTATTAATCATTTCATCAACAGACAATGATCATCTTCTTTTGCAGTATAGATAGATTGCTTGATTGATTGATTGGTTGATGGATATAGTGTTGTCATATGTAGCAATGTCGATACAATAACTTAATACAGTGAATTAGCAGATTCATATAGTTCGTATGAAGTCCTCTTTCCCCCATTAGTGGCTTTGCTCTGGCGCCTGGCTCCTCCGGGCTGCAGCTCGGGGAGCAGAGAGCAGAGCTGCGGGCTTCTCGCCTCCTCCGGGGCGCTGTGTCTCCTGTGAGCCCGGAACGGGGCAGGCTGCGCCTTTTAAAGACCCGAGGAGGCTATAAAAGTAGCTTCATGCCCGCCGCCGTAAAGTGCGGGACTGTCGGAGGTAGGCAGAGCTCCGACCGGACAACACACACACACCACACACACACACACACCAGCAGCAGTCTCTACAAGGTTCAGTTCAGTCACTCGGGTCTCTGTCACGGAGACGAACGACAGGCGCGACTGTATGGGACATTTTCCCCCTGTAGTTCATTTAAGGTTTCCTCACGAGCTGTCATCTTTTTTTTTTTTTTCTTTCCATGTTTTTTCCTACTTTAATGAATAGGATGCTCGTCTTCTCCGAGCGACCCTGCGCGTGTTGACACATCCCCCCTGCACGCCGAGCTGCGTCCAGCAGCCTGTGTGTTTTCCTCCAGGAAAAAAAAAAGTTGGACGCGCTGAAAACTGCTGCTGCTGCCCCGCTTTGGATGCTGCTGAAATGGGATCGCACCAGCGAGAGAGCGCGTCCGCGATCTGCAGCAGAAGTTTGCTGTGGACCGTGCTGGTCCTCTGGCTGGTCGCCTTCGCGGACGGGACCTGGAAGACTGGACTTTACAAAAGCTACTCAGCCGGGACGCAGCTGGGCAGAGACCAGGCTGCAGCGGCAGGAGCCTCTCACACTTCCATCTACCAGAAGAGGTAAGGCAAGGTTCTACTTCACACCTGATTGTTGATCCTGAAGTCTGCCTTTTTTGTGTCTTTTTTTTTTGTACGCTTTGTCACTTCATGACTGAGCAGAGTTACTCCCATCTCCATAAATCCACCAGGTCCCATTGTCTTGCTGACAGCCAGCTTCCTTTTTCCTGTGCTGGCAGCACATGTTTGTCCTATAGTCCCATCCTCATTGTCGTCCCGGATCGCCCATCTTTCCTCCTGATGTGTCGGGCCCCTGAGAGCATCTCCGCTGTCCCCGGGGTGTGTGGTGCACTCTGCTGCCCTGCAGCAGGTGATGCTGCAGGGCAGCAACCTCTGGTCCTCAGATGTCACATTGTGCCCTCAAAAGGACCTTCTTAAGTCTGGTGGTCTGTCCACAAAGGTGTTTCTTAACAAAAAGAGGGAGGAAATGGACGGATGGATGGACCTATAGCCCAAAAGGTCACTGAATGAATGACCTCTTGAAGTGATTGATCAGTGCTGTCAATGCTGTTTCTGAAGTGAAGTGAATAGACTAAACACACAGGTAGACACGGTAAGCCGCTCCGCTGACCTCCTGCACTGACTCAGATACTTGCCATTGCACAATGATGAGAGGATGTTTCCCATCCGACAAATATTTACGCTGTCAAGTCGCGTGTGTGGGCTGGAAGTGGCTGCAGGCGGAAAGCCCTTCTCTCTGAGGAGGTCCTCTCCTCTGGGTGTGCCCAGGTGGCTCTCAGCGCTCCCGGCTTCGCTCCGCCGGCCCGGCCCGCCTCTCTTGCTCAGCACCGCTGTCACTCACGCTCAGAGGTTTGTGGACATGTTTACTAAACACCAGCAGCTGGGACTTCACTGCATCTGGTCTTGTTTTGGGATCGTGGCAGACGAGTTTACAGTCCGTTTGCTGCTGTTTGTTAGTGGCCCTGCAGGACAGATGAGATCGAAAAGAGGGGAAAGCTGCTGTCGGCCACTGTCCTCAGAGCCAGAGAGGTCAGCGGGTTTGAGGTGACACAAGAGGAGCACTCAGTCTCAGTCTGCCTGTTGTCTGGCCCAATGTCAGAGTCAAACAGTGGCAAACAAACCAAAGAAGTGGAAAAAACAGCTCCTGAGAATCATTCATCTTTGTATTAATTGCCACAGAAAGGAAACCGTCCCGGGAAAACTTTCTGTAACGTCTTCCCCTGCAGCTCCTATCTTCACACAGTGATTACCAAAATCAAAGAGGATTAACAACTCCTGAGTAATTTCTCGGCTGGTGCAGTCACTCTGTGGAGGAGCTGATAAAGTGTTCGTTCACCCTTGTCACTCCTAATGAGCGTATAAGCTCGATACAGTGTGAGGTTACTGAGGTGGATGCTCCTTTAGTCCTCGTCTCGCCTGCCTCCGGGGACTCGTCACGGTCTGACAGGTGGCCTGAACCTGGTGGCTGCCCTCATTCCTCACCTCGTCTTAAGCATATCCATCTTTTCTTTAATCACGGTTAATAAAGACGGGTGAAATTCCAGCAGGCTGCCTCCTCAGTGGCTTAAAGCAGAATGGCTCCATATGAGACCATTCAGAGATTTCCAAGTAATTTGAGTGCCTGAGGTTAATTCAGACGAATATTAATATTAAGAAACGGCCACTGTTAAGCTTGATTCATTTTCACTGGTGGTTGATACTTGGAACTGAACGATTAGCAGGGAATGAATGTGACTGTGTCCCATTTTAGCAAATTACTTTTTTTAGAATCAACTAAATCACACAGTGTATTACGGCTTATTTTCAAAAACATAATATCCATGCTCAGCACTGACTTTTTAAGCTCTGGACAATGTTCTGCTGAGGAAACGTCTGATGATGGCACTCACGTCACTTTGAACTGTCCTCAAACCAAAACACTGATGCAAACCACAAATACTCTCTCAAGGCAACAATACTCCCCGATGGAAGAGACCTCTTTGAACAGAATGATGCCGCACTACAAACACTGAGAGATAAATGACAAAGAGTTCAAAGTGTTGACTTTGGTCTCAAATTTCTCAAATCTGCTTGATGATCTATGGGACGCACAGGAAAAACAGGCCAGAAGCATGAACCCGCCCCCGTCTGACAAATGAGGATCCGCTGCTAATATCTTAGTGCACTTCAAGTGACTTTTCAACCATCACGTCTGTTTGCGTTGCACCGACAGCGCACACGTAAAGCAAGTGTTGTGAGCGAGTTCTTTGGGCGAATAAAATTTCTTTTTCTCATACACAAAACACTCGAAGGCGCACACAGCCGTTACGCGCCGACTGAGAGCTCACAGGTGTCTCGACCTGAAAGCTCGAACCAGACAAAGACAAATGAGACTCACCCTTGTTTTTTCCAGTCTGCTGTAAAGAGTCACTTAGCCCTGACCTTTACGGCCTCTCTGTGGAGCTTTGATGGTCCTCACCCTCATCTGCTCACGGAAAACACACGGCAGCTTTGAAACTTTGAAATACGTTGTTGTGCCACCAACGCGTTTTAGTAATTCTTTAATAACATGCATTCATGCATTTATTTCCGGCAGACTAGATTATTGTAACGGTGTGTTTACAGGTCTCTGAAATCTGTGAACACAGCCGCACCTCGTTACACCTGAGCTTAAATCTCTGCAGCGTCTGCCTGTGTTTCAAAGGAATGACTTCAAAATGTTTCTTTTTGCGTCGTCTTTGCATCTTACCTTGTGTCTGAATGGTGCTATATAAATAAATTAACCTGGCCTTGTATAAGTAGTTCTTTAATTACCAAGGGACTGTAACTTGTCTTCTTTTTTTTAAATCTTTACATCACTTGCTCATTGACTCCTTTTCGGGCTGATTTTCCTTGAAGCTGCAGATTACAACTTGAGGATTGAGACTTCCTTCACGTTTCATTAGCTTCACCTTGACTTGTACTCTGTGTTTCGTCTTTTCTCATTTCATGTTGTGCCTTGTTTATCTTTGGCCTCTTGTCTGGCCCACGAGACCAAGAAGGCTCCGTAATTTTCTTACTTTATGCTCCTCGTACGCTTATTTATGTGACCTTTGTAATAAACGACCTTCCAGCTCTCCTCTCCTCTGTTTGGCCATTTGCCACATCTGTCTTTTGTCCTTTGTTCTCCCCGAGCATTTTCCCACAGACTGACATCTAGAGAAATTCCTTCAGCTCTCTATCCTCGCTGCATTTCAAACATAACTCTGACTGTTCGGCCCTCCTCTTCCCACCACACGTCAATGAATGGGTGGATGAAGAGGGGAGTTACTGTGACTTCTTTTTTTTTTTTTAAACCGGAGTCCCATCAGCGTTTTGCCCGGGTCAACCCTCCCGTCAGTTCACTTGGCTGAACTCCTGGCTTCCTCCTCCTCCTCAGTCTGCTGCTGAAAATGCACAAACCCTGTAGTATGATCATGAAAGATGCATAGCATGAAAGGCAAAATGAGGGCACAGGCAGTAACCGCAACACAACATGTAAGCCTCTCTGACAAGTTCACAAGCTTTCTGTCAGCATTTGCATTCATTTCTGGGTTCAGCACTTTGTTTTGTTTCCTTCCAGTGTTTTACTGTCTTGGCGTCTACAGTGTTGCGGACCAGATGGGCCAAAGCTGTGATTTTTCCATCCCTTCACAAAAAAAAAAAAAAAAAAATGGAGGAGTTTGTTCTAAACGTTTGGCTGTGGCTATATGTGACTGTGAGATGTGGTTGAGGATTTATTCAGCTCGGGCCCGGCGTTCGGTGTGTGCCATGTGTGCTTAGAGACCCGATACTCACCGAGGGCCTGCTTGGTGTTGTTGCCAGTGAGACGGCGCTGTGCTGCTGGGGTTCACGGTTCATAGCACCAGGGTGCCTCCAGCAGGAGGAAGGTGTTGACTATCAAACATTTGAGGGTAAAACACGAAGTTCACGAAGCAGCTGAGTTTCCTCCATGTTTAGCAGGAGTCCTCAGCCGCAGCATGATGAAGTCAGGAGGACACTTAGAGCATCAATAGTGCGTCCTGTCTCCGAGGAATGTTTCACAGAAGGCAGCTCAGGTGTTGATCCATTTATGTAAATTATCCAGGTCTTTCCTGTCATGTCATTTGAGAAATCCTAAACTTGTTCAACTGCTTTTGTTATTTCACCCACTGTTGTCGGCATTTCCTCTTAGTTAATTGTATCGGTGCAATAGAGAGAGAGGGAGACCATAAAACCCACCCCCACTTCCTGCGCAGGACCCCCTGGTGACAACCTTAGCTGTTCCCAGGTGAAGCCTCCTCTCAGCCTGGGAAAGTCAGATGCTTATCTGTTTAGTCTGGAGGGTAAGTGATGGAGGGTGGGGAGTACCACCCCGTGTCTCCTTGCACTCTCAGCTCCGCCTGACCACAACTCCTTTAATGTCTGAAAGCATTTTTTTGGGAAGAGCAAGAAGAACAATAATGGAGTGGCCATATCGATTCATGTTCATCCACCCAGAGGTGGACGACGTATCTACGATGATACATGAAGGGTGGGCCTGCGTTTGAGTAACATTTGGCAGATGAAACTCTGTACTCACTCCATTAAAGACATCTGTTTTCAACTCTTTCTTTACCTTCATTGTTTCATTGTGTACATAGTGGTTCCTCGAATATGTTTCTGATTATTAACCGAAAACTAAAGTGAATGTTTGATAAAAACTGGAGTGCAGAGATTCTAAAAAATCATTATGTTCAAGAGTATGTTTAAAAATAGACACACTCTTATCACAGCGCCTGCAGTAGACAAACATTTATCCGACGTGGCTCTTCTCCCTGACTCAGGTCTGCGTGTGCGGTCACCTCAACATGTGGAGATTGTTAATGGGAGCCGGTTCAGGGCTGCTCTGCATCCTCTGCCTGTGGCTGTTTCCTTTACTGTAAACTGTCTTTGATACAGCAAACATATGGTCTCGCATATTGACAAACAGACTCTGGGAGAACACCGTCCTACTCCACTGAACGCTTTGGCAACAGAACACAGGAGGTCGGTCAGTACGATGAGCCACGCAGGCTCCTTTGTGGCTTCTAGGTCTTTGTCTCTGTAAATCTATTGATTATGGAAATTATGTTCTAGTTTTTTTTCCTTTATTTTGTTCTATAAAATAAGACATAACTGTATGTCTTGCAGCTGCACGAAGAAAATTGAGATGTTTCTGCACTTAACTATTTATAAAATAAAAGTAACATTGCAGTCTATGGGTTTTCCATACATTAAAGTGAAGTGCTATAAGTTTTTTCTTTCATTTATAACAGAATGGGATGAAAGTGAACCTCCCCAGTGAAGGTTTTTACAAAATCATTTCTCCTACCCTTTGTGCTACTGTGAATAAACTGTATATCTGCTCCTGTTTAAAGGGTATTTAAGCTCTCTTTGAAGATTAAACTAAACCATTTAGCCCCCATTCTTCTCAAATAAATCACTTTATACATAATTTAGTAATTTTTTTATGGAGTTCTACAGAGATATTCAGAAAGTAATAAATCCGGTTAATGAATCCCGGAGAGATAACTTCTCCGAGTGTTTAGATCCTTCCAATCAGATCTTAACCTCTGACCTTTGGCAAAGCTTTTTTCCCCCCGCTCGTTGTTTATTAACAGCCGTACTTGCTCCTGATAACGTCTCACAAAGCCTCTCTGGAAAAGCCAGCTCACGGCTCATCATTAACCAGCGTTAGAAAACTTCCCATTCTTTTGTCTCCTCAAGGACTTCACCTTCTCAGAGAGCAGAATCCAAATGCATGTGTACTGATAGAGGATCAGGCCTCACTGTGAACGCAGCCCAGAATGCACCCCTGCAAATCTCATGGCTGATTAGAAAAGTGTAAACACAGTAAGGAAGTTTCAAAGCGAAAGGCTGGGGGGAAGGGAGGGAACGCCGCAGCATTGTGAGGGTGACTGTGGGGATAATTGGCCTTGTTGAATGTATCATCTTGTAACTGAAATTAGGAAGGTGTTTTGACAGAATGCTCTGTTTTTTAATTGTGTGACAGTTCCCAAAAACAAACATTTCATTTTTTTTTTTTTTTCTTTCTCTGCAGGAACTGGTGTCCTCATACAGTGACCAAAACGGTGACCTGCCAGGTGCAGAACGGGACGATCCTCCAGCGGGTTTACCAGACCTGCCGCTGGCCTCAGGGATGTACAGGAGGCAGGTGAGCGGGCTGAAAACCACTCACGTCAGCCCTCGATATGCACTGATTGAAAATATTGTCTGAATGCAAAGCTGTGCTACATGATCCTTACTTCATTATTCGTGAAGCCTCCGTTGTTTCTTTCTCAGTGTCCCGTCCAAGTGTCAGTGAAAGGTTAGCTGTATGTCATGCTGAATAACAGCTGGTTGTCCTGTTTTTAATCTTCTGGGGGAAACCAATTATTAAATATATGATTTAGTCCCACTGAAATCTGAAATTCTCAGGGTTCGTTGCAGCTGCTTGAAATGTTGTGCTCCCAGTGAGAAATATCTGAAACGTTCCATGCAGGTTGACACTAGCGTCTCAGACTGTGACGAATGGCAAGACAAATCTTTTAAATTTACACGACTGGATGCAACCCTAGATCAATTACACTTCACTGAAAAAACATATTCCGTCACATTCAAAGCCCGGGTGTTGTGCTCTTTGTTCTGTCTTTTCCTGGGTTGTCAGGGTTTGTTTAAACCAGAGTGTATAGCGTATACGTGCTGTTCTCAGTCTTCTTAGTTCCCTGTTTGTCTCTCCACTGAGTTTTCTTTCCTGCTCCGACCTCGTTTGTTTCCCTTTGTTCAGATCTTGTTTTGAGCCTTGCCTGTTTTCTGACCATACTTTGGAACGAGTCCTGTTTGTTACTCTCTCTCCCGTGGAAAAATAAACCACTAAATGTTTGTTTTGTGCCTCTGCGCTTGGGTTCTCTACATGTGTCCCTGACAGTCATTTAAAATGTTTCACAAATGAAAAGTCCCCTCCTGTGTCCAACCTGCCAGGTCAGCTTCAAAATATAGATTCAGAACGCAAACCGAGAAGCTAAATTTAACAGTGCGTATGTGTGTGACGACTTTGGACTTTCTGTGTGTCTTTAAGCTACAGGACAGTGGTCAGGCCTTCCTACAAAGTGGTGTACCGCACTGTCACTTCTCTGGAATGGAAATGCTGTCCAGGATTCAGTGGCGCTGCCTGTGAAGAAGGTAAGTCGAGACAGATGGAGTTTTTCAGGGACTCACACACACATACACACACACACACACACACAGACGCACACACCGGTTATACAACAGCTGACAGAAGTGATTAAGAGTTTGGACTCTCAGCATCACAATCCTGCTCTGAGAATAGCTTCAAAGAAACTTCTGACAGCTTTGACTTTGTCAGGCGTTTCATTTATTAAGTCACCTTTCTCTTCACCTGCCTCCTGTTTGCTTCCATCTGTCCCTTCCTGCATTTGTCATCATAGCCCGCATCGATGATTCCTGGTATACTTTTATGCTTTCAAACAGAAGAGTTTTCCATTAGGCTTACATAAGGCTGCCTCGGTCGTCCAAATGAACTTCGAACATTAGATCCCCGAGTCTGTTTTTGGGTGACTCAGATGCCTTCATCAGTTTTAATGTGCTCATTGTAAGATTCATCATAAGATTCGTCACTTTATTGTGGTTTAAAGTTTTACGGTGCAGCTGGAACCGGGTCCTGAAGTGCCATGCTCGCGCTGCTGTTTTCATTTCTCCACTACAGTAGCGGCCCACCACACAGACGCACACACTCCCAGTGTGTAATGACTTCCCCTGGCACTCGGCCCCGGGCTTTCGCAGTCTGGGCAGAAGGGTGGAGCGTCTGTTTCTGCCAGGAACCCCGGACCCGAATGGGCGTAACGTAAATTGTTAGACTATGTAATACAAAAGACAATAAATGTTTAAAGGAGTTGAAGTGGTCACTTTTTTGTGGCGCTGAAAGCAGAGGCTGTTTTTCTCTTTAACGCTCCACTCCGAGGTGATCTCAGAGCAGCTCTTAGCCCTCGCCGTGGTCTGCGATTGTCTCCTGAGTGATTTAGAGAATTTAGTTTCTTCACTTTCCCTGCTTGATTACTCTTACACGCAGCGAAAGTTCCTGAATATATATTGCTTGTTTTAGACCCTCTCGGCTCTCCGAGTCGAATAAACACATTCACAGTCGCACAACGCAGACTTTACTTAACAAAAACAGAGGAACAGGGAGGAAATTATCCAATTAAGTTGTTGCTGGAGGAGATTCCCCTCCGGTTGTCATGGCAGTAGGGGGCTGTCGAGCCAGCGGGGATGCTGGGATTAGCCACTTATCTAAGCGTCGTTCCGGGTGGCTCAGATCACAGGCGGCGCTGAGTGGAAGTGACAGGTCCCATTCACAGGGCCTTTACTCTCCGGCACCATGGATGCTATCCAGGGCCACCGGCGCTTTGTTCTGCTTCTGCCGCGTGAACAGAACCCCTTGCCAGCGCAGAACCTGATACCCTGCTGCTGTCTGCCCCGCTCGCCGCTTTAAGGAGGAATAAAAGCTTGCCACACGGGCAAAGCTTGGGACCGGATTGGGCTTAAAACTGTTGCCACAGTGTTGCCAAGTGAAGTTAGAGCTGCACTCGTAGTTCAGTGGGTGCAAGTTTCAAATTCAGCCTCCTAAATACCTGTGAGCGACTCCATCTGCAAATCTCCACACGTTTCCTTATTGTGCATTTCCAGATGGCTCTGAGCACTTGTTTGACTTTGCACTGGGCTGAATTATAAATGCTCACTGACCAAAAGCACCTTTAGACTTAGGCGTTACATATGTACCATTCCTCCCATTGTCGCCTTGTCTGTATTTCACAGACTGTGGGAAAATGCGTATCATCCACTCATTCACTTGTGCTATCCAGGTTTTGCCTCCACCATTCACTCACAAGGCCACCCCAAAGGCCCCTGGTCGTGTCGGCCTCCTGAGGTCGGCCTGCATTACAGTCCATCTCAGCAATGTCCAAACCAGCAGGGCTCTGGGGTGGGGGCTGCTTCAAGGTTCAAGTGAAGAAAGCAAAACAAAGAGCGCAGTCACACTGATATAGTGTTTAAAATGAGGGTGAGAGAGTTGTTATTGTGACTGCGTGTTTCCTTTCTCTCACTCCCCTGCCTGCCAGCTGATTGGTCAGCTTGCATACATCACCAGGCCCTGTCGGTAATAAAGATATCTCCTCTTAAGTTTTGGCTCATGCCTTTCTGAAATGAAAGCAGCAGTGTGTGGATAGCTGAGACAAATGAGACATCATTATGGGAAGGGATCACGGCCGCGCTGTCATCGAGCCGTACGCGGGCTCGCGATGATATTTTCCGGCTTGTCATGTTTGGTGATCGAGAATGAAAGCTCCGAAAGCAAAACATTACATCACGGCCATGCTGATAAACAAATGTACTCCATCAGAGTCCAAACAGAGTAAGAAAACACTGCATCAGACAGGCACCTTTAACATTTGAACTCTTTTACTCACTTCCCACTCTAACCTCAGGACTTGGCTGGAATTCTTGTCCAGTGGTGTAATTACTGGGTCCTAATTGTTTTCTATGAGGTTTGGGAGATATTGTCTTACTTCTGGACCTGCAATACAATGGTCTTTATCTCTGATTGAGCCTGAGAAAAAAAGGAGGCTAAGCATTTGCAGATGGAGTCACTTTCATAGCCTGCCAGAAACAGGGATTTAATGTATGCCTGGTTGGCTTCGACATTCCAACTAAGCAAATGCTTGTTTTCAGTTGGGATATCCCAACCTCTGCTACATCAAACATAAACATCCAAATTATCCCTCAATGAAAGTCATTTTGTGATAAGCGAATATCAAATTCAATCCCCTAAAAGCAACATTAGAGTCAGTTCTCAGAGATGATACCTTCCCGTTGCCAGCAGCGATGGGTGATCACATCTCAGCACTTAATGGTAAGAATAACATTTGGGAGTAGTTTGGACCTCTTCTCGCTATTTTCTAATTTGGGTTTGAGTGTTAATGGTGTGAAGATGACACTAACAGACAGCAGTCGACATATCGAACTTGATTTGATTTATTGAGGGGCAAACTTTAAAGGGAATATGGCTGCGGGCTTATCTCAGGAGGAGGCCGCCGTGCAGCAGAACATATGGGGAAATGTAGACTTGAATTAGCACGGCTGTCAAAGCTCCTGCCGCGGGGGTCCCCATCAAGCCGTATCTCGCAGCCAAGCGGAGGCTGCGGTTTTTTGGTTGCAATTACGGTATGGCTGGGAGGCAGAGGCACGCTGTCTGTAATAAGCCACAGAAATGTAATCTGTGTTTTCACAGCTCAGCACAGCTTATCACAGGCCTACACGCTAAACCCCGCGCTTCAAACATCAGTCGGCTGCTGCCTGCCATTAGCAGAGGGAGAAGTGGGAGCGCGGCGCGCGGACGCCGGCCTGTGTGTGTCTGTCTGACTGGCTGGAAGAGTCGATGTGTGGGAGGGACGGCGAGGCGTTGAGGATTTGTACGGCGAGGGATGCAGCTGTTGGCTGTGATTAGCTGCTTTAATGGCAGAAAGCTTTAGTAGCTGTGAGTGAGGGACCGCAGTCCGAGGTCAGAGGGGAGGGGAGCCGGCCACGAGCAGGTGACCTCCACTCCCACTCCTGTTAGACCACACAGAGCTGCTTTAACTAACTTACGGCACGGTCAAAACGTTCAGTCGTCTCTCTCATTGAGCCCCCCCCTGCCGTCACATTCCTGGATCCTCCTGAGTGTGTTATTCTCTGCTGCTTCAACTCATTCACTAAAAAAGCAAATCGGATGTTAGATTTACCTGCGTTCACATCAGCAGACAGTGTTTATGGCTTGGGAGACAAAATCTTCCAAGACTCATAAATCACACAAGTAGAGTGACTCGAGCTGCAGCCAACGTGCAAAAAAAAAAAAAAAAAGGCCCCAGCAGCTGATATTCATAGTTATGTAAATGTCCAGCGCCGAGCCCAAATTGGAAGCAGCTGAAGGAGGACGAGGCTGAGGGCCCCACATCAGACGAGGCATGGGAGCTTCCAGCCCTTTCAAGCCCCGGCAGGTCGTCTCTGGGGAATTGTCATAATGGTCATTAATTAACAAACAAATTAAGTGAAAATATAAACTCCCCAGATCGAAATGAACTAAACCAAACAGTAGAGAGGCTGAAGTTATTTTCTCTCCTGTCATTCTTTTCCAGCCATTGAAGTGGATGCTGGTATCTACATCAGGAATCTTCCCCAACAAAAAAATAAAAAAAATAAAAAAATTATAGCACATGGATGGGTAAGGTATTTAGAATGGAATATACACTAATGATTATGTTCTTATTATGATGCTATTGCTATGAAATGTTCTGTAAAAAGCCACAAACAGCACAGACTGTGCTAAATCCATCTCACACTGTGGAGCAATAAGTGTAAAATCATAAGGAGTAAAACTTTAGCTTTCTATGATTTATGTTTAATTCAAAGATGAAGACCAGAACGCAGTGGCTGGATGCTGTTTTATCATATAGTGCAAAGAAAACTTATATTATTTCCATTAGTTATTTTGTTTATTTTCTGTTCTTTCTATTTCTGAAGAAACACTATATAACACTTTACACCTCTTCAACCTGACTTCAAGAAACACAGACGCACTGAATCTGTTTTAAAGTTTCATGCCGACTTAGGCTTGAATCTGAGTTAAGTTTTATGTATCTGGCTGCTGAACTAGAATTGCCTCTTCTCCATACTGATTTATTTATCATTTTCCAAGATTCCCCTCGGGAGTACATTGAAAACTGTTTTTCCTGCAGTCTGAGGGAAATAAACTGGGCCGAGTCAGCAGTGCAGAGGAACTTTTAGGCATGAAAATAGACACAGACACACACGCGCGCGCACGCATGCACTCGTGCACTCGTGCACAGCCAAGGGCAGCTGGAGTATTTTTCTGTCCCCAATAAAGCGGAGGCATTTCCCTTCACCCAGTAGTTTAAGTGGGCCTTTGTGCTGACTGAGTGACCCACAAACAGACAGGCACTTTACGGCCCGACAGGTCGGGCAATCAGGGGTGACAGAGGGGTGACGCGCTCATTCCAGGCCCGACTTAAGACAAACACAGTGCGCTACCAGAGATATGCAGTGATAAAGACAGTCCTTTCAGATCCACCAGTGAAGATATGGACTTGTTTCCCTCGTCTCTGATCCACGCAGCGCCTGACGTCTCTGACACTGAATTAACCCCTTCTGCTCTCTGTCCTTCAACGTATCACCATCACGCAGCCGGCGGGTATAGAGTGGCATGATGTAGGTACTAGAAAACACAGCACTACTGTCCTCAGGTAGGCTCCGAGGAGGTAATGAAACATATTTGACATTTTGACATCAGTGCTGAGACAATGGCGGCATTGATGGAACGGATCCTGTTGCTTCGGTGCCGCCGTAATGAGTTCAGTGGGCCTAATTTCCTCCTGCTGTCCACTGAAAGCTGCTGATCTCTCTGAAAACACACGTCTGTATGGTGTGTAAATACCAGTGGGCTATCACAGATACCTGTATTTTACGGGTTTACTCTTTAATTCCGCGTAAGTTATTGTAACTCTGCTCCTTCGTTGTTAGTTTTCTAAAGCCGTGCAGTGACATAAGTTTGATTTGGCTATTAGCTGAATTTAAATGATTTTTAAGTGCTTTACAAAGAGTATTTTCATTAGTTCAACCTGCTTTTTCTTGAAACTTAAGAAAGAAAGAAAAGAAGTTCAAAGAACAGAAGCTCTTAGTGGTCGAAACAAACAAGTCAAGCTAATTAAACAATATCTAAGTTTGAATTCACACAAAGGAACTGAAATATCTAGATAAAAATATCAGTAATGAATGTGCTTTTTGATTTTCTCTCATACCATTTTGCTGTCTTTTAGTTTCTGTAAGTTGTCAAAGCTGTGTGGAATCTCGTGCGGTGTACTCTGCGCTGCTATCTCACCCCTGCTGCTCTTTGAAATCCAGACCACAGAAACATTAAAAGCACAATAAAACTGGTTTCTGCACTCATTCAGTAGCCCTGATTATCTGGCTACATGTTTGCCACCGTTATTAATATATAAACATGCACAGCGCTGCATAAGACATTCTCAGGTTTTGCGGCACTGTGGGTAAAGATTTTATGATGCCGACCTTGAAACCGTCTCTCCTCCCTTGTTTGTTAAAGCAGAAGGAAGCGACCACATCACTCCGTTCATGCTAGTTGATGGAGGTGACATCATTTATGATGTTTTGCCCTCAAACCCCCCCAAACCGCTTTCGGTTCACTGTCAATTCTCTTGGATCACTTCTACAGTTTAATAGTCCTCACCCCTTTCTTAAATTCTACTTTGAGCTGGTCTTTGCATATATTTCCATTTGCTCATGTGGCCGACGCCGAGCTCAGCGGGGAAGAGAAGTGGGGTGCTGATGGTTGTGATTAGTCTGGCACCCGCGATAGCAAGGCAGGAGGTTTGGATGAGCTCTGGCTGAACTAATTAGAGACATGCGGGGTTTTGCTTTCAAACCCGACGGAGGAGGAAGCGCTGCCCTCAAGCAGCCGATCGCCTTGACCAGACGAAATGACCTCACCTGACTGGCTGGAGGAGAAAATCATAGAGGATGATGGAACATGGCTGAGGAGACTGAATGACATTAAAAGCTGAGCTCATTTAAGGCTGGCGCAGCAAACTTTCCACAAGTGTTGCGCACTATAAATGTGTGGTTTTGGTTCTTTTTGTTTGTGCGTTTTAAGCTTGGTATTAGGGTAAACAGTCATACATCTACTGCAGGGTTATTTTGTATGTTACAATCATGTGCAGGTAAGTTTTTGTTCTGGATTATAGTTTATGCTTTTATACAGTAGACTGTTGACCGTCTATAGGGAACTATAAGCAAGTGTTGTGAGCGACTACAGACAGTGATGCTCACATTTGAGCATTTTATTGGTAAAAGTCTACCAAACAAATAAAGTTGAGGTCCCTGGCTTGGTAAAAAGAGTTGGCTGCCTGATTGTTAGGTTGCATGGCGATCCAGCTTCACAGAGTCAACACAGTCTCTGTCGAGCCCAACTTAACAAAAATCTAGCAGTGTGCTGAAGGATGCATCTGCAACCACAAAATCGGTATTTAATAAAGCTGAAAGGACTAAACGCGACCCCCCTGTGGAGCTCATAGTCATGTGATGGGCCCTGCACAACAATTCATCCCGTTCAGGCTCCTTCCAGTTGCAGTCCACTTGTTCACTTGGGGTCACAGTTCTTCCTTGGATGACTTCAGGGTCGCAGAGGGTCGTGCACATTGTTCTAGGTGGTCCAGGTCCACTGTTTGTGGCTGTGGCAGCGATGATGTTGCCGGTGAGGCAGTGTCGGGGGGCTCAGAGCCAGAGGGGCCCAGCGGGGTGATCTCATTAACAACAGGACGTACCCCCGAACCTCTAAACCCAGGCCTGCATTCCGTCCGTTCCACCGCCCCCCGGGACTCATCCAGGGGGGCTTTAACAGCCCCGGTGTTTTCGTTGGACCCTTGCCACAACCAGAGCCAAGCTGTGGATAATGGCTCCCCCCCCCTCCTCCCCTCCCCACCTCAATCAGGACCATAAATACAGTTGGGAGAGGGTGGCTGTGTGTTCCTGCTTCCTCAGGTGTTTATGACTCTCTCACTCATTCATGCTGAGCTCACAGCCGGAGTCTGGCAGCAGACTGACACTCTGCGCTCACACACATGCAGACATGTTCAAGGCACCGCAAACACCTGCTCTCTCAAGCACGGGCAGATGTAAGACGTCCGTACACGCAGACCTGCAACACGTTTTAAAGTCAAATGTTCGTTTTGGTTTGTTTATCAAACTTCACACAGACATGAAAAGAAAGAAAAATAGTGAGCTGGACTTGCTGAGCCACAGGATGCAGACATCCGCTCAGTCCGTCTCTTTTTCCGCACACAAAGGTTCCTTATATCACTCACACGTGTGCTTTCTGACAGATTGGCCGACGAGACTGTAAATCGCTGCTGCTGTGCCAAAGTTAGAGCGCCGTCTGATGCTGTCATTGACTGGTGGGTTGAGGGACAGCGAATGATGTGGTGGCCCTTTTATTTCCTTTGGCTGGCCGCCGCCTTTTTCCTTCCCCAAACGCCTGATGAGGGTCGCATGTGGCCCAGTGACACCCTGTCTGGTCAGCTTTGCAGAGACATGTTGGCCCCCAGCCAGAAAGGGCAATCATCAAATCACAGAAAACAACTTAAATGCAACACTAACTGCGGTAATACTGTCAGCGGTAATGTGTCTTAAATACCCAGGACATGGTTACATTGTGAATCCAGACAAAAGTAGGTGGTAAAAGTATATATATTCTTTATTTAAGTAGATGTATATACTTGTCAGAATTTTCTTAGAGAAGCAAAAGTTAGAAAATCCAGGTTTCAAAGTTCGCTTCTAGAATCTAGGCTTTTATGTCTTTAAAAGACTTGGTCTATTTTCTAATAGTTTGTTGATAAAATGAGCAATTGATTATATAAGATAAATAAGTCATTATTCATTGATGGAGTAGCCAGCTACAGTTTTATAGGGGAAAAAATATTATTTTAGCTTTTGAATTCCAATGAAGGCTGTGTGTATAAACTCTTTTGCAACTCTGTAACCCAATAATAAATCTGGTTCAGAGGTTCTGGTCTCATTGAGGCAACTAATACTGAAGTATGCCTCAAACTATCATGTAGTTTGGATAATAGCACACCGCAAATGACATGTGCTTCTCATTTCACTCGTGACAGAACTGAAGAAAATATGGAGGTACAGCTTTAATTTCGCAGTAACATTCTTCAGATGCTCTCAGCGGTTACCTAATTGTAGTTTTGCAATTGTGTCTGAATATTTCTGTCTGAAATTGTGTGTGATAGTGATGTATCAGAAACCACAGTTGTACAGTTCAGAAGATTTGGTGCTGGACCTGTGCCGGTGCACAAATTGCCCTCTCTGAGCCTTTTTCTGAATAGTTGCCCTCTTTGGACATCCCCCATCATTACATCCTATTTACAAAAGACCAAAAGGATTATTCTCAGTTAATGCGTTTTATATGAACCCTCCAGTTTGCCTGTGTAAACCGAGCTACTCGAGTAAACAGAGGCCTATTGAGGCAGGGTTACTAAACCTGAAGCCAGATGAGTCCTCAACCCCAAGACAAAGTGGGAGAATTACAGTCTGTCCTGAAAGTTCAAGCTCTGCTCTCGCTCCCTCTCCTCCCTCCGGCCTCACTCGGAGGGGGGAGATCATCTACTCCCTCGCTCCGAGATGGAGAGAGAGATGAGCGTGTAAAACGAGAGCGGCTGGACTAGTGAAAGGATGGCACCGCTCCAGCGGGACACGTTTCCCCCGAGCGCTGCCAGGTGGAAAAAGGCAGCGAGAGCTCAAGCGGAAATAAGGACGTGTTTTTCTTCCTGTATTGTAGACACTTGCAAATAAATGGGATGGCACTGTTGTTTTAAGCCAGACGAAGGAAAACATATTGTAAGTGACGTGGAGAGAAGGGGAAATGGAGGGTTTTTCTTAACTGGAAAGGTCTGTTTCTGTTTCTGCCGAAGGGACAAAGAACAGACTGAAGGAATAATAATGATGAGCTGATGAGCATCACTCATACGCTGTGTGTGTGAGCCAGAACCACAATGCTCCTTTGAGGTAATATTTCTTTTCATAATAAAATAACATACTTAAAAAAAAAAACCTCTATCTCTCTATCTATCAATCTATCTATCTATCTTTGTATTTAATTTTATTGTCTCACACTCCACCCACACTCTGCTGCCCCCCTGGGTGTTTGTGGGTAGCCGGAGGGACGCCAAAGAGGTGAAAGGGCAGAGAATTGAGGGGTTCGGGGTGAACGTGCTCCCCTGCAGGATAATGGCGAGTATTGTTCCCTAATTGGCAGCAAAGTATCAAGACTATGATAGGAAATTTCTCAACACACTCATTCGGTGTCTGTCTTAAGTTTCTCAGTCTCCTCGGAGCTTTTTGTCGCGAGCTGCTCAAGCAGCACAATGTGCCTCTTTAAGCGCCACACTATCACCAAGAATGATTAAAGCTGAAAGCTCGACAAGTCCTGCAGCGGTTAGGAAGATTATGGATGGAGATATGCAGAGAGGATTGAGCCGACTTTGTTTTCAGTTCCCCGTTTTAACAGTCTTTTGTACCCACGTTTCTTTTTTTTTTACCCTCCATTCACACTGTTAGATTGAATGTCATGGCCAGCATGGGTACTTTCCAAAAACACACCCAGCTAACACTTTCGTTATGGATGTACAACCGAGAATGAGGTATCGCACTCTCTGGTCCGCATAAGGACTGGAGAGGGCATTCTGGGAGATGAATTACAATCACTTCTCGGGATCATTCATCCATCAGAGTTGCTCCTTTTTTTTTGCCAAGTTGAAATTCCTTTCCTTTCCCCTTTCAACTTTCACCTGACAGTGCAGAAACCTGAGACCGAGCCGCTTCTACCAGTTCACTTTTCCTTCCAAAAAGTGCAGCCGAGTTTGCTGCAGCTTTTCGGGAGATTCTCAGTCAAGACCGAGGCAGGTTTTGTCTTGGTAGCGAGCAGCCATCCTCTCTGGATGAGCGTCGATCGGTGTCATTGTCTGTGTTGGAGGAATGTAGTGATTACGGTATTTAGTTATTTGTTACAGATATTTCTTAAAAAGTGTCAACACTGCTTTAAAAGTTTAAAAAAAAAAGTTAGTGTACACATTAGAAGGTGTAAGAATGAGAATAAATGTTTTCTTTAATCATAAGTCCTGTAGTGAACATTTTGTATTTTGACATCCGACATTCTTCTCTTGCCTGTCCTTTCCGAGAAATGCAAGTTGAAAAAGTTTAGAAGTAACTTGTGAAATCCAGAAGTTGAAGAGAAATAAATACAAACCAGACGTTGGTCGTATCCGGACTTTCACTGTTTTCACTGTTCCTGTAGTTTTGCACACACAGGCTATCTGTTGTTCTTTGATTATATGTGAGAGGAATTTATTGTGTGGTGGTGACATTATTCTTAAAGTACATTTGGAAAGCTCAAATTCATGTTTGCAATTTAGCTTAATTGACCAATGGGGATGATGATAGACAAAAAAACAAAACAAAACAATACCGATTTGTTCTTTAAATCTTGAGCTGATCGCATGTATGGTTAGTTTTCTGACCTTTAGCGGGCGCAGTTTGAATTACCGAGAGGAAGAGGTAGAAACATGCTGATTTGGTTAAAACATGAGGGAGGAATTGATTTGGATTCACTGGGAAACCAAAGCTTGTGACTTTAGTTCCTGCCGTGAGTCAAGTTTTAACCGTAACCACAATGTGTCCCCAAATCTTCAGCTTTGAGCTAAATGTTAGCCACAATGACAACACGTCAGAAAACAACCATGTTAATCACCGATCCGCCGAGGAGGGTTTTATTTCCAGTGTTTGTTTGTCACTGTCACTACAGAAAAAAACAAATCCGGTTTTCATTAAACTTGTGGAGGGATTTGAGGGCTCCTTCACATTAAATCCTGAAGCTGGTTTGATTCACTGTTTGACTCAAGAGAAGCATTTGGGTTTTTTCTCTCAAATTTATTTGAGCACTTTTAAAAACAACCCGCCGCTTTAATTTTGGAGGCTCCTGCTTTCTGTGCTGAGAAGTGGTGGTGTCTGCTCCAGTGGCTGGCTTCACTGTCATGATTTGGAGAAGAAGCCTTTCTTATAAACTTTCTGGTGGGGTGGTAAGAATTGGAAACTTATCTAAAAAAAGTCAGCGGTAAAATCAACCTCGCAGAAACAAAAGTTGAATTGTCATGACTGGGCAAGAAGGAAAAGGGATTATCTCTAAACTCAGAAAGTCTTAAATCAGCTCATGTGATCCAGCGGCTGCACTTTGTGTGTGAATTATAATAAACTTTTACAGACTGCCTTTTTTTTTTCTTCTTCAAATGAGGGGAGGGATGATTTAAGTGGTGAAGCTTATTTACCATTTGCGTTGACACTTATCATCTCGCTCTGCGTCGTGTCATGGATAACTCTCTTTTACAGTTTCGTGAAGATGGGCGTATAATGAGTTTTAACACCCTCAACTGTCACTTGTGATGTTTACAGGCTCCATGAGTAGTTTTAACACCCTGCAAATGAGACACAAACAGCCTGCCGTGCCTGTTAAAGCCCTCATGTGTCGCATGTAGATGTTATGGAATAGAAATTACTTTTATGAATCAATTTAGCACAATAAACAGCTGTCACCAGAGGATGAGTGAGAGCTTGCAAGACGTTGTCTTTGATGGCTTTTGATGGCGGCCGCATCTGTCAGTGTTCGACTACTGTGAGAGGAGGATCTGTCGAGACTTGTTTTCTTCGCCGACGCTCTTCAAAGCCCGCCGTTTGACCGACGTCAGACTTTTTTGGGGGGCTCAGAGTAATCCGGTAGGACGCATCTATTCATTTTTACTGCAGGAGCATCAAATGTCTGGAGGGATCAGGCCCCACCTCAGCCAAGACCTCCACGTCTGCTTAAGTGCAGAACTCATTCTGCCAGATATCAGCCGTGAAGAGGGGAGGACAGAAAGGATACACACATCGCGTCTGGACTGCACACACACACATGCACTGCAGACAGACAGAGCGTCACGTTTAGCGCGCGCACATGGGAGAATGGTCGAGCGTTTACCCGAGACAGGCCAGATGTTTTATCGCAGTGTGTGTGTGACAGACGGCTGCGCTCCAAGGAGGAGTGTTAATCTCTGGAGCCGGGCACATCGCCACGGCTGCTGTGACCGAGACCGCCCCGATAAATCACTCCGGGCCGACCATGGGGGGCCTGGGCCGGACGTGATTTAGGCCTGAAGAGTCAGTAAAGACCTCGAACATCATCGGTCTCCCGTAAACCTCGTGTGACTTCTCCCATGTGACTGAAAGATGATGATGAAACTTTATCTTCAACTCACTGGACCGTCTAAAGTATTTCTCTAAAATACTTTCATACAAGACGGTACTTTACTTTAGGATCTGTGACGTGAGCACAGCTCTCAAAATAGCCCCAGGCCTCATGTGAGCCGTACCTTTTCTGTAAGGTTTTATGTCACTAAAGATAAGAGATGAATGGGGTTTTGTGTAATAACAGAAGAAAAGTTTTCTGCAGCCACAGTTTTTAATCTGAGCTGCTGCAGCGCACGTTGATGCACTGTGAAGTGTCGACTGGGCAGATTGTCTTGATTTCTTTTTGTGTCTTGGATCAGCACATTTTCCCGCGGTGTGGGTGTGAGGGAGCGCTCGGGCTGTTGACGAAACGCTCGGTCGACGCTCGCAGGGAGGACTTTGAAGGGGAGCTTGTGTTCCTTTGTAATGCGGTGCTGAGATAAGGGCCGCATCCACCGCATCAGCCCCTCCCGGAGCCCCCGCCGGAGCCTCTCGGGGTCAGCCGACCCCTGTTGACCTGAGACCGCGATCACACAGTCTGTTTTATTAGCTGACAGGAGCGGCGTGATTGATGGCCCGGCACTGTTCCACTCCCATTTGTCCCGTTGTTTCAGACGGCGCTGCGGAGCCTCCATTTTGATCGGTGCTTCCCGGCTTCTCTGATCCTGTAATCTGCCTTTCTTCATCTGCATGGGAGTCCCTCTTCGTCATGTGCGCGTCTTCACACAGACGGCCTCGTCTGTGGGCCTGCTGTGTTGAAGTGCTTTTCAGAGATAAGACCCTCATTCTAGCGCGAAGGCAAAGGAGCTGAAGATGAAGGGAGTGAAAACTCCATCAACAGAAGTATTAAACCCCCCTCTTCCCGCCTCCTCTCATCATTTCTGCTCCCATCTTCACTCATTTTTCATGTCTCCCTGCAGTTTTCTGAATTGTTCTTCAGTTTTCTTAAGTATAATCAGTTCCAGCATGCTTAAAATTCTGTTTGAGCTTTCGTGCCTCTACTCCTTTTTTAATCTGAGAAACAGGCCATGTTTGGCACATTAACATTGGCGCACTCCAACCCCTTGCAGCATCCTAGCTTTGGCAAAGTGAGCCACTGGAAGACAGGAATGGACTTAAAGTAGCGCTGTTTGAGGAGTTTTCCTGGACCGAGTCAGCCGATGGCCCCCTCCGATGTGACCGAGCCAAGAAGGAGAGCGAAAACCCTCCAAATCCCTACATCTGCTCTGCAACTTGGAGGAGAGCGCAGTGCAGTTAATAAATCTGTCTCTGAAACATGAAATACCCTCAAGTGACACTGTTCATTTTAATATTCACACTTATTTCACGAAAACCAATTTTCATATTGATTCTCCGCTGTAAAATGTTTTCTTTGATTAAAACGATCCATATGGATTTGATTAGAAAACACAGATCAGTGTGAGATTGATAATGGTTGTTTATGCATGAAACGCCTGACAATGTAGATCTCATCAGTCGTCACTGAACTTGGAAGAAAAAGCAGGATTGTGTTTGCTTTTATATTAGAAAATGTTAAATAAGATTTTTCCATGTTTACCATCATTGGATGAAAACTTTTTTCTATGTCATCATTTATATTTGCAGGTATATAATCTTCTCACTCTACTTCCCTTTTCAAGGATGAGCCAATATTGACACAAACAGAACAGATGTGCTTTTTTTTTGCTCATACTGTTGAAATAGATGGACATGCAGTCTTATTGTCCCCCCGTGAGGGAATTTAACTTTAATCCTACAAAGCCAGACCCGTCAGCATGGCCACACACAAACAGTCTAAAATAAGGAACTACTGTACGTCAATAAATTCAGCGGAGGCAAATTTGACAAAAGTTATGAGCTGAAAGATTCGAGTTTCATGATGAATATTTTCACTATACTTGCACTGGTATTACATTACAGTGTCTTCAAAATACTGCTATAGTCCATTGGAAATTTCAAATTTCTTTTTATTTTTTTCCTTCCTTCCTTCCTTCAGGGCCCCACTGGAGCATGTCTGTATTCCATCCCCTGTTCTCTGACTTGAATGGCCCCTCTTCAGCTTATCATCCCTTTGTAGAGCTCACAGAGCATGCATACTTACTGCCAATGGTGCAAAACACAAGCAAACCACTGCCCCATCTGTGCACGAGGGCTGACTTTATTTCCATCTGTCAGACGAGGCAGACATGAGACACGACTTGCTGGCTGGAATAACACTGCCCAGACCCGGGGTGTCATCGCTGGATGCGTGGGTCGGTCTCTCCAAACACGGCCCGGATAAAACCCAGATGCCGAAAGACACCTGTGTGAAGGTACACGAGGCGCACAGAGGGCCTCGTAATCTTTTGTTTGAAAAGAACAAAGAGCAGGAATAAACCGTGAAGATAACCCGCTGCAGATTAAGTAGTGTGTACACACAATCAACATTTGTTTTTGCTTGCCGGACTGTTCCTGCCGTGATTGTGTTTATCTGGAGGGTGCTGAAATCCTCTGAAGGTCAGCTTGTTTATTTCCGTGGGAGTTTTCTGAAACACGCGGTTAGTAAGTGTTTGTCATCGGGATTGAGATGCTGCTGATAGCTCCGGCTATACATAGATCAGCTTTTCAAATTCCTACATGCAATATTTAGTCTCATCCTTGCACGAAGCGTGCGCCTGCCCTTGGTGGGGCTTATGAATCTTGCGCAGGGAGCAACACGCTAATTTCTCTTTAATGTTTGAGCATGCGGCCACAGAGTGTTTGTTTTTTGTGCGTCTGAAGGGTTTTGCCATGTTAGCCTTTTTAATTTTTGCTATTGTATCTCCAACAGAAGACCAGAGCTCAGAGCTTCTCGCCGTCTCTGTGTATTTGTCTTGCTACGGGCTGTTTTGGTAATTCAAATGCTTTGCACATTGCACCGTCGTAGTAAAGACTTCCTTTTTCTTCCTCTGGGTCGTCTTGAAGGGATTAGAGAAACTCTCCGTTTTTTTTCCTTTTGGGGTAAAGGTCAGGCGCTGTGTGGATCTTACGAGGTGTTCTGAGGTCACTGCAGATCAGCCGCCGTGTTTATTTTGACTTTTTTTTTTTTGTTTTGCTGGATGTAAGTTAAACCCACCGTGCTGTGTTAATGATCAAGAGAATGAAAACCAGATTTCTGCACAATCCATTCCATGTATTTCTCATTTAGGTCTACTTAAGCTATGCAAACTGTAGGATCGATAAGTGGAAAACGCGCAATTAAAATCTTTGTGATTTACGTCAGGGTTTGTGTAACCTCAGAAAGCTGAGTTCCAGCATACCTGCATTAGTGCTGGGGTGGAAGTTTTAGCTCCTCGCGGGCCGGTCATCAATCAGCATAGCGCCAGTTAGCGCTGTGCCGGATTAGTGCGAGTTTGACCCCCACCAGGTGTGTGCGACCTGCGTCGCCATCTCACATCTCGGTCGCGGTGTCGCGTTCCCCCGATGCTTCCCCCGCGAGTCGGCCGGAGCGCGAGCTCACTGTTCCGCCGCGATCACCCCGAATCCAAAAAAGCTCAATCAGCTTTGATCCCACCCTGCGGCCCCTGGAAGTAAGTGGGGTCTAATCCCCCAGAAAAGCCTTAGAAAGACACAGAGGAATGCCTGGCACACAGCACACCATTCACCCAGGGATTAGCCTGAGAGGAGCTCAGCTTCACACAGTCATTTACTACGCTCACTGAGTGGGAGTTCATACTGTATACGTGCGGGTTTCTTGTGTGTGCGTGCTTTTGGACACAGATGAACTTTTTGCATGTTCACATTCAAATGGGTGACATAAAAAAGAAAGACCTCATCCTGTCCCCTACTTTTCTGATATTTCCCAAAATCAGATCATAACAGACTGACACTAATCGTCCTACAGTTATTAATAATTACATTGAGTGTACATAAAATTGATCAATGATGTGCTACAGAAAACCAAATAAGCAAAAAAGTAAAACAAGGTGTACAATATCAACCAGAAAAGATTTAGTTTAGTCAGTGAAAACATGAAATATATCATCATATCATAACCATCACACAATACCACGTGTTTATTTATTTATTCAGAGTAAAGTAGTGTTTTCATGTGTCCGTTGTTCACCACAGAAAGACAAACAGTCTCACACACACCCACATCAACAAGACTCAAATGTACGTATGCCTGCTCAGGAAGAACATGAATATCACGCCCAGAAGCAGTGCTGACAGCACATCACCCAGGCTCACTCTTTGCTTTGTTAAACCAGGCTTGCTTTGTTAAATCATGCTTTGAAAGTTGATTCCAGTCAGTATTTGACAAAACCACAGAGAAAATATGATCTGTCTGTGTATCCAACACAGTCAGATAACACAGAGACAGGGCAGCTGACTGGAAAAATCAGTCAGCAAAGAAAGCAAAGATTAGAAAACAACTTTGATATTCTACAATAACTAGCCAGTTTTTTTTTTCTTTTATTTGCAAAAGGAGTTGAAACTGTTTGTCTGATCTAATCTTAGGTTCAACCGAAGTATTCCTGTTCCTACCAAAGCCGATAAATAATCATGTTGTTGGATTATGGCCCTTTTTTTTCCTTCAAATACATGGAACACAGTCCAAACATGACATGAGCGACGATATGACAGAATTGACGTGACTCCCTGCTTCCTCTGTAATTCAATAAGTATTTGTTAATTGGCGATTCTGAATCCTGAAGTGGTTTTTATAAACATCTATAAACCAGCAGTCAGTTCAGCATCTGGTTTTATCAGACCGCCACTTCTCAGAGCAGATTTTTCTAATACCCCATCCTCGAAGGAGAAAGTTTAAAAACACAAACCGTCTGTTTTTAATTACAGTTTTACTTTACAAAGCACGTCTACCCAAAAAAAAAGGGAAACTGAGCGGAGGCCACGTCTGTCAGCACGCTGTGAGGAGGTAACGCAGTAGTATCAAGTGAAGCACCATGTTCTTCAGCGTCATGCTGTCATGGTTTATCTCAGCCCTCAGTCCCGCGTGTGCGTGTTTAAACAGGTGCACAGTTGCGTAGAAATGCGCAATGATGTAAAGAGTGATGCTCGGATTTGGCATGAAGTGGATGGCGGGGACGGCGAAGTGGCGGCGTTCGGCCGACTCATCAATCTTGCGCTGAACCCGGCGCGTGGAGGGAGTGATGTTGACCCTGGCGCTCTGCCACGGCCTCGACGGCTCCGGCTCACACATACGTGACCGTGTTTACCCGAGAGTTTAAGCGTCTGCCGCTGGAGCTTACGTGACGTTATGGAAAGAAACGAATGTCTGGGACTGTACCTGTTAGCCTCTCCATGCTGTGCCAACCTGAGATCTCCTCATCCATCCATCCATCCATCAGGATCAAACTTAAAGATATATTGCAAAACTCAGATAGCTTCCACATTAAATATTGGCCGGTTTGATATCTTGTGTTAGGATTTTGTTAATGTGACGTATCAGGCTAAGGTTTCTCCTTGGTTTAATTATACAGAAAGAGTGAATTTAGGAATATAGACTTAAAGACACCACGTTTCAGATATAAATAATCTTTATTTATTCATTTAATTACTGTTGCTATAACACTTTCCACACTCACAGGTGAGGCTCCATCTTCACCTGCCTCCTCTTGCGCTCTGTTTTCCAGTTACAGAAAGGGAAAAAAACAGCTTTTGGCAGCACCAGGAAGAAAACCCTTCTGTGAGGCGAGCGCGTTAAACCACTGGACCACAGCCATCCCTCTGA
The DNA here is from genome assembly GCF_902148845.1 of Salarias fasciatus. Classification (NCBI taxonomy): domain Eukaryota; kingdom Metazoa; phylum Chordata; class Actinopteri; order Blenniiformes; family Blenniidae; genus Salarias; species Salarias fasciatus. Next base: position 13,904,433 of record NC_043756.1, read on the forward strand.
ATAATGTGTCTGAATGATGAAGTTTCATCAGTTCAGTCGGTTGTTTTCTGGACTTTTTGTAGATGTTTAGATATTGATCCTTTCTGAATTTATTTTCTGTGACTTCCCCTGCCTGAGAACGCTTCTGACCAACACATGAACGCAACACGTGCAGACACACAGACACTGAATGACTAACACGAGTACAGATACACTCTCAACAAGTTTGATTTGTGTTGCCGTGTACTTTTAAGAATTTATAGATTTCACTTGTTTTAATTGTATTTTTGTGCTTGTTTTGCTTTTCTTGCGTTGCTCAAAATGGGATGTAGTCATTGTCCATACTCGCCGTCCTTGAGCTTTATATAAACATGACAAACTCTCTTTAATTTGAAACATGTAACTGAGGGTTGTTTTTAAAAAGTGTCAGTATTTAATAAGATTAATCTACCTAGGACTGACTGGAGAAATTTCTTTCCTGTTTTGGTTCCTGAAAGCGTTTAAATATCCTGTCAAACACCATAATTTCACCCAACATAATTTCATTTTGAAGACAATCAAGCCCTCCAAACTGCAACACTCAGTGGAGTTTCCATGCGGCGTGTTTCTGCAGCCTGTTTATATCCGCTGTCGGGTGTATTTACAATGAGAAGATGATGACAAGATGTGTTCTCACAGACTCCTCTGCCTTTGTCCCATTTAAAATTGCACGGTAAATCAGTCCGTTGCAGCTATTTCACTGTGTTACATCGAACATTTTTCACTCTTACGAGCCTCTAACAGGGCCGAATACCTCCACTGGAATACGATCCAAGCTTATGAAGGCAAAATGGAGATTAGGGTGCTATTTGAGAGGTCCCAAAGGAAACTGACAAATCAAATGATTTGTTATGGTGGAGGAAGCAGACAGTGATCTCCGAAAGGAGCTGAATCATGAGGAAAATGGAAACAATAGTGAAGAAAGATTTGGCTCACCTCTGGCCACACGTGTCTGCTGATCTGGGCTCATTTATAACCCTGCAGAGACGGGCAGGTTTACGGTTTGCTATTGAAGCAGAATATCCTCCGAAGGGGAGCTGGAACCGCTGCGGTCTGGGAGCCGAGCCTCGGCTCTGCAGTCACTGTCCCACAGTCACTGTGTTTGCTTGTCACGGATCCGCGCTGCGTGTTCCTCACCGGGGGACGCGGTTGTTTCTATTGTTTACACGGTGAAGGAAAAGTATCAGTTATTGAAACCTCTTCTCTTAACAAGACCGACTCGCATGTGTACTCACACACAAGTCATGCCACGGGAGGGAAATTACTTCTGTCTGGTGTGGCAGCCGACCTCTGAGCTGTAATAAGTGAGCGTTCAGGCCAGCCTTGGACAAATAAACTGTGTTGTTGGAGTAAAGATGTCCTTCAAATGCTGGCGGCAAAGAGGTTTACTCACCCAGCGCTGAATGTGCACGACCGAAGACATGGGGCAGGATGTTTGGCTTCGGGTTTGTGGATTGGCCTGCGCTCCGCTCGGCTGCAGCTGCGGGCACAGCGCTGGAGCGCATGTCAACTTCTGTATGGTAATGAACCGGGGCAGAGCAAAGGGTCCGCTGGCCGGGAACTCAGCAGCCTGTTTTTGCAGAGAGCAGCAGTGTGTAAACTTTACTTCTTCATTGACTTTTTCAATAGCAGTTCTACATCTTTCTATTGTTTAGTGCTTACAGCTTATTTCTTAACAAAACATCTCGACTCTCCTTTTTTTTTCCTTTTCAGTGTGAGTTGCTCATGCTGCAGAAAAAGCCTCAAACAGTGTTTTATTTATTTATTTTTTTTTTAACGAAGAGTAATGGGAGGGAAATTTCGCAATTTATGTCTTAGCATTTTAATTTACACTAAACTTGATGTTCTTCTTCGTAGAATCTGGGGAAAAAAACAGTTCAGTGGATAAACAAATGCTGGACATTTTGGCTGAGTGCAAAAATTTTTTTCAGATTTTAGAAGATTGGGCGATCCAGATAGAGCACTTCACCACAATCCAACCCCACAACACATCGTACATGCTTTTTCTACAAAGTGGGAAAGCTGCCTGCTGGTTCTTTGTAATGTTTTTCATATTAAAGGTTATTATTGTTAAAGGTTATTGCGATTTATAGGTAATATACGGCATGACTCCTCTTGTTCCAGTTAAATGATTTACATCTGAAATCACTTTGTGTAAAACTTGTTACTTTGCATGAATGCCTTTTGTGTTGTTTTTCTAAAGATTAATAGTTTAACGTCCATTTCATCATCAATTCTTTTCAAAAACCCCAGCTTGGAAAAGTCATCCAAGGAAACGTCAACATTTTTCGCCCCCCACTCTTTAAAAACCATTGTTACACTACATTGCCACCAAAACAAGTACAGTCTCTTCAGCTCTTCAATCAATTGTATAATTTCCGACAAGTGTTTTGCTTTAATTCAGAATTAATTCAGTGAAAGCACATCCTGCCTTAGATGAAGTGGTGCCGAAGATGAACGGGTGAACCTAGCGGTTAGTGGTGATCTGTAGTTGTTCTTATTCTCTATACAGATAGATTGGTTGGTTAGTGACATGGTTAAAGTAAAAAGCTGGAGCAGACTGAAGACTAAACTACAGCACAACGACTGCTGAGGCAAGGCTGGTTATCCGAAACATCGTGGATCTGACATGTGGAGGTTTGGGTTTTGTTAAACTGAGTAACGCAATAACCTTCTGAAGGACTAATGATTTAAAGAAACACATAATTTTGGTCATCGTTTATTTTCCATCATAACAGCTAATATATCAGTAAAAGAAACAACAGAAATAAAAGCACTCAGCTGATGATACAGAGACACGGGGTGAAATTATCATCACAAACTTTGCTTTGTAAACATTGACTGCGGCTGATGTGATACAGCTGTGACCTGCTGTACTCAGATTTTCTTCCCCTAAATAAATATGATGGTTTTGAGTTCCTCGCGAGTGCTGACCTGTTGACACATCTACACCACTCTCGTTGGGCGGCTCATGTTCACAGATTCCACCGTGTCGATCCTGGAAGCATGAAGCCACAGTTATTTTTTTTTTTTTTTAAGTTATTCTTTAAAGGACATTGATGGAGTTTACCATTCTCAGCCACAATGTCTTGTAAACTCCAGACTGTTGTACGGACTCATTGGCGATGCATTCAAGGCCTGTGTCAACAGCAATAACTTTAGATTAATGTGCTGTACCACATGCCCGTGTGTGCAGGTCTAATTCTGCTCTTTAGTGTATTTATGGATATTGTTTATTGGCGTCTTCTGGCAGTGTGTTAGCAGGAGGTGGGGGTTTAATTACCGCTATGTGTCAGGAGCGTTTCATATGGAGAGGTCGCAGACAAGATGGCCCCCTCCCCGCTGCATTGAAGCAGCAGCGCTGCCTGGTTTCGTCCAGGCAGGGTCAGTCCGCAGCAAAGCAGTCCTGTTTATGTAAGTTTCCCAGGAGACCGCGAAAGAGACGGAGATTGAAGAGAAAGGGCCAAAAAAAGAAAGAAAAGACTTGTTGCTGGATAAGATACCAGCCAAGTTCATTGAAAGAGGGAGAGTCGCCAAGGTTGAATTTACAAAGCAGCTTTTATTTGGGTCAACAAGGATCACGAGAGAGAAGCCAGTTTCTTCAGGCTTTAATGCCATTGTGTCTCCCTCAATAAAAGTGAAGGGTGCGAGCTGGATCGTCAGCCTCTGCCACATGTTTTTATTAGACATCTGCTGCTTTCAAGTGAAGGAAATGTTTAAAGACTGTGTGGACTTGCAGCGCAGCCCGTCCCAACCACATACTATCTCAAATCAGCATTCTGCAGTTTGACAGATGTGCCCCGCACTAATTTTAGGCACTTTACACAAACCACTGCATTGTTTGCTTCCATGGCACAGAGAAAATTGTTTCCATTTAGCCACATGTTAACCTTTTTTTTTTTTTTAATTTAACTTTATTATAGTTCTTGCGCAGAAAGTTCTGGAGGGTATTTAATGTCACAGAGTTTTGAAAACAGGCCATTCTTTCTCCCTTGAGGCTGTCTCTTTGAACGCGGAGTCCTTCTGTGGACGCTCAGGTGGTGTTTTGCTCTGAGATGGCCATCAGTCACTTAGACTATTGATAGAAGCTCCGAGTCCGAACACACCACGCTCCTATACCACCACAGCGAGCAGTTAACAAACAGTGGAGGCAGGCCTGCTACACTCAGTAATTAGAGGCAAAGCTGGTGAGTGATTGTGTAAAGGACAATTTTCCTGTAATTAGAATCTACAAGAGCCTCGCAGGTATTCCCGAGAGGTCCGTGGGGCAGATAGCTGTTGGCGCCTCGTGATGAAACTGTGGAGAACAGTGTAGAGAAAGCAGAAGCCGATGTGACGCAGAGAGGTCTGTCGGTCCAGACTGACCACTCTCCTGCCCCGCAGAGCCAAAAGGCACGCATGTCTCCAGGCCAGACAAATACCTCAGTCAGCAGACCGCAGTCAGACCGTTCAGCCTGGCACTGCTCTGTAATTATACCCTGCTGCTGCTGGGGAGGAGGAGGGACGACCAGACTGCGATACAGACCGTGACACCGACATTAGCACCGCTGCAAGCTGGAAACACAGAGGGAGTGAGAGAAGCCGATAGGGAGAGTGGGTGAGAGGGAAGGTGAGGTTAAAAACAGCCCCGTGTTCGACGGAGAGGCGGGGGACGGAGCAGGTGATCCGCCCCCTTCCTGTCAGAAATTAGAGGCTGTGTGCACAGGCACATCTGGATGGGCTGGATGGGTTTAATGACTGGATGTGACAATTGACAAAACCAAAACCCAAAGTGTTTGGGCTCTGTGAAACCGCAGCTCTGGTCAGGCTGAACTGCTCTCCTTGCAGTATTTATTTCTGTTTGTGTGGAACTTTATTTGCACTGTAGCAAAAATATTGACGGATGGACACGCCTGCCGTGTTGCACACAGGCAGACAGACACTATTTGAACAGCCAAGAAAATACATTGAAGTTGGCTTCTTATTTTGTGTGCATTCTGAATAAATAGGGGACAGTCTAGTTTATACCCATACAACTGTATAAATTAGGGCCACTGTACTACTTTTGAAATACTATTGAAATTGTATAACTTAAGGTCATAAATCATTTCCTCAGAGTAAGCAGACCAAATGTAATTAGTCATTTCCACCCTGGCAGTGGTGACGCAGAGATTGGACTTCGGCGCTGCTGTCCCGATGCTGCGCTGCTTCAATTCGAGTGTTGGCGCTGATTTATGAGGTGAGTTGTGTGTGCATGAGGTGAGAACCTCTCTGACCCTGCACACTCTCGCCTCAAGGTCCTGGAGGCTGCACCCTGTTTTCATTTGCAGCAGGTCTTTGCAACACCTCACCCAGACTAGTAAACCGGAGCAGATGAAGACCGGCTTCCCCGGTGCACTTGTTTTCAACTCAAACAGTGGTAAGCCGGGGATTTGGTATTGCTCTGCCGACCCTCTCCTCGGGGATCAATTACGCGACCAGTTGTTGCAGCGAGGCCGCACTTCCCTCTCACCTGTAATTACACGTGAACCTGTTTGGTGTGTGGGCCGTTTCACCCTCTGGTTGCAGCGCAAGGAAATGATGAAGTGTGTCCCACAAATTTAAGCCGATCACCTAATAAAATAAAGCTGCTACCCTGGGAAAGCACAGTAAACACTGGGGTTCAGATGCAGGTTTGCACGAGGCGGACAGCCATACCGAGACCTGTCAGCTGTGTGGGGGCTGAACGCTGCTGGTGGGTCGTTTTCAACACGCTTTCATACCAGCTGAGATGGTTTGGCACGAGACACGAGTGAAAGAGTCTGATATTTTGGTATTTCTCTCAGTTTTAGTTTGAATTTTGCAGCATTGATGGTGAGAAGAAACTGGAGATTTTAGATGGACTTTTTGTGTGAAGTTTGCATGTTCTCACTGAGTGGTTAAGCCAGGCTCTGAAACAGTGTGTATGGATTTTAGAAATCATGACTGACACCTGATCCAGTTGTCCTAGAGAGCGTTTGCATAGGTCCTCTGAAGAAGAATCAACGTTGAACATGTGGGCATTTCACTTTGGCACAGGCCGAAGATTAAACTGGATGATTTAGTGCTGTTTCAGGTTGCTGGTGAGCTTGTTTCTTCTTAACTAACACCAGAATCACAGTACCAAGTGATGTCTTTTGTTTCCTTTTTAAACGTTTTGATCTAAGGCAGCATTTCTGTGTCTCTTTTTTAATTGTTTAAAATATTTGTATGTATTTCTTTTTAGAAGTGGGTGTAATCTGGTTACATCTTGTCGTCCTTGGTTATCAACTGATCATAATGTATCGTCTTGGTTCAGGAACTTTAGAAATGAGCAATGCTTTATCTCGAATACATTCCTTCATTTCAAGAAAGAAAAAAAAAAAGGAAGAAAAGCAAAATGTTGAAATGTCAGGTTTGCATCTCCTCAATTCATCTCTTTTGGATTCCAAAAATAAACAGCAACAAAAAAAAGAGCTCCTTCAGCAAATATATGTTCTGAGTAGTATTTATTCAGCTTGGCTCATTTGGTGTGTGCATGCGTGTGTATTTATCAGCACACACACAGCGGTAGCAGCAGTCTTCAGTCCGTCCGGAGCGGAGACAGAGACAAACGCCTCCTGCAGTTTGCTGTCAGCACCTGGTCACTAACGATGCTGCAGCGCTGAGCTCAGCTAATTGACCAGACAGAGATGGATCAGGACCTTACGCTCCTGCTGTATCTGCTCACTTCAGTGTGTGTGTGTGTGTGTGTGTGTGTGTGTGTGTGTGTGTGTGTGTGTGTGTGTGTGTGTGTGTGTGTGTGTGTGTGTGTGTGTGTTTGGATGTTTTTGTTCACAGCTGCTGTCCTACCATGTACTGAATCTCCCCACAGGAATTTCAAACACAGATTCAGGAAAACAGTACAGAACAGGCTTTATGGGCCATTTCGGCCTACAAGCTTTCATCTTCCCTCGGCTGCAAACCACAGAGCAGAATGACTAAAAGGTATAACTCGGGTATTCTTGAAGCTCGTTAAGGCCGGCCTGTCCGCACGCCGCAGAGCGGCTCTGCGGACGCAGAGAACAAATAAACCTCAGCAGGTGATGAGCTCCGAGGATCAGGCAGGCAGTGCAGCCGAGGCTGAGATGTGTGTGTGAAGACTCTGGCTGGCAGGCCTTACCGGGTTCTTACCATTTGGTTTATTTCCACAAGGAGAGTATCACTGAAAGAACAACCTTGGCCCATTAATAATACAGCCTGTGTGTGAGTGTGTGTGTGTGTTTGTTTCTCACTCGCAGAGACAAAGCCTAACACCAGAGCAGACTGTACGCACCTTCGTCCAAAGAGCGAGCACTGCAGCTGCAGCCCTGAGTTTGGCTCCAGCTTGTGATACCTGCAGAGTTTCAAGTGTGTTTTTAAGGCCAATAATAATAGCTTTGTAATAAAGCTGCCATTGTGAGGGAAAAAAACACACACACACATTGATGTAATGCTAAAGCAAGTGGCTTTAAGGTTTCAGTGGAACTCAAATGTGAAATTGAAGCCTTGAGTGCAGTCATGTCTCCAGTTTAACTATCACACTGCGCTGGATCACCAAACAGAGGTTTACAAGTCACTCTCTCTCTGTGCTCTACCATCAGTGTTATCTATTGGACTTTTAGCAGTCTCCTTCCTTGACACAGATTTCTAATTCAACTCCTGTTCTCACTTGTCAAGTCTGGATTTCTTGCATAATCTCACTTTTACTTCTGTTGTGCAGTAAATTCACCAAATGTCCATCTTCTTTAGTGAGTTATCGTCGATTCATTAAGGGTACGATCATCTGTCTTAACCTGCAAAAAGCATCAGACTTGTTTGGGATTAACAAAAAGTCTCCCGAACTGCACATTACTGGTTGGATCCTGTTACATCACATGTTCATCAGGACATGTGAGCAGATATAGCTGAATGCAGTCTGATTATGAGACACCAATAATAATATACACTTTACTAGCCTTGAGTGGTGTTGTTTTATTGCAGTTAGCGTTGTAAAGCAGAGTAAATACAGCAGAGAGAGTCGTGTCGTAGCTGAAAGCGAAGTAGTGTGGTTTGGCTTATTTATTGCCCAGATTACAACAAATGTTTTTTATTGGTCTGTCTAACCTTCTCCCACAGCTATATGTTCTGACATTTGGATAGCTTCAGGGTTTGACAATAAACTTCAAATTAGATTAAATGTTCTGCAAAAATCTGATTTGACTTTCAATGGCCTGTGAATCTGTTCCTCTGTCAGTTCCTCTACTTTGTCCTGGTGCCGCTGCTCAGTAGGTTTATGAGTACAATGCAGAGCATATTATCATGCACTTGAGCTCAGAATAATCCTTTCGGACATGCTTCATAACTGCCCGAATACACACACTCATTACAGAATAGAAGAAGATAACCTCTCTGTGTGACCTTTGCACACATCTCACACTTGTTTCCCTTGAGATAACTAACAGCAAAGATTATAGAGAGTGTTTGTAAACACATTTCAAAGCTCAGGAGGAGTGAAGCTGCCCCCATGAGGTCAAAAATAAAGATCCTCATTAGGAGAATCAATCATTTTTTAAGGGGAAGACATAGTTGAGGTCAAGCTATGGTCAGGATTAGGGTCAGTGTTAGACAAGCAGTAGTTACGGCTGAGTTCAGACTTATTCTGCAGGAAAATAATGGAGGTCAGTGTGACGTCCCCGTAAGGAACATGAACGGTGTGTGTGGACGTTAGCTCTATGAGAGATGGCTGATGTCAGGACAGCCGCTGGCCCGCTGAACTCTCTGTGGGGGTATTTCTCTAATGAAGAGCTCTGACTCAGCCCCTGATTGGAGCCCAGTGCAACATCGGGTATAAAGGTCAAATGCATTCACACATTTCTTTGACCTCTGCCCTCCCCACTGGGGCAATTAGCCCATAGAAATCAAAGAATGCATACAATGAACCATGTCCCCAGGGGGGCGTTCATTAACCGTGATGATGTTATTGCTGGCTAACGGAGCGATGGATCAAACTTGAGACAATCGAGCGTCCCTCTTCCTTTGGGCCGTAACCCATCTGTGTGTGCACACACACCGTAGATATCGCAGGGATTTGATATGTCACAAGAGGTGTTTAAGAAAACAGGAGAATTAAAATTTGTTGTTGTAAAACAGAAACAGGGAGAAAGTATGCAAGAGGCGTGTGTTTGTGTATACGTGGGAGGTAGTGGTTCTTGTGCCAAAGCCGGATTTAAAGCTTGATACAATAGCTGAAGTGTGGGTGAGGGGATCTTGGCTCTTGAATATTCTTTACTCTAAAGGGGGAAGAGGTGCTGCTGGGAGGAGTGAGGGCTGGATTTCCTATCCAGAGCCCCCCTTTGTAATTGAATGCAGCCATGTGCTTGAAGTGGAGCTCCGCAGAGAGTCTGCGGGATGTTCATGTGCATGTACAGTCATGCACGCCTCTCTTTGTCTTTACACTCTTCCCCCATGTGGACTGAGGTGTAGAACGAGCCGAGGTGTGCGTTCCTCTCATCGCCGTGCAGCGTTTGTATGGTGATCAAGACGTGGAGGAGCCTCAGTCTCAGGCCTTACATGGTTTAAATCCATCTACACTCATAATCCTCTGAGAAATACCCACAACCCAAAACAGTGGAATCATGAACACAGAAGCTGAGGAGGGGGGGATTATTGGAGCTGTCTCAATTTACCCTGAAACATGTATTCAGTCTACTTTTCATACTCCTCTTTTGCCTTTTCTCTCACTCACCTCCTTGAGCACCATTTAGCCCTGCAGGTGTTATTTCATAGCTTCTTCTCTTTCTTTTTTTTTTTTGTCTGGACAGCATTTTTTGTTGACTGTGGCCGCTGGCCGCTGAAGGGAAAGATGTACTTCCTGGTGGCTAATGAGGTGGTGAACCCAGCCTCTTGTTTGTATGAGGACCACCTGGACCAACCAGAGCCCGGCTGGGCCAGACAATGGAGTCAGTCTAGCATTTCCACAAAGGTCTGCCCATTCAAAACATCCACAACCCTGCAACACAAACTCCCACACTTCATAAAATGAAGGCCGGCGGAGACTGGCCATTCTCCGTCGCACAAGGAAACCATTGTGTGTCTTTACGCACCCTCTCAGCCGGGCCTTGTGATCTTACACGCCATAAAGGAACCGAAGGAAAAGCAAACTGGCAAAGATATAACATCCACAGCTTAGATCCTTGGACTCTAACACAAACAAAAGCTGTGACTATTGTTCATGAGCTCCACTTCTGTCTCATTCACTCTGTTGTTTTTGCTTTCTCCTGGTGGAAACAAGCGAGACTCTAAGTTTGCAATGCTAAGACAGTGAAGCAAAGGAAAGACAGAGCGTTTTGTTAGCAATAAACAGCAGAAAGAAGAGCAGCTAAATACTTAATTTTCCTGGATATAGGGATTCATTCACTGGTCAAAAACAACGCCGGAATTCAGTGTTTAGAGATGGTCTTACATGGCTGAGATGCACTTGTTGAAACAGCAGTTTGGCAAAGGAGATAAAAATATCTTTGGCTGATGCACTGCTGAGCTTGATGAGTTGATAAAAAACAGGTGTGCAGGATGATGAAACCAGGAAGCTGCGGAAAGGTTAACAGGAGCATCACGGCCATGGTATGGGCAGGGAGCAGCAAACAGAAACAGTGGCTGTCTGTGTGGACAAATTAAATTTTGAACCTTTCTATGGGTCTGTTGTATGGGCATCTAGGGACTCAGGAATTCACCGAACCTTCTGGAAATGTTGATTTCATCCTATTCGCCAAACAAAACCAGGATTACATTTTCAAACTGCAGAAAAATGGACAGAAAAACGGTAAATGGACATTACTCATGTAGCAGATTTTCACTGCTTCAGCGATGAAACTGTTGGTGACGTTCATCCATCGACGTTGGGAGCAGTTTGGCTTCAGTGTCAAAAACCAAAGACACGAGGGAATCGATTGACAAACTTCAGGGTTGGAGGATGACAGTCTTTATTTGTCTTTCTCTCCTGTTACAGATGCAGGGAACCAGCTTGTAGCTCAGGAGGCAGTGAGGAAGCCCTCCACGCTTCGCCGACCACCTGCACGCTCCGGAGACCTGCTCTCCAGTACGATCATCGCATTGTTCATCACAATACTAAGGTGTACAATGCTAGAGGTATGCTCATTTTTTACACATTTTTTTTTTATTTTCACAGATTGTCTCAACTGCAGTCGAATCACAGCTTTGAGCGACAGGCTGAACTCACTGGAAACAAAGGTACAGACGACATGCAATCAGCCGCGCCGTGTGAATCACTGACTGAAAAACAAGGACTGTTTTCACCTAAACTTGTTTTATACTGTCCTCTTACCAGGTACAATTGCTCACTGCCCCGGCATCCACATCGCATCGCCACCTCCAACTGAAAGGCGGGACCGCTCCCGAGGCCTCGGTCCTGACGGGGGCGGTGCCCGCTCAGGGAGCTCCTGGTGAGCAGGGACCTGCAGGTACGTGCATCAAGCCACCAGGCATTCAAATATTTTGAGATTAAATCAATATAAAAAAAAAAAAATCTAATGAAATTAATTAAGAAAATGCACATTTCCACTCGGTGCAGTCCAATGTTTTGTGTTTTGAGTCAAGCTTCACCCCTTTCTCTGCAGACAACATGCTCACCTCTGCGTCTATATCCTATTTCCTGCACGGCTCATACGCGCTCATTTCCTTTTACAAAAGTTAAAGCCCTCTTGTCTGTGCTGCACGCTCTCTGTGCTTTGTTGCTGTGTGTGTGGAAGTATAAAAGTCCTCTCCTTTCCTGGAGCCCTGCCCAGAGCTGGCTGCATCTAAAAACACAGTTCGGTCCCTCTCTAAGGCTTTCTCCAGAAGAAAGAAAGTGCATCAGTTCCACTTCATAGTGTTTAATCCCACTGTCCCCAAAATGCCAATGAATTCATGAGATTGTTCAAACTACACCGATGCTGCTGGATTCCACTTGTGTAAAATGAGGCACTTCTGGTGAAAATGGCTCCAGTACGATTTCCTGTTTTGTCCCAAATCACACACCGAGCAGTTTTATTAAGACACAGATGTCTTTGCATTGATAAAGAATGTTGTATTGGAGCATTTATTGTTGTTTTGCTCATGTTAAAGGTTCCTTTATACAGTTCATCCCCTGGATGGTACCGCTGCAGTGTCTCAACAGGGTTATGTTCATCATGACTGACCATAGAAGTGTTTGGCTGCAGTTCTACATCTAAATTTTAAAAAAGCATTTTCATTCCGAGTGGCGATTTAAACTTTAGTGTTCAGGCCAGCGACACGGTGCACGTTTTGCCATAATCAGCCTAAAACTTTATTTGCACACAAACTGTAGCGTGAGTTTTGCTGATTTTATTTTAATTTCACTCACTCAGACATCATTACGTGCTTACAGTGGTGTTAATCATGTTGTTTTTTTGGATTCAGGGTGTAGCTTCCTTCCTCCAGAGTATCATTTGGCCTTATTTAGTTCCCAACTGATTAAACAGACAATACTGAAGAAACTTTACAAACATTTCTGCATCAAATAGAATTACTGTGAAAAGCATTGCATCCACACAACTGATGTGACTTGTAATGTTTTGAAACATAAATGAACGTTGAAGTTTGGATTTGCTTTGAATTTTCTCTTTTCCAGGTGGCTCATGCTTATTTCTTTCCATATGCTAAATTTTCTATTTTTATTGCAGGCCCTCAGGGGGAAAGAGGGAGAGATGGGCTTCCCGGCAGAGACGGTACTTTGTTTCCATTACTGTCTCGAAGCTGATCCAGAGTTATTTACGAAACAAGCCTCTGAAATGTTGTGATTGTTCACGACTGTTTCTTCCTCCTCAGGGAAGCCGGGGTCTCGAGGGCTGCCCGGTCCCAGCGGGCCTCGAGGGGAGGCCGGCGTGAGGGGCCCGTCTGGATCTCCTGGAGCGAAGGGATCGCCGGGAATATCAGGTAAAGTTCACCGGAGCTCATTGTTAACAACAGGTGAGCAAATGAAACTGCTGAACCTCGTCCTCAGAGATGAGAACACAGCGTGTTGTAAAGCTTTGTGTTTGTGAGGGAGGTGGAGGTCGATTTGTTTACCCGTCTGTCCACTGAACATGTTGTCTCGCGACGTCGTTTCCAGAATGTTTGTCTTCCTCTGAAACCTCTCGGTCAGCCTGTAATCCTAAATGTTGGTACATTCCGGCGGCCGCTGCGGCCGGCCGGCAACCTACTGGAATCTGGCCATTTTGTTTGTTGGCTGTTAAAATCATAAGTTTCTAAAACGCTGTTCTGGTGGGAAGGAGGTATTTGTTTTCGGGCTACATTTAGACGTGAGCCGCTGTTCGTGGTCGCTCGCCGGTGCAGTCACCAAATCGTGAATCTGGCTTTTGTGCTGAGCGCTCGCTGGCCACGCACAGATAATAAATGACCTGTTTGAGGAAAAAAAGTAAATCTGCAGTCAGCTGTGGCCTGAATGATGAATAAAGTAAATGTGGGTAAATGTGTGTCACAGCATCTCCTCCAGCTAGACGGGCTGTTCTTCCTCTGCTCAGGCTCGTGAAGGGAGCGCCTCCACTTTCAGGATAACATATGACCCCTGCTCTGCGCCTGCTGCTGGGCAGAGATGAGATTTAGAGTCAAACTTAAACTACAGACCTGCTTTCTGGGAAGCGCCGTGTGAGTTCAATCCGAAATGAACATGAGCTATATATACACAAATCCCAGGTCCTTATGATTTCCATATGCCTGTGGTGTTATTGTTTTTTCTATCTCCATTACTTCATAAGTATCCAAAAGCAGCACCGTGTTTTTCTTATTGTGCTGATTTTTTTTTTTTTCCATTTAAAGAGAAAGATAAACACAGGACTGGAATGTTTCCAGTTTCATGCAAAATCTAGACAAATGTGTGTTTGAGCCAGCAGTTATGGGAAAAACGGGACAAAAGTGAATGTAACAAGGATTTATTTTCTGTGTTTTTTAAATAGTAATAACTTGCTGGAAAGTTGTTTTGCAAACTTTGACTCATAATTTTGTCGCAGGTCCTCGCAGCCGCTCTCAGGAGACCTTTTTTCTACAGGGGAAAAAAAAAAAAAACCTAAATTGTTTTCCCTCACATGTCACACCGACTCTGAAGGACCGCTAAGTTTGGCCTTTTGAACCGGTGCACTGCAGCTACAGTTTCCCTGCAGCAGCCGAAGCAGCGATCCTCACGCAGTCAAGGCTGAGTGACAATATCCCACCGAGACGTCGGATCAGCCGCAAAAAGCAGTAATTAGTGGACGGTGATCCCAGATTGCATCAATACATTAACAGAAATGCGGTGAGTCTGGGACAGTTTGAGGGCAAAAAGCAGTATTCAGCAGGCAGTAATACCTCAGCAGAGGCCAAACAATGAGGTCTCACGTTGCGTTGGAGGTGGACGGACACTTTCACTAACTGCCCCTCATGGAGGCGCGACAGGCTGTTACACACACGTGTACAAAGGCTATCGCTGTGAATGCAGGGAGCATTTCATTTACTGTGAACCTGTGCCAGCAACACTTTGAAGAGTTTAATGGTGTTTGAGTTTTCCTGCGTCCCTGAATAGGTTCCCAGCGCTGGGCCATTAAGATCTCCTCCTTCTAATTATGGAGGAACAAAGTCAGCTAGTTCACACACTTTTGCTCCTCTGTCCAGCTCCTGATTTTTACTCCACAACTCACGTGAAGGTGCACACACACTCAGTCCTGCCAGACACCATGACTGCTGTCTCAGTCCAAGCTTTCTCTAATCGTTTCCCTCTCTGGTTTCTGTAATAATTTATTAAGATTCACATTCTATGGTGACATAATCCGACTGTGCTGCACGTGTTTCACCGCTGCTTCTCTCCTCTTCCCTCTCAGGTCCTCGTGGTCCGCCAGGACACCCGGGAGAGAAGGGTCTGCCCGGGCCACCTGGTCCACCAGGACCTCCAGGTCCTCCTGCACCAGCAAGTGCCCACATCCCAGAACCCGATCACAGTAAGACCCGAAGAAATGATCGCTTTGCACTTTGCATTTATAAACTCTCCATCAATAGATTCACAAAGCAGTTACTCTGAATACCTCCAGCGCTCTGAAAACATATCAAAGCACATAACTTCATCACACATTACTCTCAACACTTACTCAACTGCTAATGATGTGCTTTGATATCATTTAACGACGGCCTCCAGCAGAGATAAAGAATGTTCTATTGACGTTAAAAGTGCTTTCAGCAACAGGATTTTTTTTTTTCCCCCACCAACACTTTTGATCATTAAATCCAGCTGATGCTGTCTTGAGTGACTTCGCTCTACATTAACCATTCAGACTTGCAGCTCCTGCTGATAACACAAGTCTTTATAAAATCAGCACTCTTCACCTCATTTCATTTTAATGTGATTTTTTTTCCTTCCTAGCTTTCTGTAGAGTTATGAAAACAAGGATCACTGCTGCATCGGAACATTTGCAGCTTATAAGTTAAGCATCCGAATAACGACTTAGTCCATGTCAGACGACGTGGTCTCCCCCCGTAAGCCAAACCGTATATAGTGATCACACGTCAAAGGAACATCGACTTCAACCTGTGTATGAATCCGGTTTGAGCCTTTGCTCTCAGATGGTACCGACTGTATTTTATAAACCTAAATAAGTGTTTTCAGCTGTTAAAAAAAAAAAAAAAAGCCGTACGCAGAATCAGAAACAGAGGATGACGTTAATCCTCCACTACTGCTTGCTTCTTTTTGTCCGTCGGCCAAGTCGAGCAGATTCAAAGCGTGTAAAATGGAGGGGGAGACAATGAGATCGACGCTGACTCCACATGCTGGGATGAGAACCTGTCCGCCACTGATGTCACTCAACAGCTTCCAGATGTAGGCCGGGGATGGGGGGGGCGTTATTCGTGAGAGACAGATGGGGGCCCACACCGGCTCCTTCAAGGTCAGTGCATGGGCGGGATTTAGACCAGAAATCCAGCGGTTAAACAAAGTATTCAGCGCGCAGATTTGTAAGCTTCCAGGCTCCTGTGAGGAGAGAAGCTGTGGGAACGTCGAAGCTGGCATGACAATTTCCGAGACTGCGGGCCATTTCTTTCACATCAAAGCAACAGCGGGGAACACTGGGGTTCTGCGCGGCGCTTCCTTCAGAAAACATGGGCTTATTTGGCTTTTACGTCTACATCAGGATGTTGGAATTCCTGCCTGCAGACCAGGAGAGGTTTCCCAAACCAACAGCCAGAACCTGAATTAGCGAGAGGGAGTGTGCACGAGCATGATTTCAGAGTCTGTCAGCGCTCCTGCACAGTTTCATGTCATGTTGAGCTTCACATCCCAGTTTGTGTCAAATAGGAAATGAAAAGAGTGTGTGGAGAGATAGAGTCAGACACAGAGGGAGCAGCCCTGGTTTGGATGTCACCTCAGGTCCCGATCTGTTCACGGTGTGCAATGATCTGGCAGCTGGAGGATGTTTCTGGACGTTCGCCCTTTCCCCCTCCTCCTCCTCCTCTCCTCTCAAGTCTCAAGCTGCGATTGGGTCTGTGTTTCCTGTCAGTGTACAGTGACCCAATGACCGTGCACTTCCTCCCTTTTTCACACGTTCACCACCCATTTTCCTCAATATATAGTTCGCTGTGTGTTTCCACTCATTAGTGTAGTTCATTTCTGTTTTTGTTCGATATTATACATTGTTCACTGAACACCAGACTCCGACCCACAGCTGACAGAACTTTTATATTCAGTGGAGTGTGAACACTCAGTGGTGAGTCATTCAGGTGAGGCAGATTGTTGGAAAACACTGCCCTCTAGAGGAAGCAGTGTGTCTTCAAATTAAACCTTTTGTGTTTTTTGATGATTTGATATCCAGTATTTACTGCCCTACCATTTCAGAAGCTTCGATGAAAGACCAGAGAAGTCAAAAATCAAGACCTCATCAGTTGAATTCACAACATGTCAGTTTTATTTACAAAGCACTACAGCACAGTCATCATCTTGTGGTACTTTCACAGTGAAAAACCCAACAATTCCAAGCAAGCAGAGAGCTGCAGCATTTTGAATCAACTGAAGACTTCTTAAGCCATTATGGCACCCTGACTATAAGAAATTACAATAGTCCACTTTGGAAGTTACAGATGCATGGATTAATTTGTCAGCGTTACTCTGAGTGAACAAGTTCCTGATTTCAGAGGTGAAAGCAGTCCTGCACACTTCTTTGATGTGGGAGTCGAAGGATATGTCCTGATAAAGAGCAGCAGGTTCCTCACTGATGCAAAGATCCCACACTTTGAAAACCAGTGCACATATTGTAATGACCAGTGTTGGTCAAGTTACTTTAAAAAAGTGTTTCATTATAGTTACTAGTTACCTCTTCAAAAAATAACTGAGTTAGTAACAAAGTTACAATATTTTATAAGTAACTAATTACTAAGCAAAGTAACTATTCATTATTTTGAACTTTCCTGACTGAGGAGTTGGCAACAATGTGCCAGTTTTAAAGAGACATTATTTCTTTTTAACAAAACACAACAAATTACATAAAATTTAATTTAATTTAATTTGCAATTACAAACATCATTTAATGTAAATATGATCATTATTTCACATTATGCATTTTCATTTAGATTATTATGACACTGTAATATGTATAACACAACTCACCATTCAGTTCAGTTCAGGCAATAACATTGGTTCTAACACAGATTTGAACAAAAAACTTGATTTTCTGTGAAACGGCACCATGCAAAATAAAATCTGGATTATCTTTAACTAGACATAATGCCTTATTATTTTTTTCTATTCCTGCAGGTATTGATAAAAGTACTTTCTGAATTCAATTAAGCACACATTGTGTTTCTCCCCAGGTCGTGGAAAAGACCCCTTCTTCAGCAACACTTTCCATGACTCACGAGGGTTGCCTGTTCCAGGACCTCAGGGTCCTCCGGGGCCCATCGGTAAGCACTTACCCGTTAGTTTATCTCCAGCTACACAAAGCCAGCCTTATGTGGTGGTTGGAGAACAGCTATTATCACAAAGATCTACATTGTTTCTCAAGGTTATGAGTAAAAAACACTTTAAACGCAGTGTCAAGCATACAGCTCACCATTATTGCTCATTTCTCTCGGCTTTCCCCGGCAGATGTCAATCAAAATCTCATTTTGCTTTCATCGGGACTTTGTATATCAGGCTTGAGTAAATGCATGTGAAGAAATGCAAATTGCATGTTTCAGGGCTCGTCAGCAGGCAAAGCTAATTATGTGTCTTTTTCTCTGTAATGTAGGTCCCCCTGGTCCTAAAGGCCCATTAGGACCTCCCGGCCCGCCAGGACAGAATGTAAGCTCGCTCACAGCTTTACAGGGCGGTGCAGCCACCGTCAGAGGTGACGATGCATTTATGTGCATTTTTTAATGTTATTTCTAAACACAGGGGAAACCTGGAGCTCCTGGAACACAGGGCCCTATAGGACCAAAAGGAGAGCGAGGGGAGAGAGTGAGTACACAGATTTATCCATTTGTTCTGCAGTGACAGAGCGATACCCAAAAGACAAATGCTCATATGTAGCTCCAAGCCGAGAAAAACAAAATCATTATACACTTGATGGGAACAATAGAATACAGTTGAATGCCATAAAGCAGGAGTGTCACACTCATTGTAGTTCAGGCGTCAATTAAAACCTTGTTTGATCTCAAGTGGGCCAGACCAGTGTACAAGTAGAGTGGGATGGATCTGAGGACCAGGCTGGCAAATGTTCACCTTCATTAAAGGAAGAGGAAAAGCTGTTATAAGAAAAATTATTCATCGTGTGACTCTTTGGATTCTAAATAATTTAACAATGTTATATAATGATAGATTTTGAGTTGCAAAAATGGGTGTAGTTGTGTGTGCTTTAAAAAATACATGAGAATTTAGGCAAATAATAGAAAAGTAGAAAAACACTGTGGAAACAGTAAAGTTTCAATGTTTCCAACCTTTCTTGCAACATTGTTTTTAAATGCTTGGCTCAAATAAAGTTACCTGTTCATTCAACACTTGACTTGTTTTGAGCTGGATGAGTGGAAAAGGCTTCTCGGGACTCAGGATTTCTCACCTCATTGTTGTCTGTGAAGTGATGCAGCTTCTTTTCTCTGCTGCATCACTGCTGAGAGCCCTGCTGTGACTTACTAACCCAGTGCGACCTCTAGTGGACAGATTGAGGACATTGAAATATCGCAGGTTATGAGATTTGTGAGTTTGTGATTAAATTCATGCGTCCATAGACGTGTTTGTATGTAAAAAATGTCTGCATGAGTAAGTAAGAGTGCGTTGAGATTTTGAGACGTCAACGTCTTTCTGCTGGTTTTGCAGGGTCCGTTAGGTTACCCGGGAGAGAGGGGCTTCAGAGGCGAGCCGGTAAGCTGCATCCACCCTGCTGTCTTGGGGATCTTCGGCTGAAACTGAGTGCAGGAGGGGGAATCGGCACATGTCACGGCCGATTATATAGCTGTGAACTACATTCAGCAGCAGCTTCACAAACCGCAGTCATGTGGCCGTCGCAGTGGGAAGGAGGCCTGTGCACGGCTGTGCAGCTTCAGAAAATGTAATGAAGTCAGAATTTCTGTTCTTATTGTTTCTTCTCAGGGAGCACCAGGTCCCAAAGGAGAGCCAGGAGAGAAGGGTTTACCGGTAAGAAAGTTGTGGCTGGAAGCATTTCTGTTTTATTTACTTATCAGAACACTGATTAACATTAATCCCCTGTAAAAGACTGATAAGCAAGTGATTTTTCACCCATAATCCCCGGACAGGTAGTTGAAAACTGGTGAGAAAATACAGCAAGAGACATTTGTTGAAAAGTTAATTTTTTAAACAGATATCGATGATTTAATGTTTTTTGTCTGTCTAACCCTTACTTTTCTTTTACATCCTTCACATTTTACAAGAGCAATCTCAATGTAAGATATCTTTATTAATGTCATGTTCGTGTTCAGTTTGTAATGCAGTAAAGTAATCTAGCGATACAAAATCAAGTTCAACTTGGATCATCCTCTCAGCTTATGATATCTTTACCGTCTCCATGTCTACAAGTGTGAACTGTCACAAAATGTTCAATCGCATCTCTTTTTCTCCCAAGTTCATATTCTCCCACCTTTTAATAATCGCACAGTGTGTGTTTGGTATTGTTGTCGACGTTTGTTGGCGTATATTCGATTGTGGCATTGGACCCGTCTGACCTGTGTGTGTTGATGTGTTTTTTTGTTGGTCCTCGGGGTGCGCTCAGGACTGCTGTCCTCTTGACCCTAAAGCTGTCTGACTCCCTCTGCAAGCTACTGTCCCCATGGCTACCTCTCACAGTCACTGTTCAGCCTCTGATTTTGGCATATACACATAGAAAACACAGAAAAACGTCTTTAAAAAATGAACCTCTTCATTTAATTTGAGATTGGCTCACATAACCGATCAAGCTTAATAATCTTTCATTCAAGCACAATAAAGTGTGTATGCCAAATCAGTTCATATAAATCATTGGTGGGTCCTGTTGGGTTCGGAGGTGTTGTGCTCTGATGTGAGTGGAGTGGATACAGCTATCCTCTGTTCTCCCACAATGCAACGTTGCATGATTCCTGTCGACGTCATGTAAAGTTTCTTCTTCTGTCGACTAAATGAAACACGAACTTGCGAATGAAATAACAGAATCAAGCAGAATGAAGGCAAAGCACATCTAAAAATGCTGGTGTTTAATTCTGGTCCTCATACTGTGAGCGCTGCGCCGGTCACTAAACAGGGCTGGAATAAACACAAATCAATACATTAACGTTATTCGTTTAAGTCATATTTGTAGGAAATCTTACTGTAAAACATTTTGGCCATCCGCCTCAAAGCTGAGACATTTCGGTCTGAAGTGAAGTCACGCAAAAACTAACATTCTGGATCAAACACTTAATGTAGCTTTGCCTTTTTTCTTGAAATGTGAAACGTGTCTTTGTTTTGTCTCATTAATCAAAGCATTCCATGACAGAAATCATTCCCCTTCACCTGTTCCCTGCATGCCTTTTGTTCAAATAATGGCGATGCTTCCCACTGTCTCTGACTTGTCTTGATGAGCTACTTTTATTGTTCCTGACTCGTGAAATCAATCAGATAATGGCTACTGTCACATGACGCTGGGTAGCTTATGTGGCCGCAGCGTTAAGGATGAACTCTGTGGAGCTGAGTGAAACTTGCCTGGCTGAACTACCCAACAACAAAAAACAAAAAAACAATGCGGATGGCATGATAAAGTTTACTTCATGGGAAAGTGTAACGGAGCGTCGTGTCGGCGGGATGAAGCCGGTCTGGAACGTGCATGCTGATGTTGCCCAGCTCAGCATGGCGGAGATCTCATGTAGCTGCATGTTCAGAGAATGAGGGAGATCCAGAGCAGTGCAGGACGACGTCCTCCGGCGCCGGGCAGATGTGTGGACTGTTTTAACCTCCTAACTGCTGAACTGTATTGAGAAAAAGACTTGCATCTTGGCGAGCAGTCCTCTGGCTTGTGCTCCTTACCTTGACGGCTGTATCTATCTTCACAGGGGGACGGAATACATCAGATCAGAGAGGCGCTGAAGATCTTAGCCGAGAGGGTTTTAATCCTTGAGACTATGATCGGTATTCATGGTGAGTAGGAGGCCTGAGGCAGGGTCAGCTTTAGGCAGGGGTCAAAGGTGGGCGGTTCAAGCTTCCGCTGTACCGCACTGCCGAGGCAGGGAGCGGGAACAGTCGCGAGCGGCCCCAGGACTCGGGCCGGTGCTTCCACACCCTCACACAGTCCCCCCCTGCTCTCTGATAGGACATTAGCTTGCAGATGTTCCACGACTTGCAGGCAGATCTCGAGCTTCTGGCTCGCAGGGTGACACTGCTGGAGGCTATCATCTGGCCAGGTAACGCTGAGACATCTGCACCCACCTTTCTGCCGGCCCTCTCTCACCTCCTAGACAGGATGTAATGACAGGATGTCTGCTAACCACTTGTCGCTGAACTACTGAATGCTGTTTAAGCCACTGACAGGTTTAGAAATATATAGTTTTTGTATAAACAAAAGATATTCAAATTACTTTTAGTTTTTCAGCCACATTTTCTACAGTTTTGCCCTTTTGGAATAAGATATTTTTGTATTTGTGCATTTTTTTTGTGTACCGTCCTCACTGATAGAAAGTGGTGGTGGTAAGATGTAACACAATTTCCAAGTATTAAGGAGGATGTAGCAACATTTCAGTCAAAGATCAGATGATAGTTTCCTTGTTTTTTTGGTGATGTTAGCAAAACTGTTTAAATCCATCCTGTCTTTAGTCCCGAGGAAGCAAATTACTGTTGTTCTGCATGTTAAAGTGTTTTTTTTGTTTTTTTGTTTTGTTTTACTGTCACTTTTATAGTTATTTGCTCACTTTTCTGACACAAAACTACCAACAAAACACATTTAAACAAAGCATTTGGGACTCGTCTTACATTAATTGAAGGTACAATATGTAGCATTTTAAGTTCACAGCATTGTGGGAAACACAATGAAACATCAAGCAGCCCCAGAAAAGCGCAGCTCTGTAGGCTATTTGTGTTTTTATAGAAGTCAATAAGCTGACCACATTAAAGCAAACTTTCAACTGAGAATAAAACAAACACCCCAGTGAGCCTCCACTTCTATCCCAAATGCAAGAGTGGAGCTGCTTAAATCCTACATATTGTACCTTTCAAGGATGTTAGTAGAGCTCGTAGTTCTGTAATTATTATAAACAGAAGATAAATCTAGAGATGAAATATGCACTACAATCTCGACTATAAAAAAGTAACAATTTTTGCTTCTTTCCTCTTTTTTTTATTTTATTTTTTTAAACCACAGTGTAGGTTTTGGGGTGTTGGTTGTAAATAAGATTTAAAGAAATATGATTGGTGGTGGGAAATGTGACTTTTTTTTTCTTTTTTTTTTCCCAATGAATGAGTCACCACATCAAAGGACAAATAGACCTTTTTATTAATACCAAAAATAACTAATGCAGTTCCTCCACAGAGGCGCCCAGAGTAAATTCCTACTGGTGTTAGTTGCAGGTTTTGAGTATCTTTGCAGAGTGCACATGTCCACATACACTGGTGCACAGGGAGGCCCCGTTCCAACTGCTGTCTTTCTTCAACAGAGCCTGATCTAGGGTCTGGGGATGGACCGTTTGGCACTGCCTCCCCTAGTTTCTACAGAGATAAGCGAGCAGGTGCAATTCCACATCGACTTGCTTCTCCCCTGTCCTCCGACACCAAGGTTCGAGGGAAGTAGCCCCTCCTCCCTCCCCCGCTCACCTTGAGGATCACTGGCTGGGTTGACCCCCCCTTCCGATAGGTCTCATCGGCACTCGACAGATTAAGACCGTGTGTGAAGCCTGCTCTGGCCTTTACCGGTCAGATTAAGGGAGGGTGACACCTCAGGGAAACTCCACTGATGCTCCGTTGGGAACCCGAGAACTAGCTTGACCCCCACATCTGCCCCCCCCCCAACTGCCATAAACATTTACTTTTACACAACACTCCCCTGCTGCCCCTTCTGTGTTTGATTTTGTTGGCTACAGAGCTGAAGTCTCATGTTAAAGAGTCTTATGTTTGAGGTAAGAAAAAAAAAAAAAAGAAACCTCTTTGGTGCTCTTCCTAAAGCCCCGTAAAGTACTGGACACTAAGGGTCATTCAGAATAATCGACTGAAGGAGACATCAGATTCGAGAGAAGAGACTGGATTTAAGTTTGTGTTGCTTTTACAATATAACTGCATTCTAAAGAGAATCCATTATTTAATTATACTGAGCATGTACAGTTTGCAGGACACGATTACACAGACCTCTTCTTCTAGTAAGGATTTTGTTATACTTCTATCATTTTGTTTAACTCGATGTAATGTAGTGCACTAAAAAAAAAAAAAATGAAGTCATCTCCCTCTAACTGAGGTGTGTGTTGGCAATGGTGATTTGTAGTTTTCTGGTGTGCGTGCCCCCCACCTTACAACATGTACTGATAACGTGATGTTATGAGAAGTAAAAAGGATTTTTTTCATAGTTAATTGATGCTGATAATTGAATTTGAAGTTTGCTGCGTATCAGTGGGAACATAAAAATATACTAATATTAAAATAAATCCCATATTTTAAAACCTTCCAGAAACACACTCCAGGGAATTAAAAAAAAAATAATAGTTAAGGAACTTGAAAATATTTTTATCACTGTTGTGTTGGTAAACATGGACTTCTTAAACTATCCCGATGAAAATACATGTTTTTGTAATCTTATATCGAACTTATTGTGAAACTATTTAAAATGACGAACTGTAGTTTTGTTTTTTTTTTGTATGCTGTTTGTGTAACCATTTCATACTTTGAACTTTTTTTTTTCTTGCAAATGTGTTACTGTGTTAAGATAGTCCTGTCTAGATGACTAGTGTAATAAAGATCATGTTCATTGTTGTGTTTTTTGAACATGTGGACTGTTTTCATTTGTGGTGCTTCAGACGCTTGCATAAATGAACAAGGCTGCAGAATCATCTTCATAGTTGTGGGAAAAAGCACAAACACACAGCTTTCCATTGCTTTTTTACTTGTTCATCAAAATACTGGGTCAACCTCACCTGTCTTCATCTATCCATCCGACATTATCCAACTCAGAGCCGGAACTGGAGCTAATCCCAGCTGATTATTGGTGAAGCATGCAGCATGTACCGTGAACAGATCAGCAGTCAATTACAGGGCAACACAGAGAGACCCAGTCAATCACCTTCACATCTACAGGCAAATTACTATCCCCAATCATCCTCAAATAAATGTCTTTGCACTGTGGGAGTAAATCCACACATGCACAGGAAGAAGTGCAAACCAGACACAGAAAGGGTCCCGGATCTAAAGCTGAACCAGGTCTGTTCTCCCTGCGAGGTCAAAGCACTAAGTACTACATTGATGCTTTCATTTGTACTCAAAACACATTCAGAATCTTGAAAAAAAATAAATACCGTCCACCCTCCGACGTACAGGTACACAAGTGTGCTCAAAATAAAACTGGAGAAGAACAAGAGATGATCAGAGTAGTCAATAACCCACAGGGAAAATACTGAAGCTCAGCAAAACCCAAGCATAGCACGTATCTGGCTCACTGCACAGGCAGTCACAGGAGCCTCCGTCCAGGACTGTGGGCACATTCAGGTGTTTAATGGAGGGCTGTGGCTTTTTCCCTTTGACACCACCACGGCTTGCTCTCCAACGCTGTCGTCGATCAGCAGCGAGATGGCGCCGTCTAGCTGCTTGGATGCTGCAAGAGCCACGACAGCTTTCTCTGTGGGGAAGCCCATCTTCTCCAGCTGCTGGAGTCTAAAAGGAAGGCACTGCTATTTTAGTGAACTGAGAAACAGAGATTCAAAACACAGGTTAATTTTGAGACGGACATAAAAATCTTTCACAAATAACTTCTCACTAACCGCAGAGAGGAAACTGATGATTTGGGCACCTCCACTTTAGTGTCAGGGTCATCGGGGAGCCCTTGTAATGAGGCAAGTATTCCTGCCCTCAGCATCTGCTCCTCCAGCACGTCTGCTTCTGACAGCGCTGGAGATTCTTCCATTAACCAGGCAGGCACAGGTTCAAGCCATGACTGGGTGTTCAGTGCAGAGCGATCATCGCTTATTGAGGGACTTGCTGCCTGATCTGTAGGTAGTCTCAGAGAATGTGATCTCGATCTATGACAAAAAATGACAACAAATTAATAAATCTGTCACAGTTCATACATTCAAGCAATCTACTGTACATAACGTAACCATTCAATAGATGTTTTGACAGAAATGTCACCTTTGTGAGGTAGAATACGTGGGCAATCTGAGCTTGGCTGAAAAGGGAATATACACCCAGTCTGGAATAAGATCAAAGACTCTCGCCTCTTCAAACTCCTGTAGCGTCCCAATAAATGACTGACGATCTGCAGGGATCATTAAGTATTATCAAGAACAACTTGTGTTGACAGCACTCTTCCATTGCAGAGTTAATGGCATCAGACAAGCTCAATCAAAACTGTCAGAAAATAAATCATATGTACCCACTTCAGGCATCAACATTTTTACCAAGGACCATGGCAATGGTTCAATTAACAGAGAAAGAAAAAAAAAACCTATTAGGCTGTCTTTCAGTACCATAGTTTAGTGGGTTTTGTTTTTCATACAATGGTAATAGAAAAAGATACAGTTATGTCCAATGCAAATGGCGCAGAAGTGAAGGAGGGCAGGAGTCCCAGGCAGCAGCAGCAGGCAGATCAGCAGGAGGAGCCAGGGGAGAAACCAGACTGGCAGGCACCTGAGGAGCCTCCTCTGTGTCACCTGCCGACACTGCGCAGTGAACAGGGCCAGCTGGACAGCAGAGTAGCCACAGATCCTGCTGGCCTCACCGCTGCCCACAAAGAGGACGAGTGTGTAAAGACATGGCAGGGCAGCTATTGTTAGGAAGGACAACGCAAGGAAGGCTACTGTCCCCCAGCGACGCTCCTGACAGGGTCCAAACAGCAGCAGGAGGGCCACACTGACCAGCAGGGAGAGGGAATCATCATGACTGAGAGCATAGAGGAAAAAATCTGAAGAGGAGAAGAAAAAAGTGGATTTATTTGAGCAACTCTGACAGAAATTTATTTGGAAAAACTTTGAACTGAGAAATTACCTTTGAACCTTGGAAAGTCTCCCCCTGGCCCTAAACTGAGACTTCCCTGGATGCTCCCAGAATACATCAGCAGTATGAGTGATGTCAGGAAAGATGTTCCCAGGCAGAATCCAGGACGATCAGATCCAAACCAACACCACACTGACATCAAACGAGCCTGCATCTTTATAATCAGCAGAGCTTCACTAATCACTGGTCCTTCTGCGGCATAGCTGTGGTAAATTAACATCCGATGGTACTCACAACAAGAGCAGGGTCTGGTTCAACCAAAAGGTTGCAAATCTAAAGACAAAACACTGCGAGCTACGGTCCATTATAACATAAGAACGCTTTTACTCACTGAATTAATGAGTAACATATGGTACAAGATATAAATGTAAACAATTCACTATAGTTGCCATACCTTTAAAGACTCACAAATAGTTAGGTTAAAACAATCTAGCCAGTAAATGTAAACACTGCGAGCAGGTAGGAGAACTTCCGCATTGTTTTCTTCTACGTGTTGACATCACAGCGTCGGGTTATGTAACAGCGCCATCGTGTGGACACCCTCATAGTTGAAAATCTGTATGTTTCATACTAATGGTTTTCTAGTATTATTGTGAGCAATAAATGAAGCAATGTAAGCCGAGAAAACTCAAAAATGTTAATAATTTTAAACTTAGATCACTTGATAAGATAAATGTTTACTGGTAAATTATTTTATGATGACAAGTTGAAAACCATCAAAATATATTATAACATCTGTTCGTACTTTGTTGTGAATAATCTTCATATTCGTGATCATCTCCCTGTGAAACCAACCGACAATTTTTCAGAGTTAAATACAAATGAAAACATTACTGAGGAGGACACCATTCTAGCCATTGGAAAAGGCAGTAAGATGTGAGAAAAACATTCTGTGAAGTAATAGTAAACACTTTGTCAATATTTCTGTTCTTGGTAATTTTATGTGTGGTATATTAATGTGGAAAACATTAGATATTTAATAAGTTTTATGACATCTCCATGACATGACAATTACAACACATCAATCATAATGTACTGGCGTTCAGCACCAAACCTGCGTGAGGTTATTTGAAATTATTCTAAAGCATAATTCATCTGCTCATTATCTAAATCCAATTCAGGAGCCAATCCCAGCTAAGTATGGATGAGGGCACCCTGAACAGGTACCCAGTATGCAGCCCATCACACACACACACACACACATACACACACACACACACACACACACACACACACACACACACACACACACACACACACACACACACACGCTCACACACACACACACACACACACACACACACACACACACACACACACACACACACACACACACACAGGGAGAACATGCAAACTTCATGCATAAAAGGCCCGGTGCTGTGAGACCAGAGCACCAAACACACTAACTACATTCTCAATTAAACTAATGAAATAATAAACATTTGAAGGGCTTTATTGTATTTGATTTCACTGAAACAATAACCATGCTTCAAATCACAATTTCCTTTGTCAGTAGAACCACACTAGTGTGAAGTGTCCGTGTTTAATCAAGTAGGCAAAAAGAAGTCATGTTCAATTTTAAATGTACTTTTCATAGATCACCTGAGGTAAGAAAAAAAAACCTACAAATGAGGAACATGTGGTAAATCGATTATTTCTGTATTCTCGCTCAGCGATATCATCAGAATGTATCGCGAGACTTCGTGTCCAGAAGCGCGCCGCTCTGCCGTCGCGTTCAAACAAATTCTCGGATTGTATCGCGAGACTTCACGGGGAGAAAACCGCCGCATCGCGGACTCTTCGTCAGTCGTGTCTACAGGCAGGCTAAAATGGCGTCAGCTTCGGGTGAGTGACGGAGGGAGTATTAATTCTGTGCTGATTATTGAATAGATGATGTGGTATGGTTTGGCTATTGCATATTGAAATGCGCCATTGATGCATATGCGTGCAGTTCGACGGTGTGAAAATCAACGAAATATCGGCTACAGTGATGCTAGCCTAGCTAGCTAGCGCCGAGTGCAAGGCCCGGCCCTGCCAGCACCTCGGTGTATTTCACCCTTTTTTTAATTCCTGGCTGGTTCTCTCAGCTCGATGTGTTTTACGTCTGGTACTTGCACGCGGGTGTTATTTGTTACTGTGTGAGGGACTACCGCGTTGAACCTTTCCTCGAAACAGTGTGCAGGATGAAGAATGCTTTTATAGGCTGTGGCCGCGGCATTGAATGGCGACCTAGTGATGGGCCTTAGCAATGTGCTGGCGCACCTTCATTGTTTAACCGTCAACGCTCTCACTTTACCCTCTCCTTCCACAGATTACAGCTCCTACAACCAGGGTGGCGCTCAGCAGGGGTAAGATTCTCCAGTTTACTACCACCCAGCTCAAGATGCGTGCATAAGTTTTCCTGCCGCTAAAGGGTTAATGACCTAATTTCGTCAGGAAGGAGAATTAGATCAAGTGGTGTTTGTATAACAGAGTTTACTGTTCTACTGTTCTATCACGGTCATCTGCTAATCAATGCATTTTATTCTATTACTGAATTTGTAATTTCACAAATCGTTCCAGTAAATTTACCTTTTTTTTTTTACATTTTTATTGAGCATAGTATGTTTTTGCTCATTGTTCTACTTTCAAACTAACACATGCACATCTTTAATATGAGCCATAGTCACTGGAAACTTTTAAGAAACGGTAATAATATACATGTAATTATGAATAACTCATTTGATATAAACATTGAAATTAAATATTTATTGTTTACAATGGATTCTACATTTTCTGATAATGATTTTTGTTCCAGGTATGCCTCCTATGCTGCCCAGCCATCTCAAAACTATGGACAGTCAGCACAGGTAAATTTGAACATATGTTGAGGATCACCATGGCTGCTCTAGTGATTATCTTTTTCACTTTAACTTGATTTTAGTAAATTAATTTGAGTGACATTCTCAAATGTAAGTGGAAGTTGGCACTTACAGCGCTGTCTGGGATTAAAGACGATTAAGTTCAGTAGGTGACATAAGTGGTTTCTAAGTGATTTAAGTTCAGTAAATACAAGTGAGCTTGCCAGTGTTCCTGTTGAATGTCACAAAGCATGGATTTACTTCAATTGAACTGTTCATTTCTTTCAGCAAAGCTATGGCCAGCAGAATTATGGATCATACGCCCAGCCAGCTGCAGCTGAGAGCAATTACTCTCAGAGCACACCAGCAGCTGGGGGCTACCCACAACAGCAGCAGCAGCAGTATGGATCTTCATATGGCCAACAGGCATCAGGTCAGTGGTTAAAAATGGGTGCCATCATTTAGTTTATTGTGCTGCTTTACTTTGACTCTTTCTACAAAATTGAATGTCTTTCTGATCTTAAGAATCAACTCTTATTAGTCTTAAGTGCTTGAGATTTTCAACACTTATTTATTTCCCTCTCTCTCCTTAGCAACTGGCTATCCTGCAGCACAGTCTTCCAGCCATAGCTACTCGCAGTCAGCCCAGGGTTATGGGGCTAGTGGTTATGACAGTACTCCTGCTGCTGCTGCTCCCGCTGCCTCCCAGTCCTACGGCTCCCAGCCGGGATATACTGCCCAGTCTGCCTACCCTGGATATGGCCAGCAGGCTGCTCCTACTGCACCGCAAAGGTATTCACACTTTTGCCAAGGAGGAAGTATGAAGGACATTTATATTGATGTCTATTGGGTTTCATTTATGCTCTTTCTTTCTCTGTCTCTATCTTTAGTTACAATGCGAACAGCCAGCCAGCAAGTTACAACCAAAGTAATTACTCCCAACCGGCCGCGTATGGCCAGCAGCAGCCTGGTTACCAGGGACAGCAGGCCGGCTACAACCAGCAGCAGGGCTACCAGCAGCAGAACCAGCAGCAGCAGCAGCAAGCTCCTCCTTCTTACCCTCCTCAGACCGCAGGCTCTTATGGACAGCCTCCGTCCAGTCAGTACAGTCAGCAAGGTGGACCACCCAGCTACAGCCAGTCCAGCCATTACAGTGAGCTCCGCTTCATATCATTATCCCATTTCAATCTTTTTTTTTTTTTTGTTTTTTTTTGTTTCATGTTTCTTCAAACAAAATGTGAAGAATGAAGTTCTTGATGCGTTGCCTTGACTCCTCTAGATAACTACAGACAGGATGGCCAGGGTGGAGGCTCTAGTTACCCTGGCTCTGAGCCTTCGAGGTACCCAGGGGCAGGGGACAGCAGAGGCCCTGGCAGGGATGGCTTTGACCGAGGGGGCATGATGCACCGTGGACGTGGCGGCATGGGCCGTGGAGGCATGGGGTAAGCGTCTTTCTTTAATACCCAATTTCACGATGACTTTTAACTTGCAGGTGCTGTTGCCACTTGGGGCAGGACTGAGACAAGTCTGATCAGAAATGGCTGGCATTATTGGAAATATGTCAGCAGTTTTTAAATTCAGCCTCTTATGCCACAGGAATATCCTGAAGTTTGTGGCAGTCATGGCTAATGTATCAAATATGGACACATTTTTGGTGTTCTCCAAACAAACTTATCTAGTCTCTCAATCCTGCCTCTTGTGGCCGAAGGTAAGTAAAATGTTTATTTGACAAAGTTGCTAAATCATAGACCTGTGCATAAGCGTTTAGTTTGAACAGCTCATTTCTAGGGTCTAGATATGGTAATTGGTCCCTAAAGAGAGAGGAAAAAAAAAGTTTAGGGGGAGAGTTTTAGTGGAGACTCGCCAGATTTCCTACTTTGTCAAGATTTGCAAAAGAATTGTACTTTAAAATCACGTCATCTTTGTAATATCAAAGATTTCAGTAAATTCTCTCAAATGGTCAGATGCTGTCACTCTCAGAAATAACCAATCAGGTCAGTTTTTCTCTGTGGTGCGTTACTCCCTTTAGAGTGTCACAGTGACTATTGACAATAAACTTGAAGATAGAATATGGAGTTTTTTCATGCTGGGGGTTTTCACACAAAAAAATAATTTAAGAGCACACAACAGTGTTTTTGGAAAAACTCCTAAATTATCAATAGCCTCATGTGGTACATTCATTTCACGGTGCATTACAGTGCAATATATGGGTCAACATTGTTTCCTCTTGCCATTTCAGTGGTGTTCTGTTCGCAGTTCTCGCAGTGTGGTTGGTTTCTGCAGAGCTCCCACTAAATAAGTACTTGTCCTCATTTGGTCGGTTTGAGAGTCCGTTCGTTCGGTAAAGACACAATGGCACCATTTTATCGCAGTGTCTTGTTACTGGCAAAACCTCAGCGAAATAATTACTCCTTGGTTTCTGTCATGTGTTTGGTTGGAACTCGCAACATTGGTCTGAAAGACAATTTTCGTGCCCAAAAATGTCAGAATTTCATCAGTGGGTCTTTTTGTGGTCACCATCGTGTCAATCCCCACAAGACTTGATTAATATCAAACTTTTTGAAAGGCAAATCGGAATGAAAATAGTTTAGTCTACTGTAGATTCACTTTTTTCCTTTCGTTTCTATTTATGAGCAACATTTTGTGGTGTTGCCATCTTTGGAAAGGCTGATGGAAGACCAATAATAGGTGTAGTAATATTGGTATTGAAGACATTTACAAATGATGCCCATTTGTGGGATCAGCTCACCAAACTTGCATAAATCACATGGGATTGATTCCTTATAAAATTTATCTGGTTTACAATAATTACTGTGTAGATTTGACTTAAGCAACTTTGAGAAGAGTTTTATTTACTTGTATTTTATTGGGGTTTTTTTTTTTACTATACGTTTATCCTTCTTAATATCAGTCCAGTCTCGAGTTTCCTGGCTGCATTCACTCTGGTCTACTCATGAAAATCCTGTTTAGTGTTTCTTTAAACACAGCAGCAACTTTTTTTTCAGGTATCTCTAGATTAAATTGATTTAACTCGACCCCAAATCCCATTGATCAACTCAACATTCCTCAGAAGGAATCAAAAGGTTCAAAAAAATCGTTTTATGATCAGAGGTTGTCATTGACATTTGTTTTTTGCGTATATAAATGGAAGAGTGAGTAAATACAACAGTCCATCAGCATGATTTATTGCTATTCAATGTTACTGGAGGGACAATGGTTTCTTTACCAAGTTACAGTTTTGTGAAAGCATCCCACTCCAAATGATCTATTCATGGGTCAGAAACGCCAAATTAGGTTTTTTGCAACCGTGATCTATTCGGGTTTCATGTGTGCACCTTTAACCAGGACAAAGTTCGCCATAAGTTTTTGGGGGTTTTGGTGTAGTGTGAACAAATACAGGTTAACATCTGTTTTTATGCACTAGACAACTTGATAAGCAACAATGCAGTCCCAGGTAATTAATACTCAATCAGATATCCTACTAGGTATAAAGCCGTAGTTAGCAGTATTATTTCAACCTCGGCAGTGATGTTTGCAGGTAAATTTTAGCTTTGCACAGGTATGTGTGTTTGATCTGGGGGGTGATGGGGTATATGTCATTCTTGAAATGTTTAAATTGTTTTTGTGGTTTGGAATACAAATGTTTGATCACTTTCTTTTGAGCACTTTTTAACATGCTTTGTCACATTTATACCGTACAGGTAACAGTGAGAGCCATTTTAAACCATCTATTCTCTAAAAAGTTTCTGTACTCAGTGCAGAGCGGCCAGCTTAAGCAGCAGGAGGGAGCTTAAACAAAGATTCCAAGTCTTCCTTTTTTCAAGAACTGAGGATGGTGGTTTTTTATTAGCATGATGGGTACACGGAAAAATGAATTCTTTATCATTCAACGTTCTTTTGGTAAACAATGTAAACTTTTTTTGGTATTTGTTTTGAAGAAATGTATAAAACTGTATTTTTGTTTTTGTTTTCATCTGGTGAATATTGTCTCCTGATACTAATGTGAAATTTCAGATGCATTGTATCCATTTGTACTCTTAATCTTGATCTGAATCTGCTGTAATCTTCCTAATGTAACCAAGGCTTGGTTTAGTTCTTGCTACAGCTCCGTGTCGTCAGTGCATCTGAAATCTGTTTTCAAAATAGTTGGGTTTTGTCACACTTTAAACAAGCAGTGAAGAAATGTTAGCAGTGTTTTATTTTCTTTCTTTTTTTAATTTTAATTGTTTGAAAATGTATCTACTTCTGAAAACTGTCACTCACATTGTAATGAACCAGCTAAGGACTGACACATAGACCAACACTTTATATGCTTGAGTTAAACTGTGTATTTTTAGCTTTGGGGAGCTGTTCCAAGTCACTGTCCGAATAGTTAGAATGTTTTGATTACTCCCTCAATCAAGCCACTTTGCTCGGGCCATGGAAGTGGCTGTAAAAGGGAAATCGCCTTCATATCTCCATTTATTCCCCCATAGCAGCGCTGGAGACAGAGGTGGCTTCAGTAAGCCTGGTGGTAAGTTATTGAGAATTACACTGGTTAGTCCTTTCAAAGCCTTAAACTTCTTTGAAAAAAAAAAAAAGCATTCTTTGAGTATTTCATTGTGGTATGCAAAATTTATCTTACATGAACACATCTGAAAATATTGGGGATTTTTGTTCAATGCCTGAGACCATTTGCTTTGGGGTACTTGGTATAAATCAGTCACTGCTTATGGTTCGAAAAGGTTAATGACAAATTTCTGCCTTAATGTGTTTTTTATCATTGCTTTAAGAAGTCTGAGTGGAATTCAAAGGGTTTTTCTCAGGATTTACTGGTCTTAGAGGCTTTTCAAATGACACAATTATATACCAGAGGGTCTGAGGTTTTCTATTTTCAAACCAAATATTGCTCAAGGGAATTGTGTACCCTATGGTGCCATTTTCAACTTCCCAATATGACTGATGTGTCTATACAGGAGTGTCTGGATTATCTTTTGTAGTATTCCTCAGGTGTTGTCTACTGACCTTGAGTTCTGTGCACTGACTTCTCTGTTTTGTTTCCCTCTCCCTCGACCGATGGACAACAGGACCAATGAACGACAACGAGCGTGAAATGGGTGAGTGGGACGTTGATGATTTTTTTAACTTCTGTCAAACTGTGAACCTGAAGAACTCCGGTGTGACTGGATTTTTCTTTAAATCGTGTTTTCTGCTGACATCCTGCAGGACGCCCTGAGGAGCAGGACGATTCCGAGAACAGCACCATTTACATCACAGGGCTGACCGAGAAGGCCAACCTGGAGGAAATGGCGGAGTTCTTCAAGCATGTTGGACCCATCAGGGTAAGCAGAGCTTTTTGGTTGAAACGGCGTCTGCACGCAACGCTGCAGTATGCAACGGAGCCTTTCATTCTCGTGTCCTTCCAGATCAACCGTCGACTTGGACAGCCGGCCATCAACATTTACACAGACAAGGACACAGGAAAGCCAAAAGGAGATGCCACTCTGTCCTACGAGGAGCCCATCTGTGCTAAAGCGGCGGTGGAGCACTTCGATGGTTTGTTGGAGACTTTGTGTAACTTTTAAAACTTATACAGTTGGTTTCATTAGTAAGCCATTATGTCCCGTTTTGAACTTCTCCCATCTCTTATAGGTAAAGAATTCCAAGGTCGGAGGCTGAAGGTGTCCATGGCTCGCCGAAAGCCGATGATGGGTGGAATGAGGGGAGGCATGCCAATGCGCGATGGCATGATGGGTCGTGGAGGTAGGTTTAACCTAAACACAGAGTCGTGGTTGATTCTGTTGCGTATTAAAACTGCAGAGTCCAACTACAGTCACACGAATGACGGATTGTTTCCGTGTGTGATCAGGCATGATGGGCCGTGGAGGAGACCGTGGAGGGTTCGGGCCTCGAGGTGGCCCACGTGGGATGGGCAGAGGAGGACCCACGGGGGGCAACATGCAGCAGAGAGCTGGGGACTGGGAGTGTCCTAATCCGTAAGTACTCCATCAGATGTTTCCTTGGATACAAATTTTCGGTCGAATAGTTGTTTTTAACTTTTGGACTTTGTGTGTCTTCAGTGGTTGTGGGAACCAGAACTTTGCCTGGCGGATGGAGTGTAATCAGTGCAAAGCGCCCAAACCAGAAGGACTGGGCGGCGGCCCCCCTCCACCTTTTGGAGGGGACCGAGGTAGAGGCGGGATGGGGATGCGTGGCGGCAGAGGCATGGATCGTGGCGGGCCGGCCGGCGCCGGAGGTCCCGGGGGTCCCGGAGGTTTCCGTGGAGGCTGGGGAGGCGAGCGCGGTGGATTCAGGGGGCGTGGCGGCATGGATCGCGGTGGTTTCCGTGGGGCTGGGCGTGGAGGACCACCAATGGACCGAATGGGGGGCAGAGGGGGGAGAGGAATGGGTCCGCCAGGTGGCAAAATGGACATGAGGTGAGATGAGTTGCACTTTGAGCAAATGTACCAAATAAGTCTTTTGTTCTTTTTCATTAAATTTCAATAAACAAATGAATCCAGCTCAGACAGGAGAGGTGACCCCAAGATTGCACTGAGATTCTGAACATTATTTTTTTTTTTCCCCCCCTCAGGGACCATCGCCAGGAGCGCAGGGACCGACCTTACTGAAAAACTACTTCTTGATCATTTCCTGTTGTGGAATTTGATTTTTAGAAGTTTTTTTTTAATTTATGATTCCATATATTGGTGGTTACACAACTGCTTTCGTACAACCTGTGCAGTTACACTCATGTTTTTGTATTTTTTAGTTTCCCCGTGTTTATGCTGAATCTCGTACTGTGCATGTTTCGTTTTTGCTTTTTTTTTTAAAGAATTTTCAGAGTAGGTCTGACGTATTGTAAAATGCTTTTTTGTCTTTCCATTTAACTAAATTGTCTCCCACTTACCCGTTTGACAATTGTATGATGACAAACTTGGAAAATAAAATTTTACTGATTTGTGGAGATGTTGTGTTGGGGTTTGGGGGGGGGGGGTTACAGTTGCAAGAAAAATCGCAATACAGGAAAGTCGACCATGAGAACTTAATATTTGAGAAGTCTTTATAGAACTGCTCCAAATGCAGAGCATCGGTTGGAGTTGAAGTGTTTTTCATTTTCATTAACACATTTGTTTGAGGTGACCTTGGTCACATGATGACCTGTTCCTCAGGAGAGCATGCGCTCCCTGAAGCCAAATTCCCCTGCTTTGACTTTCAGATAAAATAAATTCCAGTTTCTCCTGACTTGTTGGGCACAGGGTGAAGGAATAAGACAGCACTGTGTAGGTTGCAGTTTAACCTGCTGCATTGTGGAAAAGCACTTCCGTTTGTCCAGGATGTTTTATCTGAACGCTGCTGAAACATCTGGAGGCCTAAAAACCGGCGTTGCTATTTCATCTTCCGCCAGTAGATGGTGTCGGTTCTGAAACTTAGTGCTCTTCTTTAACCCCTGAGATAATGAATTGGAAGCTTCTCATTGATCAATCACAAAGGAGAAAGGGCTTCATAAATTCTCCCCTTCTATTATGTATTCATGGTATCCGCAAAACAATTCTAAGCTGTTAAAACGAGCTTGTTTCTTTAAGCAGTTATTAATCACAGATGTCATTTGATGGCATATTTTCAACATGTGTCCAACATGTGGTAGAAGACTTGCTTTTCCTTTCCTTACAGTTATCAAGATTCTGAGAGCCCATTTTGCCCAATGAGTTCTTTTCCTCCTCTTGTTAGTTTTCACCATGTCTCAAAACTTTAACTTCATTTGGCACCCTCATTTAAACACATCTGTGTGTGCGTGGTTTGAATTTAGACTGTCCTAAGTTATCCTGGGAGAACCGAACCACACCTCAAATCCTGCTCTTCTCATTAGCTCTGGCCAGTTGTTCATTTAGATCAACAAGAAAACTGAAATCTGTCTCACTTTACCGACAGAAAAGCTGATTCATCCAGGCCCAGAAAATGATCTCATCAACCCCCGCCTTCTCCCTCTTCTTCTCTCTCTCTCTCTCTCTCTCACTCCCTCCCTTTCTCTTTCTCTTTCTTAAACAGACAGCCCTCTTTTTTAAATGAAAACAAGCCCTCCCTTTTGGCTTCAACTTCTCTGAAGTTCAAACTAGCACAGTCGAGTAGTGAACTTGAGCCGTTCCAACTTTTCAACATTGAGACTACAATGAGTGTTTGTGCCTTCCATTAGTCTTATGTGCGAAAGCCCACACAATAAAAGGCCACTTCAGATTTGTCATAACTCCCAATCACATGCTTCAAATTTGGTTCACAGTTTAGAAGTGCTTTGAAAGTTTTGTTGAAACATTTTTGGATTCTGCTCTGATGTTGAGCTACTAAACTATTAGTCCTCATTATAACCAGCAGCAGTGCGTCATGATTTTTGCCTCTTAAAGACTCATCAGTATCAACTCATAACTATGACTT
This sequence comes from Salarias fasciatus, assembly GCF_902148845.1. NCBI lineage: Eukaryota > Metazoa > Chordata > Actinopteri > Blenniiformes > Blenniidae > Salarias > Salarias fasciatus. The sequence continues at coordinate 13,942,320 of NC_043756.1, forward strand.
GATTAAAAACGGACACATTTCGGAGTGTTTTTATTTCTGTGTCTGATCCAGTCAATCATGTGTTTTTGAATTGAGTGCTTTCTGTCACACTCTTCCATCCTAGAGAGGATTCTCTACTGTTTCAGTCAGATCAGTCTTGTAAAACATTTTGATTTTTTTGTCCTGGAAAGCAGAGATCATGTTACCAGTCACCAGTATGTCACTGGTTCACCGACACAGCAGTGCTTCATCCTCACTTTCTCCTTTTATCATTGCTAAGCAAAGCCGAGGGGAAATTCCTTGGCCTGTACAAACTGAGTGAAGCAGTCGTCTCATGATACTGAGATATCAGTTTTAAAGGCTTTTATGTCTTGAGGCTAATTAGTGAGGCTGCTACACAAAGTCTCCATTATTGAGACACTATGAAATACATTTATATTTGAAACTCAATTGAGATGCATGAAAAATTCTGTCAGTGGATGACTAAAGTGCAGAGAACAACATCCTTTGGCCCAGTACAACAAGTTGGTTGGTCTGGCAGCATTTAGATAAATTAATTTAAAACTTTACTGCTATTTAGTGCTTTGCTGTGAGGTTAAATTGTTGAATTGGGAAGAGCAGTTTATTCTAAACGTGTAAGGCAAGTTATATCTCCCAGTTTGTGCTCATATTTGTGTGTTTAACATGCAATTTTAAGAAAATATGAAGAAGAGGTAAGAGCAAGAGATGAAAAGTCAGTCATAAATGATGTAGTGTGTGTTTATAACAACAGATTACTGTGTATACCAGCAAATTCTCATCTGATAAAATATGAACCCTTCTTCTTGCCCTTCATTAACGCGAGAAAAGAGGAAAATGCTCGTCGAATAAAGTTGATCGTGCAGACTGCGGCTCGGTTGTGCGCGGTGGAGAGGTAATTGGCCTGCCTCCGGCTCGGTGAACATGGGGTTAAGGTTCCCTCCTCCGCTGAGCGTTTATCCCTCATAATGGGATGTGCCAGCGAGTCGCTCCGCTGCTCTGAGCTACAGCAGGTCAACATATTCACGGAGGCGGCGGGGGGGGGACGAGCTGCGGGCTCCGGCGCTGCTCGCTGCTCCTCGGTTCATCCGGTAGACGGGAGGGACGACGCAGACATGCTGACACGTGGATTACCGCGGACGAGAGGAGCCGCCGCGCGCCGCCGGCTGGATTAACCGGTCGTTTTGCATGGGTGTGTGTCGGCGTGCGGGAGCGCTCCGGTTTTCTCGCTCTCGCTCCGGGACCCGGCGATGCGCTCACTGAAGGAAACGGGCTTCGCAGACATCCGGAACACGCATCCATGCGCCACGACCGCTCCGCATCCCGATATGCTTCCGACAAAAGCCCCAAGGAGCTCCGCTGAAAACCCGCGCACGCGGATCGGCATGGGCGCGTCGACGCGCGGATCTGGCTGTGTTCTGAGGACGAGGCTCTGGAGCGCGGTCGTGCGATGAGACAGTTCGGGAATCATCAAGTAGACTTTATTGATGCATAATTTGACAATATGGCTGATCAGAGCAACATCCAGTCCGCCGCCTCGAAGAGCATCCGGCCCTTTAAATCCAGCGAAGAATACCTGTACGCCATGAAGGAGGACCTGGCGGAATGGCTCAACACCCTGTACGATCTGGATATCACTGCGGACACCTTCATGGACGGCCTGGAGACGGGCTGTGCCCTCTGCAGACACGCCAACAACGTGAACCGCGCCGCGCAGGACTTCCAGCTGGAGTACCCGGAGGCTGCGCACTCCATGAAGGTGCCGTCCAAAGATGTTGTCTTCCAGTCGCGCAACGTCGTCCCGGGCTCCTTCCTGGCCCGGGATAACGTGTCCAACTTCATCAGCTGGTGCAGACAGGAGCTCTGGATCAAGGACGTCCTCATGTTCGAGACCAACGACTTGGTGGAGAGATGCAACGAGAAGAATTTCGTGCTGTGCCTCCTGGAGGTGGCCCGACGCGGGTCCAAGTTCGGCATGCTGGCCCCGATGCTGATCCAGCTGGAGGAGGAGATCGAGGAGGAGATCCGGGATCAGGAGAGTCTGAGGATCGATGCGGGAAAGCCGGCCGAGCAAAGCCCACCCAGCAGGTGTTTCAGCCGGAAGGAGAGCAGCCACAGCGCCGAGGATGAAGAGGAGCCTGATCCAGAGCCCTTCATCTGGCAGCAGAAGAGAGTTTTATGTGACATGCGAAATTTGGATGAGTTGGTGAGTTGCCATGATGAGAAAGATGAAACAGCAGCGGCTGTAAAGGCTTATCAGTTCCATGAAACCTAGATTTTAGATCAGTGCATTCACTTTGGTATTGATCTCAAAGCTCATCCCCCCCCCCATTTTCAGAACCCACTAATATGAATACCAAACATTTTATGGAAATCTTCACTTGCAGGATAAATGCAAATACAATTCCCCACAGGTTTCTCACCCTCTGGCCTGTGTGTAAGGTAAACATCATTCAGTGTGTTTTGTTTGCTGCACAAAGCAGCTGGTAGACAAACAGTGTCTCCAACATGGAAACAGACGTGTGTGAAAACTGAAGCTCCGTCTCCAAAACTGTCATTCCTGTGTCATAAAGAAGGCAGGCGCTGTATAGATTTCCCTCGGGGTGGGAGTTTGTATGCATCCCGCACAGCTTGGCTTTGGAATGTGTTATTGAATTCCTGCTCACCTGCAGACAGATAGACCCAACAATGCACGCTCCCCCCACCCCCACCGCCCAGGAGAGCTCTGAGAGGTCACAGGTCAACTGAGAGACATTTCTCCTGCATTCTTGCAGAAATGCCAACTCTGTCCACAAGACGTTGGCAGAGAGAGCATTTTTTTCGGCGTTGACAGCCTCTTTAATTCAGCTCATCCATTAAGCATGATCAATATTCTGTCCTGCAGGAGAGATCGATTAATCATTTACCGTCTCCTCAGATGCATGAGCAATGCAACAAAAATCCAGTGGAAATCATTCTACCTGTGTCATTTGTCTTGTTGATCTGCATGTGTGACCTTTGTTAGGACCTCTCGACCCCAGCCATCTGAGAAGCACAGATCTTATTAGCACAAAGCTAATGAGCGGACAGCCGGCCCAGCGGAGCGCATGCTTTGTTGAGGCTGAAGTTAATATTTTCATGCTGACGAGAGGAACAATGTCCATCTTTGACACCGATGAGGTGACGGACATCAGAGAGGGGAGGAGGGGAGGCGGGCGGCAGAACAGAGCGGCTGGTGTGTGACCTCTGCAGACAACAGACAGGAGAGCATGTGGAGGAGGATGTGTGCTGGTCTCATCCAGACTCTCTCACTCATCTGACAGGGGATTATCCAAGACAGCTACATTTTGGGGACAAACCAGCGCCAAGAGCGCTACACTTATGTTCAGCAGTGTTTCTTTTTCTGTCATTTGCGCTGACGTATCCAGCTCCCTTTCACTCACATGGATACAAATCCACATCCTCCCATGCGTGGAAGCTGTGCAAAACAACAAAGATCATCCAGTCACAAGTTTATTATTGAAAAATCTTTTATAGTCATGGGTAAATTTGAAGCATTCAAAGAAATTAGTCCAAAAGCCTATTCCGTGTTTGTGGTCACCGGATGCCCTGTAAGCACCTTGTGAGTAGCCCTCAGGGCTTTTTTTTTTTAAACAAGTGGTCAGGAAAGGAGCATGATTTGAAACTGATAAGAAGAGATACTCAGTACAAACTTCCTCAGTAATTACCCAGTGCCTCTGAAGTAGCTCTTAGTTCAAAAAACTCTGCTCGTCTAAAGTCTTGATGAATTAATCTTGCAGTACAATTGAAAGCAAATATAAAAATAATCCATCTACATAATCTGCCTTCCTGTATCCTAAACTGTTATTGATAAAATCGTCAATTAAGTCCAGCAAACCTCTCTGTAGGTATAATTTGTTCAGTGATGGATAATATCTACTGAAAATCATTCTCAAGTAAAGCCACTTTGTAATATGACATGACCAAGGCTCAATCCATTTCCATTTCAGGTAGAAAATGTGAGCAGCTTAAAGTATGTATGGGTATCCTGTGTTAATGCTGATATTAAGGCAGCATTAAATATTTCCCAAAACAGTGATATACCATTATTTGTATTTAATATTTCAACATTAAAATTGATTTATCGCATGTTAAAAGAAAGTAATTTCCTCTTTACATTCTTCGATACTTCACCCATTCCAGAGTAGATTTGGACTTTTTTTTTGCAAACATGTTCATCTATATATTCTTTGGCAGCCACAGTCATCCTCTTGTTGAGACAATACAAGTGGCGAGATGACAGGATTAGATGCCATCCTAACAAGCATAGCATAACGTACACACTTACAGCATTTGCTCCTTCTATAGACATCACTGTAGCAGCCGGGGCAGAATATAGTTCGCTGTAATTTGACCCTGAATGCTTATGGAACTGTGAGGTGACTCAGAAAACTTGTGACTCCTAATGCAGACAATCGATGTGTCACAGCTCCTACCTACTGAACACAGTAGGTAGGAGCTGGTTACAACACACCCTGGTGTAAACACTCTCCACCTCTGTGTCCGCCTCTGGTGTTCAACGGTGTGTGTTCTTACTCATCTTACAACGGGACGGCCTCCCACACTAAAGCTGAGGAAGTGGCTGGAGTCTCATTTCCTTCATAAGGGTTTGACGCAGTTGTGAGTCTGAATTGTTCCCTTTTCCCAGCCCTGGACATGTGCAGGCAGCAGCTGGTTCCCATCGCTGTTTACATCCATATCAAGTTTATCCTTTACATTAGGGGATTTTCTTTCAATACGACACAAGAGAGAGATTAGGACTTGGATCGAATATATCTGTGCATTTATATACGCTGCACTGAGCCAGAGGCAAAGACACGCAGTGTGTAGCTTCACACATGACCTTTTCCATGAGTTTTCTAGGTCTCGAGTTTACGTCCTTGGCTCCATTGTGAAAATGCTTACAGTAGCTATTCAGTGGGTATGTAACGATAGATTAAAATGACACTTAGAGGCCGTTTTCTCTGCACTTAGACTATTCACCTATTTTCTGCATGCACAGGCATCTATAAGAACTGCAGACCATTGGGGCTTCCTCGTCATTGTTGGCTTCCTCTACTGGCCGTCTTTCCTTCTTCTTGCTCGCTCATATAAACTGGTTCATGTCTCTTCTCACCCCAGGCTTCAACATTCAGCCCTTGTTTGGTTCATATATGTGAGCCCTCACTCCCATCCCCCCACCACTGTCTCCGCTGGAGATGATAAAGCAAAGAGTGGAACCGTATGTCTTGTTGGTGGCATGGAAGAGAGGAAATGAATAGACTGCCACTGTCGGCGGCGGGGTAATCAAAGCCTGACATCTCGATCTCTGGATGGAAACACCAGCAGAACAAAAAGGGAAGGTGGGGGGTTGGGGGGGGTTCCGCAGAAAGGACGTGTGTTATATGCCTGTATGGACACTCTGCTCCATTAACCTGATGGTTCAGCTCATGCATTCAGGGAATAAAAGGGGGGGTCCACAACAGATAGTGTGCCCAGAGTGACTTTACTGTACACTCTGCTGAACCTGACTGGATTGGATGCTACTCTGTGAGGCAGAGCTACAGTAGGGAGAGTGAAAGGGAAAAGTAGGTCATGGCGCTTTGCATCGGGTCACACTTGTACGCTTTGCTGAGAGAGCGCGGCAGCCCTCAGTATTTTTTGCCTCTCCCATCACATGCGCTCATGTTTTTTTTAAGGTCATTTTTACAACATTAACGGTTAAGAACAGAGCTTCCTTTTCTTCCTCCTCCCAGATTTCCATGCATGTGCGGAAACAGCTGACTCCTCACTTTGCCTATCGTCTTCCCTTATTGCTGTGTTTCACGCTGTTAGTTAATCATTTGCATAGTTGTTTTCCAAACCTTCCCCGTCATGTTTCTATCAGTTTTGTGTGGACAGTCTTCAAATGGCTATTTCCTGCACACGCCCGCAGCGTTTTCAGTCCAGTCTCAGGTGCGGACTGAACATAAATTCCTCTAACCTTGGCTGTCTCCAGCAGCTTGTTGAGTGCTTTACAGCCTCGTCACATTGAAAGTGGCAAATGAGTTAGACAGTGCCTCATTTTTAGCTTCCGACCCTGTGATTACCGCGCTGTTTGACCGAGGCAGTTGAATAATGGAATTGTTCACTGGACAACACTTGATGTCTGTCAGAGGCTGAAATCACTGCAGCTCCTGATAGACTGATTGTTATGGAGACAGAAGACAGACATTGATTTACAGAGAGAGGTTTTCCTGAAGCGGTGGATGATATCGACCTGAGAAGAAATGCTATTACACTTTATATCCTGATCAAAGAAGCAATGTAGAGTAAATACTTTATGTATAAGCACAATATTGTGGTGATAACAGCAAAAAGTGTTTTTGCTCTGTCACACAACCAGAATTTGTACAGTGGTGCTTTTATCTGAAACTGTTTTCTCCAAAAAAACCAAACTGCTACCTTAATTTAGTCTGAGTTTATTTCATTTTGACCTTGAATGCATCGATCCAGTTAGAGGTGCCACTTTTTCTGAAGAAATTTATGAAACTGATGCATTTTCAAAGACTCGTATATAATCATGTTTCAAAAAATCAGTGATTAGTAAGCATGTATCACATAATGAGGTAAATAATTTCAGTTCTAGATTGATGTAAAATCACATTTGAAGTTCTATCATTTTCACATTGCCAGAAAAACTAATATTTACTGAAATGCTAATGCTAATGACTATTTTAAAAAGAGAACAGATGCAGTGGAGGTTTTTTAGGGAGTTGCTGATATGACATCAGTTTTCTTCTCATTCCAGTTGCCCTTGAAATAGAACAATGGAAACCGTCATGAAGGGTAAAACTCTACACACACACACAAGTGCAGTAATTATTGCTCTTCTAAGTGATTATAAATGAGTATAGTTTAAGTCTCCTCCCCATGTAAAGTCATAAACTGCTATACGTGACCCTGAGGTGCCTGTCAGGCTTTTGTTTTTCCATGTTTTCTGTGCAGGTTCGGTCTGTTTAGACCAGCATGCTAGCTGACTGCTAACGGCCTCTAAATACTTTGTTTCCACGCCGTGCTCTGCTCAGGCCCTGGGGCTACAGGTCCAACATAATTACAAAACATCATTATCATTCATTCAGACACTCGCCACCTCCCTAAACACCCGTGTTGTTTATAGAGATTATTTGCACAGAGGCATATTTTTTGTGTGTGTGTGTGTGTTTATGAGTTGTGGCGTGGCCGCCCGCAGAGGAGTCGTTTGGACAGGCTGCCAGGCCCGCGCTGTCATTGGAGGATGGCTTCTGATATGTGGCTGTTTTCAGTGTGCCTTCACAAGCTGGAGGAATGTTTTCTCATGGGCGGTGGAGCAATAACCCCTCAAGTTCCAAAAAGCCCTTCCCTGCCAAGCAAACGCCCCCTGTGGCCTAGTTTCCTTGTCTCTTTGTGCTTATATCTGCTTCATCTGGAGAAGTTTCCACTCGTCGGGGCGCACAGATGAGTTAGCGAGATGAGTCTTGTTCTGTCACTTTGTCAAAAAAAAGAAAATCCACTGTGAATGTACTCTGCGTAAATCACAAAATCTCAGACTCAGAAACAAGTCATAGGAACGCCTCATATAAATTCCTTTGAAATGAGTTGTAACACCCGAGTTTTTTATTGTTGGACTTTGGCAATAGGAATTCTTCTTGCAACACTCCTTAAAGAAACCAGTTGCAGCAGGCGGCACACCTCTGTTTGATGACGAAGCGAGAACAAACGGGGATGTTGTTGTCTTAAGAAGAGGAGCAGATCGAAGCGGATGCGTGGCTTATTTGATGATTTCTGAACTACATTCGGAAAACCCGAGCCACAACACAAAATCCAAGTGTAAATTTGCCGACATAATACCAACCCATAATTTCTTCATCATAGAAGAAATAAAGAGAAATTCTTTTGTTCTGATGAATTCATTTTACGCTGCATTATTCTCAGTGTCGCATCTAAGTCTACATTTCAAATCGATAAGGAACCGCAGCATCTTTATTCGTCCTCCTCCCATTTCCTCTTTTCATCCCAAGGGGTTTTCTCAGCCCTCAGTCTCGGCCTATCTCTTCCATGAAAGGGCGTTCAGATGTTTGCAGGTCAGGAAGGAAAAGAACGCAGAGATTGTTGAATCATGCTGAGCAGATATGACGGGATCAGAACAATGGCTGTGATGAAGCAATATGTGCTCCATCTATTTGGATTTACACACAAGTTCAGCAGCTTTCTCTTTAATATTGAAAACATTTCTCTTTCTCTTTCGGTTCTTTAAAAACCATACCTCCTTCTCTATCTGTAGATAGACGCAGCAGATTCTCAGTGTGGGGGCTTTCTGTGGGTGGTTCCGTCACTTTTCTTTTTCAAACTCAAACATCTGCAGCTCTGGCTAAAAGCGTCTCTCCTGCGACCAGCATGCATCCATAATTCATCCCGCAGTTTTTCGCAGCGGTTCAGCTCTGCTTCCGCGTGTTTCCACCGTGACCTTCCCTCTGTCTCCTCCCCCTTCTCTCCGTCTCACCGCTCTCTGTGCTGTGTCTGAGATGGCGAGTGTGTTTTGGTTTTAGCGAAGCCGTCATTGTTGACCCAGTGAAGACATGGGAAGTGCACACACTTCATTTCCAAGGTTCCGCAGAGTAAACAGTTGGAGGACTGCTATTGATTCGGTTGTTATTAAAAGATCTGAGGATGTATCCTGCTCGGTGTTTAATGTGAACACAGTGTGCAAGTCCTGCACCTTCCCTCTGGAGAAAAAAAATCATGACCTCAGCTCGCAAGCTGAGGGGGAGAGAGGGTTCACAGTTGTTGGAATGAAAAAAAAAACAAGGCAAACCGTACAGTCGAAAAGAAAAAAAAAGAAGTGTGTGTGTGTCCATGTGTCTGTTGCCATAGCAATATTTCCATTAACTCACTGGTTAGGGTTTTTCCAAACACTGCTTGTCCACCTACTGACTGGAATAAGGACAGGGTGACAGGGCGGAGGAAAGGAGAAGCAGCGAGCACATGAAGAAATGTTAGCAAACCAAACAAAAAGGAGACAAATATAGGGCCGGTTAGCCAGCGCTGCAGCTAAAAATAAAGGCTGACACACAACAAAGAAGCAGATGAGAGGGAAACGAAAAGGAGAGCAGGCTCAACAGAAGCAGGTGAGAGGTAGGACAGCGGGGCAGGTGAGATGCTGTGGCTTAGCCTCCGTTCCTCCCTCTTTAATCAGCACGGGACGGAAGAAGGGTGCTATTTCCGGAAAATAACAGGGTGCCACCTTAATCTTTTCAATACAGCATAATAGAGGTGCTGTGGTTTGAGTTTACACACACCAGAGGCAAGCTGCTCCGGTCTTGTGATGTAAACATTCGGAATGAAGAAGTCTAAAATCTCAAAATTTCCTCCAGTGTATTATTTCATCACGTGATAAAATTCACACATTCATATTGGAATGGCTTTCTGCACATGAACTGTGAATCTGTACTCGTCCACAGTTATAAAGTTTAGAAGTTATATCTCTATCACAGATCAGTATAAAAAACAATAAATTGAGTTTCCTGTAACACTAATCCTAAAATCCTTCACAAACTTTCTATGAATTTGGATTTAAATAAAGGTGTATAAGGAAAAAGGAATGGTTAAATGTGTGAGACAAAACAAAGTGCCTCAAAAAGAACAGATAGAAGGATTATATTTGCCCTATTCTCAGTTTCATATTATTGAATGAATGAGCCCTCTTTTAAGGTCTTCTCTCTGCCATGAAGTGCAGTGTATCGTGACTTGTACTGCCAGTATTAGGTCTGTGTCAGCTTTGCTTAATTCCCTCAGAAAGTCCGGAGACAGCTTCCCTGCAACACGAGGCAGCCATTCATTCTCCCCTCCTTTGCTTTTCCACTCCGGAGCTTTACTTTCCCTGCCTCCTGGTCGGCAAGTGCACACACGCCTTTGTCTGAGAGAGATGCCAAGAAAAACATCAAAGTTGTCCAATCCAGTGAGCGCACAGACACATCTCACTCCACCCCACAGTTGTGTCTGACTCCAGTTGCTTAATAAGCACCCCCCAACCACAGCAAGCACTCCAGCACTGACTTTTTCGGTTCAGAACGGAGCTTGGCCGGCTGACGTCACCCCCACCGGCGGTCCGCTCCCCGAGCTCTTTCTCCCCTTCGCTTTATGTCACAAACCAAAACACTGTCACGTAGAGGCCCTCGGAGCTGCAGAGAACGAGAGTATTCATTAGCATGTCCCCGTATGTGTTTTTGTGACGTTTTGTGGCGAACTAAATGGCCCAAATGTTCTGAGGAGATGACATGCGGCCGCGCTTTTAATGTGGTAAAACTGCAGGGTGGGGCACTTTATCACCCAGCTGGGAGAACATTTGCAATGAGAAACACACACACACACACACACACACACACACACACACACACACACACACACACACACACACACACTGGGCTGGACGGCCAAGGCTGCTCACGCAATAAAATAGATTCATTGTGTTGTTGACACATCGCTCATAGTCGTTACGAATATGTGACTAAACAGGCTCCCGTGTGGGGGCTGCGGATCGGAAAACAGGAAGCGGATCATTGCGGATTCCTGTGCATCGTGTTCATGTACTCTAGAGTGTTTTAATGATCTTTTTTGTTCTCTTTAGGTGCGTGAGATCCTTGGCCGGTGTTCCTGCCCGGCGCAGTTTCCAATGATCAAGGTGTCCGAGGGGAAATATAAAGTAGGAGACTCCAGCGCGCTGATCTTCATCAGGGTAGGTCCGCAGCACCATGAACACCGACACCGGAGTGTTCCATCAGATCCTTTACAGGCTTGACTGCCACTTTAACAGATTTAGTGAATAAGATATTATACTTAGCCTATGAAGAAAAATAAACAACACACCATCATCCTGAAATAACAGGAAGAGGTCCATTTTCATTCATTCCAAAAAGGACAAATATTTGCATTTCCCTTCTGAATGAACTACATGTCAAACTATTTTTGGATTTTTTTTTTTTTTTAATTGGAAACATCATTTAAGTTTGGAAATGTGACCAAGATGTTTTTAGATTTAGTTTTTGAAGCAAAATTACTATGATGTTAAGTCTTTGAAATTCAGAAAGACTATAATAAAGCCTAAACCTCAAAATATACAAAACAAGGTGAACTAGACCTGAATGCTATAATTATATCGTTACTTGGCACAGAGCGTAAAGGGGGTGCAGCCATACGGTGCAGACATATGGCATCATATGTTGTTTCAAGAAGACCTTGGTTATATGGGTGCAGATAAGCTAATAAACTGGTTGAATGGAAAAGTTTCATATGTGTGGACGGCACAGTTCATTGTGTGTGAATTCATTCTAATTCCTCTGTTATCTGGGTTTGTTTGCAAACGGCCTTCATCAGGCCCACTCCCTGGACTCTTTCCATCCAGACACAAATAGAGCTGTAGGTCATTTCCTGAGTTTTGCTTATCTGGCCTATAGCTTGTTTCTGCCGGACTCTTTGGCTCCTTCACAGTTCAGGAGCTGACACCGAACCCACCGCAGGTCTCAGAGGACGGAGCAGGAAGACACTGCCTGATACCAGAGATTGATTTGGTCTCGCTTACTGAAAATGGACCGTGGCCACATTAATGGTTTTCCAAGTTTCCTGCACTTCCAACACGCTGCCGGTTTATTTGACTGACAATGATGTGTCTGTATTTTCCACTTCCTGAGGGAGCAGTCAGTCTGCACAAGAACATCCGCCTCTAGGAGAACTTGTGACATCTTTTTATGATGATTTAGTTATTAGGTCAAATCTCTAAATGTGCCACAAACTCTGAATTCACGAGGACCCTCTTCTTAAGAAAAGGCACAACCATCAACCTCTTCACTATGACTGGACTCAAACTTGCAACATTCTCACCATGAGAACCACTACACCGCTTTGTGGCCCAACAGATTCATAGTAAATGGGCTGAATATTACTAAACCCAAACTTTCAGCCACATCCTGCCTCAATCAACCACCCAATCACGATATGGAGCAGCTTTGTTTGACAGGTCAACACTTTTCACTTGCGTATGCAGATTGGAGTGCGAGTGAAATGACGATAACCCTCCACTTCATGTCTTCTCTGCATTTCTGAACATAACAATGCCTCTCTAGAACCAAACAAAGCATTGCCATCTCCCTTATCCCATCTATTCTCATTCTTCTGTGCAGCCCTGATGATGGAGAATGATGTGTTTTCTCATGTAAACGTGTGTTTGTTTATTCCGCCAGCTATTTTCAGTGTAAACACCAGATCCAGTCGAGTTTGTGCCTCTTTTCATGCCTTTCTTCTTGCCCTCTTGTGACTCCTTGTCGTGGACGACAGTGATTACGTGAATGAACGGACAGCTAAAAGTGCCCCCAACACACTTCCCCTATTCTTATTCTGGGAAGAAGTGGGCCGCCACCTTTAAACACCAGTAGCCCCCCTTTTCAGCTGCTAAAGCTGTGACAAGGACCCCGGGCTGGGAGCGGGGGATGAAGCTGTGAAAGGAAATGGGTGAGCGGACCATATGAAGAGAGAGGGGCGGTTAATAAGGCGTCTTTATCCCTGAGGGAGATTCCTCCCTGATGGGAGGAGATGCCTTCAGTGTCGAAGCACAACAGCTGAAATGAACCAAGAGCTTTCTCTCTCTCTCTCTCTCTCTCTCTCTCTCTCTCTCTCTCTCTCTCTCTCTCTCTCTCTTTTTTTTTTTTTAACTCACCAGCAAGATTTAAGGAGAAATTGGTTCAACACGCCCCCGCAACGATGACAAGAAGTCTCTCTGTTCACGGTTGCCATAGAAACAGGGATAGGGTCTCTGCGATACCCCTTCAGTGGTGAGGAAAGCAGCCGAGCCTGCAGATCTAAAGAGGAACATGGTTCCAAAACATTTAGTGAGCCTCACACTGCCCTGGAGGCCAGCAGCATCATTATTACATCGCTGGATCATGAAACGATGCAGGATACAGAAAACTAAAAGGTTTATCAGATTCTCACCTTTCAAGTTGTGATTCTGCTGCAACTTTAGACTCAAATATAAGTAGCCCGTGACATCTTTTTCAGGATCTGTCCCATCTGTCGCCTCAGATTTTCCACAATGTGTAAAAAGCGCGTGCTGGTTTCCACCATCTCTTTATATGCTTTCATTACAAATTGTAGATTATCCCTATGAGCGCACTGCTGTGTTGTTAACTGACTGATGTGAGTCAAATGAGCAAGGAGTCATTAAAATTAAAATATTCCAATTAAAATTTTAAGACCCGAGTAATTCTCGTTACAGGAATTTGTTTATGACACTGCAATTAGATATTTATTTGGCCTCCCAGTAGCTGGGACCAGTGGGACAGCTCCTCTGTTATCTCATTTAAAAACCATTAAAAACTCATCAAATTATTAGTATTAGCTCGCATTTTAATGCCACAGTAAGCACCTGAACACTGGAGATTTTTTGTTTTATATTTATTTAATGTAGTTTTACATCCCATTTTTTACTTTTTCTGTTAAAAACAACACTTTCAGTGATGCTAAAAACTAAATGCACTGATATGTTGTTATGAGATCTGATTTTCAGCGCTGGCTCATGATTGTCATGCAGCATCACGCCAACAATAAACCTGTTACTGACATAAGGCCAAAGCAGAGGAGAGTAAGCAGTTTATAACCCCAGGTCTGATGGAGATAAGCAGATCAGCTGTTTCGACGGATTTGATGGTGCAGGAGGGGACAGGGCAGGAGGGAAAGATGTGCAGTGGGATTGGCAGGGATCGTTTCAGGGTGAAGGTGGGGTCAGACTTTGGAGCTGGCATCCTGTCTGCGGGCCTCGCTCTGATCACGGTCACATACGCAAACATGAGACGCTGTGCAATGTGGCGTTTGGTGGAAACAGACTCTGTCCTACCCAACAAAGACCTGGGTGGTTTGATCTTGTGGATGCGTGTGCCTCAAAGAGCAGACAAGTGCAGGAGGTGACTCCTCCACTGACCCCCCCTCTGTTATGGCCCCCTCCTCCTCCCTGAACTCTCCGCTGAGGAGCAGAGGGGACACCAGTGGTTAGCTGTTGCCGTGCTAATTCACCCTGCTGCCATCTGAAAGCGGGGGCAAACCAGCCGAGAGGCATCAGAAAAGGAGAGGGGCTTTCATCGCACTTCGCCTCTCTCTTGCGCTGTTTAATTGCAAGTTGGCATGGCGATGGACGGCGCTCGTAATGGCAGCAGCTGGAGGTGATGTGGGAAAGGGACTGTGAGGGGAGCGTGGGGCAGGGGCACATGGAGGGGTGCGTCGAGTTGTTATGTAACACTGTGGAACAGCCAGCCCTCAGCAACTTCCCTCTGTGTGTGTGGAATTTACATATCTATTGACCTGTGTGTTTTGGTGCAGTATATCAAGAAGCGCAGCCGTTTCGTTTGTGAATGTGTGTGTGTTGCCATCACTTCATCTATTGAAGCTTTTTCTCCTCTTCCTCCCCCCTCAGGTCCTCCGTACTCATGTGATGGTGCGTGTCGGAGGGGGCTGGGACACATTAGAGCACTATTTGGACAAGCACGACCCGTGTCGCTGTGCTGCTTTTGGTGAGGTCACTTCCTATTCTCTGGCAGCCTCTTACAAAACAACTTTTTTGTTGTGGCTCAGTTGTTGCATAATTCATAATACATTGAGGACGCAAAATGGAAATGATTCAACTCTGAGGTACTATATTCAGACTAGGAACAAACAATGGGAAGGCAGTGCTGATTTTTCTTTGATATACCAGGAACAATTTTTGTGAGTCACTCAGGCTTTTTTTTTTTTCTGTTTTACCATTTGAATTTACCACAAAAACCTACATTTTTGACATGAGTTGTCATTTATTTCATTTTGCATTTTGTATAATTATTTACAATATAGTTGTCTTCCTAAAAAAACTAATTTCAGAATAATAGGTAACATCTAACCTCATAAAAGATGACACTTTCATGCATCTGTTTGTGTAAGGAAGGGTGTAACAATAAAAAAAGATTCATCCATTCATTCATTCATCTTTAGCATTTGGTTATTACAGACAGCAAAAGACACTCACATTCAAAGCTGCAGGTACCTGGTTTAACCCCCTGCATGCACAGGGAGAACATGCAAACCTCACACAGAAAGACACCTGAGTTTAGAATGGAACACGCAAACACTTAAACTATGTCAAGGTTATTGGATAGAAGAGACACAAGACCTGAGTACACGGAAAGTCCATCGATTGAATGTGATGTTTGTGACAGAGAGCAAAAGTGAAGCAGTAACAATCTGATTCAGAGCAGAAACATTTTCAATCTATCATTCTGATCGGAAATATGTTTGAAACAGTCAACCTGAAGGACATGCACACATAGCCCTATTGTTATTTGGTACATTTCATTGCCTGTGCTTTGTTATGATTACCGTACTTAAAGGGAAAAGTTGAATTAGTTTTACTTTCACAAATGTAATTGGACCATTTTGTTCGAAATTATGAAAGTTTGTAACAAAAAAAGTGTGATCACTCTCACTTCAACTCTTTCTGCCATTACTTTTTTTTTAAATGAACTTTTCTCATCTTAGAGTGGCCCGATATTCCACTTTTATTAAATGCATAGTGATATACATCGAGTACGTTCCTCAGTTCTCATTAGGGCTGCCACTAAAGCATCCGCCGCCTGGACAGCTGACCTTCATTCAAATCAAATTGGTGTTGTATTTCCGTCATAAAAGGCATTGCTGAACACACAGTATTAGCTGGTGACACAAATATGCCATTTGTGTTCTATTAATGTTCACCAACTGTCTGTCGACACTGACAAGCAACAGTCCATCTGTCTGCAAAGCAGCAACTTTAAATTCCACTGCTATCTTAGGCGTTTGATGCCGCTGATAGTTGTTGTTAGGTGTCTTTTAGAGATTAATGATTGCGCAGCGTATTGTTTGAATTAACTTTTTAACACTAATTGTCTTCTGTCTGCAGCCCACCGTTACCATCAAGCTAAAGCCAGTGGACAAAACCAGGGAGCGCAGAGCAAATCCTCAAGTGCCCACTCCTCCCGCTCCACCAGCCCGGGGCCACACTGGCGAAATGACGGCATAGCACCTTACAAACCCCCCGACAGGCGGTCCCTGGAGCCCCTCGCCGCTGCCTGCGCCTCCTCCTTTCCCTCCGCAAAGCCCGGCCGGTCTCAGAACTCGGAAGTGGACGCCGCCGCAGCCCGGGCTCTGCTCCCGCGGCCTCCGCGAGACCGCTCCGAACCGCGACACTTTAATCCGCTCAGGTGAGCGCGTGTGTCTGCGCAAGTGTGCGGATCAGTGTGATGCCACGATAAGTCATTAATCTCTCTCAAGTACCTGGGCAGCACACACTCAGTTTTTGCTGCTTGCTCTTTTGTGCACGCAGACACATACGCACACACGCACACACAAAGAGTGGGGAATATACACAACAAACACCAATACCAGGAAACCACAGATTAGACCGGGGAAGATTTATCTAATCTCAGGTGACATTGCCCTGATAAATCCATCTCACACAGCCACTCTACAGCACCTTCTAGTGGTTATCAGGCCCACAATCAAACTCTACATGGCTGCACTACTCTATATTACCCTGTTCTACTTTCATTCAGGTAATTGGACTAGTGACGTCTGTTGCGGCTGGGATTATAAGAGAGTTGTTGTTCAAGTCTTTATTCTCTTGCCGTAGTAAACAGATGGTCCGAATCAACGTGAAACAGCTATTTCTGACGTGTTTCTGGAAAACCATGAGTAAAAAGTAGCTGAAATGTTCTGATGATTGTACGTCGCTCTTAAATAAAGTTTCCGTCACGCCTCACAGGAAGCTGGCCAAATGTTAAGTTAGTCACATACCTTGACGATATGTTAGACTGCAGAGGGACCATTGTTTAACACAATTAGGAGCCGAGTGGTGGTTTATGTTGGCTGCCAGCCAATGCCTGGCTCATTCCTGTTATGAGCTTCAGCTGATAGGAGACTCAAGGCACCAACTCAATTAACCCTGTGTGGGTGGGGCTTCCTCCGTCATGTGAGCTGGACCCGATCAGACTAATCTCACCACTATCCCTTAACAACTGTTCACCGCTAACTGGGAAAGTAGGTCAACAGGTGGGCTCCAGGCAGGCAGTCGGCCCGCTGTCCTCCAATCAGAGCTTTCAGAGTAACTATGGAGGCGATGGAAGATTGATTAAATAAATTATCTGAATAAAACAAAACACACAAGGCATGCATAATGTGTCCTTTTGCAATCTGTGAAACCAAATAATTTTTCTAGGTTTATCTCATGTGTGCTAATTACACATATTTGCTGAGTTTTCCTCACAGAGCACTTTAAAGAAGTGATGCTATAGATGGTTTTGAGTTGAAGCAGCATATGAGTTTTTAGCATGAAGCCCTTATCGAATTCCTGAAAACTTCTTGCAGCAAAATGAGACTGACCTCATTATTTTGTGCATACCGAGAAAATATTGAAGTTATAGTTGCGGCTTGTGCACCTCGGGGTAAAACTGATTCATACATATTATACTTAGAAACATATTTTTATTTTCTTAAATATTTACATGCATAAAAACATAACAGCACATCTGAAATCTTCCTCCAAACAAATTCCACAGCCTCTGCTAGTTGTTGAGAATGCACAATATCGATTAGCAGCCATCAAATCTCCCCAGGATTGTTGCCCCTCTAATGCACAACATGAGCTGATTGTGCACTTTAACCTAAAGGGCCGACTGGTGCGTGACAGCGCAGCGGTGTCTGGTTGAGAAAGAGCAGCGGTGTGTGTTGGGCGAGAAAATCTATGAGACCTCTAATCCTGCCCCCACTTGTTCTCATCTTCCCTGTAATCCCCGGGGCTGTGGCTGTCCACGGTTCCAAGAAACACATGAAGTCGGAAGCGCTGTCTGTGTGCAGCAGCCTCAGATTGGAAGGAACCCACCGATCCTTCCCACTACATGTTGAATCATAATGTGGAGAAACGTACAGGTGTAATCAAAATCTCTATCAATCACAAGGACAGACCGTTAAAGAAAAGATCACAAGTTTTTCTTCTTGAAAATATGACTTTGTCTTCCTCTGTTGTAGGAATAAGGAGACAAAGATGCCGTTGACTCGACGTTTGTCTGGAGACAGTGACTCCTCCACAGCCTCCTCTAAGGGAGGAGGCGGAGGCGGAGGTGGACGGCCCTCTCTCGGCGGTACTTCACGGCGTTCTGGTGAAGAGGTAGTTCTGCTTGTCAGTCGTAAAGAGGGTAAGCATATGATTGAAAGGCCCGGAGCCGGAAATCCAAACCCTCCCCTGCGTACTTCAGCGCCCCGTGCGCGCAGCCAGTCACGGGAACGTACTTCGCTCGCTCCGATACTGAAACCCAATCCACCGCAAGGGTCCTCTGAGGGAACCAGGCAGCCTCGTACAGAGAGGGGGCGCTCTCTTGGAAACGAGGGGCCAAGGAGGCTTCATGCTCCTCGTTCCCACAGCCAAAGTAAGATATCAAGTCGAGCTCGAGCCAACGATGCCAGTCCAGGACCCTCTCTCTCCTGCAGGGAGCCTCAGCCCACGCCGTCAGACAGACGAGAGGACCTCCGGGCCAAGCAGATGCCCCCTTCCTCTCCAAGAGTAAGCGCTGGGTTTAGCAAGAGGCAGTCATCCTCTTGCACGAACTCACCCGTTAAAGGAATCCAGGGCAACAACAGCAGCCCCAGCAAGAAAACTATAACCACTCCCAGACCCCCGGCGCCGCGTTCTCCCTCCACGGGGAAAGGTAGACTACTGCCACCAGTCACCTCGGGAGGACGGCGCTCCCCTCATTCCTCCCCCCGCAACTCTCACCACCACTCTGCCCGACCCTCTCGGCTGTCGCAGGGCCCTCGCTCTGCCGGGCGGGGCCACCACAGGAACTGGTCCGGCATGGGCCACCAGGAGTCGGAGGAGGAGGAAGGACTGGGGTTTGGCTTCCAGAGGCTGCCGACTTTAGACCCTCAGAGAGAGCAGGACCTGTACCGCAGCTTTGAGGCTGAGTTTCTGGCCAATACGCAGCAAGCAAAAGCACTGTCCAGCAAGATGCCAGGAGGGGCGACGTCACACGGAGCCGGGACACATCCAGTGCCAGCGCTCGCTGATCCTAATGTCACAGATTCAGCCTATTCCTCGTCTAATTCCTCTAGCTCCTCTCTGAATGTGGGGGCAAAGATAGGAGCTCTGCCTGACCTCAGGGAATCCAAGAGAATGAACCCCCGCCACCTCTCCCTGGAGGACCCTTTGAATTTAATTTATGGACACAATTTTGGGCAAGGAGAGCCTGAACACTGGGGGGATTGTGGACCGGGTCTCAAGAAGCTCCCAGCCATCTCCAGCTCCATGGAGGAACAGGAAAACTCTCCACAGTCAGAGCGGCTGGTGAATCAGATCCCCTCACAGCCTCCTGACCCCTGCAGGAATATGAATGGAGACCATGGATGTTCTTCTCCCACACAGGGACTCGCAGGTCAACAGAATCAGGTGGGCTGGGCCGCGCAGACCGAAGGAGACGTTCCTCTAGAAAACCATCAGCCGAGCTTACCTTATGACCTGAACAACTGCGATGGGAGCGATGACCTCCCGCCCCCAGAGGCGTGTCCGTCACCTGTGCACCTTCCCCCTTCTGAGGACTGCTCCTTCCAGGATTCCTCCAGTGAAAGCTCGTCTATGTGCTTCAGTTTAAGTGAATCTCGCTCTGAGTCCCCCCCGCCGTCTTTACCTCTGACTAACGGAAACGTGGACGGTGACGTCCTCCAGACTAAGAAAGGGCAAAAGAAATCCAGTAGGGTAGATCCGGCCTCGAAGCACAAACTGGGCGCCAGGTTCAGGCCTCGCATTGACAACAGGCCGGAGAACAGCCCCTCACGTATCCCCACGCCAGTCAGCTACAGAGACCTGCAGGCTCACGACTCTCTCTCCCCCTGCCACACCCCGCCTCTCTCCCCACAGAGCTCCCGTCCAGGCCGTGCAGCCACGTGCAAAGGCCTCCACCAGGCCTTCGCAGACATGATCCATCCTCAGCCGCGCTCTCCGGCCATGGGCCACAAAGATTTGACCTTTCCTGGACAGTCAGGCAGTTTGGACACTGAAGCCTGGATGTAGCACAGAACTGATAGAGAGGCGTCACGAACTCGAACTACTGTGTACAAAATAAGACTTGAGACTGCATGTCAAGCACTCGTTTTCTTTTCATTTCTACCCCGAGCACAAATGCAAGGGGTTCACTCACTTTTGCTTTTTTTGCACTCAAGCCAAATTATTTATTACCAAAGGAATGGTTTTTATGGTTACTGTTATTTTTAACGTGTGCATGTGGTTTGCTTTTGCCAATTTGCAAGGTGGTTTTTTTTTTTTTTTTTTCCATATGAAGTTCTCACGGCTGACACACACAAATATAGAGAGAGCATATGTGCTGCCATGTGCCCCTCTAAGGGGGCATGGCGAAGTGCCAGGGATTTTAAACTGAGACTCCATGCCCAGTGTAAACACTAAACCCCTTTAGTCAGATGGAGCAGCTCCCTCTTGTGGTTTGCTGCAGACTCTGCTTGCCTTGGTCGTCAGCATACTGGTATGATGACTGTGACATTTTCAGTCTCCCCACATCAGTGGTCTTCACATATGACAGCATACTCATAATCACACTATATTTACCGGTGACGTGGGCTTAAGTGCCCCCATTGTTCCTCTCACTTTATGAACCTGGTGCACACTAAAAATATTTCTGTACAGTTTAAAGGTCGTTCTCTACGTTTCACTATCAATTGAAGTAGTCATTTGAAATAATTTATCTGGTTCCTGTGTTGCAGGGTTTTTTTTCTTTTAAGTTTAATGCAGTACAATGTTTAGAACTTCTACTTTTAAATGGGTCAAATGTAAAAAGATGAGGAGCAGTGTTAATTCTTTTACGCTGCGTCATTGCCACTGAAACGGAGAGCTCTTCCTCAGACCAAACTGTACTCTGGAAAAACAATGCTGAATATATAAACGCGCGAGCAGAAGTCACACGATTCAGAGGATGAATGTGTAAATACCTGCTGACGTGCTCATTCGAGAAAAGTGGTTGTTTTGTACATAAAAAGCTTGGGATTTACAGTTTAATGTACATATTCACTGTATTCAGTTCTGTGCTGCCTTAGCTATGCAATATTGGTGTTGGAAATGCCTTGACAGTTCCCTTTGCCTTAAACTTTATTCACATGTTAGTTTTGAATGTTTTTGCTTAACATCTCTAAGATCTACTGGGTAACACTACATTCCCATGATGATGCTATTTATAATGATGGAAATGATGATTGGTAAACTTGGGCCTGGATATGCTAAAAAGAAAAGTGAGGTGCATTGCCAATTTTACATAATTATACTTGAGACCAGATCTATATTGTATCGCCCCTGTTTTTTGTGATGAAACACAAGAAGACCACTGTTTGGAGTATGGATTTGACAGATATGGCACAATCTATAGCGACATCTAGTGGCTAAAGAATGACATTTGGAATTTTTTTTTTTTTTTTTTTTTTTTTTTTTTTTTTTTTTTTTTTTAATATTTATACTTCTCCCTTTATTTTCTAAGTTCAGAGGGTCATGTCGAGGTGCTGATCAGAGCCAATAGAGCTAGTAAGAATGGAACGGTGAACTCTGATGGTTGAAGAATGACTTGGAGCGTGTGCATGTGTGAAACGGTGCATGAATAATAGATACTGTAACTGGATATATGGAGCTTTCCTTTGTAAGCTTGTGCACAGCCGTCATCAGTAGGAGAGGCCATAATCGAGATGCAGTGCTGTTTTTTTGTGGTATTTAAGAGGTGTGGACTTTGCAAAATATACTTGAAAGTTGAAAGGTTGGACTTGTGGTGGCTCCACCATAATCAAGGCATCTTGCTTGTATAAAGAGGGTTTTGGGGGATAATTGTTTTTGTAAGTTTTGTAACAGTTTTGATAGAAAAATTGTCACAAAATCTGTGCAGATGAAGAGGGAAATAAAATTGGCTTTTTCTGTTTGTACTTTTGAAGGCACGAAGAGAGACCGGGTGGGAAAAAAATGAGTGCATATCTTTTTGTAGATACAAAATAAGAACATGTACAGAGTTGAAGTGAGGAGAAGAATGATGTTGGTCTAATTTATTTATTTATAAAATCAACTCAGTGGGGCTCAAACTGACATCTGCATCCCAGCCGGTTTAGGTTCATAAGTGTTTCGGGGCGTTGGGATGAGGAGAGGGTTTTTAAGATTCTCATCACTTCTCTGTTAAATGCAATGCACAAAGAAGGCTGCCAGTTTAAAGATATATAATATCCTACACACAATAAAACTTTTCTGACATGTTTCTGAACGTTTCATTGAAGTCTCACTACTCATCTCTAACAGTCATTCTCAGTGTATCAGTATTGTTAGAGCTGCAATATGCAGCTGGTTATTAGTTTCACTTGTACAAATGGATCGTCATCCATGGTTTAATTGCTTTATTTTCAAATGTGTTTCGGCCTGTTTGAAGACTTGTGCATTGTGATGCGCTGGTGATCCAGATTCACCAGTAAACTGTGACTTCATACGAACATGGAAGTATATTTAAAGACCAGTTTTGACGAAGCGTGATTGTCCTGCACAACTCCTCCTTCGTCCCCAATCAGCGAAATCTGAATGTTTGTGACCAGACAATTTCTTGTTTGCTAATGTCATTTTCACTAAACCTTCAGTTCAGTGTACAGATTGCTTGACATCGTGGAATTTGTGTGTATGAAATAGCAATACTGCAAGATTTCACTCATTTTTTTTGAAGTTGAAAATGCTGTCAAGTTGTTCTTGTAATAAAAGTTTTCTTCTGAAATTTATGAAGCGGATCGGCCATTATTTTTTTGTGGAATTCATGTTCTAGCCATCCTGCATTGACTGTTTAAGAGAAGCCCAAACATGAATGTGGATCGAGTGTTATTCTTCATGCATGACATAGTTTACCGTGTTTTTGTGCTGAAACTGTCTGTCAGAGCAATTACCATTCATTGATTGATTGATTGATTGACTGTGAATGAAGGCAAAGTCAAACCTTGGACAGGTCACCATCTGTCGCTGTCACAGGACAAACTCAAAAACAGATACTCTCACATTCACTCATCTACTCAATTTATAGTCATTGTATCGCCTGTAATGTGTGTTTTTACAAATTGAATTACGTGGAAGTAAACTTAAGGTTTTTCACTTCAATATTTATTTAGAAGCATGTGGTTTTTTTGGGGTTTGATTTATTTGGTGCATTTTTGCTTGTTAAAATACCCTTCAAACTGATTAACCCTGAACTATAAAAACATCTTGTTAAAACTAGTTGGTTGGTTGTGAACTTAAATATATCGTTTTCCTTTTTTAAGAGGTTTAAATTCATTCAATGTGTTAATTCTGAGCTAGATCTCAGTTTCATGGGACTTTAACAGAAATAAAACAAGACCACAAAAGCAAGCAGATGACATTAAGGGAAAAACTCTTTATTAACAGGGGAAAGCCTGCAGAAACAGTTGGCAGCAGTCTGCTGCACAGGTCATGCTTTGGGACAGTAAGGTGAGATAATGACTTGATGGGGACAGAGAGCAACAACCAAGCAAATTAGTTTATAATAGCTGATCCACTAGTTACAGTGAGACACCATGTTATTGTCATGTAATGGGAAAAGTAGAAAAATGTAGTGTAATAAAAAAGGTTTTCCAAGTACACTGAAATGCCAAATAATGCAGTGTGACCTGATCCAGCACTATCAGCTTTAGAAAATAATAAAGATTAAGCCTGATCCAAAAAAATGATGGTGGACCAGAGTATTGTGTTACACTCCAAATGCTTTGAAAGCGGATTTTGAGTTCCTGAGATTAAAATAAAAAACAACAGTTTGGCATCCAAAAAAGGGAATACAATTAAACAAGGAAACTGAGGAGGGTTGGGGTTGAAAAAAGAGGCCCAACTCAGCCTTTTAGCACTCTTGATCCAGAAATGAGCAACTGAGAATGATATGTGATTAGTGTGTAGTCACTGTGTGGGTTGTCTCATTCAGAATTTTGTAGATGGAATGTTGCCTCGTGCATCCACGTAGTAATGTCAGAGCTGAAGGGTGCATGTGATCCTTCTTCATAAAGTTCTAGGGCTGCTTTTATGTGCTTCCTGAGCTGATATCCAGCCCATCTGAATGAAAGCTGACTCCACACTCCTCTGCTTGTTTTGTGCAAAGACGGAAGTAAATCAAGTGGGAGGGGACGAAGGCCATCACAGCTCCTACTACGCCTGTCACGGTAAGATGTTTGGGATTTTCTCTCCAGATTCCGTGTGCGGCGAGGTTAATTTTAACTCCTGAAGGTACGCTAATTCTTTGGGTAAGGTCTGAATTAGGCCAATAGATTAAGAGCTTAACCATCCCCGGCAAAGGCTTCCTTAAAGCCCTGCTTAGAAGGTCATGTCTCAGCCGTGCTAGCAGGAGAAGTGGCCACTGACAGGCACACTGCAGCGGACTGCTAGCCTTTAGCTACACTCTCATTCATCCGCCGTAACCACCGCAAACATGCAGGAATGGGCGAATCAGTTATGCGTGAGTAATTGAACGGACAGCAACAATAGTAACACTGTTTTTCGGGAATAATTTTAGCAGCTTTATGTCAAATTTGCCTGGACTCTGTTTACTCGAGCCTGCTATGCTAACGTCATTGTTGCCCGATGCTAGCCAGTTAGCCAGCGTTTCTTCTGTGGCAAAGTTGTTCGAATTAGTTGACGAAATTTTGTGTGAATTATATACATGCTTAGTTAGAAAACTATAAACGTGAAGAAAGTTAAATTATCGGCTTGACACGATAACAGTGCTGTTTATAACATAATCGCACCTTATAGTTAGCTTTGACTAGCTTCGTGTTCGGCCGAGTTAATACGCGTCGTGTTTGCTAACTAGCTACAAGTTGACCCGTCTGCGGCGTGTTGACAACTACCCAAAAACTCAGTCCACAGTCAGCTGGGAGATGCGTCTAGTTGGACAGTGCAGGTTATCGCGACTATCACTGTAATAAAACTAATACCCGGCAGGCCCGAGCCTGAGCGTCGCTTCTCTGATAGCAACTGTGCATCTGCAAGTTTCACACAGCAAAAGTTTCCCTTAAAATGCTGCTGACAGCTTCTTCGTTATGTGCACACTTCATTGTTGATTTTTTTTTTTTAACTTATCTATTGACTAGCTGACTTTCTCGAACAATATTTAATCACAATTTTGGTCCTTGTGCAGAACTAGGCACTAGTCTGACTTTTGCTAGACTTTAAACTTGACTTGATAAATGTAGGAAGTCATATTTAAAAGCAGTCAAGGTCGACAGATTAAAAACACATTTCCAGTTTACCTGTGCTAAACTGTCTCACATCCCCAATCCATTATTCACATGTGTTTGTCTGTAGTGTGTGTGTGGGGGCAATGATTTCCATTGAACACCCCTGCAAAATAGGGCAGCCATATGTTCTGTACAGAGCCCTGCACAGTTCACAATTGGATTATATTCTGATCCTAAAAAATGTTGAATAATAGTGAAACAGCAACCATGCATGCATCTACCTAATCCTTGTAGTTGTGGAGTGTTGGAGACACCAAGGACAAAGTCTGTCACAGGACAAACATAGAGATACTTCCACAACTCAGGGTAATTATAGATGGTCTGTGGGAGGAGGCTGAAATTCTGAAAACATGCAAACTCCAAATTCCAAACAGAAAGGCCAACCTGAACTGTTCTTGCTACGAGGCAAATGTCCTAGCCTCTACACCATCATCTATACAGCCAAAGCATTATTCAGATTATCCACATAAAGGACTATAACAAGCTGAAGTGGGGGTGGGGTCATAAAATTCAATGTCACTTATGGTTCGTGGCGAGTTGTCTGTTGACCCACTATTCATAGCAGCTCTGATCAATAGATTAAAAGCTGAAAAGTGGTGTAGTAAACCTTTCCTGGTAGATGTGTGACTGTTCAATCTAAACCTTTTGTCGAGTTTCTTCTTTGACATTAAAGAAGTTCAAGTTTAGACAGTTATTACTTTATTCAAGGGCTGAAGTTTGTCTGCAGGATTTTTTTTTTAATTTGACAAAAACTTTTGCAAAGAGGCTCTATCAAGTGGAAAATGGCCAAAGAGGAAGACGAGTGGAAACATTTAAAGTTGGTTCAAGAACAAGTTGCTGGCACCATATGTGCTGACGAGGAATATTTATTTTTCAGGAGGAGGTACTAGTGTCTGATTGCTTTGCAAAATGTCTTGTTTTCCTTTCCGACATTGGATCATCAGATGGCTAGAAAAGGACAGGAATTCCTCTCATTTCCCTGTGCTTGCACTTCCTGTATTTCCTGTTGTTCTTGTGATGCTCCAAGTCAGGAAAAGATTTCCCACACATGCTTTTCTTTCTTTTTCTGTTGCTTTTGCAGGAGAATCGACAATTTGGATCCAAGATGACAGACTCCAAGTACTTCACCACGACCAAGAAAGGTCTGCTTTCTCCTTATTTATATTCAGCGTGCTTATTACCATGTGAAGAAACTGACAGCTCCAAATTTCATTGTAGGCTTCATCCAACATTGGCAACAAGTTGCATTAAACCAGTTTGTTGAATGACACTGGATGGTGTTCCAAAGTCTGTTTTAGAAAGTGTTAACTTGAAAATGTCTTTATAATTCACTGCAAATCACGATCGCAAAGCTTAACGTTATTTGCGTGTTTAACTTTTATGTTTGTGATGCCGAGTATGAACTGGTGGTTTCATACTGTGTGATTTTGATCTCGGGTGAAAAACGCACACATGGTTAAAATGTTGAAGTCTCCAATCGCGCATGTTGTGAGGTGGGTTCAGAGACAGCCATGGAAATCACAGACAGTCATTCCGGTCGTGGCTGTTGCTGCTGCCAATTCAGCTGACTGAATTCGTGAAGTCAGATTTAATATTGAATCCATCCATCTTTGATGTCTCCTTATCGGACTCTGGATCAGCTCAGCTGACCTCACACACGCTGGACATGAGTCATGACAGGACAAACGGAGAAGGAAAGACAATCACATTCAGATCTACTGGCGATTTGGACCCTGAGAAAACCGTCAGAGAGCATGCAAACTCTGGACTCAAACTGGGAACAATCTCTATTCAGCCCATTAAATCACTGTGCAACTTCCTGTTGAATGAAGTTTATGAACTCCATGTTGCACAGCGGAGAAAGTTAATGAAGCGGCTCAGACTGAAGGATGAAGTGTGTAAAATGTTAATCTGTTGTCTTTGTGCCGGTGTCGCTGCTGAAGCATCAAGGTAGAGCCATTGAGAGGTGGCCCTGAGATAAAGCTGTTGTGGCTCTCGTTGCATGTGTGTGTTCCTCTCACACCTCGAGGAACTGTTCCTCTGAGAAAGTCGGGGAAAAGTAAACAGACGCTCATAGGCGACAGAGCGCCGACTCCTCGTGATCGCCCGGGCTTACTGCAGACCTGATGGTGTGTTTCTGCTCAGTCTGCTGCTGAAGTCTTGAAGGAGATTGAATGTGATTAACGGTTTATGTTGGCTGGGAAACTCTTGAGTGAGTAGATTACAACTTAAGTCCCAAATTGACAGTGCACTCACAGTGTATGTTTTTTTTTTTTTTTGCTGTTTAATTTGTGTAAATAATGAATCTGCTCTGAAATGAAAACAGAGCTGAGTCTGTCCGAGTTTTCTGCGAGTCAGTGCAAACTTTGTAACCAAACAGTGAAGAATCTCCTTTGTCACCCTTCATGAAATTCCCACGGAGACTTGTTGCATGAAATAGTTGCAGTGAGCACAAGACGAAACATTTGCCTCCACATATAAGTAGTCAGTGATGCTTTCACTCATTGTTCAGTAAAAACAAGTGTTTTTGTACAGTTTTGGTGGCTGGTTTAACCACATTAATGTGGGGGTGCTTACTGTGCTGCTAGTTTTTAAATGACACTGCTGTGAAAGCATCCCTCACATTCTCAGATTGTGATTCTTCGCCCACAACTCCATGCCTTCACTCTCCACTCTTATCACAAAGTGCGGAGGATTTTCTTGACATGTACCTCCAGCAGATCGCAGTCCGTCGTCCAGTTTGTGGGCACTGCTGCTTTGTCTGTTTGTCAAAAGGATTACACGGTGAATGATTCCTTCTATTTCTTTTGTGTGTGTGTGTGTGTGTGTGCGTGCGGGCACAGGGGAGATCTTTGAGCTCAAGGCAGAGCTAAACAGTGATAAGAAAGAGAAGAAGAAGGAGGCTGTAAAGAAAGTCATTGCATCCATGACAGTGGGCAAGGATGTCAGGTAAGCCCGTGACGATGAAGCCCGACAGGTGGAATCGTGCAGTCGTTCGCTGTTTTACGTGTTGATGCTGCCGTCACATCCCAGTCTTCCCTCTGTCAGTGCGCTGTTCCCAGATGTTGTGAACTGCATGCAGACGGACAACCTGGAGCTGAAAAAGCTGGTCTACCTCTACCTGATGAACTACGCCAAGAGTCAGCCTGACATGGCTATCATGGCTGTTAACACCTTTGTCAAGGTAAAAATTACTCTCATCAGTATGTAGAAGCTGCGTGAAGTTAGGAATTTCTCAGTTAAGCTAATTAATCAATACAGTTTGTGATTATTAGAAGTGTAGTTCTTGCATTCTAGTAACTGTGACTCCAGGTGGCTTCAGTATTACTCTGTTCAAAAGTAGGTAGACACACAAACTGTCAAACCCACCATGCTCTGATTCCCAGGACTGTGAAGACCCCAACCCCCTCATCCGGGCCCTGGCTGTTCGCACGATGGGCTGCATCCGTGTGGACAAAATCACGGAGTACCTCTGTGAGCCACTGAGAAAATGTCTGAAGGACGAAGACCCGTACGTGAGGAAGACGGCCGCCGTGTGTGTGGCG
The DNA here is from genome assembly GCF_902148845.1 of Salarias fasciatus. Classification (NCBI taxonomy): domain Eukaryota; kingdom Metazoa; phylum Chordata; class Actinopteri; order Blenniiformes; family Blenniidae; genus Salarias; species Salarias fasciatus. The sequence continues at coordinate 13,971,248 of NC_043756.1, forward strand.
AAGCTCCACGACATCAACGCCCAGCTGGTGGAGGATCAGGGCTTCTTGGATACCCTGAAAGACCTGATCTCAGACTCCAACCCCATGGTACGCCGGCTGAGCCTGCTCGATTTCTTCTCCGAGTGGCACAGCTGCCTTCAAGGTTTCATCTTGAAAGCTCAGAAGTGTTTTACATGATGCCATCAGTGTGTGATTAGATTTTTTTTCTGGGTGTTTGTCTCTCCTCCTGCCATTAGGTCGTAGCAAACGCAGTGGCGGCGCTGTCTGAGATAGCGGAGTCTCATCCCAACAGTAACCTGCTGGACCTCAACCCTCAGACCATAAACAAGTTGTTAACGGCTCTTAATGAGTGCACAGAGTGGGGACAGATTTTCATCCTGGACTGCCTGGCCAATTACACACCGCGTGATGACCGTGAGTCTCAAAGGTAACCAGTGTAATATTATGATCACTGTTTATTGTTCTGTGTGTCAGTTGACACCCCCCCCCCCAGTGGACGTGGTTTAATCTTGTGGTTTTCTATCCATCAGCATCTGTGAGCGTGTGACCCCACGGCTCTCCCACGCCAACTCCGCGGTGGTGCTGTCAGCCGTCAAGGTTCTAATGAAGTTCATGGAGATGCTGCCTAAAGATCTGGACTATTACGGCACTCTGCTGAAAAAGCTGGCCCCTCCACTGGTCACCCTCCTGTCTGCCGAGCCCGAGCTGCAATACGTGGCGCTCCGAAACATCAATCTCATCGTCCAGAGGCGGTCAGTGACAGATGAAGCCTTCTTCGCTCAATACGTCTGCATGAAATTCATGTTTGTTTGTTTTTTTTCTTTTTCAGCCCAGAGATCCTGAAACACGAAATGAAGGTTTTCTTTGTGAAGTACAATGATCCGATCTATGTGAAACTGGAGAAGCTGGACATCATGATTCGCCTGGCGTCCCAAGCCAACATTGCTCAGGTAACACACCCGCGTCAATAATTCACCGTCGGTCAGTTAAAAACATCCTGATTGAGACGATGTGTGTGACGAGGACGTCTGTCCCCGACCAGGTGCTGGCCGAGCTGAAGGAGTACGCCACTGAGGTGGACGTGGACTTTGTGCGTAAAGCGGTCCGGGCCATCGGCCGCTGTGCCATCAAAGTGGAGGTGGGCGGAGGCCGTTTGTTCAAATATTTGTGTCGGCGGCGGTGTAATGTGGGGAAAAACGAGTTTATATGTCCGTGTTGATCACTGTTTCTGAAACGCTGAAGCAGACAGTGTGAATGATTAAAATCCAGCAGTAAGGCTCTCTTTCAAACACAAGGTGGCTCTGTCATGACAGCGCTGTGTGTTAAAGGAATACTCCACCCAAAAAACGATTTGGCCTCATTTTCTACTCACCCTCATGCTGAGAAACACTCTGGAGCACTTTTTTGACGTTTCAAATGCAGTTGGAGATGTTTGGGGATTTTCGTTGTCAACAAACAGGGACCGACAGAGCCCGACAGAAAAAATGGTCCATAAAATCCAAAAAACGTTCCCATTTTCCTTCATACTGCTCGTCCGCTGTAATCCAAGTGTCCTGAGCGCGTAACGTCCATAATTAATTCTTAACGAGGTCATTTAGTACATTTTAAGAGCCCAAACAGGGCACTTTCATACAGCTCCATTGCATGTCTGCGCGCGCACCCTGAACTACGGAAGCCGCGGCAGACCAAGCCAGACGCTTGCGCGCTTTCAGCGACTACTTTTCTTAATTGCAAGCGTAGAAGAAGAAGTTCCGCTGTTTATATTCTGCTGTGAGTGACCGAGCTGTGGACAATCACAAAAGTGATTGGCTACTGTTTTAAAGCTTTGAATTCGGTGTCCTGCTGAAAGGGCACAAGCGTGTTGCTTGGTCTGCCGCGGCTTCCGTAGTTCAGGGTGCGCGCGCAGACATGCAATGGAGCTGTATGACAGCGCCCTGTTTGGGCGCTAAAAATGTACTAAATGACCTCGTTAAGAATTAATTATGGACGTTACGCGCTCAGGACACTTGGATTACAGCGGACGAGCAGTATGAAGGAAAATGGGAACGTTTTTTGGATTTTATGGACCATTTTTCCTGTCGGGCTCTGTCGGTCCCTGTTTGTTGACCACGAAAATCCCCAAACATCTCCAACTGCATTTGAATCGTCAAAAAAGTGCTCCAGAGTGTTTCTCAGCATGAGGGTGAGTAGAAAATGAGGCCAAATCGTTTTTTGGGTGGAGTATTCCTTTAAGAGCCTGCACTGATCAGCCATAACATTATGACCACTGACAGGTGAGGTGAATAACGCTGATTATCTCTTTATCATGCCAGCTGTCAGCTGATTGGGATAAATTATGCAGAAAGAAGCAGAAACCCACAATCTTATGAAACGGCAGCTCTTGTTGACTCTTCTCGATCTGCTGTAGTTAAAGTCTGTAAAAAGTGGTCCAAGGAAAGAAATTGCATCGCTGTTCTTTTTCCCCCCAGATCTTTCACAACATGTTTTCGTCTCTTTTGTCAGCAATCGGCTGAGCGCTGTGTCAGCACCCTGCTGGATCTCATCCAGACCAAGGTCAACTACGTGGTGCAGGAAGCCATTGTGGTCATCAAGGACATCTTCCGCAAGTACCCCAACAAGTGAGTTTCCTTTCTGCTCGAGTGAACAGTAGTACGGTACTTACTGCTTACTTATTTGCTCAGGGACTCGGGAGATCTGAGTTTAGTCCTAAACGTTATTGAATGTAGGATGTTGGGTCTGCGCTTCACTTGATGAATTGGTCACTTGTGAAAGCTGTGTTTGTTAAGGAGATAGACAATGGCATCACTTTGTTTCTTCATCAAGGTTTGTACAGACCCTCCGTTAGCAGTGTGTTTGTATGAATTAGGATTTTTCAACCTGAAGTCTGGGACCATGAAGGAGGGAAGCTTCTGTCATGATGTTGATGAATTCGATTTGATCATCTCAAAGAACTAAAGAGTAATAAATGGTTTAGAATCTAAATCAGGGCTGTATAAAAGAAGGAAAATCCCGACCCGTGCATCTCCTCAGGCTGCGGCTCAAAGTCTTTGCACAGCGCCTTCATCCGAAAAGAGGCACATTTACTTTGCTCAGGTCTTAATGGGTCAAGGTCTTCCGTGTGCCGTGAAGTAAAAGTGAACACGCTTCACTTATTGTTACCCGGGTTTTAATTTGTCAGAGTGAAGGCTCATTTAACCTCGAGGAAACTCTCCCGGCTGAACACGCTGCCTTCTCTGCATCCGGTGAGAGACCGTGCTGATTGGGCTGGAGCGTGAGTTCTGCTGCGGATCCAACAGAGTGGATTCATGTGCCAGACAGAAACCTCTCCCACTCAGCCTTAGACTCTCATCCCGGAGTCATGAGGCTCCAAGGGAGTTGCTTTGAAATGCTTCCAGCTCATCATGGCTCCTGCATTGAGCAATACGAGTCCATGCCCGGTTAAACTCCTGCTTTTCTCTATTAATTAGACATTTGGATCTTGACATATCTGGCTATAAAAACATCATATAAATGGATTTGGAATTTGCCAGGCTTTTCATGTAGACCAGAAATCCATCAGCCGCAGCTGAAGTCTTAATGTTTGGGTGTCTAGCCTGAGAGGGATCAAAACCAGAGTGAATAATGGCTCCACATTTGTCAGACTGCCAGAAAACATGCCTCCAATCTAATGCTAATTGCGTTATGCGTCTCCTTGTCATTTAAGTTGGCTGCTTTACAAGCTTGCTGTGCGGCAGTTATTCCTCCATCATTCATGTTGTCATTTTCATTTCTTGGCCCCTTTTGGATGAGATTAGATTCTACCTGAGAGGAGCTGTACTGAATCGCTTGATGCCATTGTTGAGCTTGTTTTCTCTCCCACCGCCTTGTTTTCAGGTACGAGAGTGTGATTGCCACACTGTGTGAAAACTTGGACTCCCTGGATGAGCCGGAGGCCCGTGCCGCCATGATCTGGATTGTGGGCGAGTACGCCGAGCGCATCGACAACGCCGACGAGCTGCTGGAGAGCTTTTTGGAGGGTTTCCACGATGAAAGCACTCAGGTGTGTTTAAGAAGTCTGCGGGAAGGCTATTTGAAAAAAAGTCCATATTTAACGGTCATCATTACCAGTTGCTCTGCAGTCAGAAACGATGAGTTCGCTCTGAAGCAGAAGGAGCTGCGTCGCACGCAAACACAGACGAGCTTCAGAGGACTGATCTGATTTAACTGTTTAATTATTTTCAAATGAGGAAATTACAGAATCAGAGGAGTGTAATATTTTGTTTTACTGTGACTAACCATGGTTAATGAGAAGACAGTCCAATAAGAGGATCAGTTTTTCTGTGTGGCTTAGAGGCGTGTTGTGTAGAAAAGCCAGCCTTTGCTCTGAAGAGCTTTCTCCACGGCTCACTGTGGGCTCCATCAAAGCTCTGTTAAACATTTCCCTCTTAAGTCACTGATCGATTTCCCCTATTGTTGCCTTGGAGAAGTTTTACTGATCATGAATACAGTCTTTGCAGGCAGGATGATATGCCTTATGAATAATAAACTCCCCTCTGTGCCTTTGTTTAATAAGTGCAGATTAAATTCATTGTGAAATTATTTACTGTTTGCAGGGAGCGGCATTCAGCATTGCTTCTGTTTCGTTGCTCACTGTTCATCGCAGAGCTTTGTGAAGCCCGTCATTTGGATGCATCGGTCGCTTTACGTAGACTGGATTGCATTTTGATGGTAGCAGCTGTAACGCCGGCGTCTGTGTCGCTCTGTGACCTGCAGGTGCAGCTCCAGCTTCTGACTGCAATCGTCAAGTTGTTCCTGAAAAAGCCCACAGAGACGCAGGAGCTGGTGCAGCAGGTGCTCAGCCTCGCCACGCAGGTGAGGAGAAACGCACCAGCGGTTCAGCTCATGCATCTTATTTTTAACCACAGCATCTCTGCCGTTCCCTGATCACCCGCCCTGTTTTGTCCGCCGCATTGAACCCTCCATCCCTGTCGTCCTCCTCTTAGCGTGCGCAGCTCGCTCCCATCAAACGGAGCCTCTTTCTGTCATATCGTATTTTTCCCCAAAGAGCTCTCTAATCTAATATTGTTCTAATATTCATTCATTTAAGAGACACTTCAGTATCAATGGTATTATTTGGCTCAACTTCCTAATGGCTGCAGTGATGTGAGTGTACTTCACTGCGCTGAAACTTAATTTTGTTTTAATCGTTTCAGGGTGTGAGCAGATTAGTTCACTTTAGAGAAGATATTCTGCGTGTTGGAGTCTGAAATGGAAATATAACCAGGGTGGCAATGGAGAGCTGTCTTTTTTTTATACCCATTTTGTTCTCATTTTGAAAATGCCTAAATACAAGCAACTTATGATAACAATCTGTCTGATTTGTCTAATTTGCAAGAATCATTACTGCAGAAATGTTTCGTTAACCAAGATAACATTTTTCTATTATTATTAGTTTTTTTTTTTTTAACCAGAAGCAGATTATAAGAAATCGAAAAGATGTAAATTTTATCCAAGAGTGTGTATTTAAGAGTTTTGTTCTTGTACAGTGCACAAAGCAAGCAGCAACAGACTATAAAACACTTTTTCTTTTTTTCTTTTTTCTTTTTTTTTTGCTGAGCTTGCTAGATAGATCATTGGAATTCTTTGAAACTCTGGAAATAATTTAAATTTCTATAACACTAACGCGTCAAGGCCGATACCAAAAAAAAGAAGTGTTTCGCATGAAATTCCTACGTATATCTAGTGTTCTTCATTCTCATCCTCTCGCTCTTGTTGCCCTTTGCAGGACTCTGATAACCCAGACCTCCGGGACCGCGGCTACATCTACTGGCGCCTGCTCTCCACAGACCCCGTGGCTGCCAAGGAGGTGGTTCTGGCCGAGAAGCCTCTGATCTCCGAGGAGACGGATCTGATCGAGCCCACGCTGCTGGAGGAGCTTATCTGCCACATTGGCACTCTGGCCTCTGTGTACCACAAGCCTCCCAGTGCCTTTGTGGAGGGCAGCCGCGGCGTTCAGCACAAGAGGCTCCCCGGCAGTGCCGGATCGTGAGTCATGCTCTTTATTTATTTGTTGATCCGCTGCAGGCAGAGGGGGTTGTTTACTTAAGTGGAGCCCGCATCTGAACTCTGCTATTATGTTCTCGATCAATGCTGCTGACTGACACCCTCAGCAGTGTGAGGTTGTGTGGATGTTTCTCTGTGCCCCCCCCCCCCCTCCCCGCATGCAGTTACTGTTATTCTCTCATATCGACAGGTTAACTGGCGTTGCAGTGATGTGAAAGTGACCATATTCGTCTGGTTTGCGAAATGATTTAATGCCGCTGGCTTTTCCCCTCTTCCAGTGGGGAGAGCGTCGAGAGCCCGGACGCCGGCTCCGCCGCCGCCGTCTCTGATGCGCCCCCTGCTGTGATCCCATCCCAAGGAGACCTCCTGGGAGATCTGCTCAACCTGGACCTGACGCCCCCCGCCACGACCGGGCCTCCCCCTCCTGCCTCCACTGGCATGCAGATGGGTGCTGTGGATCTTCTTGGAGGAGGCCTCGACAGCCTGGTACGTCTCTTTCATCGCCGCCGGTGTGTTTCTCAGCTTCTTGTTCATTTTTGTCGGAGCCTCAAGGTTAATGGGTAAAGTGGTGATTTATCTGTTTATTGCCTATTGTGGGTGCTTTTCTTTTTTTTGTCTTGACTGTTGTGTGTTCTTCTTTCTTTGTTCAATGCTGCACCTGCAGATGGGGGATGAGTCTGAGCCGGTAATTACCTGGAGGGGGGGGAGGGCGCATTTGAAAACCCTACTGGGGCATTATCGACGGTGAATTTAATTAGTGCCGCTGGATGTGTTCACACTTTGTAGGTTCAGTCAAACGCTGCCACTTTAACTCGTAAAATCAATGCCTACCAGCATCTTTCTGTATCGCCAAGATTATTAACGAGCTTTGAATATATTTATATGGCTTTTAATAGTGCAGCTACAATAAATGACTGGGTGTAGGCACACTGTTGATAGATTTCTCTCAGTCAAGAGTCGTAAATTGTATAAAAATCCACAGATTGTTGATCTTAGTAATAAACTTTGCCTGAAAAAAGGTCTTAAAATGTAGGTTCTGAACAAACTGCCATCAAATTTGATATAAAGTAGAATAATTTTCTTTTATGGAGCTTTTTATGTATGTATACATATAATTGAATTTTTTTTTTCAATTCTGATTTGGATTAATTTGAACAATAAGTCAGTTTAACTAGCTACATTTTTACAGCATCGTTAAAACATTGTGATTATAAAGAAGAATTGTTTTCTGTTATATCACATTTGAATTTATCTCGCTGTGCTCATTGAATGATCGTTCTGAAGTTTGACCTCGTCTGCGTTGGTTCGGCGGCAGGTGTGAACACATCCTCGCTGCAGCCTTTGTTCATCAGTCTGACATTTCCATTCATCATTGATCGTCTTTTGTTGTGCTGAAACGAGCAGGTGTCATCTGTTTAAGCCTTTTAAGTCCGTCTCTTATTTCTGGGCTCTGCGGTGTGTTTCATCTTCCAACCAGCCGCCCATTCCTCTGCGGACGGACACTCCTCAGTCACCTCAGCTCCCACCTCAGTCCCCATCGCCCCCAGATTACAGCCCCACTGAGGTTGGTCCGGAGGGGGACCCTGCTGGACCGCAGAAGGCCAGCAGCAGTTTAGACCCAGCACCCCGTCCCCTGATGTATCACTGTGCCCTGATTAGTCCTCCCCAGCAGCGATCCGTGCCTGTTCCTACTTTCCGTTGCACTCCTTTTGTTCTCCTGCTTCATGTAGACGAGTTTGTAGTGAAATTGTGAAGTTTTCACTGAAAATGCTGCACAGTAGTCGACTTCTGTTGCTCTGCGGGATCGTATTGGTAGCTTCACTTCATCGCCAACCTTTTCACGGCACAATTTCTCTCGACCAAGTGATTTTGTTAGACAGCTGTGGACAGTGACTGCTCACATAAAGGAGTGATTGTGAAGCACTGTTGGCTCTTTATGGCAGAAACCCAATAGCATCCACTCGTCACCGAAAGATGAGAGCCCAGGGGTGTCAAACATCTGGCCCAGCCACCGGGTGCTTTCTCACCTGTGTGTGAAAATCAACCAAAAAAATGCGTAAATTTTTGATTGTAAAACAATTAACTGCTGCTTGCAGTTTTCGTTCCTGGTGTTATGCCGTTTTAGCCAGAGTAAACAGCATGAAATCCAGTGCCGAGGTCTGAGCAGAGAGATCAATAATGCAGTGGGAAAAGCAAACCGCCGTGCTGCCGGTGAAGTAACTCGAACATCAAGGCCGAGCTGAGTGTTAGTTTGGGAAAACGTGCTTTCTGGAGGCTGCAGAGACTTTGTGCCCCGAGAATCAGCAGCAGCCTCAGAAACACTGTTGCAGAGAGGATTTCAGATCTTGTAACAGACATGGCAGATAAAATAAGTCGTTTGCTTTTAGATCCAACAAAACTGAACAAGAAACGGCGAATGGAGAACTTTGAACAAAATGCAGCGAAATGCATAATAAACAAGATTTATCATTAAAAAATGGCAAACTTTAAAGACGTTGACAGAAAACAAGAACAACCTGAACTTGTTCAGTTTTTGTGAGAAGATTTTTCATGATATTAATGTTGTCGTAGCATCTCTGCACTGCTTACTAGAGATCATATTGGGTTTTATGTGGCTACTGGAATGAAATGAGTTTGACACTCCTGCGTTAGACCTTCACCCCCCTACATCCTCCTCCTCCTCCTCCTCCTCCTCCTCACACCTCCCAGAATATTATATAACTTCGCTGCAGCTTCTGACATGTTTTTTCTTTTCTGTTTCTCCTGCTCAGCTTGGCGGAGACCTCGGAGGAAGTCCTGCTGTAAGTCGGACTTGTTTTTGGTTTGATTGGTCGATACAGGCTCACGGTAAATGTTTGACACGCCGCGTTGTTTCCTCCAGATGGGAGCTGGATTTGGGGCTCCTCCGGCTGCGATGCCAGCCTCTTTCACCGCCCCGGTCAGCGGCGGGCTGGATGACTTGTTTGACCTCGGAGGTGGCGTCGGGATGCCGATGGGATCCTACAGCCCCCCGAAAACTGTGAGTCCCGAGAACCAGATCAGAAAGCAGAACTAATGGAAGCGGATCAGAAGTTAATCGTTCTGCCTGTGCTCAGGTTTGGCTTCCAGCTATGAAGGCGAAGGGTCTGGAGATATCGGGCACTTTCGCCCGCCGTGCTGGGGTCATCCAGATGGAGATGACCCTCACCAATAAAGCCATGAGCGTCATGAGCGACTTTGCCATCCAGTTCAACAGAAACAGGTCCCTCCATCCTACCGACCACTGAAACTTCACATCTCTGCACACAGACACGTTTTGTAACGTCATTTGCTTTGCCGCTCTTCAGCTTTGGCCTCGCCCCAGCCGGTCCGCTCCAGGTCCTGACCCCCGTCAGCCCAAACCAGAGCATTGAAGTGACCCTTCCCCTCAACACCGGGGGACCCGTCATGAAGATGGAGCCACTCAACAATCTGCAGGTAGGTTTGGAGGCTTGTGAGTGTGAGCCACTTTGAATTTTTTCATCAACAGCAGTGAAGCCAGAAATCTGACACACAGCTGACATTCAGTGGTGGATAACGAGTTTCCTGTTGTAGAAAGAATCCTTTATTTGGCTCAGACTTTTCAGTTCCAAATAAGACTCAAAGCTGGAAGTATCTTAGCCTCTTAGTCATGTGGTGTTTTTTTTACTGTATATCCCACAGACGTGGCCGTCTCTCTGTACACCGCGTCCCAGAATTTTTACCATATGTCTTCACCGATTAGTAATGCATCCTCGCTGTCATTCAGCTATACTGTTGAATTCCCACGCTGCGAATAAAATGGGATTGGAACATAAAACAGACTTCAGAGGTGTTGTAAATAAAAGAGGCAGCAGAGGCTGGCCGGCTTTTGATCAGGGTGGGTCTCTTTTAACTGGGCGGGATGGTGGACGGACGCTGTGTGCAGCTGGACAGGGGAGATAAGAGTGTTAAGGAGGGAGGTGGAGGTGGGGGGGGGTCATTAGTGGCCTGACAACACATGGCTCCTTTGTTTCTCCCAGCCTTTGCAACCCTGCCAACCTTTTTTTTTTTTTTTTTTTTTTTTTTTTGTCTGCCTGAAGGGCAGCTTTGATGGGCGCTACTGTCAGGTTCGACAGACCCGGATATTTTACTGAGATGTTTCACATGAGCTTCGTCGTGTTGGGGCGCGATGTCGCTCAATATTAATCCCAGTAGTGTTTTGACTCTGGGAAATGGAACTCTGCACTTCCGTATTTCAGTCAGTTATGAAGAGGCTAATCACTATGATATAGCAGCAACACTTTCAGAAATGTGTTGCGACGTTATTGATCATTGGGTTTATTACTGTGGGAAGCCCAGCGATGTTTTAATGGCCCCCAAGAAAGAAGGAAAGAGCAACTCCATTATCGGTTAAAAAAAAGGCTTCGGTTTTATTTGATCGCTTCACTCTTTCAGGAGTCTCAAGAAGCTTTAAAAACTGTCAAATCCACCTATCTTTTCTCCCTCACACCCACACAAACTAATGGTGAAGGCTGCTGTGCAAGGTGTTGGACCTCCACCTTGTGGCGCAGCGTCTTGCCCAAGAGCGTTTTTGCAACACGGAAAAAGATTGAGTCTTTAAACTTTCAGCTGGAAGACGACTTGCTCTACCACCTGAGCCTGTGTTGCCTCATTATTAAACGCTTAAAGGCCGAGTCATTTGTCTCATTAAATATTTAACTTCACTGCGCAACCACTTCTGTTTCCCTGGAACTTGTGAAAAATGAATTCATCTGTCCTGCTGTAAGCGTGGCGCTCTGGGCAGATGAAACCGATCGTTTCAGGAACGGTTTTCTCTGAATTATTTATTTATTTTTCAAATGGTATTTGTTGTTTTTCTTTGCTTGGTGCATAAAATCTAAGAAAACTATGAAAATGACTTGATATTTTTCAGAGAACAATAAAATTCAGATGTGTGGTTTTAGTTAAATATCAGCAGATGACTCTTGGGTATTTAGTTTGGGGAAAATTGAATCTACATTCTTTCTATATACTCAGTATAATTATTTGTCAGATGCACGAATGACAGTTTTGAGAAGTAATTTAAAACTTAAAAATCTTTGTGAATTTGTCATTAAAGCTCTTCATGCATGACTCAAGTATTTAAATGAAGTCGGAGATGAAAAACAAACTACCAAAGGGATTTCTGTTTTAATATTTTACAAAAAACACTTTGGGAAAAAATGTCCTGTCATCCAAAGCTCTGACAAGTAGGAATGAAAGCAACACAAAGTTGCCTTTAATGCCACTTTAAAACTAAAGAAATGTCTCATAAAAAGATGATTTCGCCATTTCTGGGGATTTCAGCCTATTTAGAGAGCATAATGCCAGCGACCGTTCAGATTTGGTTCAGTTCAGGTTATTACTTGTCCCTGTAGGGCAGTTTGTTGTGCAGCAAAGTATGAAAAATAACTTAAATAATGCATGCATATACATTAATACAGAACATACTGGGCATGCAACATTTAAAAAGCCAAGAGACGGGGTTATAGTTTACTGAAACACCAGTAACAGTCAGTGACTCATCAGAAAGGTAGAATAGGTCGACTTCAGCAGCCTGTCAGCGATAAAGTCAAGATTGTTAAATTATGAACAGAGACTTGGATTGGTTTTTTTTTGACCTGGTGTTCAGGTTGGTAAAGCAGAGAAGAGAAGAGGTCAACGCAGATTCAAGATAGATAACTTTATTCGGGGAAATTCCCCTGCCACAGCAGCAGAAGTGTCTTCTGTCTGGTCTTTGATGGGTTTGTGACTGGTGTTTCATGGAGCTTCTATTTAAATCAATACTCACAGCTTTGGTTTTCTGTACATTGAGTTAAAAAAATAAATAACGCCATGCTACCAATTCATCACTGACAGGACCATTGAATGGTCATAAAGGAGACCGTTACTGAATCAGCAGCAGATTGATTACAAATCTGTTATCGTGGCAGCTGCAGCAATCATTGCCGCATAATACAGGAGTGTCCGTCATCTAGGAGAGAGGACACGACCCCGGTGAGACCCAGGGGAGCTTAGCGTGGTTTTTTGCTCCCTTGAAGATGTTTGGTGTAGCAACAGAACCGGGTAGAATATCTTTCCGTGCAAAACCCGGACTTTGAGTGAACTCATGAATGCACACAGGACAGGCGGCAGTGTCAGACTTCTCGGCCAGCTCACCTCTTAATAATAGAGCCCCAGTCAGCAAACATTCAGCATGGAGCGTAGCGTTGTTTGTACCGGCCGGCACTGCAGACAGGAATAAGACACCTGGATGATTTATTCATGAGTCACTCCTCTGGCTCGCTCCGTCTTTCTCTCAGCATCTCTTTGTGGCGCAGCCGATCACGATCAGACTGGTGTGTGTTTGAGCATCTGTTGGTGTGTTTCACTGTCCTGTTCCTCACCCTGCGGGGTTTATGGACTATAAGGCGCCAGAGGAAAAAACAGACTCATGAAATCAGTTTTTCTTCTCATTGAAACTTTTTCTTGGTGCTATTTTAGTTGATTTTATGACGTTTGACTTTTCATATCTGCTCCTTATTGTTTTCGTTTATTTTCAGCCTCTGCCAATCTTTATCTCCTTTGTTCTGTTTTTATCCTTTTTTTTATGAAGACGCTTCAGAGTGCTGTTTTTAGAAAGATAAATTTAGAGTCGAAGTGAAGTGTGTTGATGAAACCAAGAGCCTCATTCAGTGTAACACAGTACGTTTTTGTAATACAGTGAGTTAGTTCCTCTGATAAATATATATATATATATATGTTTTAAAAAAAAAAAGCGTACTTTAAAAGAAAACTACATATTTTCACATAAACTTGTGAGATATTTATTTCAAGACACCTTTAATATTCTAAATTGTGAGCAATGTGTCAGCTGTCGTAAGTCTACATTTTCCTTGGATGCACTGGAGCAGCGTTGAGTGTTCAAGGCAAAAGAACTTTCAGCCTCTCGTCATTTGTTAAATAAATGTAGCTCGGCTTCGGGTTTCCAGCCTCCTTGGCAGCACTGTGATGGAGGGCGACAAGGGTTGTTTTTCTAAGCCAAAAAAAGGCTTTTTCAGCATCAAATTATGAGGGAATGTTTCTGGAAAAGACTTTGAAATGAGATGAGTTGTACACAGAGCACGATCGGGCTGCACAAAAGTCGCCACACTATCAGATGAGCAGTGCATCAAGCTTTGTTCTCAGGCAAATGGAAAAGCCACCTCAGTGTGAATACAGAATTCACTCAGTAGAAAGATCAGGACGCCAATCTTATCAAAACAAGGGAGTTTAGTGACGCTCGTGGAAGATATGAAGTGTCTCAGGAGGGTAATCAAGGCAGGAACAGCAACGCTGCTGTTGCTGATTGAAAAATGACTTAAACAGTTCCAGATCTGTGGCAGCGACGGCAAGATGTACGTAAGATTATGAGCAGGGGTCTATGACCACCTGCCTGAAACTGGAGAAATCTTTCTGTCATGTTCTCCAGAGACGAGCGTCTTCATTTGGCCGCTTCGTGGAGAAAATAAAGCAGCAGTAGAATAATGAGGCATTTATTGAGGCTCTTAAGAAGAATTTTAAAAAAGTAATTTCTTAATTCAGCTACATTGCCTACTTACATTTGAATACGGGTTGAACAAACTTGTGGATTTCGAGTGCTGCTGTCAAGTGGAAAAGATGGTACATGAAGTACTCGGACATTTATCTTTACTTGGAAAAAAACAACAAAAAACAAGTTTACTGTGGCTGAGGTTTGAATGTGAGAGGAATTCAGAACAGGAGTACTGTCCTCAGAGCTTCGGGCTTTATCATTGATCAGTGTGTGCGTGCACGAGAGTGAAATTCCCTAAAGATTACTGCTCATTTGTTTAGTAAACAGCAGCATAAAGCGGCCGTGGCCGTCCTCAAAGAGCTCTTAAAATGTAATTACTGATGTATTGCTTCTTGTTTGTCCTCCCGTTGTTCTCCTCTGCTCCCTCCTCGGATCTAATCTCCCTCACAGGTGGCCGTAAAGAACAACATCGACGTGTTCTACTTCAGCTGTCAGTACCCCATCAGCATGCTGTTTGTGGAGGACGGCAAGATGGGTGAGTGAGCGCTCCTCAGATAAATCTCTCCACTTAGGAGTCCCAGAGGCCTCGGCGGCGGCAGCCACAGACGCGTACATCGCCGCGTTGGTTTGGAGTGTCGCCGTTGTGACTGTAGCAAAGCGCGTGAAGTGTTGGTTGCCATCGTCTTATGCGTCACTCCACCTGCCTGAACTCGCTCACATCTGCGCAGGGACCACACAGTCACTCCCATCGGACACGGCCATTGGAGTTTTCTTCCCCCCCCCCCGTGCTTGTTTTGTTTGTGCTGGCGTTTGATTCATTGTGTGAAAGCATGTCGGCGTCTCTCCCCGCGGAGCGCTCTGATGGGCCGAGCAGCAGGACAGCTGCCAGAGGCTGCGAGCTCGTGCTCCGGAGCCGGAGCCCCAGCAGGAGCCTTTGTTGTCTCGAGTGAAATCGAACCACACGCTTACAACTTGGACATTTTTACTTTGCTCCACTTTACAGAAGTCGTGTTTGTTGACAACTCTGTGTTTGCGAAACATCGCTGATCGAATGTCTTCGTCCACAGAGCGACAAGTCTTCCTCGCCACATGGAAAGACATTCCTAACGACAACGAGTCGCAGTTCCAGATAAAGGAGTGTCATCTCAGCTCAGGTGAGAAGCGTGGATACACACATCACATTGCAGGCACGTCTGTGTGCGGAAATAGACCGGCGGAGCTGTGGCTCAACCTCAGAATCAGATCGTCGTTAATGAAGCAAATTGTATTTGATGAGAACTCATCAGCTGCACGTCCCTATTTATGTGTGATAATTCAGTTTTACACAAGTGTGCGAGCAGCTGAACTGGAGGAGAATCCGTAATGACGGCTTAATGGAGATTTCCCCCCGCAGATTAAATTTCTTCCTCATGAACAAAGAGGGGAGTATTTCACATCCTGCTGGGGCGCAACAGCAAAACCAAGACTGAGGAGAAAAGTTAATTCCAAATTAGTGACTGTATCTTTGCTGCAGCGACGGCCTGCAGTGAAATGAATTGGATGACAAGAGAGAGAGAAATCCTCTGTGGTCCGGGACGTCTGATGAGAGCTTCAGAAAACAGGATTCGTGTTTTAAACAAGAACTTAACTGAAAAAAAAAAATAAAATTTGGGAGTGGAATTATCCCAGTTATGCTGATTTCTCTTCACGTTCGCTCAACAGATGCCGCCTCCAACAAACTGCAGGGTAGCAACATCTTCACCATAGCGAAGCGTACAGTGGACGGCCAGGACATGCTGTATCAGTCCATGAAGCTCACTAACGGCATCTGGGTGCTGGCGGAGCTGAGGGTGCAGGCAGGAAACCCCAATTACACGGTGAGTACAGCGCCGCTTCGCTTTGAGTTCAGACGCGGCACGCTAATGACGGCAGCGTCTGAGTATAGGAGGCGTCTTCTGGGTATTCTGGGCATGGCGTTTAGCTCCCGTTGTTTTCTGAATTTAAAATGTGGGGAAAGGAGGAGCGTGCCAGATGTGATCCGCTCACGTCCGACTGAGCCAGTCAAACATCAGGTGCACATTATGAACAGAGCACTTGGAGATCAGGCTGGGGCGGCGTGAATCCCACTACAGGTGCAGGATGTCTCTGTCAACGAGGCGATTTCAAATGGTTTGGATGGCAGTAAGGACGAGTCGCTGTGGTCGGAGCAGGCGGAACCAGAGCTGAGCGCCGTGACGGCTGGAGCGAAGTCAGCATAGCAGAAGAAATAAGACCTGAACAATTGAGTCTGTATACAAAACTACAACAAGAAAACCTCATACAAGGTCAACAAACTGGGGGCGTTGAGCATTTGTGTGTGCGCGCACACGCTACTTTGAGGAAACGAATGCTGAGTGAAATAGATCATTGAACTAAAATTGAACAAGAGTCCGTTTTCAGGTTTCTCGTCATATCATGAACATGGTGACGTCTGCAGTCTTAGCCTGGGCTGTGTTGAGTGATTTCATTGGTTTTAAATGGAGTGAGTCACCTCTTCACTCCAGAAGTGGCTCTTTGTTAACCTCCCTCCAGCCGAAGTTATTTTTCTTCTGCTCACAGTAAGAGAAGGAAAATAAACAACATGGGCTGGTATACATGAACAAAGACATCGGAGTATTGGGGAGAAATATTAACATGTTGTCACTGGATTACGTTCTTCATCATATTAAGCATTTCTCATCCTGTTGTTGACCACTTGAATAATCTGTTAATAACTGGATGTGCAGTGTTTGTGTGTGTGTGTGTGTGTGTGTGTGTGTGTGTGTTTCTGCTGGCTGGGGAGGAGAGGCTTGTGTTTGTGCGGTGTATCTGCGTGGTGTTCTCTCGTCAGCCTGTCAGTCTCCGCTCTCGATGTGTTTGGCTGAGAAATCCTGCCAGACGAGGCCGGGACGGCGACCTTGGCAGGACTCGTCTCCGTTCCCAGCACTCGGTCTGCTTTTCCAGAACATGTTTTATTTATGAGGTGGCATTAGCCGTCTTCTTGTTTTCTTCCGTCTAGACTGAGCAATTTGTCTGTCCCTCTTCTCGTTCATTAACTCTTCAGATTTTTTGATGCGTTTCACACGTTCCACGGCTCAGTCTGTTCTTTCGTCGCTCCGTCTGAACCAAACACAACCGAAGTCCTTGAGAGAAGCTGGATTTTATGTAAGCATCAGCTGTGAAGCTGGAGGAGCCGCACATCCTTTATTTATTTCATTGCTTGTGACGTAACGTCAGTCATTCAGGAGGTTGTCCGTGTCCACCTTCACATTTTTCATTCACTGTTTTCTTTTTTTTTTTCGGTTTGACTCAGACTGAAAACGCTCCTTCATCCTGCACTCGAGACTCGTCGCACATTTTTTTTTTTTTTTAGTGGCGGTCGGACCGAACTTTGCGCGTCCGGCGTGTTCTCTGACGTTCGTCCCTCCGAGCTGCTTCCTGCTGCACGGTCCCTGCGCTCTCTTGGCTCAGCACATTAAAACCAAGCTGCCGCAGCCTTTTGTCTGCAGCTATTTTTAGCGCCGAAGAAGTAAAGCTGTGCCGCTGCGTGCTTTCAGGGCGCCAGCTTCTCAGCATAAGACATTAAAAATGAATCTGCGTCCTGTAATTTTTTTGCCATGAGTGGGGGAATCACTGGTAGCATGTTTGACTGTCTGGTAAGGCTCGGCCTATTTCTTTGTGATGTTTCAGCGCTTACTGGGTCTCTGCTGCTCTCCCATGATGCTTCGCTGCGTGCATGTGTGAGTGTGTAGCTGTGTCCCAGATCCACACTCCTCTGCTTCCGGATGAAGTTTGAGGACAATGGCAAAGCGATTAAACCGAATGTGCCCAAAGGTTTTACTGTGCACAATAAATGAAGTTAATTTTTGTGGATGCGGCTAATGGGCTGCATTATCACACACTGTAGTGGAACAAGTCACGGCCTTAAAATGACATCGTGGTGGACTTTAACGGTTCAAGGACAAGCCATTACTTTCAACATCATCTCTAAGGCTGTGTCCTTGGTTCACTTGAGGACAGAGGAGACCAGCTGTGAGAATATTAACGTCCCACCTTTGAAGTTGAAATGCTGAGCTTGTTCGCTCATTTGGATTTTTTTCATCAAAGTGAAATGCTAACACCTTGTTTCTGCTGAAAACTGAAAGTCCGCTGCAGCTTAAACAAAACTATAAAAACAGCCAAATGAGAGTGAACCAAACCAGCGAAGGGACGGCGTCTGAAAAATGAGCTGGGACTCACCTCAAAGCTGCTTACAGAGCCGCAGATTCACGTGACGCTCCGCTGCGTTTCACCTCGGTCGACCTCTTTCCCGCCGTCGCATTGTGTTCGTCTCGTCTCGTCTCGAGACACGTCGGGGGGGAAAAACAAAAGTCCTGCTCAGATTTCCCCCCCCCCCCCCCCCCCCCCCCCCCCCTTTCATCTGTGCTCATGTATGCTTAATGTTATTTGCAGTGGAGGAGTGGGACGCCACTTGACGTGAAGCGTGGTGTTCTCATCTGACATCTCTTGTCCCCATGGCAACAATGTAGCCAGTTGGCTGGTTTTTCTTCCACTCGCCATTTGAGCTGATGATTTTTTTTATTTTTTTTTTCCTTTCATGTCAAAGTGAGCTTCAGCACAGAAACCGGCGCCACAGGAATGGTTGACATTCCTCTACACAGACGAATGACAAATTTCAAATAAGAGCAATTGCAATTCCTATGTTGAAAAACATTAAATCCATAAATGAGTCGAAACTCAGGAGATGAAGCATGCGAGGGGAGCGTACCTATGTTCCCCGGGTCCTATGTTCCCCGCTTTGTATGGACCGGGGAACATCGGACCCTTTTTCCACATAAGGGTCCTATGTTCCCCGCCAAAAGATTAAAAAAGACGCACTTCTTTTTCTGCGATTGATTTGTTTAGGTTCATATGCGCGCATCTGAACAGGGAGCTAGCTCTGACAGCAGACAATCAGACAGACGGCCAAAAATATCAACCAAATCCCAAAAGAAAGACAATAAAAAGAGATATAAGGTGGAAGAAGATTTAGCAAGGAGTGAGGGGGAATCGGCAGGACAGCAGGAGCACTGCAGCGTCTCCAGAGGTGCCAATTACAGATTCAGGTAAAATATTATATCCTCCATGAAAGTACAGCAAACCATGTATTTCTCATTTCCAAAAGTTAATTTTAGAACGAAAATATTTTCTGAATAAATACCTTGGTCCTGTGGAGCCTGCAGTCCCACCATCAAATGAGCAGGGTGAGGACGGGACCGTGTGGGAAGGTGTCCGTCCTGGTGCGCAGCCGGGGAGACTTAGGGGATGTAGAATGCTGGCAGTTCC
Organism: Salarias fasciatus; assembly: GCF_902148845.1. Taxonomy (NCBI): domain Eukaryota; kingdom Metazoa; phylum Chordata; class Actinopteri; order Blenniiformes; family Blenniidae; genus Salarias; species Salarias fasciatus. The sequence goes on from NC_043756.1 coordinate 13,990,143, forward strand.
AGTGTTAATAATGGAGGATGTCTGTGTTTTTAGTCCTGTCCAATGCCTCATTTTAAGCCTGGTACACACTCAGCTCATTCCCTCAAGTCATTCATTCATTTCGGCATCTCCGTCAGCGTAAACCCCAACCCCTCTCTCGTGATTAGCTGTGATTAGGACACAGAGTCCTCGAAATTTTTTAATTAAGTTTTTATTAAATATTTTACTATATTTGACTGTCATTTACATCAACTAGGTTGGTGCAAATGCAAATCTGCGCTCTCGCCACGGCAAAAAAAACAAACAACAAAAAAAACCTATCCGAGTGCGCTATGACACAGTGGGGAACATAGGACCGGGGAACATAGGGATGACCCCGCATGCGAGTGGAGCTACTCGGGCAGGTGTGGCGTGGTTCAGTCTCTGTGGAGGGCCTCACAATCTCTTATTTAAATCCCATTGTTGGAGGGTCGATCCCCATCCGGCCTTTATCGACGTGTCGAAGTGAACCCAGGGATCGATCTCCTCGCTCGGTGTCCGTCTGCTTCGGGCTTTCGGGTGTGAAGTGCGTCGAGATTTCTTGTGCAGTAAAAAAAAAAAACTGTTTGATGCAATCACAAAGAAATTTGAAATGACGCTGAACATTAGAGTGTGGTAGTGTCTGTAGTCTCAGTGCTCACTCTTAAAGATTCAAACCATCACAGTAAATTCTCGGCTGTCAAGCCCGACGTGTTCAGGAAACAAGATTCAACAGGACTCCATACACATACGGGGACTCAGAGTGTCTGAGGCAGCTGTCACGTCAGGGCTGTTTGTGACGGCAGACGTCTCCTCTTGGCCCGACGTGACTCGAGGAACAGTCACTGTCTGCATCGTGGGATGCTTGGTTTTTTTTTTTTGGTTTTTTTTTGTTTTTTTGAGAAAAAAAATGTCAAAATGCACTTCAAACTTCAAACTCCAACCTCCTCTTCAGAACGCAAACAGGTTGTGACATATTGTCTTGCTTTCAATATCCATTTGTATTTCAATTTATTTTAAATACACAGCTTCCTGTAACACGTTTTGGAGCAAACTTGCTGACAGTTGAATAATCCCACTGCTTCTCAGAGCCACAGTGCCACTTCATTAAACCGCCGTCTTCCATTGAGCGTCTTTCGTTGCGCTATCTGATTCATCCTGCATTAGAGAAGCTGAGCGGCTGCAGGTTTTACAAAGGCTCCTGCAGCGTCTTCAGGCTCCTGCCGATTTATTGTTTGTTTGATCAGCTGGAAAGAGAGAGTTTTTGCACATGCAAATCATTTTAATAATGGAGCATTAGCGGCACAGAGCTTGTTGTTATTTCGGCTCCATTGTATTGGCAGAATGAAACAAGAGCTCTGCGTTATGAAAAAATTCCTTCACAGTCCACCAGAACCCGGCTTGCCACAGGCTCCCTTTTTCCTTTTAGTGTTTTTTTTTTTTTTCCTTTATTTCTTTACATGTGTGCGCAGATTTAATACAACTGTGTTTGCAGCGAGCCCAGAGCTGTCTGCAGGAAAGCTGCAGTTAAAGGCTCCCCGAACGCCGCTCCCGTACGGCGGGCCGGAGCCGCCGCGCCTCTTCACATCTCGCCCCGCGGAGTCTGGAGCGCAGCTGGCTCAGCGATGCCAGCAGCATGCATTAGTGAAGAGCCGCGAGCGCGCCACTGCAGTTTTGAAGGGGCCGCACAAGATTAGCGCCGCATCCTGCTGCAGCTCAGAAAAGCCCGTCGCCCCGTTTGATATCGGGGTCGTGAATGAGCCCTCCCTTCAGACTGCTAAATCTCAGAATGGAAAAACTCTGTTCTGTGCTGACATGAAAGCAAAACATCATTGACAGGAGCGTTTTGTGATTCTTCTTGATGAAGAATGCAAGATGTAAGTCGGCAGAATCCAGTGAAATGACGTGAGATATCAGGGTCAGTCTGTCCTGGCTGGTTAACCAGACACATGCAGCAGCGAGAGGAAAGAAAAGAGACGTCATTCAAACACTCCAGAAATGTCTCCTTCCTATCAGAGCACTGAGACCGTTTCTTATCGGTGTGTGCCGCTTGTGTGTGTCACTCAGTCACAGACGTCCGGACTGCAATTGTGTGGATCGTTCCAAGAAAACCAGTTCCTCTGTACAGTTTCGTTCTGTTCCAAAATGTTGCGTATCGTAATAGTCTTAATTTGTCATCTTCTGCAGCATTTGAAATCCATTACAGCTGTTGAACCGTCGTTCAGAACTCTGTTCAGGCTCAGCTTTATCCCAGCAGCTTCCTAATAGCATTACTACTTGCGATTCAGTTCCACACAGCCCACACAGGTTATTGTTTTCTTCCCCCCGACATCTTTCTCTTTTCGGTTTTAAAGCTCCCATCTTCTCATGGATAGACGTAAACTAACCAACTAGTTTTTTCTGTTTTGATTTAACAGAATCACTACTGTTGTAGAAGAAGAAAAAAACGCTTTTAGACCAAAAAAATAATAAATGACAGCGATTAAAAGCTAGAGCACGACAACGGTAATTATGTGTGTGTGTCCATTTGGACAAGAAAAATGCAGGTTGCTCGCTGCTTTGCAGAGACATGCTGGTTTTTTTGTAGGGCTCCGTAAATAGCTCCTGCTTCTGGATCTAAGGAAATAACATCTGCAGTATGATTGCAGCATGATGGTGGAGAGAAACTCGCTCCATCAAATCCCCGACCTGCTCCCAGCTGAGACCGACATCAAAAGAGGGGAGAGGCTGCCTCTGTTTACTCTGCTTTTGTATCTGCTCTTCTGTCTTTGTCTGTCTGCGGCTGATAACGCTGAATTAAAACTCTTTTTCATCCAAACCGCTTTTCCTCTCTGGTCAGAGGAGGCTCACAGTTCGGTCTCCGGCAGCTGCAGCCTGTTTAAAACATTAAAGAAGTCTTTTCCACAGATCTACAGAAATGTTACCACATTTGACGTTGTCTGGATCATTAAGTTGTCAAAGCTTCATCACTTTGTTGTGCAACCTTGTCTTTCCTAATTCTTTTCTTATGGATCTCTTTGCGATTCAGTTTTTACCATTATTTCACAGCATCATTGTATTTTTTTTCACCCACAGTTCAAAACATCCAGAGACCAAAGGTTGAAGAAATGTTCTTAATCAGTGTTTGAGAATGCTATAAAAGGGAAAAAACCAAACTGCCATCCTGTTGCAAATGTAGAAATTTAATAAACAAAACTTTAAAATTGCACTTTGTATCTTCCAAACCAACCTTGAATAAAAGTTGAGTTGTTTCAGTCGTTCTGTTTTTCAGTCAAGTTGAATCCTCTTCTTCCTGTCCTCTGTCCTCCTGCAGGTTTCTCTAAAGTGCAGAGCTGCCGAAGTGTCTCAGTGTGTGTTCCAGAGCTACGAGGCGGCGCTGAAGAACTGAACGCTTCATTCCCTCCAGGCGCTGCCCTCACAGACTCCTCACACGCCCCGTCTTTCCATCAGGCCCGCGAACCACGTCACAAAGCTCACGCAGTGCAGGACCCCCGCCCCGCTCGGCCCCACCCTGGCCCCGCCCCGCTCCGCCCGGCGGGCTGCAGTCTGAATGTCCTTCAGCCTTTTGACTCGGACGGGTTAAGGTCTGTTGAACCGGTGCTTTGCCCGTCTTCAGTACTGCAGAGATGCCACGGGTTTGTCTTTCAGGATGAAATAACGGGAACTCCCCCCGTCCCCCGCCCCCGCTATTTCCCCCTGAACTATCCTGAAATCCTGCTTTTTTTTTTTTTCTTTTTTTTTTTTTTCCCCCTCCCCTCTTGAGGGACAGACTTCTCTCACTGTTGACTGTTTCTCTGCATGAGGCGCTTTAATCATTTCCCAGCCCCGGTTTTCTGCAAATTGGAGGCTTTTTATAGCGTCTGCAATCAGCAGGTGAATCATCACTTTGGGCGTATTTATTTTAGGGGGGGGCGGGTGTAATTTCAATTAAATTTACCCAAAAAAAGGCCTAAACTCTCCTCTCCCTCTGCCTGTGTGAAGTGGATAATGGCTGTGCGGGCCGTTAAAAGACACATAAATACTTCAAACTACACTATGGTCGTCTTTTGTCATTTTCTAGAGTTTTCTTTGGTGAATCAGATTCACAGCCCTCCCCGTAAAGCCGAGTGTCTGACGCGTGCACGGAAACTGTGTTAGTGTGTGTTCTCTTTTAATTTCTACATCAACACGTCGATCTCGCTGCAGTTGTCCGCCGACTGCGCCCCTTGATTAGTCATTCCATGGTTTGATTTGTGTTTGTCGTCTTGTCGATGTAAATGTGGGCAAACTGGGAGAGAGGAGCCACTCCGTCACCGGCGGCTCAGGCTCTCTGCCACTCTGCTCTCTGTGTGTGTCTTCATCGCAGCTCTCTGGAGGTCCACGGCCACCTGAGATGAAGGTTCGGGTGGGGAAAACATCTGTAGCATCTGTGTGTGTGTGTGTGTGTGTGTGAAAGCGCGTGGTTTCAGCTTAGAGCGTGATCTACGGAAACGCCCGTGTCCCTGTTTTACCTACGGACGGAATAATTGGATTCCTTTTCCGAGCGGTTACACCGAAGCCCTTTTATCGGCTCTACGGGATGATTGCACCTACGCTAACACCTTTTGCAGATTACAGCAGAGGAAGCTGCGTCCTCGGGAGTGTGTGCGACTTTTTTGTGTGCGGTGGTTGACGGCCGATTCATTTAAATGCTGTACAAACAAAAAAAGAAAATCAAATGTTTAATCAGATGTTTTTGATCCACATAATTTTGTTTGATGTGCGTGCGTCATTTGAAATAAGAACTATTAAAAGTCTTGATAAATTCACATCTCGAGTTATTCTTTCCTCCAGTTGTCAGGCTTCATTATATAACGGGAGATAAAAATGGAAATTCTTTAATAGCACGGTCTGCCGACGCCGGAGTCCCAGTGCCACTGATGTAAAACATTATCTCCGTTTTATTTGCTTGGTGAAGTCCGCGTCCCCGAGGGCCCGAAGTCTACATGAGTTGTATTTGCTCTGTTCTTTGTAATCACGGCTGACCTTTGAGGTGAACAGGCCTCTCGCCTCGTCCTCCTGAGAGCTCTGACGTCGTGTTTCACACTCTACAGTCTTCTCAACCTTTAACTTCAAGTGTTGGCGGTTTATCCACTTCTGAATGCATAATCATGGTGGGGGGGGTTTTTTTCTTCCCCCTTGAATGTCCCACCTGCCTCCCGAAGGCTTAAGTAGAGTTTCCACTTCATGACCCGCTGGCGGTGAACACAAACGCCTCTCATCCCGGACTCATTCAGGTGGAAAGTCAGTTTTCCAAGGCTGTCAGATCCTCTGACTAATAAGTTATCCATAATATTGACAGTCAGTGATTGATATATCCCAACAGGGGGCGCCACTTTACTGCATCATGGTAGGAACTTTGATTTCAAAATTCAAGAAACGAAGTCGGAAGCAGTTATATTAACCACAGAACACGCATTATTCACGAGTAATGAGTCAAAATATGCTGCTGAATGTCCACATCGTAAAGCAAAGCAGCCTCCCTCCACGTGTTTCTGTATAAACCAGTTCATATCTGAGAGCACTCTACGATATAAGGCTGTGATGGACAAAACTATGAGCTACGCTGCTCTATAAACACCAGTGAAAACACTGCTGACTGGCTTCATTTGGACTGAATATGTAATTGTCCATCCGTCCATCCTCTATATTGCTCTATTCCGTTGCAGTGTCACTGGGCACTGGAGTCAGTCCCAGCTAACTATTCATTTCTAGCAAGTGAGGAAAATTTCATGCATTCACAGTTGAACACAAATATATTCAGTGGAGTAGATAAATGCATGACCATTGTTAGATGGATCACTCTGATCTGGCACTTTGTGCATGTTCAAAGTGCTGTAGCACCTGGGGAAATGGGTTTGAAATCTACATGGTGACAAGACACTTGCTCGATTAAATTACAGCTTTTCAGCATTGAAAAAAAAAACTTCTTCAGTTTAAAGTTCCTTCACATCAATGTCTGCTCTGTGCATGTTTAATGTGTGTTTAATCACCTGATAAAAAGGGAATACTGTTCCTTTAAAGTTCTCTTTTTATGTAATGTGCCTGCTGATCAGAATGGGAAAACCCAACGTCTGCATACTTATCAGCTTTCTCCCGCCTCATATAAATGCTGGATTTTCTCCTTCCCTCCCCAAAGCCATGCTGCTTATGAAGACTCCCAACACACTCTCCAGCTAAGACGATAAAAATAACACAGTGGATCCATACTTTGAAGTGGTGCTGACTGCAACACACTGCAAATTAATCAAAAATAATCTTGTTACGCAACTCAAGAGATGCAGTGAAATCCTTGAATTAGGTCATTATTGGAAAAGCCCCCCCGACTGCAGAGCACGGGCTCCACATGGTTTATGGACCGTTCAGTCTTGGGATGCAACATTAATGCACGGAGGCCCGTGAGGTCCATTACACGTGAGCAGGAAGGCCACGGATTCCAGTCACACCTCATGTGATCTGACAACATAAATAAATCAATGCCATTTCTCCGGCTTTGATGTTCGACACGTGACACATCAGGCTCGTCCAATATACATGCATTTGATGATTCCTCCGGTGGGGAGCTTTGAGGAGGCATTTTTCCGGCGAGTCTCTCCACATGAATACCAATGCATTGTAGAAAGGCCACAAAAGGGCTGCGTTTAAGAGTGATCTCTTGGGCTGATGCTTGTCTTCTTTGATGAAATACGGTTTTGTTCTCGAACGATTCAACACAGAGAATAATCTTCTGGAGAATCTTGCTGAGATGACATGAGAGCTTTGAAGATTATTAATAAAATCATTGACATCTTTCAGTGAAAATTCAATAGGTCAATCAGAAATATGTCAGTGTTTAGGTACACTAAATATTCGGAAATTCAGGTTTTGTCCTTAAATTTGGGCTTTCATTTGGTTTTTCTTATAGTTTTTCAATGAGTGGTTTTCAAACTGCAGGGTCACCCTCTCCTGAGGGGGCGCCATAGAGGTCAGGTGGAGGGGTGGCTTTTCTCAGCATGATTTTCCTTTAAATGACTGAAAGAATATCACAATGAAAAGAAGTAAATGGAGAATTGAACTAATACACAGTTTTAGGAATAAATTCCTTATAAATTTAACAGAATATTAAAACAATAGCTTTAGTGAAACACCACCGTGATTAGCTGGAGTGTGTGTGTTTCAGGCTGTATCAGGGTTTGTAGCCTCCTTCATATCTGTTTAATAAACAGCTGGACTCCATTCCTGCAGTTTTCAGGCTCCTCTGAGGTGACAGCACGCCACAAAGAGAGAGATGCTTCCTCCCGTCCTGGCACGCGCCCTGCGGGGACTCAGTCCGGCGATCACTCACCTCGGATGTGGGATGTGCACGTCCTGTGCACCGCGTCTCTACAACCCCTCACTCCGGCAACGCGATTTATAGTGTGCAGCCTGTTTCTTTGCCATCCGCTTTATTTATTTATTTGCGGCGTATGGGAGCTCAAAGCTCTCACACGCCTCGCGCACGACGTGATGCTATTGGATGAGCAAGAGATGGAGAGAGAGAGAGGGAGAGAAAGAGAGAGAGAGATCCTGTCTTTCCACAGGCACACACACACACACACACACACACACACACACACACACAGCTCCTTAACAGACTCCAGATGCCTTTACAGAAAACGCGCGTCTGCAGGCTGTGTGGACTTCCTCCTCTTCCTTGAAGCACCCAGGAACACGCTGCTCTTCCCGTCATCGAAAACCAGACAATTATGGGGTGGCAGCCAATTGTGAAACACGTGGAAGGCTTATTTGGGAGCGCGGCGGCGGTGCGCCCGTCCTCCGCGTGATGGAGGAGCGCGGCGCTGGTGCATCGCTGGGATTGAGTGAGAGGTGCGGAGGAGACGATCGATGAAGACGCCGAGAGCTCCCGTGCGTTCGGTCAAGGTCAGAGTCTAGTCCGGATGGGATTATGTCCATGTGGAGACCAGTAGGAAGGACTTTTCTGCTTCCTCTCTGGGGACGAGGCTGCCTGGGGATGTCCCCTGGAAATCAGGAGTTGCTCTTCCTCGCGTCGGCTCGCGGAGGCAGCGTGAATCCCCACGTCGGTGTCGGCGCGACCGCGGTCGCGCTCCGTTTCTGACACTCGGCTCCGTCTCTGAATCTGCGCCCTCACTTCCCGGCTGGGGATAAAGTTTTCTCGACTGTGCTCGACGGGCGGGGGGTGGGATCGATTGGCCCGCTGAGCCCCGGTGAGGTGACCGGGCGGAGGGAGGAGGGTGGAGGCGGCACGGCCGCGCTTTCCCTCCGGACGCTCTCACCTGCGCCCGCTGCCGTCGCTGTCCATGGTGCTGAACCCGTGCTCCAGGAATGGTGGAGACGCTGAGTATCGCAGTCATCGGTGCTCCCGGAGTGGGGAAAACTTCTATAATCCGCCAGTTCATCTATAACGACTTCTCGGAGGTGTACACGCCGACCAGGACCAGATACGTGTACAGACCCTCCGTCATCCTGAACGGAAACATGTACGAGCTGAAGGTCCTGGACGTCCCGCCGATCTCCTCTTTCCCGTCCAGCTCCAGTCAGGTACCGGAATGTCTCAGGAGTTTTCCCACCCACAGGGTGAACTTTGTTTTTAGAGGTTAGCACTCTTGCCTTGGGCTGCAGAACAGCAGGTGAACATGATCTGATAAACTATTACGATTATATGATTCAAACACTCACCTTAATGATTTCCATTTCTTTGTGCATTTTTCACGATTCTGATTTGTGTCCTGCACAAGGTTTTATAAAGTCATTGCAGTCACTCACACTTTTCTTTCATATTTAAGTTTTAAGCCAAAACATAATTTAAGGAGGTTGAGTCCGTTTTTTTTTTTTTTGCCATATCTATTCTGCACATGTCACAAATTGATATTGTGAAGACCTACTGGTTCACTACTTTTCACTAAAACTTTTTGTGGAGTTTTCTTCTGGTATTCCTCCAACAGTCAAAAACATGACTATTAACTTCATCTGTGTGTTTTTCCTGTGTGTCTCTCTGTCTTTGCCCTTTGTTTGACCCGGGCAGTGTCTTTTGACCCTTGTCATTTGGAATGTTCTCCTTGCATAAACTGGGTATAGAGGGATGGACGACGGGTTTGCGTGATCATTGCTTCACCGGCCCATTTTTGAGATTGCCTGAATCCCCTCTTCATTTATTTAATCCCTGTTTAATTTTTACAAGTGCACGTCTGTTCACCGCTGCCATTTCTCAAAGCCAAACCACCAATTTTATTTATTCTATCACTATCAGATGTCCCTAGTCTACTTGTTGCTATGGAGACCTGACTGACTTAAAGCCTTGGAGCTCCACTTTGACGTTGTAAAACTCTCTTTCTTTCTCAGCCCCCTCATAAGGAAGGGAAGCCAACTTGCATGTTGTTGTTTATTAATCATAGGATGTCGTGCAGACCTCTCGCGGAGCAGTGTTCACAGTCTCATTGCATTCACAGGAACCGATCGCATTAGGCTGATTCTGCTGCCGGTGGCTCTAATTGTGCTGAATCTGGCTTCTGTGCTCGGGAAAATAATGGCAGGGTTTTGCTGCAGGCATGGCCACAGCACCTGGTTAAACCGCCTCTTCAAAAATAGAACGGAGTGGCCTTTTAATGCATGACCACAGGTCGCATGCCACACCTCGTTAGCTGGGGACACATCTGATTACAGCAGCGCTCAAAAAATGAGCTGCGGCTCACAGATGCTCACTTCGCAAAGCAGACTTGCCGAGGACTGGGGAGGCGTAGAGGATTTCATGTAGATTTAAATCTTTTTTACTTTTAAACGAAAGCTGTCTTTGAACAGTCATTTTAAAGTCAGCATCAGGGCTCGTCTGCCTGCCCTGCAGAGATCCCGCCTTAAACCTTCCCAAGTGAAGACTGATGACAGTCCTCATCCTTCATTCTGTGCATAAATACATTTTAGAGTTTGACAGAATCCATTATGAGGCTTCTCGGGATGAATTCGTTTTACTGAGCTGTTTTTCTTCAACTAACAATACTTAAAGTCTTACATCCTACTTTTGCATTGCTTTTCCAGAGAGCCTGGAAGGAACCTTCTCGATATGTTTAACTCTGATGGCTGATGTGTCAAATTAGCTTCAGAAAGCTTCAAATTATATTTTCACACAGAACGAGAAGCGTGAATCCTGTCTTCCATTAATTGCAGCACATGCAAATCGCATTAGGAATGGATCTCGTCTTTGGGAGTGAGAGGAAGAGAAGTGCATCACTAACATGAGAATTGTTTTAAGATCGGCACTCAAAGGATAAATCTATGATGAAAAACGATATTGTGAAATTAATTTACACTTATCTGCCGTTTTCTGCTGTGGCTCAGTTGGTGGAGTAAATGTATTTTTTGTAATCCCAAAGCTGGTGGCTTGATTTCTCCCGTCAATGTGTCAGAGTGTCCATCGGCAAGACACTAAGTTCCAAGTTGTTCCCAGTGAGCACTTTGCATGATGTGTGTGTGTGTGTGAAAAAGAGAGAGAGAGAGAGAGAGAGAGAGAGAGAGAGAGAGACAGGAACTGTGTGCAAATGGTTGAATTTAAATGATTGTGTATCGACCATTTACCAGAAGATTGAGTTTGTGTGTTTCAACAGGATGCTGAGTGACTGATCCTCTCTGCGGGTCTGTCAGATGAAGGTGTGTGTTTGACTCATGTCCACTGCAGCCTCATTGGAGGTGCTGCGATGCCTTCTTGATAGAAATCTCCAAGGTCACCAGGCCGAGCTGTCGACCGGTGCAGCTGAACATTTCACTCCCTCTCTCTCCGCCTTTCAGTGTCACAGATAGCCCTCCTCAGGAACAGCTGTGGTTATCTGCACCAACGAGGTGCTGCTGAGAAAATGAGATCTCAGGCCAAGAAGGAGGCAACAAAGGAGCCATTTGATAGAGGGGCGCCTCAAAGTGTTTTCTGTGTGCTGAGGAAGCATGGCATTAAACGCGATGAAAACAGCTGACAGGCAGGCTGAGGGGGCCACAGCAATCATCCTGTCAGAATTACACAGGGCGCTGCAGCAGCTAGATTTTACATCTCATTGGACGATGCTAAAGGGTTGACAGAGTGGTTCACTGTTTCTCAATAAAGACATTGGCTTTGTTCTTTTTTTGAGGCCAGCGGTGCTTAACCCCCATAGGGGAGCAATCTGCAAGGTGTGAGCAGAAAGCAGGAATAAGACCAAACGTGTCCCCGGGGGTTTGGTGTGAGCGTGTGTGTGTGCCAAAAGTTGAGTCACATGAGAAAGCGTTTCAGCAGACACAGCTTTCATCATCCGATACATGTTGTATCATAGCGTGTGAACGTTTAGCACTAATTTTAGAGTGCGAGCGCATCATGAAAGCCTCTGTTTGGCTGAGCCCGGGAGGGTGCACAGGCGGAGAAAACCATTAGCTGAGTGCAGCCACAACACTTCGATCAGACAGATTTATGGTTACTCATTTGCTGTGGAATGACTGCGTGAGGCCTGCTGTACTTTTTCTTGCCCGACGCAGTCATGTCCTGCCTGTGCTGAAGCCCACGCTCTTGTCTTGTCTGGTGATGTCCTCTATTCACAGCGAGAGCGCTGATGAGACAAGGGGCAGTTTTGAGTCACTGCCTTCCTCTGTATTTATCCCACAGTCAAAGAAATGTAACCTGGGTCAGAGGCGGTGGTTATAATGAATGGCGAGCGACGGCGGCACAAAGGGCCCTGATTGAATTGAATTAGAGCACTGTTCTCTGTTGGAATACAGCTGAGAAAAAAAAAAAGACTCACAAAAAAAAAAAGTAGTGAGTAGGAATTTGCTGAAGTCAATTAGAAACTCTGCGCAGAGTTTAATAGGCTAGTCGTAGTAGGGGTTACTAAATGAGCTTTTGTAATGTCCTCTAAAATTTGTGATGAATAAGCTGCAGAATAGAGTGAGTCAGAACGCCTCCATGCTGATGCTGCTTGGCAATTTCTCATCAGTTCAGATTATATTAAAAGGAAGAGCTGAAATGTTCTGGCAGGCTACTTCTGACCCCGTTTCAACCACATACACATCCATTTTTATCCTCTCCAACACTGAAGACGGGCAAGATTTCTATTATTTTACCGCTGGTGTGCGATGGTGTAATGATTTGTTTGCTTTGCGTTGTGCCTGGCTGTTGCTGATAGTATTGCGTTTAGCGAGCAGCTGTCACAGTGTGTCAATAGGATGCGATGACAGATGGATTTAAGCCTGAGAGAAGATTCAGTATGATTTTTTTTTTTCTTGTTCTTTTTTGTTGTTGTGTTCTTGCCACAATGTATCTCCATGACTTCCTCCCACACAAAACGCCGCCTCTCCCTTTCCTGCTCTCGCTGGACATTCTTCTCAGTTATCGCTGTCAATACTTTCCCTGATAGCAGCATGAAAATGATTGCTTTTCATGTCACACGGCGCGTTGGGTTGCCTCTCTCGGTGGAAACACGTCCGAGGTGCACGTGAGATTTACAAATCGCTTTAGCGCTAAGAGCTCACATGTTGCTAAATTGTCAGTTGTGCCATTTGAGCTTGAGCCCAGTGCAGATTTAACAATGTGATGGAATTATCAGGCACAATTCTGCTTTTGACTCAATTGTCAACTTTCATTCAACTGTATATAGCACTTCTTTAATATCATTAAGTGTTTCGGTGAGAAGCTCATGCCACAAAGCTGTCTGTGGTTTATCATAAACTTTTTCTGTCTGCTTCACTCATATTTTTATTCACAACAGAACCAAGATAAAACGTGGCACTTGGCCGTATTTATGGGTTATAATGCTACGAGAAATCGGCTGTTGCCTCTGATCCGTAATGAGGTTCACACCCTTCTTCGAAGGTATTTTCCATTCAAGATCTCAGCACCGACCATGATTAATTTTCACTGTGAAAAATAATGGGATGATTTCCAGCAGAGGCACATATTGGGCACATATGACTCTTCCTCTGAAAAGCAGCTGCACTAAACAGTTGGAGAGCAGAGAAAAAAGGTAATGGAGGCTGCTTTTTTTCCTCTCAAGATGGTCCTCCACTTTCAGTACAACTGAAGAAGATGCTACTGCTCAGAAAGAAGAAAAAAATCTCACTGTAGACCCTTGGTTTGGTATTATAATGATGCAAATGTCTATTCATTCATTCATCAAAAGCCAGATTATTAATGCCCTTTTTATTCTACTTTTTTCACCATAGGTGTCATAATAAAGGTCACTTTCTCACCCAGAAGTGAAATCCTGACATGAGTTCTTGATGAAAACGTGATTCTATTAATTTTGTTGCTCAATCCATTTTGCATTACACAGAGAGACAGATGACCACACACATTCGTACCTCGTCAATTCAGAGACACCAGTTCGGCTGCTCCTCATATCTGTGGACTGTCGGCGACTGCAGGACAAACGCACAGGCGGAACTTGCATGGCTACAGTCAGTTCTGTTAAATTCATTTTGATTTATGTTGCACCAATCAAAACACAATGCAAGTTACGTAACACTCTAATGAAAATCAGAAAAATCTGAATAAATCCCGAATAACCAAACGTAAGAACAGGAGGCATTGAGGAGTTCATGACCCTTTGTAGAGGTCTGGCAGACCCAGACTGAAGCGGCACAGATCTGCCTCCACTGGCTGGGGCTCATGTTAAATAAATAGAAAAGAGAACAGCAATCGACAAAACAATCAGCATGGTGCAGCCTGATCAGCAGAATCAGAAAACCATAGATCAGCAACTTTTTAGCCTGGGAGAGAGAGAGAGAAAGAGAGAGAGACAGAGAGAGAGGGATGCAAGCGAGTAACATGCAAACAGAGACATATGGATGTGTTGAAATGAATGGTTTTCTGTTGTTAATAAATCATAATGAACACATCCTCAGCTGTTTAAAACCCAGAACAGATTCACAGTGTGAGCCAGTTTTGACAGCAATTGGTTTGGAAGCAATGTGTCACTGATATAGTGCCAGTTACATTTTTCTGTTAAATGTAATCCGACATGTAGGATTTCATCTTTTCTCATCTGCAAAAGTAACTGACTCAAGCATGTTTTTTTGCAATTGTCACACAAGGTTTCAGTATACAGAAACAGTTCCTGCTTCATCCGTCTCTAGTGAAGATGAAGTGTGTGTGTGTGCGTGTGTGTTTGTGTTGAACAAACTCTGCCTTTCTAGAGCATTTCTAGCATTCGTGTCTTTTTGAAAAACAACATTATTGCCATGTTTGTAATGATAGAGTTGTGCCAAATTGCAGTATTTTCTGTGTGAGAGCATTTTAAATGTGACACTTGGTTATGGCAGTGAGGTGTTAAAGCTAAATGTGCAGCTTGCTGTACTTCAAAAAAAATGAAAAAAGAAGGGGAAAAAAAAAGTTCCCAGGTTGTTTTTATTATCAATCCACACAACGTCAAACCTCCACAGTCAGGATGTAGGTGAGTCACACTTACATTCAGACCTGCGGACACTTTAGAGTCACTAATTAACCTCAGATACTTCTTTTTGAGCTGCAGGAGGAAACAAAACCACAGAAGCCAATGCAAGCAAAGGAAGAACGTGCAAACTCCCACACAGAAAGACCCACAGCCGCACTAACAGAATGTTCTCACTGTGCGGTAAAAGCACTCACTTCCGCACCTGTGCGGCCCACAACGTCATCCATGTCGCTTCTTAAGATCAGAACATCACACTTCGCTTCATCCACAGCTTCCAGTCTTTATGTTAAACTAAGCTAACAGACTCCTGACCGCACAGCTCCACATTTAACAAGCAGCAGATTCTATTTCAATCTCCTCCGGAAGGGTCTACTCTAAATTGTCAAACCCTTCACTTTCAGCCGTCTCAGCCGGTGTCAAGTTCTTGTTAGCTTCTGTTTTAAAATCAACAATTCCTGACTCCGTTTCCCAGGAGAGGCCGCACGTGATCCCTGAAACATTTTCTGTTTCTGCGCGGAAACCCTGCAGCAGACCGTCCTCTCCATCCCACCTCAAACAAGACGGTTTTCCGAAAAGAGCAATAAAAATTCAAACGGTATTGCCGGTGTAAGTTATTCTGAGTAACGGCGATGTCGTCCCCGGGGGACGTAATGGATTTTAATTGCAAATCATCCAGCGTGGATTATGTGTGACATATCTCTAATTGCTCGGCACCCTTCCCCCACCAGGAGACTCTGGCCTCCCTCCTACACTTGAGTATCGATCCATCCCAACCACTCATTAGCGTTAAGCTGCTTCCTCTAATATCAGGAGACACGACAGCTTTGTCATAGCCCGCTGAAAACTGACCACGGCCTGCGGTTGTCAGGGAAACATGCTCTGTTTGGCTCTTGAGGAGCGAAGGATGAGATGCTCTTTCCCCCCCCCCCCCCTCCTCCTGCACCTTGGTACGAAGACCGACTGGAAGATGCAGACGCTGGCACCACGCACTCCACGTTCACGCTCCCACAAGCACATTCACACATCCTGTGAGCGTACACAAATAAACATGCCCACACGTGCATTTTTTTGCATCTGATATCGGTTCATCGGCTGCACGTCGGCGCCCCGTCTCATCTTCATCCACTTTGTTTTTCTTAACGGCGTTTTTCTTGTTTGGGTTTTTCCAGAAGTAGTGTTGCCATTTCAAGCCCCTCCTCCACGTTTAAAAACAGGGTTTGGATGACAAAGAGATATGAGATGAGAACACAAGCTGCTATTTTTAGCCCAAGGGATGTGAGGCTGCTACTGAAGCCACCATGTGCATCTCATGCCGTCAGCTGCCTCAGTTATCAGAAAAGGGGTGAACTGCGATGCTATTATTAGGAATATGTCATTTTTGCTTAGCAAACAAGTGTTAGTTTGGATTTAAACATAATGAGACAATGACACGGGGAAGAAGAAAATCATAAATCTGTTTATGGTTAAAAACTTGCTTAAAAAAAATCCTTGGAAATAGCAGGAAAAGAATCTCAGCACCGCCTTTCACAACACGGTCTCCTCCTTATTCCTTCACTTTCGATGCCAATGATCTTCACATTTGTCTCCATGCCTGATCGGCCTCATTATCTTCCCGTTGATGTGTGAGGCTGTTTCTTCCTCTCGACACAAACACATGAACACCCTCTTCTCGACGAGATGAAGGCAAATTATTCCTCACCGACGTGTCAGAATTATCGTTTGGACCGAGCGACTGTCATGGCCTGTTCCCTCAGCCGCTCTCATCCCAAATAATCAGCTGATCTTCACTGAAACACACTGGATGTACGGTATATTCACCCGACAGAAATATTTTGCACAGGCTTTGCAGTAGTGTAATTATATTTTTCACATTTCTTTTTCAAGTTGCCCAAGCTGTCACTGAAGGTAAAAAAAAAAATGGAAGTAAATACTACATGGAAAATTACTGAAACAGTGTGGCAAATCAATCAGCAATGCACCTCTGCACCGCCAGGCGTGAGGGTCAGAGAAGCATGCACACTAATCAGAAGCATAAAAATAAAGAGGTTTTACAATCAGCACTTTGATATTTGAATTTGTGAAGCCGTGCGGTGCAATAAACACAGATCTGAAGAGGCCAAGTCGTCCCTGCCCGGGGGTCAGGTGCAGCCGTCCAAAAACATCAAATGCATCAAGCAGAGCAGCTTTGAGAGTCGTGGCAGCAAAACGTAGAGTGAATTGTTGCAGCGGAGACTGTGCTCGGCGGTCGAAACGAGCTCCGAAAGTGCTGAGAAACAGCTGAGAAAGTATCGGATGTTTTTCAGAAGGTTCTAACAATTAAGCAAATGGGAGAAAAAAATGGCACTTAAAACTAGTAGTGCTGCTACTTTTGAAGGGGAGGATGCTTTGTTGTGACATTTAAGGTGTTTCTATTAAATAAACATGACTACAATTTCAAATTATTAAGATAAGCATGTGTTTGTGTAACTCTTTGGAGGAATTCTCGTTTTTCTTCAAAGAGACAGAAAGTAAAATGGCTAAAATATTCATGCAAAGGCACCACATTCGGTTACTCCAACATTGAATCTTTCTGCTGCTCACAATAATAGATTGATGACAGAATATGTGGCGAAATACATAGTTGTGATTAACAGATGTGTTTTATGGTCATAATTTCTGGAATTTGTCAAATTATGATCAGATCTAGTGTTTCTTTTCTGTCCCATTGCTATGGGAAATAGTGTCTTACCTTCAGTCGGTGTACCTGAGTGATGCTTCAGTTTGAAATGTATGAAAAAGCTTTGACACGGCATGTAAATGTAAACCTGTTTAAAAAGACAAGGATGCCCATTTTTAGACTCCTAATAGATCTAGAGAGCCGTAGATAGGCAGGTTATTCAACTATAACTTCATGTACAATAGGAAATGGTGTAATTTCTAGTGTGAAAGTAATGAAAATTAACTTCGGATGGAAATTTTGGATTTCCCCGTATTTGAGTCAGTGCTGAATAAAGAGAGCTGAGTGTTTCTAAATCGTACGAATAGAGTTTCAGCATGGAAAAAAAACAAAAACATGTGCATGAATGATACTCAAGAACCTGAACTGAACTGATCTGACATTTCATTGTTTTTGTTTTACATCTGCTCCTCTGTGTTGCCATCGAGGACTAGATATACAGCAGCTTCCTCAGCCAGCGCTCTGTGATTATGAGCGTCTTGTTCTGAGGTCGGCTCTTCAGCTCACAGTCATGTGCTCCGTCTTTCTCCCATTTGTCCTCTAAATATCGAGCCAGAGCTTTAGATTTATCTGTTCTTGTGCGGCTGATTGCCGGATGGGTCCTTGAGAACAGTCACTCCGGTCTCCTCTGGAGCAGCCAGAGCTGTGAGCCTTTGTTTCGCCAGTCGTCTCTGACGCCTCACTGCTGGGACAGCTTGTTGTGCTTCTCATCCAGCCTGGGTCTGTCTCTTCATTGCACGATGGTTTATATGATGGTGGAGCATTTGCGAACAGTGAGTCTCACATTCTGCAAGCATCTCCGAGGGGTTTCATAGCCTGGGGAACCATTCACCACCGGCTTCTCCTCTAGTTTTTTATTGCCCACTTTCCTTTCAGCAATTCAGAGCATAGAAAATGTTCATTGACACGTGTTTCATGTTGACCGACGAACCTTTCTGCCCTCTTAAACATGTCCTGAAAGCTTGTTTTACGATCAGCCGTGAAACTCTTTTACCTCTACATTCAACCTTTATGCTAAGCTCAACATCTGATGGCCATAGGTTCAGGTTTTAACATGTAGAAATGTATTTCTGTTAAAGTTAAACACCGTAAAGATTCTCTGTGATAAAACCATGAGGTTCATGGTTACCGGGACTTTTTAATGAGTTAGTATCACATTGTTGTTTCCTGCACCATTTTCCATTCACTGTTTGCATGTTCAATTACACGAACCCGAGCTGGATGGACCTAACTCCGCGGCGGCCTCGGACTCAGACCGCTCATCAGCGGAGTGTGTGTGATGTTGAAGCTCCTCTCCTCATCCTTTGATCTGCCGATTCCCTTTTCAATCTCTTCAGCATTGTCTCATGCCAGCATTTCTTTTCTCGCCTCTCCCTCTCTCAGCAGACCTGTTTTCCCTTTTCATTCTCCAACTGACTTATCAGATCAAATGTTTATAAATTCATTGCGTGCTGTTGGACACGGCCAGGGCGCTGGTAGTAGCAAACTCATGGGAAAATGCATCACGAATGGAGGAACGGTTCAAAGTGTTTCTACTGAAATAAATGTCCTCACTGGTGTTGTGTCTTAACTGAACTTCCAGCTCATTACTGTTCAAAAAAAAAAAAAAGAAAGTTGGTAGTTTGTCAAGCTGAATGAACTCTGAATTGTAAAGCTTAATGGAGCAGGAATAAAAGGTAAACAGAGGCACGTGTTCCCTCTTCTCCGTCGGACAGAAGCCCGTGTGCTCGCTTATCTCTCACCTCTGTCATTGTCCTTGAACATGTGTAGCTAGGAGACGGCGCTGCGCTTTCCGCTGTGCGGTCACCGTGCTTTATGAGTTTGTTCTAAGCTGTGAGGGTTGCACAACCGAACCTGTTCTAGAAATTTCACCGGCTCTGCGTTTTATTTAAATCACATCAGAGGCGTGCAAAGTATTACGCCGAGCCACAATCTATCAGAATAATTACGACACACGCTACAAGATGTTCGGCTCTATTTCTCTGTTCTGTGTTCTGCATTAATGCCGAAATCAAATGACAAGACCTGGAAACAAGTGCAGGAGAAATAAAGCAGAACACCATGTTTTTCTCATTGATGTTTAGAAAATCGCCTCAACAAAGTAAACCAGATGATGATATGTTCAACAAAAAAACAGGATTAACACAGCACTACCTTTCAGATGAGTTTAGAAAATAGTGTATTAAAATGTTGGTGATGAACCTGGCTCGAGATTTCAGTCTGTTCATCGACTGGCAAATCTCAATAGTGGTCCAAGAGGAAACTCTGAATACTGAATAGTGATTGAGTGAATGTCTAGAATGTTTATCAACGACAGTGGACTTACTTGTAAATTAATCTCAAGCAGCGTGACTGTGAATCAGATTTATAATTCAATGTGCTGGTTGGACATTTTTTGTTGAAGAACAAAAGTGGCTTGAAATTGTCTCTAGGAAATGTGTTTTCAAACGTGTAAAAGCATTTACACATTCACATTTATGTGTTTCTCTCGCTCCATGTCTTACAGGAGTGGCTGGATTTGCGCTGCAGAGGTGTCCGCAACGCCAACGCCTACATCCTGGTGTATGACATCTGTTGCGTGGAGAGCTTTGAATACGTCAAAATGATCCGACAGCAGATCGTGGAGAACAGGTTCGATCAGCTGCATGCGGCTCTGTGTGTGTGTGTGTGTGTGTGTGTACAGTTTGTGATTCCTCGCTGGTCATTTTTCATGAACTCACCCTGTCGCCCCATCTCCAGACAACGAGCAATTTCACACCCCGCCTTGTAGCTTCACAATTACATGACGCTGACAGTGAAATGCAGGCTGCTTTTAATTCAGCACATCCGTTCCGGCATCCCGGCGGTTTGCTAATGACATCTGATGGTGACGTTGCTGCTTGGTCTCCGTCTGAGGTGGCACAGGTGATTAAAAGATTATCCTGGAGATATTCCTGCACCAGACGTGACGCTTGACAATAACACGGATGTGTAACACAATATGGATCTATCCTGGTTTCCCGTGCACCTGTAAGCCAAAAGGTCTGAACTGAAGCGTCGGGGGGGGAAAAACCCTCGGTGAAAATCACCTGTGCTATCATCTCCATCTGCAGCATGCAGCATGCATAGATTTGCATTTAGAAAGCTGCATTGAGTGGACTGATTTGTTTGTTGTGTTGAACATGACCGAGCTGCCACCGCACAGTTCACTGCCACTTTCCCCCTGCTCCCATGTGAGCGTGAATGTTTATGACCCAAGATAAAAAGCCATAATTACCTGAGAGCTGAGAGGGAATGATGAAGGAATAGAAAACAGGAGGAACGTGTGATAATCCCACAAAGATCTAATGATAGACCAAAGAACAAAAGGAATAAAGTGGATGCATCAATTGTAAAAAGACAACATGGATGAAAAGATTCTCCAAGTTCTGTTCGAAACAGAATAACTGTCCAAGTTTCTTCTATATGTCAGAATATGACCATGCATGTCCTTTGCTCAGTTCTATATTACTTCCCCCAAATTCCCCCGAACAGATGTCAGCACAAGCTCTCATTCATTCAGCACATCTCCTCCTGCAGCATCTCTCCAGCTAAAGCAGAAATGCTCGGACTTATATATTTTTTAAAACTCTGCTATGTGAGAACAACCTGTGAAAAGGCGAGATGTGAGATGATTGCTGTGATGTGATTTTTGTTTACACTCTTTAAGAACTTGGCCTGCAGGCTCAAATATTGCACCCTCCGTGTTTTCCTCACTGTTTCGCTCTCTGTCAAGCTGCCTCTCTATCTGCCATGGCAGATGTACAAATATGCACGAGGATGCAAGTCTTTGTTAAAAGATCAGGCAAAGAGAAACAAAACCATTTATTCACCAGAAGAGTAAAATAAATTGTTAATGCAGCAGTTTTGAACTATTCATACCCCTGCTTCAACTCAGCTAAGACTGAACTCAGAAAGTCAGCAGAGGTCTTGAGCATACACACACACACACACACACACACCACTGCTCTTTCAGGGTTTGTTATTCATCCAATTTAAACATCCTTAATGGATGAGGCTGGATTTAATGCTTCATGATGACTTATAGCATGGATTTATTAATTTTAAAAGCACAATCCAATTACATTTTGCTCTCAACTACTCGATTAAAAACAGTCTAATTGTTTGAAATCCTATTTATGTAGCCCAATCCAGCATTCCCTCTTGTTGCTGCTTCTTTTCTCACTGCTGCAGTAAACTCCTTTCATAATTAGAGCTTTGGATTGCATTTCTAAGCCAGCGCCAATCAGATGATACCGAAAACGCCGGCGCTTGATGAGGCCGTCCTCGACGTGTCCCATTAGCACCGTATGATTAAACTGCGCAGATTACAATTCTTGAGCCACGAATGTGTGCCTGCCGGTGGTTTCCCTATACATTTTCAGTCTGGATAATGCTGTAAACCAGTAGCTGCAGCATGCAGTGGGAGGCCCTTTGAGCCTGCGAGTTCTAATCCTCCAGTCCGCCCCCACAAGCCTCAGAGGCAAGGAGAAACCACGCACGGAGAACCACTGTGACAAACACCGAGATGATCGCTTGTGCTCATGGTGAAATTAACCTGTTTTTGTTCCCCCCCCCGTCCCTTGCTCCTCCAGGGAAGGCAGCAGCAGCGAGGTGCCGATCCTGGTGGTGGGGAACAAGCGAGATCTGCAGCGGCAGCGCTTCATGCCTCGCAGGGCCGTGTCCGTCCTCGTCAAGAAGACCTGGAAGTGCGGCTACGTGGAGTGCTCCGCCAAGTTCAACTGGCACGTCGTGCTGCTCTTCAAGGAGCTGCTGGGCATCGCCGTGGCTCGAGGCATGCGCCAGAACCACACCTCCATCCGTCTGCAAGGGGCACTTCAGAGGAACCGCTGCACCATCATGTGACCCTGAGAGCTCCCTCCACCCCTCGCGGCGATGGCAGTGGAGAAGAAGACTTTTTTTCTTTTCTTTTTTTTTTATCTAAATGGCTGGAAAAATACCCTGTGGCCTCCTGCTTTACTGAGCTGATTTTTCATAATGAGGTTTATTAGACTCTTGCGCTGTAAAAGACACTGAAATTTCACACATGGTCATCCAGTCACTTCCCAATCAGATTCTGCCATCGGTGTACAAATCAGGAAGGAGGTAGAGGAGAAAGCAGGTGAAAAAAAGCAACACAATTAACAGAGCACAGTTATTTTTTTTTTTCTTCTTCTTCTTCTTCTTGCATCGATTAGACATTAAGACATTTCAGGCTGTGCTTCCAAAAATAACACAGCAGCAGGTCTGTAGCTGGACTTGACAGGAAGGTAGCTGTGTGTGTGAGACTCATAACGGAGAGGCAGCAATATCATGGAGTCTTCCTTTGAAATTTGTCACGTTCACTGAGGCCACGAGCCGAGTGAAGACATGTGAGCAGTGGAGTAGGAGAAAGCAAAACATTCCTTTGTGGGGAGATTTTTCTCAAAATGTACATAGAATGATTAGATGGTGGTTAATTTTAGATTGTGAGAAGTAGCCTGCGTTTTATTTTTTCCTCCTTTCCCTGTCCCTACTTACAAGTTTGGCCGGTGGTGAAAGCTGTTTGTTCAGGCAAAGGGTGTTTTAAGGTTGTGTTGCAGCAGAAAATACTGCAGTCCCCTTATCATGATGTACTGTAGGACTTTAATCTGCTCCCTCCCTCACTCAGTGTCTGTTTCTGATGAATACATTAAGTCCAGGGTACCGGGGACCTGCAGGAGGCTGCAGAGCCAGCCTGAGACGAGAACCTGCACATGCATTCTCTCTCTTCCTTTTCCTTTCTCTCGCTCTCCCTCTCTCTCTCTGTGTGTCAGAGAGCGAGGGAGACAGCACGGGAGGGAGACGAATAGGCAGGTTTGATCGCTGACATTCAGGAAAGCAAAGGACAGACACAGCGAGATAAGAGATGGATGTTTAATCTTTGGATTAGAAAGGAGCAATAAAATCCCACCACTGGGTTTCCTGACTAACTATATGTACCACAGACGCAGTGCCACGCTGAATAAGCCTCACACGCAGTAGACGCAGGCTGATGCCCTCACACTTGGATACCCTGCAGAGAATAAGGAAGCTGAGCTCAATGACTTGCACAAAATGACCCATGACTACATAACAGACACAGATGGATCATTACTAAAGCTTTCACACCGGTATGTGGATAGGATCTAATCGGTTATGTTGTGGGATTGACAGTTTCTTTTCAATTCATCAAGACTAGGTAGGTACTTTGTGAAAATGGCTGCACTGAAAGCAAGCAGACCAGTTGTATATAAGAGTGATTCATTGAGTTATTGACTTGCATGCTTTTGTTGGTAGAGCCAACAGGTCAGGGTTAAATTGCACTGATGTGAAAATGTGATGTTGTGTTTTGTTTTGTTTTGTTTTTTTCTTTCCTGGTTTTTCTGACACTGTATGAGCAGTTGAGTGAATGAATGTGGTCGTTTTTCACTGGCATGTGAGAGCACAAGCTCACGATTCTCCCCCAAGATGTGTCGTTGAACCCCTTCAATCAGGGCTGATGGCTGTGTTACCTTTTTTTTTTGTTCATTTTTCTAGTTTAAAAAAAAAGAGATATATGTAGCAGAGATTCACTAGAAAGCAACTGCGTGTAGCATGAGTTCTCATCGGTTTGTTTGTGTGCGCATTTCCAAATAAAAAGGGCTACCATTTTTTTTATCAGAAACCTCAGTTGTCTTCATTCTGTAATGTCAGTGCTGTGAATATGCATCATTAATGTTGCACATGATTAATACACTATTATTGGCTGCATTAAACAACAACAGTCATGCCTCAGCAACCTTGCAAAGGTTACAGTACGCTCAGATCACTTTGGCTGTGTTGCCATCTTGTGGTAAAAAGATGTTATCAGAAGCGTGACACTGGATGAGCCCAACACGTTTGACACTGTCTCATTACACTGTTTGCTTTAGATGTGATTTTAATGGTTTCCAACAAAGGCATCATCTGGACATAAGCTAATCTCCTCTGTGTTTCAACCGACCTGCTTTCATTCACAGTGGCAGCCCGATAATGATTACAGTCACTGAAGAAACTAATGAATTAATTAACCCAGTAATTATCTCTGCCCATCTGCGGTGCTGGACTGCTGCAGCCTGGGTAATTGCTGGGTCAGAAAATGGAATTCACTGGGTTTATCTGTTGCATTGTTCATTCATTCACACGTGTCAGCTAGTTATGGCTTTGATTACTAAAACAAGCTGTTTTTTTTTTTTTTAAAACGATGTGCTTTCTAACACTCTTCTAATAGTAAATGACTCCAAGGCCTTAATTTAATTTGAGTCACCAGAATTTTAAAAAGCTCCCGACGATTTTTGCAGAAGAGATTTTTGATATCAGTGAACTGCTGTGCTTCAAAAAAAAAAAAAAAGTTGTACATTTGACCTACATCTGAAGAAATGTATTTCTTCTGTTCTAATTTTAGTTTGCATTGAAGTGGAACAAGCTGTGTTTTCCCTCATTGAGCCAATTCCCAACATGAATTTTCTAACTGGAACAAAAAGGAACTGAGAAGAAAGGAACTCCTTTTTGGTTTCTTATTAGGTGTTTCACAAAGTATCAAACAACACTAAATATTTTACTAGACACAACATACAAGAAAGGGAGACCTGTGATCATAGAAGAAAGGTGCAAACTGAAACTGATATCTGTGCTGGAGAGACGCAGAAGAAACACAAGTGCAAATGAATCAGATATTAATACATATCATATCTTCTCATCAATGATCTCAAGAGAAATTTTGATGCTTCTGCTCAACGTTTTAAATCTCCAATCTCATCTCCAATTGACTTTTTCAACACTGAAACTTTGATGACCTCTTGTTTCTCGAACGTCTGCCTTCTTCTTGTTCTTCTTCATGTGACCCATAGGTCTCATTATCCATTTGACCTCTGGTGTGACCTCAATCATGACGGAAAAAGTGAATGCTTCCCATGAGTACTTTTGTAAATATAAAACTCCACATATTCTAGATTTATTATTACATTACCTGACATATTCCAAGCATTTTCAGTGTTCTTCCTTTTGATATCAACATTTAAACCATTAGTCACGATCACAGTATCTGAAAATATTTGAATATTTTAAAAGATATATAAGATATGAAATCTATAAAAAGCATTGCATTTTTTTTAATTTTTAAGCATTTAAATAACTAACAAAAAAACACATTCTTCAAGAATGTTAGAAATTTTGGAGATGCAACAGTAATGCCAAAGATGTTTGCTTTTATCAGATACTTTAACTGTAACTATAGCCTATGTGGTTGAAGATGGATGAGTTGAAATTTGTGTAAAACTTTATTGTAAACAAATGTCAGTGGGAATTATTATAGTTTTCTCGGGCTTAATCGTTAAAAGGTCTTAAATATTGTGCAAAACCTTGAAATCTTGAGATACTTGGATATCTTTGAATTTCCAAGTATGTCAACAAGTGTGTGGTAAAGGGTTAAGGAGGGTGTGTGTTTACAGGACGAGCTGTGGCAGCAGGAATTCATTACATTAATGTGTAACTTAGATGAACGAGGAAGTAACTCATCGCAGATCTTCAATAACTCCTGATCCAACAAGTCCAGAAGAGCTCAGCTGAGATGAGAGGAGGGATGAGAGGAGGGATGAGAGGAGGGATGAGGCTCCAGACCGCATGTCCAATGTTTAGGAATGTTTGGATAACAAGGTCACGTGGTGCAGGTCTGAGTCATAGACAGGAGTGAATAGAGCGGTCACTCCCGCTCACTCCGCCCGGTCCGCTCCAGATGAAGGAGCGGGGCAGGACCCTCGCCCTCCCCCCGCCTCTGCCGCTGACTGTTTGGGACCCGGGTTCTGGAAATCACTGAGCGTGTAGACGGCGCGGTGCGAGCACGCGCAGGTGGCTGTCTGGAGGGGTTCGGGGTCTACCCAGCGCAGCTCTGTGCTCCGGATCCTCTGCAGTCCGCATCAGCAAAGTGTCTCGGCATCACTTCTCGTCCTTCCTCCGGTGTCCATTCCGCCGTCATGTGAACGGGAGGTTCACGCTGCCGTCTCCCGGACCCCTCCTCCTCCTCCTCCGTCGAGCTCATTCGTCAGCGGCGACCACGTCCTTGCCCCGGCGGTCCCGTTCAGGGGTAGTGTCCCCCCCGGTTGGTCCCGCAGCCCCTCTGCGCGCGGCGGAGCGGAGGATGAGCGAGCAAGGGAAGGGCTCGGCATCCGCCTCTGCCGCGGCCCCGGCGCCGGGGTCGGATACCTACAAGGGCTGGCTGTTTAAATGGACTAACTATTTGAAAGGGTACCAGCGGCGGTGGTTCGTCCTCAGCAATGGCCTGCTCTCCTATTACAGGTAAACACACCGACGTGGCGGCTTTGCTTCTTTTTTTCCCCCCCCTCCATAATAATAACCGCCGCGTGAGCGCGCGGAGGGTCGCATCATGCAGCTGGATGGCTCAGCTGGCTGCTAGCAGCGGGGCTAAAGTTAGCTGTCAAACACGCACTCAGCTGACTCAACCTGTCACTTTAACTCGCTATAAACTGCGCGGGGACGCGGGCACGGCCGCGGCTCCTCCAGCTTCACTGACCACGGAGCAGGAAATGAGGTGGTGGTCGCGGCGTTAGCCGGGGCTGAGCTAGCCGCTAGCCTCCTGACAGGAGCTGTCAGAAGATCCAGCTGTCCGCTCCTCTCCCATCACCGCCACGGCATCCCGTCCTGGTGGCTTCCCGGCTGGATGTCACTCTCTACATCCTAACGACGCTTCGTGTACAGGTGTCACTGTCCTTAAATGCTTATTTCACTTGGCGTGCGTGCTTTCATTCATTGCTTTTGCATCACGTTGCCAAAGCGAAGCTACTCAGAGTGATCAGTGTAACGAGATAGGATGAGAGAGGCTGTTGCTGTCCATCAGTGTGATGATCACACAGCGGCTAGCTGTGGGCTAACAGCAGCTCCACAACAGCACAACACCTGTGGCTCAGGTGCTTCTTGCAGAGGAGTCGAGTTTCAGCAGGTGTGAGCGTGCAAGCGATGAATGAAGTGCCATGGAGCCGGATGACAAATCCCCCTGTTTCAGTTTCTACTAGAGACCTGTGCACTGCAGAGCTTCATGGCTGAAGGCTTAAGGGAGGAACCAGCCTGAATTTAACATCCACTTTGATTTGATTGTGAATATAACATGCTTTATAGTCCTGACACTCCAAAACTCAACTTTTTTTTTGTCACTCTGGAGGCTCCAGAAGATCCCGTATTTGATATACTGCCTTATGTGTCGTTTAGTGATAGATTATCCAACAGAAAGTTCTACAAACCAGGTCTAAGGTCCGGCACGGCTCGATCACAGTGTCCCAGAACCACTCTCCTGTTTTATGTTGAGGGTACAGTCTGGGTGCATTACTCTGCTCAAAGACACACGTTTATACACTTTGAATGAAATTCCAGTGCAGTTGCAGATCGTTTCCCTAATGTTTGCTGTGGACTTCACTTCAGCAGTGATTCTTTCTGTATGTTGTAAAGCTTCATGGAGTTCTAAATAGAGTCACCGAGGAAACTTGAACTGAACTTCAGCTCCGTCCGTCTGCACTGCTTCTTCCAGCTGAGGTTGAAGGGTTCTGGAGCTAAAACCCAGCTGACGGTGTACAATATGGACAGGTCACCATAACATAATCACTTGGTAAAATAGAGGTTAAATCATTGTTTTAACACAGTTGTGTGATGCTTGTCACTCCTCAGCTGCTCAGCGCCTTCTTTCCTGAATATTTTAACCCAACTTTATTCAGTGTATGAAGATGTTCAGCCCTGACCCAATAAAAATATGCGACTCCAGTTTCCTCTCTGGCATTTTTTTACAGCTTTCACCAGAACCAATTTAATTTGCAAAGGAAAGGTGACAAAAAACAACTTACAGTTGAATGGGACACTGTTGGGTATTTAAATAAATGCACCATACTTCTCGTTGCGTTTATTGCTCGTTTCATCTTTTCGCTTGCAGCCACTTGACTATATTTTACAACGCTGAAACGCTTCATCGCTTTAGTCACCCTGACATTGAATCACTGAGTATAAATGCATTGTGTGTGTTGTTTCTGTTATTCTAAGGGAATAAACAAACTTCACAGTTTCAGTTTTTACCCCATTTAAAAGGACTGACGGAGTATTTGCCGCAACAAACGTTGCTCCCATTTGACCCAGTTTCTTTAATTGAAGGAAGTCACAGCTTCCCCTGCTTTAACGGTGCTGTAAGTGAAATCTCTCACTCTGAACTTTAAATGTCTTCACAAATCAGAAATGATTAATAAATCCTCATCTGACATATATGTTAACTGTGAGCTGTAATTGCTGGCTGTGACAAAACGATGTGACTCTAAGATCATCCCTCAAGGATAAATGGCTTTTATAACGTCTTCATTCATGTCAGTATGACAATTTGATTGTGGGATCATGTGACGCCGGGGGGAAGCTTGGACTCATGAATTACTGCTGTATTCAGTCAAAAAATGTTAGACTTT
Organism: Salarias fasciatus; assembly: GCF_902148845.1. NCBI lineage: Eukaryota > Metazoa > Chordata > Actinopteri > Blenniiformes > Blenniidae > Salarias > Salarias fasciatus. Next base: position 14,018,756 of record NC_043756.1, read on the forward strand.
TTTCCAGCAATATTTCCACCACAGACCCTTTCTCGAGCAGCCAGGGTGTCGTTTGTTGTTGGTAAGCCGTTATTAGACAAAGAGGTTCAGTAGCCAGAGCCCCCGCTCCCTGCCCTGGGTGGTGGTGAAACGCAAGACGCCTGTTGCCTCTCCCCTCTATTAATAGTCCATTATGTTGTAAGGTGACTGCCGTCCCTGAAGTAAAGGTAGCCTGTCGACATCTGAGCACAGAGGCAGTGAGGCGCACGAGTTGTCCCCTCCGCTGATGTCTTCCTGGCAGACCACATTGTGCCTGTCTGACTTCGGGCTTTGTGTGTCTTTGTGTGCGGCTTCCTGGCTGACTGTTCGCGCTTCCATTGTGGGAGATGTAAAATTGGAGTCTTGGAGTCAGACAGTCGCACAAAAGCGGCAACATTTTGATCAATGCTTCTTCTTTGTACGTCAAATAATGATTGTTACATCTCGAATGTGCAGTTCATGAAACTCGTTTTTGCTCTTTTGGCTCTTCCGGTAGGACGGAAACTCCAGCTTGTCATTAATAATAGGGCAGATTGATTATTGATTTAGCTTTATTTTAGGGTCTCACAGTCGTGATAGTCATTAAAAAGTGTTGAAATGACCTGGGTGTTATGGAAAAATTTTAATTAGTTTGCTCATTAAAATTTGAGATCGTGGTGCAAATGTCTCCATACTGCGTTTCCTCCAGACTGAGATGCAGTTTAAAAAGTCTTCCATGAACAACCCTCAACAACTAGAAATTCAGATTACTCTTGAGTTCTACCCGAGAGAACAGAGAATATTCATTAAAAACAAGCATAAAATGAAAACTTTAGCTTAAAAATGACAATGAATTATTAAAACTGATCTCGATAAGTTTTCTGTCCCTGTTCTCATAGATCAAACACCCAAAACATGTTTACCGGTTCATTAAACCTACTGATTGTATTACTAACCAATCAATATTTGAAATGTCAATGTGTGCAGGAGCGATAGAAATGACCTCAATCATTTTGGATGTGGGTAAAAATTCATAGTAAAAAAAGAGCATTAAGTGCATTAGAGAACTTGAGCTTCTCTTTCTTCAGCAGCTGTTGATTGTTTTTTGGATCATTTACAGGATCATAAACACAACAAGCTCTGCCACGGAGCGATGCACGTTAAATGCCAGACGACTTGCATCTCATCATTTTCTAATTGGAATTGATCAGTTGTCTAATCTGCAGTGTTCAGTATTTCTTTGTCCTTTTTTAAAGGTCACTTTACATTTCCTTCAGTAGCGGCTGACGCGCTTGTCAGAGATATAATCAATAAGCTTTTTCTCTGACCTGAAGCGACTGGTGGATAATAATCAATCCTTTGGTTCATCCTCTTTTCGGATGAACCGACACACTCAGCAATTGTGCCTGTTAATATCGGTAATGAGTTTTACAGAGATTCAACAGTGCATCTGTTATTGATTCCTTCTGGCTCGTACACTGCAAGTTTGCTGTCTTTTATCCTTCATCAGCTTTGTGTCCTGCTTATTTAGTATAAATCAGGAATGAGCCTCGTCCTGCTGTTCAGGACCAACGACGGGGCCACTGTGCTTCCTCTCTCTCTTTCTCTACGTCTTTAATTTTTAATTTCTTAATAGACATTTACCTCCAGCTTTAATACTCTCAGCACTGCGTTTTCACCTCTTAAAGCAAATCCTGCTTGGTGCACACCCGGAAAGATTACAGAGCATTAAAGTTTTGAGTGTTATTGGAGCCGCTGTATCGGTGAATCCAGCCTTGTCTTCCATAGTAGACTATCCCCTCCACGTTTCCTCCTCCGCTGCGGGAGAGTAACCAGATAGTATCGGTTTAAGTGCTCACTTGGGGTTCGGCACCGTCTGCCTCCGTTTGGAGAGTCAGGTTCTGGTGTTGGTGCTCGCACACTCAGCTGTTGGGTGCGGGGGGAGGCGGGGACGGAGAGCGGTGAGCTCGCCAACCTTGGGCCCAGCTGGAGGGGAGACTCTGGCCTGAATCCTGTTTACTCGGCTGGTGCATCAGCAGAGTGGTTGGACCCGGAGACGTGGCTGCTGTGAGCTAATCTTGTTAATGGACTCTGCTGGTCTCAGCTGCAGAGTGTGCGTGTGAGAGCATCTCAGTGTGCCCGCCCGCCCGGGTGGTCTCTGTGTTTTCTTGCGAAGGTGAGAGCAGGGCGTCCGACCACATTCTCAGCATCTCATTGTTTCAGCCTGTCACCAGGTCATGTTATGCTGCCCGTGTTGCTTTGGTTTTCTTGTCTTATGTTTCTTTTCTGTCTTCAGCACAACACGCTCCCCGGCGTTTCTCTGGCTCTCACCCTCCATGTCTTGTGATAACGCAGCCCACAGCCACAACAAAGCCTATCTGCGTTCTTATGCTCTGGGTGCTGAGTCCTATTCCCTCTGCCTGTCCTGTGTATGTCTCTTCGTGCTTACGGACAGCTGTTCTGTGTTGTTCACCGGTTGTTGTTTTGTCATTACATGCTCCAGATCAGTGGATTTGTGTTTTATGAGGATGTGTGCACAGGGGACTGACAGGTAAAACACTGCAATTCTCACCTGGCTCAGAGCAACATGCAGGAAAGCCTCTCCTGTTCCTCAGCCGCCCCCAAACTCTCCTTAGCCTCCTTTCCTACTTCTGCCTTTCGCCCCTGTAGTGCTCGTCCTGATTTCCCACCTTTCGCAGTAGTCTTGACTGTGTGGTTTCTTTTGGCCTTTGCATGGCCTCGCCTCCCTATAGAGCGGAAGCGGCCGCCGTGGATCTCACCTTTCTCGTCAGCTTGCTGACCCACTTGCATGCGGGACCCTGCAGCTGAGGCAAAAAAAAAAAAAAAAATCTGGACTGTTCAGGATCTGTGCCCAGCTTCCGCACTGCTTCGCATGGCCTCGGCACGGTGTTGTCTGCTCAACCGATGTACCCCGAGTGCCAGCGGAGGAGCGGTACACTGAAGCGCTTGTTCTGCTTTGGCGTCATAACAAGACTTGATCTCAGCCAGGAGAAGCAGTGTGAGGGAAGTCACTGCCTGGCAGAACTTGTAAATACTCTTCAACCTCTGACTTAATAAGGTGGCAACCACCTTGTTAGTGTCAGCCTAGACCGGAGCCGGTGGAGAGACCGGAGAGGCAGCTGCTTGTGGCGTTGAGGGCTCACAGAGGACGGATGAATGGATGCTCGAACCTGCAGATAAATCCACATGATTGCATGGCTGCATGCTAGAAAGCGGCTGTTTCCCAGGCTGTGGATGGGCAAGCATGTGACATGGAGGGCTGAGGATGTGTGTGTTTGTCTCATCTGAAATGACCCTTGTACATCGACGCAGTGGCTCAAGCATATGATTTTGCTGATTAGCTTCTGTTTTCTGGCGGAGGTCATTAATCAGAAAAATCATGGGTCTGTTGCCGGATCGAAATATGTGCTCTCTGAAAGTCATGATGGTCCACAACTGCCCTGCGGCTTATCTTATCCGAGACAAAATGCCAGTCAGCTCACAAACAGTGGAGCTAGGGTTGGATAAGTGAGGCTTTTCACAGGACTAATTAGTTTTTGAAGCATTAATGATATATAATTTCGTAGCGAAGCTCCCTCAATAGACAGAGTACGCATATTTTTCAGTGCTCCTCATGAAAAAAAAAAAAAATTTAAAAAGCTGACATAAAACCAATGAAAACCATTTTAAAAGAGTGCTGAGATTGCTGGTACAGTTTGAATCTTCCCATCACCCACCACTTGTCTGTTTCATCAGAGAAATTCACGCACCCCAGCATTTTACAGCCGTACATTGCTCTGTCAGTTTGTCCTAACCTCTATACGAAATCCTACCAAAGACATTTAAGAATAGTTTAACTGATAAACAATGAACAAGCATAAAAGATAAACTGGATGCACAGATTATACTGAAAATCAGCAACCTTGAGCAATGCAAATGATCCATAGCGATGATGGGTAACTGATGGGATGGCTGGATTCATTACTCTATTGAGAACTGTAATGTAATTATAACAATCTGTCACCCAATCCTTTCCACCTCACAGCAGAACTGTGTTTCTTTTGTGTTCTCTTGTGTTCCAGTTAATCAAATTAAGCGTCTGTGCTCCTCGCCCTGTTTAAAAAGTTGCTGTTTGTATTGATTCGTTGGTAACATAAGTTCCTCTGGTAAAATGTGCTGTTTGCAGAATGCAGCCACTCAATCATAGTCAACTCTTTTTGAAAGACAAACACCAGATATGCAGTGTATACACTTGTTTCTCCATATTTAGTTATTCATTTTTTGCTCTAATCTCTTTCCCTGCTGCTTTGGCTCTGCATCCATACTATCAGTTTTTTTTTAACCTCTCACAAACTATTCCCCTCTTTGTTCACACTGTTATTCATTGTTATTTTGTGTTCACTACAGAGGCTTTTGAGCCAGACAATGGCCTTGTTATCTAGACTACTGTGGCCCACTGAATGTGCAACAGTTGGTATTAGTGGAGGCTGCCTGGATACCCACAATTCAGCACACTCACTGCAGGGCATGCTGGCTGCAGTGAGTGAACTAGAAGTCTGAACTACACTGTTTAGCCAAGGCAGGTTTAGTTTTTGATGCTTCAGAGGTGGAATTTCCAGAGAAACGGGTATATTCATGGTTGCTTGGCCTTCAGAGTGACTGACATGATCACTGTGGCAGCTCTGTTCCCCAGTGACTCCCTTGCTTGTGCTCAGCGGCTCCCATCCTTGCTGAATGAGATGAATAATTTGCGGCACTTTGCTTTTGAACCAAAGGTTTGTAGGGCAAACGCTGCAGAGATTGACACTGGAGAATAACACTTTGAACTGTCCTCGTTGTTTTGTTGCAGGACGCAGGCAGAGATGGCGCACACGTGTCGTGGAACTATAAATCTGGCCACGGCGCACATCGACACGGAGGATGCCTGCAATATCGTGCTGAGCAGCGGCGGCCGCACTTACCATCTGAAGGCGAGCACAGAAGTGGAGCGACAGAGATGGGTCACAGCGCTGGAGCTGGCCAAAGCGAAAGCCATCCGCATGATGAATGATCAGTCTGGTAAGAAGGGCTTTAGTAAACATATAGGGAAAACTGAAGCGAGTGTTGCTTGTCTTTTATCATCAAACTGAATGCAAACTGCATTTTTCAAGCCAGCATACATTATCTGATATATTTGAGGCCTTCCGTATCCTGCCATTTGATATTCCACACGGCTGTTTCACCTCTAGCCCTCCTTTCTTAATGTTATTCTCATTCCATTGTGAGCCAGGAGAGGGCAGCGCTGACTGTTCAGTCAAGTTGAAAAACAAACTGGTATATGCTAATGATAGTGTGAGAACTGAGCCTTCATTCAGCCTCCTCCTGACAGCAGAACACTTTCGGTTCCAAGGAGACTCATTCTTGTATGGTTGTGTTAGATGTAGCTGGTCAAAAGGCTGTGGGAAAAACCTGGGAGGGCCGTTTTTCCTTCACGTTTCACCCTGGCATCATCCCAGAGCCTCTCTGCTCTACTCTTTTCACAGAAAGGATCTGCAGAGACTGGCTATATTTCCTCTGGCCTACATCTAAAAGTCAAATCACTAAATATAGCCTGGAGGGGGGCACGCAAGCGCTTGTAGTTTCATTACTTCCACAAAGAATGTTGGTATATTTGTATTTTCAAAAGATTAGACTGTTGAGCAACCTGAATTATTTGGTGCATGTGTGCGCACTTTTATTAGACGGAGATCTCCGGTGAAGACCTGAACTCAGTGAGAGTTATTGTTTCACTGCAGATTAAGTTTCAGTTTTGAAAGTCCCTTTACAGCACGAAGCTTTTGTGTTTTCATCATGTTGCGTGCCTTTTTGTTCCCATAGTGTTACAAGAAAAAAACGTTTTTTTGAAGCAGGTAAAATATATTGTTGCACTTCAACGGGAACCTTTCAACATGTGCTTGCATAAAGAGCAGCTTCAGGTTGATGAAACACATTCAGCGGTTCTTGGCTGGTCAAAAATTGTGTTTTTTGTTTGCCCCGGCGGGGTTGCTGCAGGGGTTTTAAACGTGTGTCTAGCATGCTAAAGACTGTGGTCAATCTCTTTTGAACTCGGTTAAATAAGGTGTTTTACTCACATTGGTCAGTTACTCAGCACTTTAAAAAAAAGCTTCTCTTAGTTTGAGTTGCCAACATGATTGCTGAAGTGTCACAGTGCAGCTCAGCAGCATCTGTTCCTGAATCCTAAACGCCAACTTTACTTATTTTAAAAATGAAAATCCTGTACATTCATGAACTTAACAGATGAAATTGATCTGTTCTGTTGTCAGTTTTTTTTTTTTTTTTTTTTTTGGTAATTTTGTTCAGCCCTCTCAGACTGAGCTTTTTTAACAATTGACTAATTGTTTGAAACACATAAACTTGAAGTCCTCGGTATTTGTTGAATTAGAGCCGTTACAGCCTACCAGGCATTAGACGAAAAGTACGAAGCTTTGGGTAGATGCTTTTTGAGCTTAAAGAAAGAATACACATGGCTAATCTGTCTGTGGGAGGAGGATTTAACAGAATGTGAGAAAAGGGACGCTCTGTGAGTGTGTCGACAGTAAATTAGATATCTACTAATACAGCTGCTACAAAGAATAATGCTTTAATACCACAGTGCTTATCCAAATATAATAGGTAGGTGATTCTGCAGCCAGTCTCCTGTGTCTTTGCCTTACTGCATGGCGTTAGTAGACAAAGTGGCTCGGTGGTAGGATGCATGCATTCATTAACTCGCGCTTCACTCTGTCTGTAGAACACTGATCGATCTCCTCAGGGGAGCACAAAGTAAACCACGGGTATGCAAAGTATGTGCCTGTACACACAAGTTATAAATCAATATTCCTCTTATAATCACTGCTTCTCTTCCATCTTGTAGTTTTATGTTTTGGGGGGGAATCATCTTTTGAACAAAATCATGTCTTCAGTTGTAAAATTTCCACTTTTCTTGTGACTCTGCAGCATGTTTTTCTTCTTCAGATTTATCATGTGTAGAACTGACCACAGTTGTGAATCTGTTATATCTCAGATGTTACATCTTTTTTTTGTTTGGTTTCAAATTACAGGCCCTCTTGTGTAAGGTTGTAAGTGTGCTTGGATTCAACTCAGGCAGATAAACTGACACAAGTATATTCACCAGGTGGCAGTGTTTCCTCTCACTTCAGCGTGATCTCCCTCCCCAGGCTTAGCCACCTAGGTTTTTGCCATCCATATTACAGCCAGTGGAATCTAGTGGACCAGTGGTACTTTATGTTATTTGACTTCTGAAGAAGTCCAACATGTATGGGTGTGAAATGGGATCTGAAGCGATTCTGAGAGACAAGCACTGAAACACTGATAGCTGCTGGACACTGCCATCCACTGAGGGCTTTTCCATTCAGGTTTGAGCTGAGCTTTATGAGATGCGACTGAGATGGGCAGAAAGAAGCTGCACCTGACATTACATTTTGCGTTGCATATTCGAACAGTAGTGCATTAACCATCTGTATTGATTTGACACTTTCTGTGTGACATTTTTTTTTTTTTTAACTAGCCATGTTTACACATGAGTAAGCTGATTTACTGGTAGCAGGTTAATTCCATCCCCTTGCTTGTGCTTCTTTTTTCATTCCCTTCTTTTGGTATCTGAGCCCTCTCTATATTACAGTGCTCTGTCCATGGTTCTGAAATCGTGGGACTGTCAAATTTGAGTAAAAAGAGATTAGAAACACCTCTTTGATTGTAATTCATTTCCCATTCTTTCACTGCTCCCTCCCTCTTGGTCTCCATCTCTTTCCTTTTTTCCTTACGCCCATACATCGTGTCCGACACTCGGGCTTCCTCTCTCTTTCCAGTCGCCCTCCCGCTTTGCTGTCTGGTTTTCCTGCCCCCTCCCTCTTTCACGCTCTCTCCCTCTCTCCCCTTCTCTCACTCTCCCGCGATAAGCCGTTTACTCTGCTTTTCTTTCAGCGGGGTTTGGTCCAAGTGGAATGACCTTCTTCTTTCTCCAACTCTCCTCTTTTCAATGGGTTTCTTTTAGCTTAAAGCATTGACATTGTTGTGCACATTCTGGGCAGAAAATAGGCACAAACAGGAAAAGGCACAGGCTCTTTTTTTGTAAGTACTCATCTTTTTTGGGATTTGTGTTGTGCTCCTGAATAAGTGTGTATGTTTGTGTATGCAAGAAGTGTATCCTGTAGGATTAGTCCATGTCACTCTGTATTATATATCGTTTATCTATAGATTTGCAGGGTTTGCTGTTAATGTATCATCATGGGTATCTCCAATCTGAATCTGAAGCTGAAACTATCAGGGTGATGAGAAGACAGAATAAACATGAGAAGTTGATGCTGTGACTTGTAAAATTCCTGATACAGTGAATTTTTTTCTGTTTCTTGTTTACACTGAGTGGATTGCTCCCGGGAGGACCTAATGTATGCGTGCTAGTTTTATCATTACAGCAAACACTGCAATAAATCTTGGCAAAATCGTGGACTGTTACTACCGACTTCATGAAAAATTTAACAAATCATTTAGCAGTTCACAGACAATTTGGTGTGATATTTATTATTCATGCACATTGATTTAACCAGTCAAGTGTTTTTTTTTTTTTTCCCCCCTCTCTAACATGACTCTCATAATGTTCAGGACTACCGTATCAATGAAATTGTGTGGAATGCACCTCCAGATGTGTTGTTAACTGTAATCATGTGACGTTATGTTATAGATTCTAATATTAGTAATTGATTAGCAGCTCCCTCACTTGCTTTAGGATCTGTCGTGTGCGATATGCTCCTTTCTGTGAAAGCATGTAATGAAATGACAGATGGTATGCTTATCATCTTCATCAATTAGCTCTGCCGTGGCTCTGTGTTGCAGAGCTTGTCCTTGTTTGTCTTGGATGTGAAACCGTGTTTCCGGCAGAGGTCGGTTTGCAAGATTCTGCTCAGCCTTCGGTGACAGCTGAAATGGAGACAAAGAGATCAGAGTCAGAATCTGCCTTGTAACATAACAAACATGACTGAAGCCCGGTCTCTTGACAGGGATCACACACGCTGCGGCTGTCCAAGTAGTTAACCAGCCAAAAAGGATTGCCACATCGCTCCTCTGGCTCATGTTTTTAACATGTTTGGCTGCCTCATCCTGTTATCTGTCCCTGTGAATATCGAGCTTTTGCTGTCTTTGCTGTGGAGCTAACCTTACAGTACTCACACTTCCTCCATGTTGTTGGCCACGCTGACACGTTGATGTGATATTTGCGAACCGCCTGCTGGTTCTTTTACTGCTCTGACTTTTTCCTGTTCATCTCTGCTGGGTTTCTTCCCTTCTAGTGTATTATAAGAAAACAGAAATGAATCAGAAACAATTGGGTTCCCTCAGCCGAGCCGCCGCATGTGGTAACGCCCACGTTTCTTCTTGCTTAAATCTCACAATATAAGTTAATGACTGTCTTGTGCCTACAGTATAGTGGTTATCATGTTTTGAAACTACACCTGGTAAAGTGTTGGATGTTGAACTCCTAATTGAGGAGCTGACTGCCGTTTTGTTCTGCAGCGTATGCTAATGCGCTGAAACATTATGGTCCTCTGCTGAGTAGAGATCATAAACTAGCATGGACATGTTGGTTTCTGTGCATTAAAACAGCCTCTTCCTGCTCTTATGTTGCACGAGTGCTTTGAGGTTTTGGAAGAAAGCCTTTTACTGTCAACTTGTAAGCCCACAGCCTCTTTGGATTTCGACGTTCTGTTTCAGTTATTCTTACATTTTAGAACTATAGTAACATAAATCCTCTCAGGAGTCAAATGTTCTGTTGTGGTTTTGATATAGTTCAGTTTCTTAGTTATATAAATTTGCATTATAGTTTATTACCATTTGTAATTTTATTCAACAGAAACATTGCAGTGTTTGTTTTGTCGATTAAATTCTCGTGTCTGTCACCACCAGAGAGTAATTTATGACATTTTGTTTCTGGTCTTTAGGAATCGGAGCTGTTGCTGTTTATTGCAGGTCTTGTCGTGGATTTCAGAGGCTTTGTAATGTTCAAACACTCTTTGATCTTTACTGGATTATACTGAATTACAGCATTTGGAAATATGACTGTTCAGCTTAAGCTGAGTAAATAGCTTAATTTAATAAATGTAGATTATAGTTTCTGGGGATGAATTACTTTTGAATTAATTTAAACATACACCACTTGTTTGCAAATAGCATATGTTTATATTGGTTTTTTTCTGTTTTATTATACATGTTTGACTTAACGTGTAAACTACATGCGGTTTTATGATTTTGCATTGGTTGGACTTTCTGTCTGTTTAACATGACTGTTATACGCAGCCTTTGAACATATTCTTATCAGCTCTGTTAAAGGAATAATGGATTCAGTAGAGTCTTAAATTGTTATAATCACGCGTCCACGCGGATGATAATGGTCCATTTGATAATGGCGGAGCTCTGTTTAAACACTGTATTGTCAGAGAATCCACACATTATGACTGCTGTTATTATCGCGACTTGGATCCTAGCGGGAGTGTGTGAACCGACCTGCTTCTGCATGGAGCCTGGATTCATTAATAACCCTTTCATTGTGTCCCAGTCGCCGCTTACGTTTTCTCTCCGCCGCGCTCTCTCCAGCTTTTCTGCTTTATCAGCACCAAATAGATTGGGGAAACGGAGAACGCTGATTTAAGCAGGTCATTAGAATATAAATTTGTGTTTGACATTGTTTGAGGCTGTCAGTTAGGACTACGGGAGATTCAGGGTTGTTTTCACTATTTTCTCTTTTCCTATCCTGCTTTCATGGACCTCAGCGATCGCTCTTTGATCACACCAGGTCACCTGTGGTTTCCTCACAGCAGTACAGTACAAATAGTGTAAATATAACGAGGGCTTGGCTGGAGACGCTCTGGTGAAGGTGTACACTGTGGACCTGAATGATTTCTCTTCATATTAATGTTTGTGTTGAGTGTGTAGTGCACTGTTTTCAAACAAGTTTTAGAAATCAGTGCTTTTGTCTTTTACTCTAATATGGAAGTCCAGTTTGACCAGCTGGAGGTTCAGGAATCCCCATATCGGTGATAATTTTGTCTTAAAGATCATGAGAGTGTGAGTGATGCAGATTATCTGCGGACGTCTTATGAGCTGCATAGCAGACGTAGTCACGATGATATTTGAGATTATTTCTATAGCTACCTCCATCTACTGAATATTGGAAAAATACAATTAAAGTTTTCTTCTGCTTCAGTGTTGTATTGAATTTGTTGGAACAAAATGGGACAAATCAAAAAAACCACAGCTAAACCTTCCACTGCAGGCTTTGTTGAAATGTTTGCTCAGCCTGACATTTCACTCATGCATAACATCATTTCACTGAACTGAAACTATTCTTCTAATAAGCAGTGGTTTAAATTGCTAATTGTTCTGCAACTCGGGTCATAAGCTATAAAAATACTGCTAGGCCCATGGATATTTGGGCAAAGTTGTTCTAATTTTGGTTCTGTATGTAATTTTGGTACCAGAATGAATTTTAAATAAAACCATTGAAGTATAGACTTACAGCTTGAATTCAGTGAGTTGACCAAAAAAGAAAGCAGAAAAAAAAAAAATTTTGTGAGCAAATCATCTCTTAAACACAATCGTTTCATTTATGGGGCTCAACAAGAACTGGACAAATTAAATACCTGAAAATAAAGTATTCACTTCTGATCTTGGTCGACAATCTTTCCTAGCAAAATTTGCTCAATTGCTTTGAAACTGGGTGACTCACTTGGCCGTTCAAGGATATTCCACTTCTTCGCTTTAATAAATGCTTGGGTTGGCGCTTGACTTTATGTTTTGGGTCCATCTGCATTATGAAATGCTGTCGAGTCAACTCGATTGCATTTGGCTGGATTGGAGCAGACAGCCTCTCTCTGAACACCTCAGAACTCACTGGGCTGCTTCTGTCTCGTGTCACATCGTCATTAAACACCAGTGACCGACTGGCAGTGGCAGCCAAGCACGCCCAGACCATCACACTGCCTCCACCAGGCTTTACAGATGACCGTGAGCTTGGTTTCATCTGTCCGAATGCTATTCTTCCAGAACTGTGCTGGCGTTTTTAGATTTTTTTGGAATTCTCGCTGTGTCTTCACAGCAAGTACCGAACATCAATTCAACTCCTGATTTTAAGCAGCTGAAACTACTAAATCATTCATCCAGTTTGAATGTGGATACCCTCAAGTATAATCTGAGAATCCACACTTTAATGGTCATATCCATGATAGCACTATTATTGGAATATATATCAGTAAACAGGCAAAAAAGCAAAACTTGTGTCCGAATATTTATGGACCTAACTGTTTGGTTTAATGATTTCAAAGAATTTTTTTCCGTACACAGAGCAGTGAAAAATGGGCATGGGGCTGCAGCAGTGCTTTCAAAAAATGCTTTGTTAATAGGTTGTTTTTATTTTTGTAAGCTGCACGGTCAATTAGCAAGAGAGGAGTCTGTATTTGGGGTTATCATCCTTTGCCTTCAAGGTGGCCTCACACTCGCACGTAGTTTATTAAGGAATTTTCACAGCGGTTACTTTATAAACATCTTGGAGAACGGAGCACAGATCTTCTCTGGATGCAGTTTGGTTCAAATCTTTGCATCTTCATGTAAACCCAAAATTGCTTCTTAATGATAAGACCGGGGATCTGTGGGGGCCAGACCGTCTCTTCCAGGTCCTCTTTGTTTTCTTTTGCTCTGCACTAATTACATCCTGGCTATGTGTTTTCTGTTGTTTTCCACTGCTGCAAAATTATTTGGACCTGATTGGACATGTTGTTGTTTTATAAGAAGGTGTATATTACATTTGTCTGTAATTTTAGCCTATTACTATATAATTCCTCATTGTTAAGTGTACATACGTTTGAAAATCAGAGGTGTTTCTCTGCTTTTTAGGCCCCGAAAAAGCATTATGTGTTTTACCATTTCATTTTTTAAACTTTTAGATGAATGAGGTTCTTACACAGGATCTGTGTTCAGTGAAGTTGATTTTCTCTTCATATTTGAAATGTCTTGATTTGCATTTGAAAGAGGAAACTTTTTGTTTTAAAACTTCTTACCTGCTTAAATACACATTGCTGGAGTTTAAAAGGCTCGTCAATCACAAGAATTTACCGCGTTGTGAATAAGAGGTTCCTTGAGTTTGCGAGTGACGACGGTGTGCAGGTCGGACTGGATGAGGACGGGATGACTCATTACCCCGGCGTGCCGCGAGTCGGCTGTAATTTCACTGTGCTGCGGGAGGCGTTCATATGAAGTGTCTGTTTGCAATTACTAAATCAACAAGTTGATGCACAGTCCTCTTGCTGTGAGCCAGTGCAAGCACACGCAGGAAGCAATTACTCTTCACTTTTACATTTGTGGTTAATTAAAGATCTCCCTCCTTTGGAGAACCGGTTATTAGCTATTGCTACAGGAGCGTGAAAGCATTAGGGGACCCTCAGTTTCACAGTCATAGTCTGCATTTCTGTTTCCTGCATATAAGTGGTGGAGTGATTCCTCTGAGTGTCTGGAGCAGTGTGGATCAGTAGTATTCGTGTGACGGTTGCTTCTGTTAACACTCAAAATGTAACCTCTGAAATGTCATCTTCAAAGTGTTTTTGTCCACAACCATGGGACTGGTTTTAATGAGCTTCATGTATTCAAACTGTAGAGGCTGCAGTGTGCTTGTTAACGCTGTAAATTGCCATAATGAGACTGTTGTGCATTACAGCATCTTTCTCTTTAGATCATCGTTCCGGCAGCTTGACCTTCTACTGTCTCCTTACCACATAAAAATAAAGGAATAAACTGTAAAATCTGGACAACTTTTAGATTTAAAGAGAATATAATGATGTTTTGAGCCCATTAATTGAGTTCAAACTTTTTTGTGTTTTTTTTTCCAACTTAGAAACTTAATGTTTGATAAAACCCAGATTTTAACCCCATTTTATTAAATTATCAAGATCAAACTATCTAAACAGTGTATAAAATGCAGCAGAAAGAGCTTTGCAATAAGTGTGACTGGAAACATACTTTATAAACAACCTAAGCCGGCAGCTGAGGGGATGACGAGTAGTTCGAGGTCGCGCTCGCTTTGCATGGTTAAACTAGTGAGGAAAAGAAATGATGAAGGTCAAGTATGAAATTAATTGTGAGTTCATGCTTCATTGCCCCCTCGAACATGCCCCAGGACTTTCAGGCGACGTATTTATTTACAGTCCAACAGTCTCTCCCCTTCGTCAGCGTTTCTCTCACCTCATTACAGCCTGCAGCGGCTCCCCGTTACCTGTTTCTGCTGTTAGTGGATATTTCCTTTAAATCGCTGCAGCCGAGATATTACAGTGGACCGGCTCCGCGTGACACCCGAGCTGTGTTTTCAAACGACTGATTGACTGGACAGATTTTTGGGAATTTCTGTTTTGCTTGGACCTGATTGATTAGATTATTGTATATTTAGAGGTTGTCCAGGATTTCAAAAGTAAATATTATGAACATACTGTTTTCTAATGTAGACATGAATATTTAGGGAATAGCGATAGTGTTTTTAAGTATTCACAAATCTAGATACATAATACCTGCTGTTGTTTTTACTGTCATTTATTTTTACAGTGTTGTAGATAACCACAGCTGACAGTGGACAAAGGCAAAACCTGATCGATTTAAATTCTCCAATTACCCTCAGGAGTGGGATAAAAGCCAAGCTTGTGCACGAACAACATGCAAACACTGCACAGGGAGCTATTTTGGCCCAATCCAGAGACACACATGTAACATTTTTTTCTAAAAGTGCTAACCACTACAAACCTCTGCAGCCGCCTCCCATATTATAAATACACAGCAGGAAAAAACAATGTATGGATAACAAGTAATGACAATGAATTTAAGAGATGTATAACTTTAAAAAAGTGTCATTCGGGTGAAAAATAAACAAACGGTTATCCAGTGTTATCTCTAGCTGATTTAACATGTATTTTCACTTAACCTGTATAAACTGCTGAGGCGAGAAATTAGTTCAGGTAGTCAAGGTGACCTTGAATTACAGAACAGTGTGACACACACACACACACACATGCACATGCGCACGCACACACGCACTGGTAGCACTGTTGAAATGACAACCTTCACGTGGCGGGGACTGAAGTCCTGTATGAGCTCTGCTGTGTTGATACTGTGACCGTGTCGGAGGTCAGAAGTTCAGTCGTCCATCAGCGGCTGGAGATCATCTCTGTGAAAACATCCTGACCTGAAGCCCTCCTTCTAATGCACCGCTCTGAATTAATCTCAAATCGTTTCATCCCCAATATCTCATCATTCTCACACTTCATAATTCTTTTTAAAACAACGTAGTCCTTTCCTCACGCCACCTCTGCGGTTTGTTTTTTCCACAAATTGTTAATTTTTACTGACAAGAGGCGAAGCAGTGCATTCTGGTCTTTGCTGTATAAATGACTGCTGGCCGCCGAATCCTGCCTGCTCTCCACTTGACTCGCTCACTCCCGCCCTCCCTTTCTTTTCTCTCTGCACTGCACTGAGAGACGCATGTGGAGGAGAATTGTAAATGTGTGGAGCTGTGTGGATGTGTGAATGCAGAGTGCTCGTGTGTTTCTGGAAGACAGGGAGGCATGCAGGAGGGAAGATAGGAATTACAATTGGGGGACGCCGACATTGCTCCCCCGGCCGTTGCGCGTGTGTGTGTGTGTGTGTGTGTGTGTGTGTGTACAGGATGAGTGTGAGTATGCGCGTATATGGGCGCACGCTGCAATGCTGAACAGGGAAAGTGGCTTCCTCGGCCCCCCCCCGGCTGGGATTATGTAGCGGCCCGGGGGCAGCGCTGCGTCTCAGGGAGCGCGGAGTGGGATCAGGCCTGCACAGAGTGGGATGAAGGGCCGGAGCTGCTGGGAGTCGGGGACGGTCCGCTCCCTCTGCAACTCGGGCTGCCTGAGTAAACTCAACCGGGGTCAGTACTACAGTAACGGCTGAAACCGCAGCACAGGAGCACGGAGCTGTCACACTCCTCTCCATCTGTCCAACAACAAATGCTTCTTCGTCCTGCCATCTCCTTCTTGTCGTGCGTCTGAGAGGTAGCTGTCATTCCTCCATTCATCTCTGTCCTCCTGGCATCTGTCATCTTTCGCCATGGTTGCTCACATTTCTCCATCACTGCACTGCCTCATGCAAAAAAAAAAAAAAAAAAAAAAGAAGCGGTCTGGCATCTTCCTTGTGTTCTTAGCTGCATGCATTCTCCTTCCCTCTTGCCCCTCGTTCTCCCCGTGCTGCTCTTACTCGGACTCATTCGCTCTGCTCTTTGCGCCTGCTCCACCTGGCATTTGCATATGGATGAGACGGAGCCTGGCAGGCCTGCGTGTTGTGTTGGCAGAGCGTATCTGTGTACGCATATTATTAGTAGAGTTCATTGCACCATTAGGGGACAGTAAAAGAGGATGTGTTGTAAATCCCATGGTCCTAGCACCTGTTTGTTACCATGGAGTAGGGATGGTGAAGAATATTTGCAAAGATTAATGCTATGTTTTTGAGCTTTCCACTCATGAGAAATATTATTGTGTGTAACCTATTAGGATTTTACACAGAACAAATAATCTACTATTACTGGTCATGGCAGATTGATGATATCCTAAATAATCTGTTTTGTGTTGCCTGTGTGATTATCTTGTTACCACTGCAGCTACATGTGAGCTGTCACTGCTTCTTTTATTTTTCTGTGAAATCTCTCCACCTATCTCTCTTCATCCGTCTTCACTCATGGCGGAGTTGGACAGTGTGGAGCGGAACAGCTGTGCTTTTAAGCCGCGGGCTCTCGCTCTCCTCACTTGTCTGTTTGTTCACTGAAATGAAGTTGGCACAGGTAGTGCAGCGTATGTTCTTTTAATATTTACTATAGTATATTTGTTTTGCACTCTTTTCCTCAAGCGCTTGACGTGATGAAACGACAGTAACATGAGCCAGAAAAGGGATCTTTGGGAATCTCAGCATCGATTCAAAGACAATAACCTGGAATCCTCTCAAGACCACATTCTACTCCTGAGTGACTCCAGGATTGTCTCAAAACAATCTAAACAATCAATTCAAAGAGTTCAGTGAAATGCCACGTATTGATGTCAAAAGTGTGTTTATCTTTTGTCATCATGACTTGGTGTGTGTGCAGGTTTTCATTAGCCACCTAAAAAACCCAGGCTAAGTCTGAATTCTACTGGAGCCATAAGACTGCTGTCTGATGGCTCTGTAGCTTTATCACTGAGTAACTAACATTTCCATTAATAACTATATCGAGGGCTAAGAAGTTTGATTTTTAATCCTAAACCAACTAATGGATCACATGACAAATAAGCACGTTTTAAGATTGTCTTTCAAATACAATATTATATGGTGTTTTTGCAGGCTCACATTTCAGTAGGCTTAGAATTTCTACATGTTACACAAAGTGACAATTTAATAGTTTAGCTATATGTACACTTGCACCAATAATTTTATAACGCTTTTAAATCTTAACACACATTTTAATTATGAATCATAATAAGTTTCTGATTACAGTTTGTCTCAACTGTCAACAAAAGAATGTGTTGTTGACATTGTGAGAAACAGTTTTGTGTGAATAACTTCCACCTGGCTCATCTTTTAATAAAGGGCTTTCTTCTAGTTTCACAGAACTTGAGTCTCTATAGGAGCTTGTTCTGAACTGTTTGCACCTTTTTGCCGGTAACTTGATGTCCTACAGGTCTGAGTGACATTCAGATGAGATGATGATCATCCTGGACAGTGGAGAGTCGTCTTCAGTCTCTGCCAGACTGTAGCTTTGTTTTTCCCAATGTCTCCTGCTTGACCTTGTTCTTTAGCAGTGGACACATCCGACTCTCACTGTATCCCTCTGCCAGTAAAGCTAGAATTTACCCATCATCTGTATGTGAAAAATGTTTCTTTTCAGGTCTGTTGGCAAGGTTAATAGTCTTTTTTGATTCCAGTCATCTCTGAGATGTTACCTGCACTGTTTTTGCCGCTCAGTGAGTGTTGATATAGATCCAAAGACAAACTGAGGATACATAACTGAGCATGTGACATATAGGTGCTTCATCAGACCCTTTCAAAATGAAATTCTGTTTATTTCACAAAGCACATACAGCTGTTCAGTGTAAATTTTTCAGAGGTTTTTCACACGGTTAAGCTGTCGTCTGGGGCAGGAGAAACCACACGCTAAATTGGAGAGCTCAGTTTTGCGACTAGACTGCTGTAGAGAAAAGCAACAAATAAGGCAGGCTGAATAATGAGATGCCTTCCAATGTCCCAGCATGGCAGAGAGAGAAGGACACACATGCCAAACAATCGCATCGCGCTGACAGCCGTTGTCGCTGGCTTGAAAGCAGCCGTCCAGTTTCAGACTGGAATTTGAGTTTGTGAAGAAATAAGGCAGCAGAAAGGATTTCTGGACAAGTGGTCTGCTCTGTTTTTCTGGTTCAAATGAGTAATCGATTACAAATAAAGTGCAAACAAATAAAGGCTTCTTTTTTTTTTAATCCGTCAAAAAAGTGTCTAGACTGCTGTCATTTAAGAGCCTTGACTTTTACCTGTCTTTAATTGCAATATCAGTTGTCCTGCATGAGGACTTGCCTTTGACAATCGGTCCTCCCCGACAACGGCATGTTCTCTTGTGCAGTGGAAATGTCCTGGTACGCTGATGCCACTGTGGTGGGCAGACTTATTTTGAGTGGCTTTCTTCATGTGTAAAACCTCTCCTGAAGCTTCACTGCCGTGTGACATTCTACACCTATCAATCGCTTCTCGTTCAAGTGTGCTTCTGTCTGCTTTGACACTGTTCCTGCACAAGAGTAGAGAACGAAAAGTTTCCTGCCTGTCTAGATATAAATATGCAGCCTGTTCACATCCTGGATGTATTTTATCAAGAAGGGGTCAATGCAGAGGGTCTGGTGCAGAGTGCGCCTGCCTCTGCTGTCACCTTTTAAAAATGATCAGGTATTAATGCACAAAACTTAAGAGTACTTATGCAATGCCTCCCAGCCGTCTCTGTGACAGTCACCTCTACGGCTCCTTTTCTTGCAGCACTGGCAGCTGCACAGCTACTGTGATGGATCACAATTTAGCTGTGCTCTGAACCGACCCTGACCTCAGGGACTCTTTCTGAACCCCATCGACACTAACTCAACAGTGAGGACTTATCAATAGCCTGAGCTGTCACTGGGAGATCTTCATGATTGTTGAGCTGTTGAAAGTTTGTGGAGTTGTCTTTTCAGTGATGATAATAGAGATTATTCAGTGGGGAAAGGATTTGATTTGTTGAGCTACTTCATTACAGCAATAATAGACATTTAATAATATATATGTTGTAAAAATGTAGGTATTTTTTCTTTTTTTTCTGAGGAACTTCACCTGAGGGAGAGCAAAAGTCACTTTGAGTCACCCCTTCCACCACCAGATGGAGCACTGCAAGTGCCTCCCTCCAATAGGGGGTCACCAGTCACTCCCTCCTCAATTTGGAGTATGTTCTTTTAGTTGAAAGCCCAAACTTACCGAATGGCTTCCTGATTGTTTGGATGGGTCGATGTGGCTCAGGCACTTTGTACCCAAACCTCCTGGACTGCCTCCTGACTGGACTGCCATGGCTCTGTCCGCTCCATTTTAATGCCTTTCTTTGGAGGTACTTTATCTCTCTCCAGAAGGTCAGATATGGCCTTCAGTTTGGGAGGCACTCCAAATCCAAATGTCCCCCAAAGAGAAGGGCTGGAGCTCTGTCAATATGTACAGAAGCGGCCTTCATTTCACGTCACATTTCAGTTGAATTGTTCCCCAAAATGAATGCAGAGGACTTTGTTATT
This sequence comes from Salarias fasciatus, assembly GCF_902148845.1. Lineage (NCBI taxonomy): Eukaryota > Metazoa > Chordata > Actinopteri > Blenniiformes > Blenniidae > Salarias > Salarias fasciatus. Next base: position 14,038,600 of record NC_043756.1, read on the forward strand.
GTTGTCCTGCAGCGCACATGCAGTTTTGGACCCGTTCTGACAGAAATGTTTGCCCAAAAAAGTAAAAACCCAACACAGGCACATTTATAAACCTCCAGCTATGTTGTGTCTGCAAACTTGAGACGTGAGCGGTGTGACTGTGCAGGGAGGGGCGGGGCCATGAGTGCAGCTCGCTCAGAGTGAGAGAGGGATAGTGACTAATATTTTAACACAAAAAGCTATATGGATATAAACAGCATCATATCTAATATCGAATTTTAGGAAAATATTGATTTGCCGTATCCCCCCGTCCTATATCAAACATTCTGAAGCTTTCAGACAAAAAAAGCTGTGATACACTTTGTGATTGTGGCTTAGATTCTTGTTTGTGAGTCTAGATCAGACATCAGACGGTTCACCGTGGACTGTCTCAGATGGCAAACACGGGTCTGCACAGCTGCAGTTTTTTTAATTAGTGGAGCAATATCCTGGAAGCTCGGCCACAGTGACCAGACCCGTGTGGCTGAGCTGTGTTTGTATTCTGAGACTGCAGTTTAATTAATGCTCATAACTACCTGACTCTCTGAGGTGTGCTGTAAGACCGAGCCATTTTATTTTTACCGGTTTAATGCACCGTGTGGGATTTATTTTTTTCGAAAGTAACTCTGGATACTAGTGTATAAAAATGAAGCAGGCTGCAAACTGATTTACTCTGAACCCCTCGCAGACTGTAAAACACGACTGGTTCAAAGTCAGTGCTGGGCTGCTGCTTTTCATCTCATCCTTTGTTGTTTGCTGCTTCCTGAGAGCGTTCGATCGGAGACACTGGCTGAGCCGTACTGCAGAGCTTTGGGGACAGTGATGGGTTGCTCTGCACGGTTTCTCATTTGCTTGTGGAGAGCCGAGCGCCGTGTTCCTGGGCTTAACCTGCTGCCTTTTCGGTTTGTGTCCTTGTGATGTATCTCCGGGGAGGGCTGGAGCCAGTTAGCAATTACTGGCCAGGATTACAGTCCCATCCCGTGGGACGCATCGTTGCCTCTCGTTCAGTTTGTACGGTCTCCTGTTTCACATACACTTCTTACATCTTCATCTTCTTTTGGACACTCAGTCAGAATTGTCGTCGCTCTTGTTTTGGCTGTCTGTGCTGAAGAAAAGAAATCTTTGATGGAAAAATATTTTTCAGCTTACATCTGTTTGACAGCTGTCCTTGACGGGAGCCTGAATCTTCCTGATCATTAGGTATTGTTTTAATTAAGGTGTAAAGGTAATCACTATATGATATTTATGTGAAAATTCAAAAACATTCAAGAAAGTGAATAATTACCTGTCCTTTGCTCAGTCGTACGTTCGGTTTAAGCCCAGTAGAGTAAAACTAAACAAACAAAACAATGAATACCCAATTAGATGACAGTGAATGTGCATAATGAGATTTGTCTCTTTCTATATAATCAATTGAATTTGTTTCCAGATAGTCTAACGACTGTTGAAAACAATTATAGTTGTTTACCGAAGCAAGTCCAAGCCTCTGAAAGAGACGGGCTTTGTCCACATTCCTAAAGAAAACTCTTCTTGGGGAGTTGCTAATGAGCATTTTTTTGTCCATATTAATCGATCACATCAAGGCGTTGCGCTCAGTTTTCATGCATTTATGTGACATGACACATTTCAAAGAGAATTTTCTGTTCTTGAGTAAGTATGACTATTTTATCTTGGCTGAAATGACTCGGATTTAGAAATGAAAGAAACTCTGTTCCAGAGAAAATACAGTCTAGGTTCCATGACATTCGTGTCCCCTCTAATTAGGCCTGGGAGTACGGTATATTTAAATACCATCTTTAATCCAGAGGGGCAGTGCGTTGCTCCCATGTGCTCTGCTGCCACGGGGTGACGTCTTGTCAGCCGGAGGCCTGGCTGCGCTGATCCGACAGCCTGCCCTCCGGGACGAGCAGGGAGACGAGCCCTGACAGTGAGACCTCAGACCGCTGCACACCCAATTACATGCTCCCTCCGCCTCTCCTCCCGCTTTTTCCCCTTTTGGTTTCCCGCTCGCTCAACACTTCTGTTCTCATTGCTGAGATGGACGGTCTGGACGACGCAGAAACAAAAGAATTGTGCGCATATTGACGGGCAGGATGGATGAGGCTTCGCCTTCTGAAATGCTGACATTTGATGAGCTCCAGCCCATAATGAGCTTTTGTCAAGGCCAGGTATTTGCTGAAATTATGTCTTCTGAGAAGAGCGGAGTATATAGCTGCAGGTGAAAAGAACCAGACTTCCATTGGTGCTGATCGAGGTGTTCTTTGAGGTGGTAGGATGTGGGGGAAGGGGCGGCAGCTCGCCCTTGAGGCATGACTTGCGTGGTAATGGGTTCCTGGCCTTGCCTCGCGGGCGTCGACTTTGCCGCGAGACGTCATCCATCTGCATCTGCTAACGCGAGGGAAGGGGATGGAGCTGTGGGAAGGTGGGCTTGGCTGTAACACCGATGCACAGACACACAATATTCACTTTTTGTTTCAGCTCAGAGTGTGTGAACATCTAATGCAGCATCGAGGTAACGCCACTTTAGTGTTGAAGGTGGCAGTAGTGAGTCGTGGGTCTTCAGTCCAGCTCTTCTGAGTGTTTAAGTCAGACTTTTGTAGTTTCATTTTAAGTTAGAGGGGCTTTTAGAAAATTGCCTAAGTTTTCTTATTGATAATATAAATAAATAAAACTTTATAAATGGTTGATAATATAAATAAAATGTGACAGCCAACAGACTCCATTGAGCAGTGACTGTAATAGCTGCTGCAGATGCAGATTTTCCTTCATCGTTCATGTCACTTTGAAAATCCTCAGATCTATGTTGCATTTGGGACCACATGTTAAAAAATGGGTTTGTTCTTTTCAGATGTTTATAAAAGACCATATATGGGTCACATGAAGACATTTGCACCCCTGACGCCTGCTGTGTGAACTCGGTCTTAGTGAACTCTGTTTCCCAGTTCCTCCGGTGGTGCACCCTGTCAGCCTGGATCGGCCACCATCGCAGGCTCAGGATGTTTGTCAGGACAGTTTTGCAATAAGAATGAGTTTTGCAGAGACTGTGCTCTCTTCTCAGACTCCCAATATGCCTTGGTCCATGTGACAGTTTATTTTTAAGTGGCAGCACTAGGTGCTGCTGGACTCGGTGGCAGAATGAGGGTGAATAACATGAGCAAAGCGTCCCTGCTGTTCTGGCAGTGACTTTAAGTAGCTGCATTTTAAATGTTACAGCCACACATTCACTCACCACAACAATCACAACCAATCAGTCAAATCCACTGGTATAAATATTGTGTTCTGTGCTGTGCTGTCTCATTTCTGTTATCAGTTGTTTTGTTTTTTGTTTTTTTTTTTCACCTCTGAAATCATCCTAATGCTACACCATCCCCTCCTATGTAATTTCACACTCTCAAATGCGGATGTGATGCCGAGCATTAGGCTCCACTTTCCTCTGGCTCAGTCGGTGGTGGCTTTGACATTTGCTAACCTTGAATTTTCACCAGAACAGGAGGTACTGCCATACTTCTGTTTAGGTTTGCTGAGGCTGCCTGCCATGTTTGCTCATTTAAGGAACCGCTGCAAGCAGAAGCTCTTGCATGTTGCACTCTGTGTAACAACTTGCATTCTAGCAGAAGCCCGTTTTCTTCTGTGATCTGTGACTTTCTGTATTTCTGATTTTTTTTTTTCTTACTGCACGCTAATTATTTTTTGTCCGTGTGTGCGTGATGCACAGTCTAACATCACTCATTATTAGAAACTTAGAAACTGGAGAGCTTCTGATCTCCTGTGTTTTAAACCTCTAAAAAGTTTTTCACTAATTGGCTTTTTTTTCCCCAAGAACTGACCAAACTTAAAATTAAAGTTAGTAGAATATGTCAAATACATGAATTGTTTTTATTTGTACTTGTCCCAGCAGCAATTTTCTTTGCATTTGCCAGCAAAACCTACTGAAATAGCAATTATATTTAGTATTTTTGAAGTATTTTGACTCTCAAATATGCATAAATAAATAAATAAATAAATAAAAACTATCTTCTCTGTGCACACTCATAAATACTGGTATGTGGGATTACTCACCTTGAACTGGTATCATGAATAATACATTTTATTTGAGAGGTTAATTGTTGCCTTATGGTAAAATTTCAAACTACAAATCAACTGACCTGTCCAAAGTGGTTGTAGTATAGTCACACTTTATCCATTTACGGCTGATTTCATTAGACGCCCTGACTCTCCTAACTCACTCTGGTTTTCTCAGCCCACGACTTCGCCTGTCTCCTGTTTGCACTGCCGCATTTTTCTCTGAACAACCTTTTTTCTCTGAACTTCTTTCTTTCAGCCGTCATGTTTTTCATCTCTTTGACGTTATTGGAGTTTTGGCTAAATTGATTATTGCTCTGTGGTTAGTAGTGAGTCAGAATTATTTCATCCAGAAGCCTGTTTGCCACGTGTACTCAGTGAACTCGGAGGCGTGTGTGTGTGTGTGTGTGTGTGTGTGTGTTGCTTCATACTGGCTGAACTTTTGTTACCTTTGGGGTGAAAATGGATCCCCAGGAATGCAAACATGGTGAGAGACTTTATTTCCTTCCCTTTCTCGCTCTCTCTCTCTCTCTCTCTCTCTCTCTCTCTCTCTCTCTCTCTCTCTCTCTCTCTCTCTCTCTCTCTCTCTCAGTTTCACGTCACCATTATCAATATATTGACATTTTCCTTTTATAATGTTGAGCTTGGCGTGCATAATGCAGTTCGAGTGACACTAGAATTATCTGTCAGCTGTAGCTTGGTGGACCCGACAGTGAAGCAGTGTGTCACTAAAATAAGTAACAACAGATTGCAGAAAAGCCAAAGGTGTGTTTTCGAGGCTGCATTTTGAAATGCTTTCATGTTGTTGTTGCGTCTTATTTTGTGATCATGCCAACAATCAAAAGGGTTTGGTCATTAAAATAAACTGTAGAGCACATAGAAATGTACCCTTTAAAAACCCCGTTTAACAGTATAATTGATTCTGTGCTGGACATTCGTGTCCAGACTGTTTTTTATTTTTTGTTTTTTTTTTCTTTCTGTCTGGAAATTAAGTACTGTGGGGAATTTTCAGGGAGAAGTACAAATGTCAACCACATGCAGGCTCTTCAAAAAATGAAAGGAGAACTGGAGTCATTGGTTGAATCATACATGTCATTACTAGTTTAACCTTAGTTCAATGAGGAGTGTGTGAACTGTTTTCTTCACTGTGACCAGTTTCTTCATATTCTAGGTTGGTTTTAGCCTTAAAATCAGCTTCTGTTCCTCGTAGGGTCGATCTTAGTAAGACTTGCGAGTCAAAAGCAAGAACCCAAACTTGCTCAAAATCATGGGTTTGTTTGTGCAAATGTTAATACGAGATATTGATCCTGAAATGACCCTGTGTTACTCGCTTCTCCATGAAGACAAAGATCCTGCCCAAATTTAAATCCAGAATGTCATGTGTGGCTGAAAGTGCTGCCGTGCTCTCTGGAGACTGATGCTCCGGCGCCGTGTCAGACCAAGGCTGTGACGGCCTCCGCCATCAGCGACAGAACGGACCGTTTCAGTGTGACAAAGCAGAGCTTGCATGCTGCGATGTGGAAAACAGACAAGAGACCATCACGGGGTCAGTGGGTTACGTCGAAAAAGTGGAGAGACTCGTCACACCTTTAACTTCACCGTTACCTGAAAATACTGTTCCTGCTGGATAAACAGCGTCGTCCACCTTGTCCTCTCTTTTGTTCTAATTCTCTATGTATTGCTGCTTCCCCTCATCTTCATCCTCCTCCTCATTGTCACCTTGTGATGTTTTATTCATTTATTTATTTATTTTTCAGCTTGGGCTCTGGCAGTAATTTTATATATTAGTGCTCTGTGTGCTTCCAGCTTTTGAAATCACCATAATGTGTCAAGAACAAGGATGACAGCAGTGACAGTGGTCCTTTTGATGGTTCCCACCATATGAGCTGGTGTGGATTCATTAAAATAGAAGCACGTTTCGCACATGCTTTTACCGTATGTGGGGGAATATTCTCATATGCGAGTTCAAAAACGTGGCGCTCCCTGTGCGTGCTGCATAGCGACAATGTCAGCAGATGCATTATCAGCAGGGACTTTTGTTCCGTCAAATCGCCACTCTTTCCTGTTGGATTGGAAATGAAATTCTTCATAAAAGGGAGTTCTGTTCATCCACCTCTTTTCTGAAGAGTCACAGCTCTGTTTTCTTCTTGGATTTGTTTCTTGTACGGTGTCATTCGGCTGTTTATGGGCCTGGGTCTTACCCCGGTATATTTCTGTCCGCGCGTGTGTGTGTGTGTGTGTGTGTGTGTAACATAGAACTGACACTGCAGCACTGTTCTCGTATGTTCTGTTTAACCTTGAGTAACCTCTCTTTAGCGATATCCCAGGGAAAGGCAGCTGCAGCAGCAAAGACTCATGGGTATTTAAATGCCAAATAGAACTTAGGTTGGGTAAGCTTCTCGGGATTTCTGCTGTTAGAGCAGTGACATGTGCTTCACTGTCTTGTCATGCGCCACTAGAAAGCATCCTGTGACACACATGAATGAAATCAGTCTCACGTTCACTTTAATAATTCCGAGACTCTTTATAAGAAGACCATACGTTGTGTCAAAAAACAATGTGACTATCTTCTGCATCGTCATCAATAATCACAACAATTTTTTCACTTTTTTTGTTTTGGTGTATTTTATCTGTAATAGAGAGGACAGGCCGGTCAGTGTAAAGTGAGGAAGCCCAATATTTGTACACTGGTGTGAGTCTAATGTTTTGTTGTTGTTGTTTTTTTTAAGCCAAAGATTTAAAAAAAGGCTACTCACATTCCTGAAAGTTTATCAGAATTTGTCATTATTGATTGTTGCAGATGACTCGGGAGACGAGGAGCCCACATCCCAGTCGGACCGCAGCGAGATCCAGGGCACCCTGAAAATCCTCGTCAGCAAACTAGACGACCTCAGCACGTGTAACGACCTGATCGCCAAGCACGGCGCGGCCCTGCAGCGGTCCCTGAGCGAGCTCGAGGGCCTGAAGGTTCCCGTGGAGGGAGGAGAAAAGATCAAGGCGGTCAACGAGCGAGCCACCCTCTTCCGCATCACTTCCAATGCTATGATCAATGTAAGTAGTCCCGAGTGCCGACCGCACCGCAAAACCCTGCAGCAGCAGCAGCAGCAGCAGGCGACCATGCTTGTGTGACCATGCAGTGTGACCAGTCGTCTGTAACGTCCCGGTAACAGAGAGATGAGATCTCGTCACTGTGTTTCCTGTTCAACGAGAATCAGAATCTGTGTTATAGCGGTAGTGATTGTGACTCCTGTGACGGGAACTTCATATTAATAATCTGGTAATCTAATAATCAGGGGTTTTTTTTTAACAGCCATATGTTGAGTTTCTGTGAAACATGAGAATGAGGAATGCTCTACTGTAGGTCGCTCAGTTCCAGCGTATCCGCCGGTAAATACCGGCGGCTTTACTGTATGTCGGTAGTGGATGAAAGTTGAGGGAGGACTGCGGTCTTGAAGGATTGATACCAGATATGATGGTGGGTGGGGGTGACAGGAATAGTCCCTGTTCCCCCCCCACGCCTCCCTCTTCTCTCAACTCTCCCTGCTCGGTGAGGAATGTCAGAACCTCCTGGACTACCGACGCACAGAGCTGCTCCTATTAAAGACAGATAATCAGACAAGGTTGGTCTTTCGTCCTTAATCTGGCAGTGACTTTGATCTGGAAGTCAGCGATTTTTCATTTCAGCTATCATGCATGTCTGCTAAATTGTTGGCCGCTTGGTGGTGATATATGTGGTTGCCAGGGGTAAATATAATGCAGTCAGACATAGTTGGCTTCAGAGTGCACTTGCTCTGACCCAGATTTTGGTATAAGTTCATGCAGTAAGTAAAAAGAGACATTAATCCAATGTGTTAAGAGACTTGAAACAATATAATGAGAAGAGAAAGTTTCGTTTGGCTTGCGCTGAAATTATGTGGAACACCGTGGCTCTAATTAATGAATCTCTTGTCATATTTCTTTAATTAATTGGTTTAGGGAAATGAAAGCTACCAGACCAGCGATGAAACTGACCCTCTTTGGATTGCCTAACTCATTAAAATATCATCTGAATTGCCAAGACTCTGCTTTTAATGAGAAAGAAATGTTGCCACAAATTCCCCATCGTGTTTTATTTTGTGTGTGTGTGTGTGTGTGTGTGTGTGTGTGTGTGTGTGTGTGTGTGTGTGTGTGTGTGTGTGTGTGTGTGTGTGTGTGTGTGTGTGTGTGTGTGTGTGTGTGTGTGTGTGTGTGTGTGTGTGTGTGTGTGTGTGTGTGTGGTGCTTTAACAAGCTCTGGTCAAGCAGAGGGTACTACAGGTTATGCAATTTAGCATTTTTACCATCATGTGTTCAGCTCCTATACAGTACAATAGCTGAAACGAGCTTCACATGGAAGGTATTTTTTTCAGTGCACAGTTCTTTCCTAAGGGGGAAAATGAGCCCACTTTTCAAGCAGTTTGTTAGAAAGGGCATTGCATGGACCAAGGAACAAAAGAACTCATTAAAAATGTGACTCTCTTGATAGATTCACAATTTCCCTTTCACTTTCCGTGGCATTGCAGCATATCGGGCTTATTTATTGATACACATGATAACCCCCAATCAAAGGCAATAAGCACTTCCGTTGCAGATTTAAATAATGAAAAATATAATTTGTCCTTTAGTGAAAGTCTGACCTCTTTGATTGCAGCTCCCATTTTTACATCCTTAGTCTTAGAAAGATGGCTATACATGTTACGAGTGAATTTAAGGGTGAAATTAAGTCGGCCTTTATCAGAAACACACAGCTGGCTGCTCTGAGGGTCTGAGTCTGGCTCTGAGGGAGAAGTGCATTCCAGTTCATTCACCAGTGACCCTTCTCAAATGTGCTCTGATGCCACATCGGTTTATTTTTTTCTTAAACACTCATGCGATTATCCTCCGTTTAGTATTCTCAGATCACATGGATTTTAGCTCGGGCTCATTGAACTGTTTGCCATGTTGTTCATGTCACCGCTCCACTATTAGTTTAACACCAGTGGACCTCAACGCAATGCCGTCTCTTCATTACAGATAAACTCCATTCATCTTTTTTTCTAGCCTATTTTCAACCTCGTTGAACACAGGAAGTCACATGCAGTCTACGATGTACTCGAGAGTCAGCAGTTAAAAAGTGGAAGTCTTCTGCTTTTTTAATGTACGCATGAGTTTCGTATCGTGGGTTTGTCTGAGGAAGTAGGCCTCCACGTCACATGCGTCAGTGACATTTAAGCTGAAGCTCAATCACTGATGTTCACAGAGCTGATGCAAGACTGCTACAGGTGAGGCACTGATCGGAGACTGCTTTTGTTAGATTTTCATTTTGAAACATAAAATGCCTTTTAAATTACTTCATACTTGCATATTGAGTTAATTATTCTGATTCTTTTTATTTTTAAGGATTAGAACTCAATAATGCCAATGCTAATGCAATGATACCAAAGTCATTAATTTACTCTTCTCTTTTATAATCACCACTAGAATTAAATATCACTCTTACTTGACCAAATATTGTCATATTTACATTATAGTAAAAGTCTTTTGTTTCTTTATTTTGCCATTTAAAACCTGTTTGATTCACAATGGTTGAAACAATGTGTGTTATTTCTGGAAAAAATGAAAGAAGATAGAAATTATTACATGGATATTCTATGGTTTTTTTGATTATGCTGAAATTTGATTGTTTCATGAAAGCATCGCTTTGCAAAACTGGGAGAAGATGCTTCATATTCAGGGCAGCATGCTTTTTAAATTGTACTGTACCAGTCATTGACTTTAACTGATAATGGTTTTATAGCAGTTGAACGCGAGGCGTTTAAACACTCGACTGAAAGACAGCATATTGACAAAGGCCTAAATGTAAGCATCTCAGAGCACAAACAATCAATATTGAGGCGTTTTACATTTTCTATTTGGTGGTTTATTGTTTTTGGAGCATCGATTTCAAATATTACCAAATCCCAGGTTTGTTTGTGTGACTGTCCTGCTTTTCTGGACATTTTGTGATATTAATGCTGTTTTTACTGCTGGATTCCTTGGTTTGCTCGACTTATTAGGTATTTTTTATGATGAGATTAAGCTATGATAAATACATAACCCTTTGCATTGGATACAGTATCTACAGCTTCTTATATCTTCTGATCCTTAACGGTAGAGCTGTTCAACCTGCTGCTGTCTCACACATAAAGAACAGAGAGTAGTTGTAGTGAGTAGTTTGTCCCTCCAGCTTTCTGCCTTCAGGCTTTACTTTATCAAAGTGTTTTCAGCTCAGCAGCCCCCCCCCCCCCCCGGCTCTGACTCTGAAGCTGCATTTTCTTTGAATAACTCGAGACCGTACTGTCTATAATCTTTAAACTACTGTATATCGTGAGGTTTGAGGGGGAAGCAGACCTCCAGAGCTGTCATGCGGCGGTTGAAAAATGATGAATTGGAGCTTTCTGAATCCCCTGCTGACAGCTCAGTCATCACGTGACGTTTTCATCACATATGTAGCCAGGCGAGAAACTTTATTATAGGTTCATTGACCTCGGAGGTCACTACGAGGCAGAGCCGTCTGACACATGATGCAGAGGCGGGAAGTGCTGACATGTGTTATATGTGTGATCTGGAGTAACCTCTTTGTCCCAGCAGGAAATCCAGAACAGCAACAATGATGCCCCCTCTTGACTCAAACACGGCCTGCAATCAGAGCTTTTACACTGGAGCTCATCAGTCTCTGATGTGTTCTGTGTTTAGCCGGCACTGAGGGGCCCTCCACACAGCGGGGGGCGGCCCAGTACCTGCTTAGGAAACAGTTAATTAACATATTGATGACTTTTTCTGCTGATAAGCAACCTTGATTACGGGGATTGACACAGTCTTCAGACGTTTTCCATCCCAGTTCCCTCTCTAGATTTGGCAACGTCTGACAGAAAAAAAAATTAATTATCTATGATAGTTAGCATTTTTAATGCAGCTGACTTTAATTATTATTCCGAAACAGAATTTCCTGGCATCACATAAAACTGTAAAACTTTCTAACCTCTTATGACGAAAGTATATTCTCC